>NC_082639.1:1357500-2035000 GCF_028023285.1 Balaenoptera ricei
TGTGCGTGCCATCGCCAGCCGGGCCCGCCGGGCCCAGGAGCGGCAGCAGCGGCTGCAGGGCCCGAGGGGCCCCCCAGAGGAGGAGCGGGGCACCCCTGAGGGCGCCTGCTGCGTGGGCCAAGAGGGCCGTGGGGATGTGCTGGCCCCCGCCAAGGGCGCCACCAACCAGCTGTCAGGTGCTGCCGCCACTGGCCTCCTGCTGAGGCTCTGAGCAGCCCTCCCTGCAGCCCAGGGCTCTGCGGGGGCCAGCGTCTGCTCAGGACGCGGAGCTGCCACCCCCGAGGCTGCCCGCCTGTCCGGTGCGGCTGTGCCCCTCGGCCCTGCCCCTCCTCCTGGGAGGAAGGAGGCTGCCCTGGTGCAGGGCAGAGTTTTCACGACCTTTTAAGATCCATGTACACATAGAGAGAGATTTAAATTTTTAGAGACAAAGCTTCTACAATAAGAAAATGGTGCCGTGTCCTTTTCCACTTCCCCCTGGTTTCAGCTGCAGGGCGTGTGCGGGCGCGCGTCTGCCTGGCCCTGCCGCGCGAGGCGCCCAGAGTGACCTGGAGCGTGGCCGTCCCCGCCCCGACTGCTGGCTTGTTCTGCACACACTCTGCTCTGTACGGGACGTTGTAGACTCTTGTAAACTCCTGAACACAGCTCCAATAAACACGCTTGCGCTTGCGCCGAGAGGGCCGCGTACCCGGTGTCGCTGGGCCGGAACCTAGAAGATGCCCCCCACCCTCTGCCCGCAGACGGCTTGGCTGGACTGCGCCCAGGGTGAGGGCCACAAGCCCCGAACACACCCCTGTTCTTTCCCTCCCTCTCTCCCAGCCCCGCTTATCGGGGGCAGACGTTGGCTCTGGCAGGGACCGCAGGCCAGAGGGTCCCCAGCTGTGGGCCTGCTGCTCGCGAAGTCTCTGTGCACACGGTTCCAGGACCGCCCCCTCCCTCAAGAAGCTGGGGGGCTGACTGCTCTCCCCACCCAGGCACCTGGCCTGCACAGAAGCCAGCTGAAGTGTCAGAGGCCACCCCAAGGGTGTACTCTCTCGGTACAACGGGCAGGGGCTGGAGGCAGCCCACCCACGGCTCAGCTCGGGGAGGTCTCGGGCCCCGCACCAGGATCAGCCCTACCGTCCAGGGTCGGAGGCCCTGGGGACGGTGGGCTCCGGGCAAGGCGTCTGAAAGGCTGGGTGTTGGTGGGCGCAGGCGCTCTGTGGGGGGCTGTCTCTTGCTCTGTCCCTCGTAGGCCCCAGGGACCCACGCCAGCCGCTTGCCCAAACTCAGCAAAGGCCTGGGGGATGGGCAGTTGCACCGGTGCCACTTTCCTCCCAGGACCCGGCAGGCCCCTCGTAACCGGGGAGGCCCTCCTCCTTCCTCTGGTTGGGGGAGCTCAGCCTGGGGGAGCTGTGGCCCAACCCCGGAAGGGAGGGGTCCCCAAGGCAGGGTGTCTGGGCTCCTAGAATCTTGGGGGCAGTGAAGGGGAGGCAGGGGGCAGGGAGGGACACAGCCTGGGGGAGTCTGCCAGGGCTCACAAGATATGGGGGGGTCAGCCCTTCTCCAGCCCCGGGTGGGCGCTGCCTCTTGTTCCGTTACCTCCCAGGGGCTGCCCTCAGCTGCCGGGAGGCCCAGAGCCTTTCTGTCCCAGCTGAGAAAGGGACAGGGCATCGCAAGAGGGGTACCTGAGGGCAGGGCAGGTGCTCAGAGCCCTGGTGCCCTTCTCACTGCGGGGCCACCGCAGGCTCCCCCCGCCTGTCCAGCGACCCTCAGGGGAGGGCCAGGGCCTGACGGGAGGGAGGCCCAGCGAGGCGGCATGACACAGGCCGAGCTGGCTCTGATTGGACCTCTGGAGCCCTCCTGGGTGTCTGGGTAGGGCAGGCCCTGCACGGGGAGCCCCACCGCCAGGGACGGGAGGACAGAGGGTGGCCTGGGCAGAAGAGGGGCCAGGCCAGGCCTCACACAGGCGACCACAGGGAGCTGAGCCGTGCGCGGGTGCAGGCCGGGGGTAGTGGGGGGCTGTGCTGGGGTCAAGGTGGGTGAGCCTTCGAGGAAATGGGATCACAGGGACCACCCACGGGACAGGCCTGGCCTGTGCCCTCTAGACGGCTGTGCCCCCTGCTCCCCCTGGCGGCCGCTCACAGGAAGGCCAGGCCCCTCTCTGCCGACAGAGCAAGTGCTTTGAGGTCCGTCCATCCAAGAGTGGGGGGCAGCACGTGGGTCACGACGGGTTGGGCACCCTCTGAGGCTCAGTGCAGGTCTGGGGCCGCTGAGCTCAGCCTCCCGGAAGTGGGTGCAGGGCCCCGGTTTCCCTGGCCCAGCAGGGCAAGTGCGAGGGGGTCTTGGGCAAAGAGGGCGGGGCTCAGATCCCGGCAGGGCAGCCCCGCCGGCCTTCCTCATCCCGCCCGTCCTCCCGTTGCTGGGTGCTCCAGCAGCGAGGGACCTGGGTGCTGGGCAGCGGGGCTTCCTCAGTGCACAGGGCCCGGGGCCACGGCAGTAGGGCCCGCACACAGCTCTTCATTCCTGAGACCAATGGCACACACAGGCAGCCTCGCAGCTCCGTGGCCAGTTCTCCCGCTGCGACGTGGCGTCTGAGGCTCAGGTCCGCACCCCGAGGGACGGGTCCAGCGGAGGAGGAGCCCCCGCCATCTCGCAGCACCTCCAGCACGGGGCCCAGTGAGCCCCCCGCCCGCCTGCCGTTAGGCAGGGCTCTGGGCATGGGCTCAAGGCCGTGGCGACAGAACCCACGTGGTCTGAGGTGCTCTGAGCAGGAGAGTGGACCAGCCACCAAGCCCCTGAAAGTCCTCGAGGGCCTCGAAGCCGCTCTGGAGTCAGGAGTGCTGCTCGAAGCCTGTCTGTCCCTCCCGTGTGCAGCGGGGCCAGGCGGGGCAGGGGCGCAGCGGGAGGCCTTCTCCAGACAGACACGCCGGGGAGAGATGCTGGAGGCCACGTGACAGCGCAGCGGCCATGGCCCATGGGCCAAGCTGGGCCTAAGAGTTCTAGAGATCACCTAGGGAGAGACCCCACTGCTGGGTTCCCTGGGGCAGGGGTGGGCAGGGCCCCCCGGGGGGGCTGCCCACCCTCACACCAAACAGCAAAGGCAGAGACGCTCTGTTCTCACTCTGGAAACTATTCGCTGTGCCCTGACCTCAGCGTCCCGTCAGAGGCGTATATGTATATATTTATATTTTTATATATATATATATATATGTATATATATATAAAAGATTATTTAACAGTTAAATATATTCCAATAAGAACGTCTCACGGGACAAAAGTCGTGTCTCCCCACCACGAACACGGCAGCACTGAAGAAACACCAAGCCCGAGGCCACGAGCGCTGAGCCCACACCTGGGTGCAGCCGGCTCTCTCACAGAAGCACAATATAAATATTCTGATTTGAACGCGGGTCCCTGTTGCAGTCGAGATACGCTCCTGACGCGGCGGGCAGAGCAGCCCAGCGGCGGCGGCGCCTCACTCGGCCGGGACCTCGTACTTGAAGATGACGCTGAAGAGCCGGCCACCCAGCCGCTCGGCCAGCCACGAGTTCTTGATGACGGCCAGCTTGAGGCTCTCGCAGCGCAGGGCCGCGTGGTAGTTGGTGTGGACGGCGCGGCCCATGCCCTCGATGACCACCAGGTCGGCGCCGCGCTCCCGCACCAGCACAGCCAGCCCCTTGTCCAGGCGGCTTCGGGGAGGAAGGGGGCAGTGAGGAGGGTGCAGGGGGGGTGCCTGGCACCCTGCACTAAGCCGCACCCGGGGCAGATGTCGCACCCTGCCTCCCGCCAAGGGCGGCGACTGGCGGGAACGCCGGAGACCCCCGACCCTCGGCCCCCCAACTACGTGGGCCCTGGGTCCAGCCTGCTCCCCGGACAGCCAGCCCGGCAGCCGCCCTCCCGGGGCCCGGGGCCCAGGGTCTCGGGGACCCATGGCAGCTGAGCTCCCATTACTACAAGGAAGCCGGTTCTGAAAACTGGGCCTTAATGATACTTTTGTATTTTGAACTTTAAAGAATCTGAGTCCTTTTTACAGGTTTTTATTGTCTCTCCTTGTTGGATACTAGTGGACCTGGAAGGGGATTAAGTCAACACTGGAGAATCAGCACCGGAACAGACTGAGAGGCTAACAGACTGAGAGGCTAACGGTCCCAGAGCCCAGATGTGCCCTCCTTTACACGGGCCGCTCCAGGTTCTAGAAGCCCCAGGGTGGAAAGCACTACAGTGATGAACTGATTATCTAAGGATAATTATCCAAGGTGGGGACACGGGGCCCCTGCTCCTTCCTCCCAGGGTCTCACTGAGCCCACCCTCGGCCAGGTGCCCGAGGGAAGAGGCGCCTGGACCCCGCCCGGGGCTGCGGCTGGCACAGCTGACTTCTGCGGGGACTAGGGGGACCCGGGGGCGGAGGGGCCACGCACCTGAGGTCGAGACACGGGGAGCTGGAGCCCGTCCGCGTGAGCAGCAGCCTCTCCTCTCTGAGCGCCGAGCTGCCGAGCACAGGGTCGGCACCCGTGAGGTGGTGCCCCAGGAGGCTGCCCCACCGCGCCCCCGCCTCTCCGCGCCGGGCCCCAGCCTCCCGCCCAGCTTACCGGACGACGGGGTCCATGGCCGCGATGCGCTCGGCCACGATGAGGGACTCGCTGTAGGTCACGTCGTTCAAGGCGGGTCCCGAGTTGCACGCCAGGATGACCTGCGGCAGGACGCCCGGGCTCTTTAGGGACCTTGGCCGCCGGCAGTACTGAGCCAGCCTGGGCTCGCCCGCCTGCCCGCCTGCCCGCCCGCCCGCCACCCACCCACCCACCTGGGGCTGCCGGCGGAGGAGCACGGCCTCCGGCGACCTCTCACGGCTGGGCCGGCTCTTGGGGCAGGATGGAGACGGCCCCAGGGCCCCGCGGTCGGGCTGACCTAAGCCCCAGGACGTGACCGGCCAGGTCTCCTCCTCTGCTCCTGCCGTGCCACTGCCTACCCGCCACCTACCTGCACACGGAGGGGCCCAGGGCAACGCCAACCCCACCGAGCACAGGAGCCGGGCAAGGGACCCGCCACGCGGCCCTCCACACTCACCTCCGTCCCTCTAGAGAGAAGCTCCCTGACAAAGGGGAAGACTCCCAAAATGACGTCTACTCCACTGTTATCTGCGAAAATTAAGGCACATTTGTGAGGGGGCCCCTGTAAGACAAAACCAGGACGTTCAGTTGGGAACAGGCGCGTCCAAGCGTTCCAGACACCTCCACACTCCACTCCCCGCGGCCGGGCGAGGGCTGCTGGGTCCTGCGGGCACTGGGGGCACAGGGGCAGCCCCGGCCTCTTCCAGAACTGCTAGCCCGAAGGACCTCTGACCTGAGGCCAGTGACCTCATCGCTGTCCCGCAGAAGTCAGGCTTGGAGCAGGGAAGTCAGCTCGTGCTTGTAGCTCGGGGCGGGGGGCTGGGGGGACACTCTTGGGGGCCCTCAGTGCACCGCGCGGGCCTGCTCCCCACCCCAGGCAGCTGTGCGCCCGTCGCCCGTGCCACCTCCCCGCCCGGGCCCCTAGGGCACAGGACAGGGGGGCACAGCTCCATGTACCTTCAGTCTCTGAAGCCAGTTGCTGTAGGAGTCCACGAGCCAGGGCCGCTCTGTGGGACACAGGGACGCGGTCACCCGCCCGCCGGCCTCTCCGGGGAGGCGGTCCTCACCTCCCCCCAGCTCAGCGGGGACGCGCGGCCGCCTCGCTACTCCCCCCACCGGCCCGAGTCCTGGCACCGGAGGAGAGCCCTGGGCACCCCTACCTTGCAGCTTCCTCTTCGCCTCCTCAAACCCGAACTGGGGGTCAGATTCAAGGACACTGCACAGGGGAGGAGAAAACAAAGTCACCAAAGCCCCGGACCTTGGCCTCCGTCGCTCCCGTGGGCCACGAAGCCCCTCCCGGGCTGGACAAGCGCACTGTCACCCGTCACTGCTGCCGCGTCAGCTCGAGGACGGGGGAGGTGGCACGGGGAAGCCTCGGTGCCTGCAGCCACAGGCCAGGCCCCCGGGGAGCACCGGCCACCAGCCTCGCCCCAACGTGCCGCCCAAGGGGCAGCCAGTGCCGAGGGCAGGGAGGAGGCGGCGGCTGTCCTGGGTGTCCGGGTCCGAAAGCGCACGTTGGGTGACCCAGCAAGGCCCCTGCACGGGAGCCCTGGGGAAGGCACCAGACGGCGGGCCCCGGGACAGGACCCCTGGGGGGCTGGGGAGACGCGTGCCCACCGCTGAACTTCACGAGGCACCTATTTACTCCAAACACCCAGTATCGTCTAAGCCCACTCCACAGTCACTGTGAACGTGGAGTTTCACACTGAAAACACCCACACCTGCAGCCCTCCACGCGCATACTCTTGCGTGCGGGCGGGCAGGGAGGCGGGGTCCCAGCAACTGTCCCATCCGTTCCCGAGGCCACACGTGCCCAGCAAGGCCCGAGCAGCACCCCATCCCCCGAGAACCCCCGGTGCCCCCACTGCCACCTCCTCGAGGGCCAAGCTGGGCCGGCCGAGGCTGGGACTGCCGGAGCCACGCGTGGCCCAGGCGTCAGTTCGGACCCAGGGGCTGTGGCTCTAAGGCCGAGCTGGAAGGAGGAGGGGAGGGGATGGGCCTGCGGGGGCTGTGAGGACGGCGGGCACCTACTCAGAGACGGCTTTCGCTCCCCAGTCGAAGACGTTGCCCGCCAGCAGCCCTTTCACCAGGGCCAGCTGCCTCTCCTCCCAGCCCAGGGCGTCCAGAGAGTGGATCACCCTCTGGAAACACTTTAATGCCACGCCGTTGTCTTTCTGCTTCACCTGCGGGGAGACGCGAATGAAGACGTGGCCTGGCCTTCCCGAGGCCCCCGGCAGAGAGGGGAGAGGAGGGCACCGTGCCGGGAGGCTGCGGAGACGCCACCAACAGCTAGCCTGCCCTGGGGGACGGAAGACGCCCACGTGACGTCACCGCAGGAGGCTAAACAAACCCAGATCGCGTCAGGTTAAAAGCAGCGCTGACTCGGAACCGCGGGCTGAGAGCAAGCGAGGGGGGCACGCTGATATCGGTGCAGGTGTGAAGTGTGCACTGAGGGTGGAGGCTCAGGTGTGACCGCGCCGTGGCTGAGGGCGCAGGACCCACACCCCCACGGGTGCCTGCTGCCCTGACCGTGGAGTCCTCAGCACCCAGACCCACTGTCCCCAGACACTCCTGTGCCAGGGTAGGGAGGAGGTGGCAGTGAGCTGGGGTCCGCTGGCTCTGGACCCCGCCCACGGCTCCAGGGCACGTGGCTTCCTGGTCAAAGAGCCCAGGGAGGCACCTCCAGGCCACCAGCTAGGCCCTGGATGGCTCGTGGCCAGGACGGACATCCTCAGGCACCAACTCTTTGAGTTTCCCGGCTGAGCTCAGGAGGCCAGGAAGAGGGGAGGGGGCCTCAGTGCCACACGCCCGCCACCCTCACCGGCTGCTGGTCAGAGGCCCCAGGACACGCTGCTGACGAGGTCACAGTGGTGCCGGCTTCGGTCCACAGCTGTTCAGCCCGTGCTGCCGACCGAGGGGCCGCGGCCCAGCGCTCCTGGGAGATGGACCCTCACCAGGGCGGCTCCAGGATGCAGCCTGGCTGCCAGCACACCCGCTCGCTGGACAGGACGGGACTGACGCCCCGGTCCCCACAGCCCCCTGCAAGCACGTGCCCACCCACGAGAAGGGGGCGCTCACCTTGGAGTAGGGGTCCGGGAAGTTAAACTCGTTCAAACAGTGCTCCCTCGTGTCCAGGAGGCTGCGCACGGTCAGGGTCCCGTAAGCGCTGAAGACAGAGCCAGGCGGAGGGCGGCTGAGTGGGCTGGACGGCTGACTGCGCTGCCCATCGCGCCCTCCACCCCCAGGGGCGTCCTCGTGGCGTCCAGGCGCCAACAGGAGAAGCCCAGGCGGCCAGCGGGGTGGTGAGGCCGAGCCGGCACCCGCTCGTGCTGAGCGTCCCCGAGTGTGTGCCAGGGGAGGGGCGCAGAGCTGCCTGGGACACTTCGAGGGACTCGGCCCTCGGGTGCGAGCGCACGTCCCCGTAGAGGCTGCCTCTCAGGGCTCTGGCCCAGGGCAAGCAGGCGGGCCACTCACAAGGGCTGGTGCCGCAGCGTCTGCAGCTTGTCCCAGTACTTCTGGCGGAACTTCTCGGCCCTCTCGGCTGCGTCCACGGAGCCCGGCTGGCTCGCCACGGCGCGTTTCACGACCTACCAAGGACGGGGCGGCCAGCAGTGCTCAGGGCAGCCCCCAGCCCATGGATGGCAGGCATTGGTGGCAGGCATTGGTGGCAGCCACTGGGGGCTTCCCTTGCCAGGTGGGAACGGGGCTGCCGCCAGCCCTGACCCAAAGCTCATATCCGTGTCCTCCGATACCAGCCCCAGGGCCCACTGGACACCAGCTCCTGCTCTGCTGAGGGGACTGGTGGTGTGCAGGGTCCAGAGCAGGGTGGGACCCCTCGCCCTTAAGACAGACCCCATGGGCCTCTCTAAGGGGCTTCATGGAGGAATGGGTGTTCCCAGGAGCCTCCCACGGCCTTGAGACTTGACCCCCCTGAGCCCGGAGGCCAGCCACTGCTGCCCCTGAGCCGTGTGCGAACTGCTTGCTTTTTAAAGAGACACGGTAGCCGGGAAAGCCACTTGCGAGCTGATGAGGACGCACCTCGCTGACACCACGTCCCAACAAACTACTCAGTCAGGTTCCCACCTGGGAACTACGAATTACACCTCAAATAAAAGGTTCCTGGAAACGCCTGTTCTCCTCCATCCCGCCTCTCACTGCCCCTTGGGAACCTGAGACAGTCAGAGATAGCCAGGACCTCAAAGGCCCACAGCCAGTTTCCTGGACGGACGGATGTCTTCTTCCTGGGGGCGTCCAGCCCCACCCCCAGCCCTCACCCCAACCTCACCCCTGCCCCAGGCCCTCACCCCGTCCAGGGCCTCCTCAAAGCAGGTGAGCCAGTACTTTCGGGCCAGCGCGTCGTCCGTGAGGTCGACCGTGTCAGGCACGTAGGAGGACGGGTCCAGGAGGAGAGGCAGGTTGACGAGCGGCCTCTCCAGACGGTCCATTTCCAGCAAGTCGAACTGGGAGGACGAGAAGCGGGCGGGCACGTCAGCCGTGTCTTTTCTGAAAGACCAAAACCCCCTCCTACAGGCCTTGGAACCGGCTTCTCTGCATGAAGGGAAGCTGCCGTGCGCGGCTAACGGAGAGCCCGGTCCCTCCCCGGCCCTGGGCCCTGCCCGCCCTCTCACGGCCTCTCTCAGCCCGGGCGAGCCCTCCACTTGTCCGGGGGCCTGAGCCCGATGCCCCGACCCTGGGTCCGCTCACGCCCTCCCTGTCTTCCTGCCGCACCCCGTGCTCTCTGCTCCGCGCTCTGAACCCCTGCACACCGACCGCCTTTCTGGTCCTCCCTCCCTGCCCGCCGGGCTCTGTCCTGCGGCTCCTGCCCAGGGTCGGTTCCCAGGCGAGGACACACCGCCCCTCCCCCCCACGCCCCGCATCCGGACCCACTGCCCCTGCCACGCTCAGCAAGGCCGGGATGCTCGATGCCCACGGCAGTGTCTTTCAAACGAAGGGTCCTGTGCGCCTGGCCCCGTTCTCGGATGAGAACTGTGGCAGGCAGCTGCTCCAGGGACGTGACAAGCGAGTGAGCTCAGGGCTCGTCCTCCAGGCACCCCTCCTGCCCCCCACCCTCCAGGGAGCTGCCCACCTGGGACTTGGCCCTGTGTTGCTGACCGGCCCACTAGCAGGGTGAGGCGGCAGGTGTGCTCGGACCAGGGATGGTCTGGATGAGAAGATCCACCCCACGAGGGAGAGATCGGCTTTGGGGACGCGCCATGTGACCGCACGTTTAGCAGGGAAGGAGCCGGTGTGTTTCCATGGGGGTCAAAGGTGGCAATGGCGGCCTCCTGCCCCCCGATGAGTGGGAGCGACCTGAGCTCGGCCTGGCCTTGGCTGTGGACACCCCGAGAAACGGCCTGGTCCCCTGCCCCTGGGGATCCCCACGCCCACTCGCAGGGCCACCCCAGCACGACAGGCGCGTGGGGTGCCCAAGCTGTCACGGAGAGGGGCCGTGTCGCACGTCAGCGCTGGCTGAAAGGTTTCTCGCCCGCCCACCCGTTTCATCTTGCCGTCCGTGTGGCCGGCATCCACGCCGCCCTTCGACAAGTCAGAGACGTTAAGGTCTTTCTCTGCACGCCCGTCGCGGCTCCGACCGGGCCTGGGCCTTGCCAAACCTGCCCCTGGCGCCTGCCCTTGGGAAGGGCCCAGCTACCCCCGCACAGCTGGCTGCGAAAGATGTGGTGCGGAGCTGTGGGAACTGGTGGTGCCACACGCGGGGGACTCTCCCCAGGAAGTGAGAGGCAGATGAGGCACATTCTTGCCATGTTTACACTGATTTACAAGAGAATCTGCGTCTACGACTAAAAAGCAACTTTCCCTCCAAACGGCCAGCAACCTGTCCTGAAGGTGGCGTCCCGACCTGTGTGCACAGGCCAGGCCAGGCCAGGCAGCTGCAGGCCTGGGCCTGTCCTCTAGCCCCCCGTGCGATTCTGATAAACCGCTCCCTGGGTTCTCAGGGGCGTGATGCCAGTAAGCCGGCAACAGCTCGTCCAGCGATGATCTGGGCCAGGATGGGGCCACGGCAGTACCATCCCGTCCCAGCTGGGACACCCTCTCCCCACCGCTCAGCTGGCCAGGGGAGCCCCCATCCAGACATGGTGGGCCTCGCCCCAAGGGGCGACTGAGGAAAGGGTGGAATCTCCTGAGGAAATTCGCAGACTCTGCATGCCCGGTACCGCCTTGAAACCATCACGCAGAGAACGTGGTGTAAGAGAAGGGGTCCAGGCTGGTGCCCGTGACCCACGGTTTTAACCCGATTCTGCTGTGAACGGTCCCAGGGCCCTAGGAAAGACCCCCTGGGCTCCCGAAACTTTATATTCTCCCTGCAAACACGGCGGGGACTGCGTGGCGCCGAGGGCTCCGGCTGAACGCCCAAAGAACGTGCGACGCTACGGGAGGACGAGGACAGCCGGCTGCAGGCTGCGAACGTCTCCCTTCGGCCCCAGTCTGCGGTTCGTGACCGGCCTGCACCACGAGGAGGCGCCTTTGAGCCCGGCCACGGCAGCACAGGGGCTCTCCTCGGGGACCGCCAGGAGGCCCCAGCGGAGGCGGCGCACGCGGGGCCCGGGGCCACCGACCCTGTACTCACAGTGCCGCTCCTGGCCCGCTGCGTCGGGCAGAGCTCGGGCGACGAGCTCATGAGCCCGGAGCTGCCGGCGTAGTTCTCTTCCCAGCTGTACTGGTTCGGGTCTGTGGACAAGAGAGCCGGCGTCAACCGAGGGGCGAGCGGCTCGGCAAACCTTGGGCGGCCGGACTGCCTCCGGGAGGACCAGCTGCCGAAGGTCTCCCTGGCGCCAGGCGAGCCGGGGGCGTTGCTCTGTCGCGTTATTTCTCACTGGCACGGAGACCTCGCAAGCTGGGCAGTAGCTTCCGAAAGGTACCCGTGGTTTATCTCAAGTAAGAAGCTGGACTTAGGGACGCAGTGAAGGTCTGCCTGGGCTGCTCTGATTGGCGCTGACCCCCAAGCAGTCTGCCCTGTGCTTCCTCGGGCAGAATCACGCCTGCGATTCCTTCTCGTGTCCTTCAAAGAGGACAGACCGGATGTGCATCTGAAGCGACAGCTGGGCAGACGGCCGGGAGGAGCCGGAGGGCTGAGGCCTTCGGAGGCGAGGCCATGTGCGCAGCCCCTGCACGGAGCCCCGTCGCTCACAGGGACCCACGGGTCGATGACGTGGCGCCCACGCGAGTCGGTTTCCACTGGCCCCGCAGGAGAGTCACAGCAAAGGCTCCTGCCACTGCCGGGGACGGCCCACGAAGACACCACGTCCACCCACAGCCCTCGATCGTCGCTCAGCACGAGCAGCCACTCCAGTCACTCCCCAAGGGCCCCCCGCCTCCCGATGCCGCTGCCCAACACAGGCCACGCCCCACGGCCACGCCGTACTCACTGTCTTGCTCGGCTCCTTTAAGAAACGCTCCTATGGCGCCCAGGTAGCCTTCGTGCCTCAAGAACAGCGCCTGGAC
Organism: Balaenoptera ricei; assembly: GCF_028023285.1. Lineage (NCBI taxonomy): Eukaryota > Metazoa > Chordata > Mammalia > Artiodactyla > Balaenopteridae > Balaenoptera > Balaenoptera ricei. The sequence goes on from NC_082639.1 coordinate 1,369,548, forward strand.
CTCCCCCTGCCACGGAGAGGCCCCTGAAGCGCCACTCAGCCCGAGGCTGCAAGTCCACCCGACAAAGGTGGCCTCCCTCCCAACTCGGCGCTTGTCCACGGGGCTGTATGCACACGCGGAATTCAAGGGCCCATCGTTTAGAGCAGCGGTCCCCAGCCTTTTTGGCACCAGGAACCGGTTTCACGGAAGGCAACTTTTCCATGGACGGGGGTGGGGTGGGGTGGGGTGGGGGGGGCGTGATGGTTCGGGTGGTAATGCGTGAGATGGGGAGTGGCCTGCTTCCTAACAGGCCGCAGACCGGTACCGGTCCGCGGCCCGGGGCATGGGGAGCCCTGGTTGAGAGGGTGAGTAACTTCTTCCACAAAATGGACACCCACCCAGTTCCCCACCCTTGCTGGGGGCCACACCCCCCCACGCCGTGACCGACACCTAAAACCTCACCTGGAGCTCGCGGACCGTGGGAGGCGGTCCCTAGACCCCACCCCCGGCAACACGCCAAACTCAGGGATGGCCACGGCGCTCCAAGCGCAAGATGCCCGGAGCCAGTGGGTGGGAAGGGGCTGGGGGCAGGGGCTGGGGGTGCTCAGCTGGCTCCCGCCTCGCTCCCGTCCCCTCTCAGGCCTGCGAGTGTGGAGACACGGGGGCCGGGCCCGGGGCGGGCAGAGCAGAGGAAGGACGCGGCGGCCCGTTACCTTGGAGAAGAAGTTGATGCTGTAGGTGATGGTGCGCATGGTGACGGGGTGGCCGCGGATGAAGAAGCCGCCGAAGTACACCCGGTCCAAGCAGTGGAGCTTGGCGTACAGGCAGGCGAGCTGCCCGATGTCATTGCTGATCATGTGCAGCAGGCTCTTGGCCATGTCCTCCTTGGAGAACTCTGGGGGGACGGAAGCAGCACGCTGGGCAAGCGGCCAGGTGGGCGCCGTGCGCCTCCGGGAGCGAGAGCGGGCGAGAGGCCGGTACCTGTGTCCGCGGTGGCCGACTTCCCGAAGCTGCTCGCGATGAGGTTGCCGCTCAGCCCCAGGGTCTGGTGGGCCCCCCCGTAGATGTCCTGCACCAGCATGTCCACGTTCGTGTGCTGGCCTCTGGAGGCCAGGTGCAGCAGCTCGTCAAAGCTCTGTGGGGACAGAGCAGACGGGAGCACCTGAGGCGCCGCAAGCTGGCAGAGCCCCACGGCCCTGGACGAGCCCACGGAAGGAGGCCAGCCACGGCGCTGGGTAGGGAAGGCCCTCTCCTGTCATGGCCCAGAGGTGGGGGGAGACGGGCAGCCTCTGTGGACCACCCAGCTGGGTGACACTCTGGCCACTTGGACGCCCATCCTTCAGAGACTCGGGAAGCAGGACAAGGCACGGGGAAGAGCCACTTTCGCAACCCTCCCAGCCAAGCACAAGCCTCCGACCCCACAGCCGCCACCCCTTTGCTGAGGGCACCAGGAAACAGGCTGTTCCGCGGGGCCAGGAGCGCCCTCCTGCAGCTGCCCAAATACCTTAGTTTTGGTGAGCAGAGCCCCAAGCCCCCAGAAGGTGCCGCCCCCGATGGAGCTGCCGCCGATCCACTCGAACCTGTCCTCTGTCTCCACCTGGAGCGAAACGAGGGCAGGTGCGTTAGCAAGGGGGCCCCCAGCCACTGCCCAGCAGGTCCCGGGGACGCGGTGGCTCAGGGGTATCCCCCGCCCTGGGTGGCGGCGCCCTTGAAGGCCGAGTCTGGGTGGGCTCGGCAGGTGCTCGTGCTGGAAGTAGGGGGCCCACCTCCCCGTGGACCGCCCGCGCCGGGCACTCCGCGTGCGGCCTCGCGCCCGTGAGCGCCAGAGGCAGGTCTGGGTCTGTGTCCGCCTCCCTGTGCCCACGTGCCTGTGCCCGGCACGGCTCCGACACTCAGCCAGTGCTCAACAAAGCGCTTCGGAGGCCCGTCCCCTCCCACGAGCCAGGCCCCACCTTCACAATAGAGACCCCAGAGCCGACGCTGACTAGGAGGTAGGGGAAAACGCTGGGCTGGTGGGTCTGAAACCGGAACTCGGGGTTGGAGCCCTTCTGGTACACGAAGGCCTCCTGCGGGATGTTCTTCAGCACGAAGTTGCAGCCCTTGATCAGGCACGTCATCACGTCCTCCTTGTCAACCCTGCCAGGGAGCAGCCCAGCCATGGCACCGGCACGGGCCACGGCACGAGTGGCCCCCGCCTCCCCGCCCCCGTGGCAGGGCCGTGGCCCCGGGACCCTCCGTCCAGCGGGATGGCGAGCGTCGCGTCACCACGGGAGCGGGGCAGACTCGGTCTCGGGGCTCCGTTCCTTTCCTTTCAGCCCTCGCCTCTCCCCACCCACCATCTTCAGTCCCCCGAGCCTTCCTGAGCTTCGGCCACCTGAATCCCACTGCAGCCGGCCCAGAGCCTGGCCTCAGGCCCGCGGCCACCCACCAGCCACCCAGAGCCTCACTCGGTCCTGAGGTCTTAGGAATCCCCAGAGCCTGGCAAACAGGGTGGTGCAGGAGATGGGACACTGCGGCCACCACGTCAGGGCCTGGCCCCGTGAGCGGAGGCCAACCAGTCCCCAAGCTCCCCCTCCCCGCCCCGAGGCCCCCGCTTACTTCAGCTGCAGCTTCTCTTCGATGAGGTCTTTGAACTTGTACGCCCCACCCCCGGTCGCCTGGATGACCTTGGTCTCGGTGTTGACGAGGTGGTCTTTGATGAAGTCCAGGCAGGCTTCTATGTAGGTGTTCTCGAACTTGACAAAGTGCAGCCTGGCGGTAACCTCCTCCTGGACGGAGATCTCGTAGGGCGGCTCGTGGTCCTGCTCTGTGTCCTGGGGGTGAGGGTGGGGAACCCACGTGTGTGCACTGCCTCGGGGAGGGGACGCTGAGACACAGCCCCTGAGTACCCTCGGCAGCGCCGACGACTTCTGCCTACCCTGAAGTCCGTGGGGGTCTTGATGCCGATGCAGGTGGGAGATTCGGGGGGGAGGCACGAGCAGGCGGGGGGGCTCTTGTCAGGGCTGGGATGGAAGGGGAACTAAGCTGGGAGCATGGAGGGAGGGGCATCGGCACTAGAAGCTTCCAGGGCCTGCCCGGGGTCCTCCCAGGAGGCTCACCTTATCTGAGTGGTCGAAGGACCGCACTTTGGCAACTTTGTGCTGCACGGTGGAGTAGTAGGCCAGCTTGGTCAGCGACCCGCCTACGGGGGAGACACAGATGCAGCGGATTCAGAAGCGGCTGGAAGGGACCCGAGGCTGCCCTTAAACAGGCCCTCCTCTGCCAGACCTGGGTCCTGCCCACAAGGAGTTTGGTGCTACTTGAACTTGAAAACCCTGCAGGGCAGCAAACAGAGGAAGGGAATGAACTGTGAGACCTAAACACACTCTGCCTTCCTTGAAGAGCTCTGTTCCTCCTCAGGGCCCAGACTGAAACGGAGACTGTCCGTTTCTCCACCAGCACTGAGTCCTTGACGAGCAAGGAACCTGCTCTTTCTGGGTGACTCGGCGATCGTCAGTGGTTTAGGAAAATTCTGTTTCAAACTCTGATCTTGAGGATGAACCAAAGGAAAAAGCTGACAAATCCACTGTTTTTACTGAAAAGCATACAACTGACGGTCCGTGGAAAGAGGTGGAGAAGGCAAGGCAAGGAGCCTTTCCCAGAGCAGACGGGCGGGGGAGGGCCTGTTTTCACCAGGAATGTGCAAGGAAGGGGCCGGAGAGCAGCAGCTGAGGCCCGGACTCACCAGGGAGGCCCTGCAGAGGGCGGCGGGGACTTGCTAACGCCCCTGGGAAGCCTGGACGCCCCTGGCGTGTGACCAGGGACAGAATATCAGGAAGCAGACGAGGCCTTTGGGCAAGTTAAAAAGATCCCCAGAGCAGTCCTTCTGGAGGAGGAGCTCTGGCGAGCCCCTCTCCTGAGTCAGAGGAGGCATCTGGGAGGCTACAGGTGATTCACGGCGTGAAAGCCACGAACGGCAGAGCAGAGAGAGGCAGAAGGCTCAGCCCTGCAAAGTGACCTTGGAACAAACGGTGTTTCTTAGGCAGCGCGACAAAAATAAGGGGGAAACGCCTTGCCTTGACAAGGCGCCTAAAATTATTAACAACTGTTGCTTTGTGACCGAATGCTAAGAGAATATACCACAAACGCTCAAGTCAGAAACACAGATTTGGAAACACAGTATCCTAAGGCCAAAGCTCTTCCAGGTAACAAATATCAAACCCCAGCTTCCTGAGACCAATCACACCTGTCCCATCGGAGCCGCCTGCCTGGCAGTGTGGACAGGGCCTCCCGGGACGTCCTGCGACCTGGCCTCGTTGGGCCACGCTTGGTCACTGAACACCGTCGTCCTGGGCTTGCTCTCATCCCCAGACCGTGAGCTTAAGACGCAGAACTTGGCCTTGAGCCTCCTTACCCCTCCTCCCTGCCCCCAATCCCGGCCTGGCCCCGAGCATCTTTCACTGAAATGCTTGTTGCCCGATTCACCTCTGTGAATAAATCGTTTCCTAAAAAGGCAGGCAACGCAAAGGGATGAACACATCTTTTGAGAAGCTCATCAAAAGTTACCCAGGTCACAGAAATCCAATTCCAGACAGTTTGCTCTTCAAGTCAGCTATAAATCACAACCAAAACACAGTGTTGGGGTTTGTGGGGGGCCGTGGGGGGTGAGCTGGGTTCTGTGCACCGCACACCATGCACCCCGAGTGGGGCGAAGCCCGGCACTGCCCATACTTGGCTCCCACCCCAGCCAGGAGACAGCGGATGGGGCACGGGGCTGCGAGCAGAGAAGTGCGGTCAGTCTGAGCCGGGGTGAGTTCACAGAGCAGCACAGGGGGCGCCTGCGGAAGCCCATCTGCTCTCAGGGTCCCTTGCGATTAGAGTGAACGCCAGCTCGGCCCGGGGCCGCACACGTCACACCTGCCGAGGGCAGTGACCAGGCGAGCCAGCACAGTCCCGCGCTCTCTGGTGGGCGCCATGGGCTCTGCAGGCCACCCCACCCCATGCTCCACCCCAGGGCCCACAGCATCCTCGACTGATGGGAGGAACCTGAGCCAGGACCTGCCAGTTCATCCAGAACCCCGGGGCCTGGTGCGGGGCTGTCCTCCACCTCCAGCCACCTCCGTGCACATCCTGCCCTGTGGCCCCTTCTGCTTCACCCAAGGGACCCTCCCTCCGCCCAGCAGAAACCTGGAGTCAGGTCAGCTTCAAGTATGTGTTGACACAAAGCGTCCCTGAGGCTTTTGAAGCAGGGACTCCAACAGCGGAGAGGGGTGCCCCGTCAGAGCCGGACTGAGAGGCTTGGGGAGGGGAGAGGAAACCGGAAACCTGCTTGTGAACCACACCGCTGACGAGCGCTCTGGCTTTGCGGACTCCTGGGTGGAGGACCCCTGCCCTGAGCCGTGACCTCCCGTCAGCTACACTAACAAAAGTCTGTCCTTGCGAATTCCCTGGCGGCCCAGTGGTTAGGACTCTGCGCTCTCACTGCTGAGGGCCCGGGTTCAATCCCTGGTCGGGGAATGAAGACCCCACAAACCTCGCAGAGTGGGCAAACCCGGCCCCCCCACAAAAAAAACACAAATGTTTGTCCTTAGTAGCAATGAACACGTCTTTTAAAGAACCAGACAGAGGACCCAGAGCCAGGGGGAAATTTCAGAGAGGAAATAAACACGGACACTGAAAACGTGCCTTTGAGTGCCCTTCTGCTAAGGAACCCTGACAGGGCTTGGCTCTGGAGGACAGGCAGGCACCCCTCCTTCCGCGCCACAAGCTAGGGCCACGCAGAACGACCCACGTAAACCCTGTGGCCAGCCAATTTTTGGGGGCGCTTCAGAAACGTTAGGTGCCGACTCGTTGGAGCAGAGCCCCCAGCCCCAGGGTTAGGGCAGCAGCATAAAGTGCGGAAGCTCCGGGCACACGGCCACTGGGCTGCCATCACATTAGGAGTGCACGGGGCCCCGAGGGGCTGACTTGAGCCCCCAGGCGGCTCCTCCGCGCTCACCGTCTCTGGCCCAACGTCCAGCCGGGCACCGGCTGGCGGGTCCCCTTCGGGGGGACGACCTCAGGCTCACAGGTGCCCTCGCCCGCCCTCTGCCTGGCTCCGCCCGGCCTCCGGCTTTGCAGGTGGGGGCTCAGGACGCTCCCCACTTCTCTGGGCGCCGCCCCTCCCCCAAGCCCGTGACTCCAGGGACCGCCCCCCCCCCCAAGGACAGGGGAGCGGGGCGGCCCAACCCCTCCGGGGAGAAGCGCACGGTCCGTCCCAGCATTCACTGAGCGGCCACGGCGGGCCAGGCGCGCGGGGGTCCCGGGCCGGAGGGCATGGACCGGCCGCGGACCGCCCGGGTATCCGCGCCTCAGTGTCCACATCTGAGAAAGCGGTCACCGGGAGGCGTCAACGCGTCGGAGAGGGAAGGAGGGCCCTGCGGGGGGCGGGGCTCGGGGTGCTTCCGACCTGAGGTCTGCGCCCAGGTCCTCCAAAGCCCCGGCCCCAGACACCCGGCCCCCGATCTCCGGCAGGCGGGGAGCTGCGCCGCCCGGCGGCCGACCCCCACCCCCGCTCCTGAGGCGGGATGCCAGAGCTGCCACCAGACCGCCTCTCCCGCGGGACTACGAGCCCCGGCATGCCCCGCTCCGGCCGCGCGGCGCCTGCCGGGAGCTGTAGTCCGGCTGCCGCGGCGAGCGGGCGCCGCCGGCTGCCCGCGGACTACAAGGCCCGACAGGCCGTGCGCGCCGACGGCCCGCGCCCCGCCCTTCGTCCTTGCCACCGCCCCGGCCCGCCGGCCTCGCTGCCCGCGCCCGCGCCCGCCCCCGCCGCCCCGCTCCCCTCGCGCGCCCGCGGCGACCTATGTCTATGGCGAAGCGCTTGGCGTTCTCCAGGTTGCGGAAGATCTCGTCGGGGGGCAGTGTGATGCTCTTGTCCAGGCTGTCCCCGCTGCTCCCGCTGCCGCTCGCTCCACACTCCGCCATTTTGAATGTGCTCGGCCAGCCTCATCAGCCATGGAGATATATGCGCATATATTTGACTACTAAACGCCTCCCGCGCATAGATTATGCTAATGAGCGCTCGGGCCGGCCCTCGCCCCTCCCGCCGCCGCGACGGTGGCGGCTGGAGGGCCGACTCAGGCAGGCGGGCGCGGGTCCCACAGACCGGACCGCGAGGCAGCTCAACACAAAACCTCTGGGCTGTCGTCGTCTTTGTTGTTCCTTCACTGAGTTGGCCGGATGCTGACCTCAAATGATATGAGCTAGTGCAGAGGGGGCACCTGGGGTTTGGAGACCACCAGGGTAATCTGTTTCTTTAGTGACTGCGGTTGTGAGTCTGGCACCTGCACGTGAAGACACCTGGGACCCACCAGCTTGGTTCCCTAGGAGTGCAGGACCGTGGGTGTTAAAAACCCCATGCAAACGGGGGGAGTTGGGGACCCTACCCTCTAGAAGCCTTTCTCACCCCGCCCGGAGTAGGAGCTACCCTTGCAGCTGGGCAAGATGTGTGAATGATGGTGAGATCCTCAGAAAGTGCAGGGGAAAGCCGGGCAGGCTTCCTGGAGGAGGCCATTTTCTGGCGAAAGAGGGAATCTGTGGGAGTTTGCAGGGAACAAGCTGAGAAAGCTTCCATATGGTGTTGGGGACAGGCTTCCAGGGCTAGTCTCTGGGAAGGCGTGGAGGCTCTTCTTAAGGGGCGTGTACCCCTCAAAGGCAGTGGGCACTTTGCAAAAGAGCCCAGTGTTGGAAGCATGCCGAGGGCCCGCGGTGGCTTTGGCACCTGCCTCCTAGGTGACCCTGGGCCAGTTACTTAGAGTCTCTGGACCTCAGCCTCGGTCTGAGCATGCCACCAGCTGCCTGACCAGGTCAGCCTGACCAGGAGGTACACCGACGAGGGCAGCGATTGCCCCCACTAATTTCAATGATGTGCCTGCCGCACAAGCAATAAACGTGAGGGGTGTGAGAGGGGCTTCCCATCCCTTGCTCACCATTCCCAGGGCTCAGCAGGGACCCCAGAGGCCACTAGCAGTACTGGCCTGGAAGGGGCGCTATGGACCTCCGCTGCAGAGTGGACAGAAAGGGATGGAAGGCAGAGCAAAGAGAGGTGCCAAGCAGGAAGGAGGGAGGGCCAGTCTGGGTTCCTCTGGGTCCCTGCAGACTCAACCAACACCCCGGCCTGCCTAAAAATAGGTGCCCTTTCTGAGGCCAGGGCCTGCCCTTGGCAGGTTCATTGCCAGCACTGCCTGTTTCAGCCTTGGTGAGCGGTCCACCTGCAGGAAGGCAGGGCAGCTGGCCACCTGTGGGCCAGCCGAGAAAGTGCCCCCGGGAGCTTGTCCCAGGACAGGGGTGCCGGGCAGGGAGGACCATGGAGGGGCAAACACCTTCTGTGTGTTTGGCCCAGCTACACCCTTTTTGCTGCAGCAAGAGGTCTGCTGCAGGCTGTGGCTTTTGGGTTGCTCTCAGCTGGACAGAGCTGGACATTCCTGTCACTTCGTCACCACCCCCACCTGCAGGGAGCTATAGTGAGAGGCCTAGAGCGGGAACCCAGGTCCCCCGCCATGTCCCCTCCTACTGCACACGGGGGACCTAATGTGTTCCGTGAGGCCCTCTCCCTTCCAGCCTGCCTCTCCCCTGCTTCCCTGCCTCACTCACTTTCTCCCCAGCCTCCTGACCTGACCCCTCACCCCTCATTTCCAGCTTCTGCTCCCCATCCTCCCTCCCTGCCTGTCGCCTCCTCCGCTTCCTCCCTCTGGGCTTCTCCTCTGCCTGCCCTCCTTCCTCCCCTCTCCCCTCAGCAGGAGCCCAGCCCTTCTTCCTGTGTCCAGGGGGGTCACTGGCAAGGACACTGCCCACCTGTGGCTGCATACCATGATAGTGCCCACTGCCCGTCATCCCTGCAGACCCGCCTGTCCGGTGGCCACCAAGGACATGTGTGAGGCACAAGAGACAGACCACGGAGGGGGCTGAACTAGTCGGATTTTATTATAAGTCTTTAGAGCAGTCCCGTGGCTCCCACGTGACTGAGAGTTCAAATTCTGAGTACAAAGTTGTGCCCACGCGCACCCACCCACACGGGAATCCTTTAAGGATCGTGGTGGAGACCCCCAGCCGCCCCACACAGCCCCGGTGTGAGCCCCGACCAGACAGCAAAGCATCCCCAGGGGCCTTGCGCCCACGGCTCTGCCCTGTCCTTCCACGCCCGTCCAGGCTGACACTCGTTCCTACGAGGATACACTTTGAGTTCCGCCTTCACAAAAGGCAAATGTGCCCACGGCACGGCCTGCGCCAGGCCCACTGGCCTGGCAGCACCGGATCTGAAGAAAGCCCTCTACGCATGGGGCGCCGGCTGGCCGAGCCCCGCCGCCTACAAATATCATAGAACCCCGGCAGTGGGGACTTCCCAGAAGTCACTTGCTGAAATGCAAACACAGAGCAACCCCATGGGGTCAGACATTTGGCAGAAGATGGGCCCTAAATGACAAGGACACTGCACGCACATTCTCTGAGAATGACCCTCCTGCTGGCCCGCCAGCCTGGAGAGAGAGCCTTCCGGAGAAGGGGCCAGTCCAAGCCAGGGGCGGCCCGGACGATGGGGAGGCCCTTCCCTCTGCCAGAGGAACGCGCTGGCCCTCTGGTCCTCCGGGCAGGGCGGCCGCCCGCGGGTCACCACGGCCGCCAGAGGCCGCAGGCGGGCTGGCGCGCAGCGGCGGCGGCGGCCTTGGCCGGGGCGGGCGCGGGCGCGGAGCCAGGCGCCTTGGGCTCCTTGGCGGGCGCGGCCGGCGCGGCCGGCGGGCGCTGGAAGTGGTAGAGCAGCTTCATCTGCGTGTCGCTGGCCGCGTGCAGCGTCAGGAACTGCACGGCCTCCTGCAGGCACCACGAGTAGCCCTCGCTGTAGTCCTGGTGCAGGCTCTTGGGGCCGGCGGCGGCGGCGGCGAAGGCTGCGGGGAGTCGGGGCGGCGGTGAGCGGGGCCGGGGAGCCCGGGGCGCGGGGCGGGGCGGGGCGGGGGGCGCGCGGGCCGGGGCTCCAGGGCGCCGGGCGGCTCACCTTTGCTGTGTTTCAGGTAGCTGACGGCCATCTCCAGGATGTCGGCCTTCTCCAGCTTGGAGTTGGGCTGGTGGCGCGCGAACTCCTGCTCCAGAAGCAGCTTCAGCTGCTCGATGCTGCTGTTGATGCGGTCGCGGCGCATCTTCTCCACCACCGGCTTCCGCAGCTGCGGGCGGGAGGAGGGGGCGTCAGCGGGGCCGCGCCAGCGCGGGGGCCGCAGGGGCCGCGGCCGCGCACTTACTCGGTTTTTCTCTTTGGGGCTGAGCAGCTCCACGGCCACGGTGCTGGGGGCCATGCCTGGCGCGGGGAGAGGCGAGGAGGCGAGGAAGCAGGGAGCGGAGCGGGCGCGTCCCGTGCTGGCGCGGGCCCCGGCCCCTATATAGGCACGGGCGGCGGGCTGGCGCCTGGGGCCCGGGCGCCGCGGCTGTTCCCACACTCCGCGGCCAATGGCGGCGCGGGCCGCACAAAGGCGCCGGCCCATTAGCGCACGCTAAATTGCCTGTGAATTGGCGCGGGCACAATGGGCGCTCCCCGAGGAGCAGGTGGGCCGCGCGGCACAATGTCCGGGCTGTGGGAACGCGCTCGCCCTCATTAGCATCCCGGGGCCTGATGCTGGGAGCCCCGCGCCTCAATATGCTGCCTTTTCCCAGGCCGCGGGGACAAGGGTGGGGGCAGGAAGGAGCTGCGCCCCTCCCCTCCCCCCCTTCCCCTCTTCTCTCCCTTCTCCCCCCCTCCCCAGCGACTCCCGCTGCTGGCTGGCAGAGGCCAGGAGCCCAGATAAGGGGAAGCTTTAGAATGCACAAGTGTGGCGGCTTCCAGGAGGATGGGCACCGTCCCTGACAGGCGAGGGGGACAGAGGAAGCTGCACTTTTCCTGAACAGACACAGTCACCTCCCTCTGCACAGGTGGAAGAGGAGTCCAGGCTCTCAGGATCAGACCTACTGGCACATGTGGCAAGTCCCCAGGCTGTCACCTGAGACACGTGACTTCAGAGCTAGAAAATGGGCTGCCACGCTGGGCTGGGCTCTGGGTAGCTTCAGGGAGCCAGAGTACCCGAAACGCCCAGCATGGAGGCCGGCACCTAGACGGTCCCCCCAGGAGCTGCACTCCTTCCTCCCTGGAGCAGTTCATCAGGCTGTGGCATCTGGGGTGCTCTGAATCAGCAGGTGGCCTCCAGGGTCCCCCCCCCCCCGGATGGGAGTCTGACCGTGGCTGTCCATGGAGCACGGGCGGGCGCGTGGCTCCGGGCGTGCTCCGTACAGGTGTGTGGTCACTGCTCCTGCATGACGTGGGGGAAGCCTCGGCTGCGTGCTACCCTCTGCACTGCCTTAGGAGCACTTGTAGGGCTTGCTGTCCCTAGGCATTTTGCCAGTGGTGAGGAAAGGGGTGCCAGGTGGCAGACATGAGGCTCCTGCCTGGAGCCCACACGAACGCTGTACCTGCTCAGACCCACTGGAGGAACCGCTGATCCCGGTACTTGGTCAGCCCAGCTGAGGGCCAGCCACTGCTTGGGGGGCCACCAGCCCCACCCTGGGTCCCTAGGGGAGGGCCTGTTGGGAGCCCCCCTCCACCCAAAACAATCACTTTACTTTGATTCTCTGCAGCCAGGAATCCAGTTCTGCAGGGACCGCGGGAGGGGGTGGGGCTGGGGCTACCTTCTAGGGGCAAGGCGGGACCCAGCAAGGTCCAAAGAGGAGGCAGGGCTTCAGCCCGGGCAGCCAGCGGCTGGCGTCAGGGTGCGTTAGCCAGAGTTTAAATCCAGGAGCACAGTTCCCTGGACGGCAGCCACGTCCGAGTGCAGCTGGGAATTGCAGGGCCTTAACAAGGGTCTTGGCAGTGACTCACAGCTATGAGTGGCCTGCTTGGTGGGCCTGCTCAAGAAGTCCGCAGCACAGGGAGCCTTTGGGGACCCGGAGATGGGCCCATCCGGGAAGCAGGAGGATGGTGTCAGGACGGCCAGGGCAGGCTTGGCTTGGAGCCAGCACAGGACAGCCCCAAGAGCCTGCTGGTCACCCACTGGGATGGATTAGGCTGGGGGGCTCCCAGGGGGGAACCTTCAGGTGACTTTGGAAGGGAGTGGAGGGCAGCCCCACTCACCCTTTGGCACCTGCTCTTCCCCCAGAGCCCCTCTCTTGAAGGGGACACAGGCCCCAGGCTGGCTTTGGGAGGTGGGTGACCCTGAGCCTGGGCTCCTCTTGAGCAGGTGGACCCCCTACCACAGATATCCGGCCCGATCAGGTTTGATGCAAAAGGGCAGAGGGCACCCAGGCAAATGGGATGGGCATGCTGGAGACATGTGCTCTGCCCTCTGCTCCACAGCCCTGGCTGGCACTGTTGGCGTGGGCTGGCAGATCCCACAGGCTGCAAGGGGCACCCGGTGACGCTCAGTGGAGCCATTTTTGCACCAAAAGTGGGGCTTACGCTGGGCGACCAGCACGTTTTGGTGGGTCCCTCGCCCGCCTGTGGACTCCCTGGGGGTCGACTGTCGGGGGGAGGGCAGGATGGCTTAGTTGCCTGTGTCCCCATCGCCCACACCCTGCCAGCCTGGCACCTGGCGCCAAGGAGGAGCTTGGCCAAGGAAGAGGGAATGCAGGGACAAGGGGCGTGTGCTTGACTGCCTGGCTGCTGGCAGCGGGGGCCCCAGGACTCTGCCCGGAACTGAGGGCAGCACCCAGGCCGGGCCCGTCCCCCTGTCCCCCTGTCCCCCTGTCCCCCCCCCGCCCCCCGCCCGGCTTCAGAGGGGCAGTTGGCCACCTCCCCCAAGCCAGCTCTCGGCCCAAAGGAGACACGTGCCAGAGATGTGGTCCAGCCCCTACCCCACCCCACCCCAGCTGCACGCCCACCCGCAGTGGGCCAGGGTGGAAATGAGGGTGGCGGGTGGGCCGTGGGGGGCTGACTCCTCCCGCCTTCCTCCCCTCCCCCCTCCCCCTGGACAGTAGCAGCTTTGATCCAATTTTGAGTTGTGGGAAATATGAAATGAATGGTGTTAAATCTCAGCCCGGCCGGATGAAAGGCTTGATCCCTCCCCGAGTGCGGGCCAGATGGCAGCGCGGCCTCCGAGGCACACGCCTGGCCTTTGTGGGCCGTTTAACACTGTGAATGGGGCCAAAGTGTGGGAAAGTCGCTGGGCTCCCGGCTCACACGTCCGTCCGAGGTGAGTGGCCCAGCAGCCTGGGGGGGCTGCGGAGGAGGGAGGAGGGGGGGAGAGCCCAGGGCCTCTCCTGGCTGGCAGGCTTAGCGGGAAGCATCCCAGAACGTGGAGGGGGCTCGGATCCTCCGCTTTGGCTGCCCCCAGCAGCTGGGGGGGGTGGGGGCGGGGAGAGTTAGTCCTGCCTCCACCCTGGAGAGCTCGGTAAGTCTAGGGTGGGGTGAGGTGTCTAGAAACAGCCACTGAGGCAAGGTGCCTGCTGTGGATGTGGGGCTCCAGGCCAAACCCACGAGCTGGGTATGATTATGCTAGAATTCAGGAATCTAGGACCACAACCCGTTTCCTTTTTCCTTTTTTAAAAAATTTAATTATTTATCTTTGGCTGCGTTGGGTCTTCGTTGCTGCGCGCAGGCTTTCTCTAGTTGCGGTGAGCGGGGGCTACTCTTCATTGCGGTGCGCGGGCTTCTCATTGCGGTGGCTTCTCTTGTTGCGGAGCATGGGCTCTAGGCGCGCAGGCTTCAGTAGCTGTGGCGCGCGGGCTCAGTAGTTGTGGCTAGAGGGCTCTAGAGTGCAGGCTTAGTAGTTGTGGCACAGGGGCTTCGTTGTTCCGCGGCATGTGGGATCTTCCCGGACCAGGGCTCGAACCCGTGTCCCCTGCATTGGCAGGCGGATTCCTAACCTTGTGCCACCAGGGAAGCCCCATAACCCATTTCTAAATAACTCACACCCCAACTCCACCCCTCCCAGGCTGACTGCAAAGCAAAGGGCACCATGTTGGGGGCGGTGCTCCAGGGGCATTTGCTCCCCATGACAAGGGAGGTCTTCTCATAGGGATGGTGCAACTGCTGTGGTAAACAGTGTGGTGGTTCCTCCAAAATTAAACGTAGAATTACCATGTGACGTGGCAATTCCACTTGTGCTCTGTACCCAAAAGAATTGAAAGCGGGGTCTCAAAGAGACCCTCGTATACCCATGTTCACAGAAGCATTATTCACAATCACCAAGAGGTAAAAACAACACGTGTCCATCAACAGATGAATGGATAAGTGAAATGTGGTCCATCCATAAGACAGAATATTATTCAGCCTTAAAAAGAAAGGCGATTCTGACACCTGCTCCAACGTGGATGGACCTTGAGGACGCCGTGCAGAGCGAAATGAGCCAGCCACGAAAGGACACATCCTACGTGATCCCGCTTCTGTGACGTCCCTGGGAGTCACACTCACAGAGAAAGGAAGAGGGTGGGGCCGGGGGCTGGGGGAGGGGATGGGCAGTGAGTGTTTCATGGGGGCAGAGTGTCAGTTTGGGAAGATGAGAAAGTTCTGGAGACGGATGGTGGTGATGGTTGTACAATAGCGTGCATGTGCTTAATGCCTCTGAGTTGAGCACTTATAAATAATTAAGGTTATTTTATGTTATGTGTATTTTACCGCAATGAAAAAAAAAATAAAAAAGGAGGACTCCTTGGAGAAGAGCCACACACTCCCTCCCACCCACCCCCCATCCAGCCCCAAGTGACCCTGCCCTGGACCTCCCAGTGCCCTGCAGGCTGGACCAGTGTGGAAGGGACACTGCTGTACCCACTGGCCTCTGCCCAGATCCGCACTGCCGCCTCCGCCCGGGGCCAGATTCCCTGGAGCAGGTTGTGCCATCCACAGGGTTCTGTGAAGTCCCAGGCTGTCCACAACCTGGGTGTTTCTGGTCCCAGGAGGGTTTCCTTCTTGGGGTGTGGGGAGTGGGCAGGCTGGCCTTCTGGGAGAGGAGGGACAGCGACAACTCACTGTGACACCCCCATGTGCCACCACAAGGACCCCAGGCTGTGCACAGCCCAGAGACTGGTGCCCCCTGGGGTGGTTCTGTGCCACGGCTCTCGCCCTGGGCCCATCCAGACTCAGTGCTGTGCCCCTCTCCTGCCCTCCAGTGGCTCCCAGCGGGGCCCCCAGCCAGCCCTCCATCACCAGCCGGTCCACCTGCAGTGGCCACTGAAAGAGCACCCAGGACAGCAGGGAGGCGCCCGGCTCGGGTCCCCAGGTGTGAAGGGGCAAGGCTGGACTGGGTGCCGCTCACAGTTGCCCCCAGCCAGCCAGGCCCCTGGGAGCACTGGAGAGGCGGTGTCTATAGGTTGCTGAGTCTGTCTGGGGGTGGGGAGGGGGTTTGGGGTCTCTCCCTGGGGATCCAGGCGGGAGCTGGATGGGGGTAAGAGTCCCAGTTTCTGAGCATCTACTAAGCACCAGGCAGGGAACAGGAATCTGCCTTCTTAGAACTGCCCTGTGAGGGGAGTGTCCCTGCCCCATTTCACAGACAGGAACCAGAGGGTTTCTGAGCATTTATCATTATTATTATGTACTAGGCAGGGCTAAGAGCTCTGGTATATTTCCCAGGCTAGACCTGCCTGGGGACCAGGCAGTATTATTACTTCCTTTTTCCGAGAGCCCCCAGGCACCGAGAGGTTGCTGAGGCCACTTGGAGGGTGAGGGTGGGAGCTGGGACTTGGACCTGCAGAGATGGGATGGGGGAGGGGGAAGGGGCGCAGAGCCCGGGCTGTGGGCCTGGGGCGCTGACGTGAGTGGAGCCTGCCATG
This sequence comes from Balaenoptera ricei, assembly GCF_028023285.1. Lineage (NCBI taxonomy): Eukaryota > Metazoa > Chordata > Mammalia > Artiodactyla > Balaenopteridae > Balaenoptera > Balaenoptera ricei. Next base: position 1,385,259 of record NC_082639.1, read on the forward strand.
GAGAGCGGACCGGGGAGGGGTGACATGCGTCTCCCCCGTGGCGTGCAGGAGCAGCCACATTGATCCCTCGATCCCCTGGTCGGAGTCTTGTTCCAGATGGCGGGTGGCCAGGACCGTGGACAAAGGGCGGCCGCAGCTCCCAGGCGGCCTGTGAGGCACGCAGGCTGCCTTTGTCGCGGCGCAGGCGGAGGGTCCGGAGTGTGGGAACCTCCGGCTGCGTGGCCGCTCTGGGGGAGGGGTGCTCTGGGGGGTGGGAGGAAACCCTGCCCTCCACTCCCCAGCCCCCCTCTGCCCTAGCTCCCCACGCCCCCCAGAACCAGACCAAAGAACTGGATGCGAGACGGGGCTCTTTCCTCCCTCCCAGCTGCGGGACTCTTCCCTTCCCTTCTTTTCCCTGGGGCAGCAGACACCTGGGCACACCTGGGCTGAGAAGGGACTGAGGCCTGGCCCCTGCCCTGAGGGGTGGATGGGGGCTGAACTTGGGGCTGGGGAGACCTTGCACGTAGGAGGTCACTTTGGGGGTGTAGTTAGCCCACCATGGAGTTACATCGAAGACCGAGTGTCCACCTGACATTGGCAGAGAGATGGAGGGAACCTCCCAAATGCTGACATTTTGGGGGCCAGAAACTTGGTTAGTTTTTCTTATGTCTGCTTCCTCCAGATTTTCTTGAAGGAGTGTCTACTGTTTGTATAATTTCTAAAAAGGCACGTTTAGGCTCCCACAGGGGCCCCAGGGAGCAAGGGGGTGTCTTGGGGAAGGCTTGAGACACTGACTTTTTCAGAAGAGCCCTGGATGTAGGGCGATGAAGGGAAAGGCAGGGTTGCCAAGGGAGGGCTTCCTGGAGGAGGTGATGCCCGAGGAGGTCCTTGAAGGGGGACTGGGTGTGTCCCAGGTGAGGAATTCTGGGAAGCTTTATCCAGGAAAAGAGAATGGTGGGATACGGACCTGGGGGTGAGCGGAAGCAGGCACCAGAAGTGTCCAAGAATGGCTGGAAGAGGCTCCCCTGTGTGTGTGCCTGTGCATGTGTGCCCATGCACGTGTGCCCGCCTGTGTGTGTGCCCATGTGTGTGCCATGCACGTGTGCCCTTGCATGCGTGCCTGTGACTGCACACCCGTGCCTGGGCTCTGGAGATAAAGGGCCTGGCACTGCCCCCCGGCCCCTCAGCTTGGCCCGCTTTCCTTGGCGGGTCAACGTGTGGGCACACCACAGGCGTCCTCTCCTCCTTGCCCACTGCCCAGCGTCAGAGGCCCCGAAGGGAGGGGGGCCTGAGTTGGGCGGATCGCTGCTCTGGGCACCCCTCCTGGAGTAGGTGGACCCTGGGCCCCGGGTGGGTGTGAGGAAGACCCTGTCAGCAGCCCCTCTCCTGCACTGTCTAGGAGTCAGTGCCCTGCCCAGTGTGGCACCATGGCTCATCCAGGCCTCCAGCCACGTTCAGAGGCAGGAAAGATTATCCCCGTTTCACGGGGGAAACCGAGGAAGCTGAGGTGTTGCGGGTGCGGTCGCCTGCCAAGAGGCCTGCGGCTGCGGACTGCCACCACCCTACCTGGGAGTGGCTGTGGTCCTGGGCCACAGGGTGGGTCAGTCAGCCCCAGAGCCCAGAAGGGGGCTGGGGTTCAGGGTGGCCGGGGACGGGCCTTCCCTCCAGCACGGCCCTCCGTGCTCAGGACCAGCCCCTCCTCCCCAGGGTTATGCTGGACCCAAGAGGGGGACTTGGAGGCCAGTGATGGTGGGTGGGGAGACGCTTACACAGAGCGGGAACCTGAGGCCCCAAGGAAGGGGGGCAGGGGCCAGATGCCTTCTCCTGCCCCTCGGCCTGGAGCCCCCATAAAGGAAGCCAGGCTGCAGAGGGGTGGCCCCCAGACCTCTCCCCAGGGCAGCTGGGGCTGCAGACAGCTTCTCAGCCGAGTCTGGGTGCTGCTGGGTGGGAGGTTCCTGGTGGCAGAGCCCATTCAGCCCCAGGACAGAGAGCAGGCTGCAGGGGGTGATTTGGGGAGGGGGGGTCTGCCATCCTGTGTCCACATCTCCTCTGTCAGGGGTTGGGCATCTCATCATCCTAGGTGGACACCAGTCAACCCTCGAGGCCGGGCTGCCCCCAGCTCACAGGGCACTAACGTAAAGCTGGCATTTGCTGAGCACCTGCTGCACGCCGAGCCCCAGAGGAGGGGCTCTGCATCTGGACAGCGACTCTGGGATTGAAGGATGACTGTTATCCTGTCTATCGCACAGATGAGGAAACTGAAGCTTCGAAAGGGGAGGGGACTGGCCCAAGGCCGCAGAGTGAGCCAGGAAGCTGGGGCCCACAGGTCAGAGGAGGTGGAGGCTTCAGGGGCAGAGGCAGGGCGGGCGGCTTTGTCTTCTGCGCTCGCCTCCTCTCTACCCACCCCTTAGCTCCCCCCTAGAGATTTTCTCTCGCACCCTAAGGCCCCAGAGCCCCTGCCCAGGCCTGCCCCTGGGGGTCAGACTCTCAGCCTCTGTCTTGCAGCTGCTCCCTAAGCTCCGAGTTTTCCAGGCTGGGCCCCCATCCAAAGCAGGGTGGTTTCCGGGTTGCCATTGGGAGCAAAACCAGTGCCCGTGATGGCGCCTCACGCTGGGTGCTGAGTGGGACCAAGATGCCCTTCCCTTGGTAGGTTGACTCCGCAGCTGGCTCCCAGTTTCTGGGGTCTGTACTGCCCCCCTGTGTAGACACAGACCGTCCTCGCTGAAGGAAGTCTCCCTCCCTCCGGCATTTCAGGGGTGTACTGCCGGGGGCTGGGTCTCAGGGGAGGAGGGACTGGGCGGGGTGGGCACAGGGGGTGTCCAGGCTGAGACTGGGCTCTGCCCTTGGCTTTCTGTGGCCTCAGTTTACCTGTGTAGCATGGGCTTTCCCTGCTAAGACCACCTGACGGAGGGACTGGCTCCAGGTTGCTGGAGATGACCGAGGGTGGCCAAAGCGGGGCTGGGGCATTGCTGGGCCCCCCGGCCCAGAAGGAGCCCCCCCTGCTGGGGCTGATCGCGTGGGCTGCCTGTGGCTCTTGCCTGAAGTATGGCCAGTGCACCGAGTCAGGGCCACGGAGTCACGGGACAGGGCCCTCCGTGCCCCAGGCCCACGCAGCAACCTCTCCCTCTGCAGCGGGAGCCGCTGGGGGCTCCGAGCCGGGAGGGATGCTCAGGAAGGCTTGTGTGCAGGTGCCCAGGAGGTAGGGCTGGGCTGGGGCTGCAGGTGTCCATTTCTGCGGCTTGCCTGGCCCGGGTCTGGCCAGCTGGGGGTTCAGGTCACATACCTGATGACTCGATCAGGTTCTGTGATTCGGGGGGCTTGGACCCTTCCCCCGAAGCTGCCCTTGGATGGCTGCCCAGCTTCCCCCATCCCCTTCTCTCATCTCACCGAGGTCAGGATCTATCCTGGGACCTGACTGTGGGGTTGGGGCAGGGTGTCCGTAGATCTCAGGGACCCCTGCCCTCCAAGGCGGGGTGGGGTGGGACGGTGGTTAGCCAGTTTCTGCAGTCCTGTCAAGTCCCCAGGCCAGACCTGGGGACCCCCGCTTTTGGGGACCAAACCAGGCCCCAGGTTCCCAAAAGGGCTGCGCTCCAGACTTGGCAGACACGGGCATAGACCCCAGGCTCGTTCAACCCCCCCCTTCCCGGGCCTCAGTCTCCCAGGTGTAAAGCAGGGGCCAGGGCGGTGGCCACAGGGACGCGCAGAGGTGGGCGGTGGGAAAGCGCGGGAGCCGCGCGTCTCACGGGCGCCTCCGGATTAGGGGCCGCGCGGGCCCACGTGGCCGCGCCCCGCCCCCTCCCCGCGAGGCCGGGGCAGGGCCGGGTCGCTGTCCCCAGCTGGTTAAAAACCCCGCGGTGTCAGAGAGCAGCTCGTTCCCAACCTCTGAAAGGCAGACAAGCCCTTTATTGCTCTATTATAACGCGGAGCCAGATGGTCTTTTGGGAGTTGCCCCCCCTCGCCCCCCGCGGCCGCCCTCATTCATTCAGAGGCAGAGCCCGGCACTAATGCCGCGGGGGGCAGGCACGCTTCCGCGGCCGCCGCGCAGTGTGGGAACCGCCTGGCAGCGCGGACCCACAGCCCGCCGGCCGCGGGAGGGGCGCGGGTGGGCGCGCGCATCGCAGCTCCCGGCGGGGCGGCCCGGCGCCCCGGGGAAGGCTCGCGGGTCGGCGCCTGGGGCGGGAGGACTCCCGGAGGCCCCTCCCGGGGTATCCCGGCACCGGATGACTCGGGTAGGCCACGAACGCTACCGGTGCCTCGGTTTTCTTCTCTGTAAAACGAGGACGATGCCTGCGCACACCTGCTAGGTTTTGGAGGATCTTCCCGTTTGAGGACCGGGCAAGCATCAGGCCCGGCACCGTTTTTGTGCCTTCCAAGAAGGACTCTGTTACATTTTTAAATCCTTAAAAAAACATTCAAAGGAGAAAAATATTTCGAGGCGAGTGAAAATGAGATGGAATTCAAATTTCAGCCTACAGAAATAAAATTTTATTGGAACACACCAGGCCATTCCTTTACTATGAGGAGTGTTGCTTTCCTGATGCGAGGCAGAGTCGAGCGTGTGAAACACAGTCACCTAAACCCTGACATATTTACTGTGGGGCAGGTTTGCCCCACCTGCAGGGTGGAATGGCACCCACCACGCTGTCGCTGTGTTAACTGCTGTCCTTACCACCCCCCCCGGGGGGGGGGGCTTGCCCCGCCCATCCCTCTCGCTTCTGGGGCTGGTGTGGGAGCCCCGCTCAGGGGCCTTGCTGAGGCTGAGGGTCTTCCTGCACATCGTACAGGTAAGCAAACTGAGGCCCAGGTGGTGGCTGAGGCCAGGCTGGACCCTGGGTTAGGGCAGATGGGGCAGCTCCCCCTCCCTGGAGAAAGCACCAAGGTGGTCACTCAGCCCCCAGGCCCCTCCCTGTGCTTCTTCCACGGCCAGGGGGGAATCCTCCCCTTCACACCCACTGGATGGGTCCGTGCCTCCCCCCCTGCCCCGAGCACGTGTGCTGTTGCACACCTGGGAAAGATCCATTTTGTCCTAAAAGCATCCAGCGCCCCCTCCCTGGCTAAGGTCACTTTCACACAGCTGCCCCCACTTTCTCATCGGGGGCCCTAGACTGGCTCGTCCGCTCCTTTCCTCCACCAGCAGTCCGGCTGTGGGCCCGCTGGAGACCAGGCAGCCGGCCCTGGGCCTCATTTTCCCCGCTGATTGTTGCGTTGGCCTGGCTGATCTTTAGGGAGCTGCCCGGCCTCCTGGTCAGGTCACTGGGGGCTTGCAAAGCAAGCACGGGGGTGGGAGTACCCTGCTTTCTTGAGGGGCAGGAAGTACAGGAGGGCAGCAGCTCAGAGGAAGCGGGCTTTAGGGGCTGGCAGCAGAGGACAAAGGGCCCCGTGGGGCTTGGGGGCTGCCTGCTGGTGGATCACTCATGGGGGCTGGGGTGGGAAGGGGACCTGCAGCTCTGGGGCGCTGAGCTTGGAAGTCCTTTCTCTTTGCCTCACTGGGCTGACCCAGGCCCGCCTCCCCCCATCCTGTAATGGCTGAAAGGAGAGAAGAACCCCAGCCCTGTAGGTACCATCCCAGCCGGGACCCTCGGCTCCCAGGTATTAGGGGGACCTGAGGGGTCACAGATGTGGGGCTCAGGCTCCATGCCCTTCATGGTCATTGCTCCCTGATCCCTGGGTGCCCCAGCTCCTCCCCAAACCCCCACAGGACCCCCTGCCCTGACGCCAAACAACTTCATCAGCGTTCCCTGTGGGTACCTGCTGGGGCTCCCACCTCCTGCAGACCCCGCATTATGACTGGCAGTCAGAGCCAGCTGTCAGGGGCTCTGGGCTTCCAGCTCATTGTGGGGACCCCTCAGTGAGGCTCAGCAGTGGCCCAGGGCACACCTGATGCTCCCACAGCCACTGGGCTGGGTGTCTCCTTGGACCCACTCAGTGGGGCAGGGGACATGGCACCCTGGTTCACAGATGAAGGCAAGTGTGGCTAAACCAGTCCTGGGCTCCCAGCTGGCCGAAAGCTTAGGTGGGGGGAGGCCAGAGCAAGGTTGCCCACCCCCAGCTGGGCAGTGATGACCCACTTGAAGTAGCTGCTCTGTGCCAGGCAGAGTGTCCAGAGCCTGGCGCGGGGTAGGGCTCGGGGGTGCTGGGTAGAGGTGAGGGCTCCGGAATCTCGCCCTGCCTTCTCTGCTTGTCCCTGAGTTTGGCAGTGGCCTCATCCTGTCTCCTGCCCCTGCCCTCCAGGACTCAGGTGGCTCCTGGTCTCAGCCAGAGGTGTCCAGAAGGCCACCACCTGGGCTCGCCCAGTAGGCTCTGGGCCCCATGGGGCAGCCGCCACCTACCCTGGAGCGCACTCCCATGGGAGAGTGAGGACTGCCCTGTGAGTCCCCCAAGGGCCTCTGCTTCTCTGCTTGTGCAGAGAACTCCAGTGGTCTCGCTGGCCTCATGGAGCCCTGTTTGTCTGGCGCTACTTGAGAAAGCCCAGGAGTATGGGGCATGGGGGTGTGGGCTGCCCGCCGCTGTGCCACCGGGTCTTGGCTCTGGGGCTCCCCCTCCACCAGCAGCCGCCCCAGAGCCCTGCCCGCCCCCAGTCTTGCAAGAATTCGGCGGGAGGCCCGCTCCGGGTGGCTTCCCACACCCCGCCCCCCTGCTGAGGACATTCATCCGGCACAAAAGGCGCGTGCCCGGCGACAAACTCATTTACATGGGCCGCCTGGCTTTGTGTGCAGAGCTGCGGGCCCAGAGGCCATCTGGGGAGCAGTCGTCCCAGCGGGGCGGGGCCCCGGGTTGCCTTTGAAGGTTGGGGAAGCGGCAGCGGCTGGAAGGCCACACATCTGGCCCAGCGTCGCCTTCCTGCCCCACAGCCCCCGGGTGTTCCGTGCACGCCCGGCCTGGCATCGCTAGGCATGACAGCATGACAGCAGGACGAGGGGACCAGGGGCCCACCTGCCTCCCTGCCCCCAGCCCTGCGGATTGCTGCCTCTGGAGGCAGCATGGACTTGGGACAGCGCTGTGGGCTCAGGATTCAAATCCAGGTGCTGCCACTTAGTACTTGGGTTCTCTGGACCTCAGTATCTTTATCTGTAAAATGGGCCTAATAACAGCCCACTGTGGGCATGTGCTGAGGATGGGGGGAGGGGACAAAAGCAGAGTATTCAGGTGGCCTCGCAGCTGCTGCTGGTATTAACGCCAGGGTCACCCTGAGCCTTTGCCTCCGCCCACCCCACTTTGTTCCGGTTCTTGGGTGGGTGATCCCCGCCTACGTCTGCGCCACCTGGAAGCCAGCTGATGGAACAGGAAAAGGCCAGGCACGGGGCCAAGGTGCACCCAGGACAGGGTGACCTCAGCAGGGAGCTGGGCCTGCTCTGTCCCCTGCTCTGTGGAGCAGGAGTGGTCCTGCCTCCCTCTCGGGATTCCAAGCAATTCCAGGGAGAAGGTGCACGTCCCGCTCAGCCTGCATGCAGTAGGTGCTAAATAAGTGTGCCCACCCTCCCCTTCCAGGCCTCCTGACCTCATCTCTGGGCCTGCCCTGAGTCAGCCCAGTGCGGGCACAGCCCCGAGCATGACCTTCTGCTGACCAGCCCCCCAAAGGGCCAGGGGCCTGGACAATCAGAGGGGAGAGCCCCAGAGGGGCATGGTGGGGGGCACTCTTGTGTGGCACGTGGTTCTGAGCCTGGCAGCTGGACGGCTGGGGGCAGGGTTTCCACCCAGGTGACCCTTCCCGGCCAAGGGGCTTGTAGGGCCAGGGCTTGGCGGACAGGACCCCTGCGGAGGCGCCCTGCCCCCACCCCTGCCGGGAGGGATGTCCTTGAGAGGGTGTCCTGCAGGCCCCAAGATAATCCCTGCCTTTGAGAGGCTGTGAGAGGCTGGCCCGGGGACTTTCCCACAGCCCCGCATAAAGGCCGGCCGCCAGCTGCTCTCCCACAAAGGGCTCCCAGCCTTTCCCGGCCCGGAGGCGGGCGGGGTGAGCAGAGGCTCAGCCGCAGCCTACCCGGCCACCCCCAAGCAGCGCCTGTGTCCACGGGGCGGCGCCTGCCCACTGACCACAGAGGGCCCCGTGGTCCCTGGGGCTGGGCACTTGGGAGAGCCTTGTGGGGCCACCCGGGCCAGCCACTCGCCCCCCCCCCCCCCATGCCATTTGCCCGAGGCCGGCACGGTTCCTGGGCCCCATCACTCACCCTGGGCCTCCTCTCTCAGACCTCACATTCCTGCTGCTGTGCCTGCCGCTGCCATCGGGCTGCCCCTCTCCCCCCCACCCCCACCCCCCGCCATCCAAGCTGGGCCATCACCTCGCTGGCACACTGCCTTGCTTCTCTCACCTCCCATTTACTTTGAAACCCTCACGCACCCCAACCCCGTTCTGCCCCACAGTGCCGGTGACAGGAGGGGGACATGGTGGGGGCAGAGGGCTGGGCAAGGCCTCCCCCCTGGCCTTAGCTTCCTCATCTGACATGCGGGACAGCACTGCCACTTCCCTGGGCTGGTGTAAGAGCCCCCTAAGTTCAGCTGTTTAAAAATAGCAGGTCCTGGAGAAGCGGGGGTGGGGTTGGCAGGGAGGGGAGGCAGGGTACCTGGCCCCAGGAATTAGCTGCCCAGAGCACATCAGAAGAGGACCAGCCTGGGGGAGGCCGGGGGAGGCCAGGGGAGCTTCCTGGAGGAGGTGGCAGCTGGAGCCTGGCTTCTCAAAAGCAAGGGGGAGGGTGGGAACTCCCAGGGGCAGAGGTGCTGGCCCAGCCCGGGGGCCCTGACCCCTGGGTGCAGCTCTGCTGGTAGGACCCTTCTCTGATTAGGATGTATCTCCATGCTGCTCCCATATCCTGGGCGGCCCCTGCACCACTTTTGTCACCCAGTGAGAATGGCCAGGTCCAGCAGGTTCCCTGGCTGAGAGAGCTCCTGGTCAGGTGTGAGGAACTGGAGAGGGTCATAAGAGGGACCAAGGGTGTCACCGGTGGACAGGCAGTGACCAGAGGGTGGCCAGCGGGGACGCTTGTCCCTGGTGTCAGGGAAGGAGCAGCTCCGTATGCTAAGACCCCAGGGAAGGACCCTTCTCCTGGCCCTGCATCTTGGGGAGGCTGCTGGACCGCTGGGGGCCGGGCTGTGGGGCTTTGAGGGCTGGACTCAGGGGCAGGGCATCCAGCTTGCGCCCCACGTGTCCCCGACCACCCTGCCCACGCCCCCACCTGCGGGGGGCGGAGGAACGTCCTTACCCAGCCCAGCGGCCTCGGTGTCCCGAGCTTTGTCCAGCTCCAGCCTCCGATTGGCTGCCGAGAGTGGGGAGGTGGGGAAGCCCGATTGCCCTTGGGCCCCCCCACCCCGACCCAGTTCCATAAAGGCACCACCACTACCTCCTTTCTGCCACCGTCCTACGCCAGGCGCTCCAGCCTCTCGCGCCCGGCGGCAGGCGTGGCCTCGTGAGTACCCGCAGAGTGAAGCCCAATCAGGGTCTGGTGTGACAGCAGAGCAGGGCGCCCCCGGGGGTCCCGGCAGGGTACTGCGGACGCCACGCCACCGCTCTGCTCTCCCTCCTGCTCGAGACGTTTGCGCTGGGGAAGGGACATCACGGAGACGGAGGTGGCACCCTCCCTGGTGAGCTCCGCGCCCAGCCTGGGGGCTGGAGGGGGTTGTGACGGGGGTGTCACCCAAACCGGGGGCTCGGCGCCCCGCCAGTCCCCGCTCCCCCTGCGCGGTCACCAGCTGGGTTCACTCTTTGCAGCACCCCAGCACTGAGAGCACCGCGGATGGATCCAGGGAAGGCACGGCGCGCCGCCTCCGCGAAGCCTTCCTGAACTCTCCCATCACCAGGCGAGGATGGAGAGCCAGGCGGAGCTGAAGAGCGACTTGCAGAAGAACCCCCTCTCCCGCCGCCCCGGAGCAGCACGCCTGCGCAGCCCCCTCCCACAAGGGTCCGGGTGAGGCCCTGGTGGGGACTTTGCCAGGCCCCTTGGACCCAAAGGAGAGGGCCCGGGCTGGCCAGGCGCAGCGCTCCTCCTGAAGAAAGGAATGTGGCTCCCATCCTTTTCCTGCCCGCGCTGGGGCCAAGGCTGAGCAGCTGGTGGGGCCGTCAGCTGCAGGGAGTGCCTGGGTCTTAACCTTGAAGGAGGGGTCCTGGGGACAAGGGTTTTATATGTTACAGAGGCCGTAATGGGTCAAGATCGTCCGTGGCAGGGAAGTGGGGAGGGGCCTGGGGGAGGGTAGGTGTGCCTGGTCATCCCAGCCAGGCCCTGCAGTTGGACCTCTGCTTCTTCCAGGCCAGGAAAGGGCTGGATGCTTTACGTTAGAGAGGGAGTGGGCTGGGGGGATGCTGTGCATTTGAAGGGCGTGGCCACCTGCCGGACACCAGTGGGGGCAAGGGGCACGTGAGATCCCCGTGGGATGCAGGTGTATGCATTGCGGATGCGTGCAGGGTACATACCGTGTATGTCTCAGAGCTGGATAACATGGGGCTTGAATAAAAGTTCTGGCCCAAGCTGACCACCACCCTTGAGATTCAGGGCCCCTGCCCAGCGCACGGGGAGGGAACTGGGCCTGCTGGGGTAGGGCATTGTGCCAGGGTATCCTGGGCTAGACCCATGCCCTGCTGGCCTCTTCTCTGGAACCGTGGTCAATGCCCAGCCCACTCCCCTGGCCCCTAATGACAAAGAAGACCCTCAGGATGCTTGAGCCAGCCACAGCTCCCTCCCCCCCCAGGCCTCCTGGGGGAGCCTCCGCTTGTGTGAGCCCCGCATGGCGCCCAAGTCGTGGGTTCCAAGGCAGGAACGTCATGGTCCCCAGATCACAGCAGAGCATTCCGAGAGCTTGCTGACTCGGGGACCCTGCCACGTACACACCAGGAGTCGGGGGTGGGCTGGTGCCCCTCAGCAGGGGGGGCTCGCCCTGACCTCCTTCCCCCCTCCCTGCCCCTGCTGTGGCCGCCCAGCATGACGGAGCAGAGCAAGGAGTGGAACTCCCCCCGCATACCTCTTCCTGGTCCCCCAAATCTCGCCCCCCGTTTATTCCCCACCTTCTCCCACGTGGCAGCAGGGCTGAGAAGTGTCCCGCACTGAACCCGACAGTAGGGGGCGTGGGGTCACAGTCTTAAAGGGAGTGTGGCCCCAGACCCCTGCCCACCAGCTCCCTGACCCCGCGGTGGAGGCTAAAGCCCGCCCATGAGAGAGCCGGGCTCAGGTGTGGGTTTGCTGCCCCCTGGCGTCTCGCGGCCTGGCCCTGCCGCCTGGCGGCTCCCGGGAAGGGAAGGGGCGCCGAGGTCTCTCCCGCGGCGGAGGCGGAGGCGGAGGCGGAGGCGGAGGCGGAGGCGGAGGCGGAGGGCTCCTGGCTCAAGCCTGCCCCAGCCCCGGGTGTTTGCGGGGCACGGTGGGTGGGGACAGCCAGCCTGGGACCGCCCCGGCCTGGGCGGGCCTTCAGGCACGTTCTGGGAAAGGGGTGGGGTTACGCTGAGACCAGAGGGGCGTCACCTTCCGGGAAGCACCGCCCCGTGGGGGGGGGGCCAGAGGCCGGCCTCATGCGGAGAGGGACCAGAGAGGAAGGTCAGCGGGCAGGGGTGGGTGGTGACCACAGCAGCCTGCGGCCGCCTTGTAGATGCCGCTGCTGCCTCTGTGTCTGGAGCTGCCCCAGATCATGGAGTCATGAGCCGCTCCCACCCCAATTAAGGTGCCCACCTCTGAGCCCCCTGGTCTACACTCAGGATTCTAGTTACCCTGTCTACCAGCACATCAGTCCTTTGGGGGAGGGGACAGCCCCAATGGGCCATCCCTCTGCCCCATTCCCTGGCATGCAGTAGGTGCTTAATAAATGTGGGCTAAACAGAGCATGGCTTTCTGGAGGCTTGAGGAACCTGGACTCAGGGTAAGGCCGCGCTGGCTCAGGGCCCTCCAGCTTCCCTTCCGGGGGGGGAGGGTCGGCAGAGACCCTCAGCCACGCAGCAGGCGACCACTGGGTGCCTGGGCCGCTGCCCCCTGCTCTCCCCCCAGCCCATCTCAGGGCCTTTGCCCAGGGGCAGGGCTGGGGCCTCGGGCATGCCCCCTGCCTCTGGGTCACTTGGGCAGTTGGTCAGTGTGGCTGGCTGGCGAATCCAGGGATCTGACCTGTCCCCTGTCAGATATCTCAGCAGCAGTATGGGGGGGGGTCCCCCTGACAAGATGGATTATTCGGGGGTCGATCGAGGGCTGTGCGGAGGACCTTCTGTGCGACACGGGAAGGCAGGTGTGGGAGGTACACGGAGTGGGGAGCGGGAGAGCAGCCCGGCCCTGGGTGTCGCAGCCTCTCCACGGATATGCGTCAGCGTGTCCATTTCACAGGTGGGTGGGGACTCAGGGCTGCCCCACAAATGCTCGAAGGGGCGAGAGAGAAGGAGTGGGGGATGGGGAGCGTCTCACCAGGCTGTTGCCACACCCTGATCTCCGGAGGCCTCAGCCTGCAGAGGCTTGAAGCAGGATCTCGGTTCCCGGACCGGAGATTGAAGCCAGGCCGCAGCAGTGACAGTGTTGAATCCAGGCCCCTAGACCACGAGGGCCAGTGGCCAGCGACAAGGCCCTGGCTTGTCTGCTTTGTAGAAATGAATCTCAACAAAGAGACGGAAAGTAGTGAAACAAGTAAAGTGTTTATTAGGAGGAAAAATGTACGTGTGGATAGACACATACAGGCGGGCTCAGAGAAAGAGTCGTGCCCTTGGGGTAGTTTGAATCACTTATATGGGACATTTCTTTCGGTTCCCTCTGGCCAGTCATCTTGCTTTGCCTGGCTCTGAGTCCGTATTTGGTTTATCTCAGGGTCCTCCCCTGTGTGCGTGCGCATCTCTTAGCCAAGATGGATTCTAGCGCAGAGGCCTATGGGTAGATTGGCATCACCTACTATGGGGTGGCGCTCCCTCCCTCTTGACCCCCAAGGAGCCTTTCTGCGCATGTGTAGTCGGGAAGGTCTCCTTGACCTCGAGAGTGAGGAATATGTGGTCTCTTTGTCTTTCATCTGAGCAGGGCTCGGCTCCTCCTTGCTCCTGTGATTATCTTTATCTTGGAGTATCTATCCACAGGGGACAGATCCCAGCTGCTCAGCCTGGGGCCCATCTATCTCCTGCCTCAACACCAACATCCCCTTCATTGTCCCAGGTTTTCTTTGTGAAATTACATCCTGTGACCATGTTTAAACAAAGGAGACAGGCCAGGGTGAGCTATCTTTTTTATTTCCTGATGACAAACATGATTATGGGGAAAAACATGTTCAAGGTTCACATTAAAAAAAAAAAGGAAACTATAGCCCTTGAGGACGGAGGATAGGACAGGCACTCCAGGCCCAAGGGGCCTAACCTTCCCAGGTCACCTCCTGGGGGCAGCGTTTCCTGTTTCTGGCCGAGGACCGAAGCTGGCAAAACACCCTGGGTGGCATCTCCAAAGGTGCAGGGTCCACGGCCCGTGAGCTTGGGCACCTGCTGGCCAACTTTTCCTTCACCTCGAGTGCAAACTTCAATTCACAGTGCTTCCCTTATATTTGTATTCTTTTAGTTGAACGTTTTGTTTGGAGATACTCACAGGGAATTGTAAGAAACAACACAGAAGGATCCCATGCACCTTTCACCTGGTTTCCCTGTTAGTAATGTTTCGCAAAATTCTAGTACAGGGATGAGAGCAACGGGCACCGATCGGGTCGAGATACAGAACATTCCATCACTGCAAGGATCACTTCTGCTTTCTTTGGAAAAAAAAAAAACTTTATTGAATCATTGATTTCAGATAGTGATAAAGCATACATACATAATATAAGAGTTACCGCCTTAGCCATCTGTAAGTGTACAATTCTGTGGCCTTAAGGACATAAACATTGCTGAGCAGCCATCGCCACCAGCCGTCTCCAGAACTTTTTCACCATCTCAGTAGAAACTCTCTCCCCATGAAACCCTCACTCCCCCTTTCCCCTCTCCCGGTGGCCCTGGTGGCCCTTCTTCCACCTGCTGTCTCTGTGAACTTGGCTACTCCAGACACCTCACATACCTGGAATTAGTCGGTACTTGTCCTTTGGTGATGGCTTATTGCACGTAGCCTCATGTCCTCGAGGTTCATCCACCCTGAAGCAGGTGTCAGAGCTTCATTCCTTCTTCTGGGTGAATAACCCTCCCTTGTACAGGGGTGCCATTCTTCTGTGGCTGGATTCCCAGGTGTCTTCCACCTTTTGGTGATGGGGTGACTAATGCTGCTTTGCCACGTGGGTGTACAAAGCCCTGGACGTGGCCGGGAAGGGCTGGGCCCGATTCATTTCCGAACCCCGCAGTCCAGGGCTGAGGGGTGGGCCCAGCGTGGAGAGTGGGGAGTGGGGGGCGCAGCGGACAGGGAGTGCCTGGCAGGGCTCCCTTCTGGGGACAGCGTGGGGCCCCCCGGGCTGGCGTGGTGACCCGGCCTTGACCAGCAGTGAATGTTAATCTGTGTCCTGATCAGCCTTTTTCTTGTAAAAAGTGAAACTTACGATTACCAAAACTCTCACCATGCGGAAGGGGATAGAGGAGAAAGCGGATGTTGTCTGTGGCAGTCCCCTATCCCCCCCCCCCATTTCCCCCCATCGCCCCCAGCCCCAGCCCCAGCAGCACACCTGGCGTTTTTCAGGATGTGGAGAAGCACAACGCACGCAGGAGGGGCTTCTGTGGTCCACAGCCTCGGCCGGGCCTCTCTGTCCCTTCTGCCACCTCTTGGCCTCCCGGTCCTCATGGCTGGGATGTGTGTGCACACACGTGTGTGTGGATGCTAGCGCACACTCGTGTGGGTGGGTGTCCCAGATCTTTTAGCAAGTCGATCCCCCAGTTCTGCCCCAAGGTGATCACCACAAGCAAGAGGAAGAGCGTCTGTTCATCTTGTTGCTACTTCACCCAAAGAACCCAGATATTAGCCAGAGCGCTGCAGCCAAGTGCTGGAAGCACACCCACATCCCATAAGGATGCGGTGATGGCCTGGCATGGTGACGGTGTCCTGGTGAGGGTGTTAGACAGGAATTTGGGGTCTGGGGGTGTGCAGGGTGATTGGGGGAGGGTTCAAGGGAGCAAGCTGTGCTGGATGGAGGACTCCTGATGCCGAAAACTCGGCCTCTGTGCACCGAATCAAATCTCAGAGACAGAGTTTGGGTGAAGTAGAAAAGAATAGCTTTATTGCTTTGCCAGGCAAAGGGGCACAGTGGGCTCATGCCCTGAAAAATTATGTCCCAACCTGGGGGGATTTGAGGAGTTTTATAGCCATGGTTCAAGGGTGGGCTTGCTGTTAAGGATCAGGGTGTGTGCAGGGCCTGCACTCCTTTAATCTGGCCTCAGGTGGTCTCCTCCCTTGTCTCTGCATCCCCTCCCTTCCCTGATTAGCAACTGCTCAAATCTGCCCTTTGGAACTCAGGGAAGGTCATGGAGGCTGGAGTCTATTCCCTACAAACAAGAAACGGGGGACACAGAAAGGCTTCCGTGCCCAGGATCCCCACAGGCTCCTGTTCGGTTTCACTGTCAGGGGCGGGGTAAGTCCGTGATGGGGCATCTCAGTACGTCTCATCCAGGACGTCAGTGGATGGAGCGGGGCTGGAGCTGTGGTGTGGAAGGAAGGAGCTGCGGTCACCGCATCAGCCTGGTCACTTTTGTGCGGAGACGGTGTTTGAGTTCAGTCTGAGGTCAGACCTGGTCGGCATGTCCTTGCAGGTGTTGACGTGCTGTGACATGGTTCAGTTCACCAGGAGGGCAGTGATGCTGGCAGAAAGCACCGGGTGGCTTTCCTCCACCTCACCATTGCCCAGCGGATTTGTTCCGAGTGCCCTCTTGATGCCAGGTGCTGGCGACATAGCACTGAGCAGGGGAGAGAGTTCCCTGCCCTTGGGAACTGGCGTTCTGCTCGGAGGCTGTTTGCTCTGAATTCACGTGTTGAAGCGCTGACCCCCAGGGTGGCTGGATCTGGAGACAGGGCTCTCAGGAGGTGGGTCCAGTTAAAGGAGCTCGAAAGGCAGGGGCCCTAATCCCATAAGACTGGTGTCCTTGTACGAAGAGAGACACAGGGATGTGCACAGAGAAAAGGCCAGGTGAGGACGTGGCAAGAAGGCAGCCGTCGGCAAGCCAAGGAGGGAGGCCTCAGAACCAACCCTGTGACACCTTGATCTCAGACTTCCAGCCTCCAGACCCGAGAGAAATAAGTTCTCGTTGTTTAAGCCCTCCAGCCCCAGGTACGTTGCCATGGCGGCCCTTGCCACTAAGCCCGGCCCCTCCCAGGCAGGCCCCAGCCCTGGTCCAAGCATCCCTGATCGGCTGTCACTCTAGATTATATCTGCCTGCTTCTGAATTTCACGTCCCTGCAGCCGTGCAGCCTGGCTCCTTTGGGCCTGGTTCTTCACCCAGCATAGTGACTGCAAGGTTCCTCCGTGACGCTGTGCGTATCAACATTCATTTTCTTATTACCGACTAGTATCCCATTGTACGAATACGCCACACTTTGCATATCCACTCACCTGTCTGTCTGGGTGGTTTCCTGCTCCTGGTTATTACCAAAGCTGCTCTGAACTTCTATAAACGAGTTCTGGTGTGGACACGTGGTCTCATTTCTCTTTGTTATTTACCCAGGAGGGGAATTGCTGGGTCCTATGGTAGGTGTGTGTGTAACTTGGTAACAATTTGCCAGTCCGTCGTCCGAAGTGTCCGTTCCATTTTCCATTCCTACCGGGAGTGTTGAGAGTCCCAGCGGCTCCAAATGCTCGTCAACACTTGGTCAGACTTTAATCTCAGCCGTTCCTATGGTTGTGGTTTGGGTTTCCCAGCTGACTAACGACGTTGTGCCTCTTTGCTGGTGCTCTCTATGCATCTTCTCTGGTTTGAAGGATCTGTTCAAATCTCTTGCAAATTGGGTTGTTTGTCTTATTGAGTTGGAAGAATTATATCTTTTGGATCCAAGATATATGTGATGTGAATATTTTCTCCTGGCAGGGGGTTTGCCTTAGCTCCAGCCTCCCTACAGGATGGGCCATGGCCTGCACTGTGTCGCCACCCGCTCCAGGCCTCACCAGGAGTGGGCCCTGCCACATTGCTCAGCACACATCCTTCCTCAGAGAACGCCTTTCTCACCTTGTCCCTCCCACCCCCGCAGGGCTCCTATTCATCCTTCAGAGCCCTGCCTGGCATCTGCTGCCTATAAGTGAGCCTTCACCACATGAAGCTACTCTGGCTTTTAGACTTGGCTTCCTCACTAGACCATTAGCCCCAGGAGGGCAGGGACCAGTCTGCTTTGCCTCTCAGCCCCATGCCCAGCCTGGGGCTGCCACAGAGCAGGGGGAGCTGAGGCTAGCCTGAACGCAGAGGAGAGGAAGGGGAGCCTCCAGAGTGGGGCTTGGGATGCCCCGTCCTCCCGCCCCCCAGGACTGTGGCTCATCTCACAATCTCTCTCCACCCTCAAGACCCTGGAAATCTCCCTCTCAAGAAGAGAGGGGAAATGTGATCAGGGGTTTCCAGGAGTCCATCTGGAGGTGTCTTGACAGGGTGGCCGGGGTGTTGGGTGACACAGTGGGAGAGGCAGCCCCCTGGAGGGCACAGTTGGGGCTGTGGGAGGATCTTGAGGGGACAGCAGGTGATGGGGGCTGGAGTTGGGGCTCCTCCAGCTGCGGTAGAACTGGGATGGGGGAGAGGCTCAGCCTTGTGTCAGGGTCTGTGATCCTGACCGGGCACAGCCCTCCCCTGGGCCCTGAGGGTGCAGGGGGGTCCTTGGCACAGGCTCTGGCTCAGTCAGGAGAGGGGAGAGGAGGCCCTGGGTCCCAGCGCCGCAGTCACACAGGGAAGTGGAAGGAGAGGACCTGGGATGCGGGCTCTGCCTCTATCCCCCCAAGTATAGATCGGGTGCAGGAGCCCCACGGAGCCTCAGACGGACACAGGGCTCTCTGGGGGACACTGTCCGACGCTGCCCTGCCTGCTGATCCTGCGGGCCTGGGGCCGAGGGAGGAGAGGGGACACCCAGCAGGTGACAGCCAGAGATGGGGACACATGGTGAGTGGGGACGGGCCCCGCCCCAGCCTCCTCCAAGGATGCAGGGGTGCCCCTTCCCCTTTACTGGAAACCCCCAGGTGGCCTGCAGGCAGCGGAGAGGTAAATAGCAGGGCAGGAGCCCAATCTGAAAGGCCCTCCCAGGGGGATGGGAGCCTGTGCTGGTGGGCGTCTCACAGGGGCTCCCAAGCCGCTGGGTCACACTTGTCCTCCACCCTGCCTCAGACCCCTGGAGTCTGTGGGACTGGGCTGGCTGTACTGGGGGAAAGGGGCTGGTGGTTAGCTCTGCGTCTGAGCTCTGGGAAGCTTTGCAAACAGGAAGGTAGTCAATCCCCCCCCCCCTCAACCCCTATGACTGCACCCCTGCCCTGTCCCTTCCCTGGCACCCAGGTTCTCCTCCCCAGGCTCCCCTGGGAATGGAAGTAGGTGGTGACCATGAGGACGTGGTGGCCGCTGGCCAGTTCTACCGGTGTAGCTCCTGCCGGGGGAGATCGAGGCAAAGCTGGCTGACCCCACGTGCCTGCAGCCTGGCGACCCGCGCGCCTGCCGGTGGAGTCCCCACCCTCCCGGCGTCCTGCTCCGGTGTCATGTGAGGTGGGGCTCTTCACACCCTCCTTCTGCAGCCCGGAGGTCCAAGAGGGTGGCAGTGGTGGTCCCCACCCCCAGGCCTGCCCCTGTCCACCAGCTCTGAGGGCAGTGGTGGAGCTGAGAAGCCTGGGTGGGGAGAGCCCCGAGCCCCACTGGACGGGAAGATCGGGGTTTGGGTCTGAGCACAGTTTGCACAGGGGACTCTGGGCAAGGCCCGTCCCTTTCTGAGCCCCTGTCTCCCCTTCAGTGAAATGGAGCACAAGTACCCAGCCCTGCCGCTTTCCAGGGGCAGGTGGGGTGTGGACAAGGTGGGGAGGCCCTCTGGTCATCGAAGATGGCGAAGTACGCCCTCCCGCACTCCCTCAGACTCCGCAGAGCCGTGCTTGGGAATGCGCAGGAGGAGACAGCCGGACTCACAGCCTGGCGGGGGGAGGGGGGGGACGTGCATGGGGCACACTGCATGGGGGTGGGACAGGTAAGGGGAAGCCAAGCTGGGCCCCCTTTGTGGGCTCAGTGCTGTGGGGTCAGAGCACCGGGGGGAGCGCAGATGACCTTTGGGGGGCCACCTGCTTCTACAGGAACAGAAATGTGGCTGCTAATGCACAGGGGCGGGGCCAGGAAGCTGGCACTGGGTGGGGCAGGAGGACCTGTGCCCGGAGACTGCACCAGTGGGGGCCTCACCTCCCGGCTTACACGCCCCTCCCCTCCCCCCCCACCCGGCAGCCCGCACCCCCCGCCTGACGCCGGTCTCCCCGCCTCTCCCCTGCACGCAGCCTGCACCCCCGTCTGAGCTGTCGCCGAGGGGGCCTGCTACCCCAGCAGCTGTGGTCCCAGGGGACCCTGGGGGCTGGAGAGCAAACACTTCCTGCCGCAGGCGACCCCTCCTCCCTGGCTTTCTGGGGGACCGCAGCCAGGGTATGAATGGTCCTGTGGAGGGACACGGAGCCACTGCGAGGCGGGGGGCTGCCACCCTGGTGCCCGGTGCCCAAGGCTAACGCTTGGAGCCTGGGGAGACCCCTGAGCCTGTCTGCCTGTCCCACCACCCAGCAGTGTCCCCACTCCTGCCCCCTGGGTGTGCCCCGGTGACCCCTCCCTCCCCATCACGGCCTGGGCCATGTTCCTGTCTGACCTCACATGGGCCTCTGTCCCCCAGTATCTGGCTCTCCCGGGCTGACCCAGGCCCTGGCGCCCTGTCCCTCTGACCTCAGGAGAGCCAGGCCCACCACCGGCAGAAACTGCCCTCTGCAGGCCCCTGCGCCGCAGCCCCACTCAGGAGTCTCGGGTGAGCTCCCTGCCCTGGCTGGCCCTGGAAAGCCTGGCTGGGACGTGCCCTTGCGGTGGGGCCCTGCAGCAGGCAGCCGATCTCCACCCGCAGCCGGCAGCCCCGTCCTGGGTGATAAGCCCAGATGTTCACGCAGCGGGGCGGAGACCACCTCCTCCCGGCCGGTGTGGCTCCCCTGCCGGTCCCGGTCCAGGCCGTTACTCCTCAGGGAGGGCCCCTGACTGCCAGCCAGAGCCAGCCCTGGACCCAGGGCCCCAGCGTGGCCGCCCCCAGCCCCGGGCCCAGAGCAGCCTGTCTCCCCAGCTGGGCAGGCCTGGGGGCCTCCCCTGCTCTGATGCTCCCGGCTCCCCAGGGCTCAGCAGGCCCAGCACGGGCCAGCAGGGAGGCTGGCGTGCTGTCCAGACCACAGGGCCCTGGGCTCCCTGAGGGTGGCGTTCCCACACTGCCAGGCAGGGGGAGCCAAGACCTGAGCGGGGTAGTCATACTCAGGCGTTCCCGGAGCCTGTCCTGGGTCCACCCGTGGCATCCCTGCAGGGCATGGCCAGAGGCAGGGGCTGCTGCCCCATTTCACAGAGAGAGAGACTGAGGCTCGGTGCCATCTCCCTTAGGTGCTGTACCTCCTCCTCCCAGGCGGGCTCCCCTCTGGGCCCTGGCGATGACCCTGGGCAAAAAGGAGGAGGTGGAGGCTGAGTGCTGCCCGAGTGCAGCCCTGGAGGGACCCCCTCTGTGGGGCTGGTTTGGGGGTCCAGCACTGTGGGCTGAGGACAGACCCCCCTGCCCCTTTCCTGTCCAGGAGCCCCTCTGTTCACAGCGCCCACCACCAGGGGTGGCATGAAGCCCCTGGCAGGGGGCACAGACGGCAGGAGTGGGCCATGAGCCCCGTAGGGCGGCCCCTGTGACAGAACCAGGCCCAGGTGTCCCAGGAGGGCTCCACGTTCTCCCAGAACGATCTGACTTCCCCCAGCATGCTCACCATGGGGTGGGGAAGAGCCCAGGTGCCTTCAGGTCACTGCGGATGGGGTCATACCTGCTGGGGGTGTCCAGTGATGGGTGGGCTCCCTCCGGCCCTCCCAGCCCTGAGTGCCCTGGATCCCTGGGCTGCAGGGTACCGGGTGAAGCAGCCCTGTGAGGAGTCGCTCCCTGCAACCCCAGGACCTCCATGGCCCACCTCAATGCCTGATCGAGGGTCTGCAGTGCCAAGTCTGTGGCCCAGGTAGGAAAGCTGACCCCAGCCCCTAGATCCTGCTGCTGCCCCACCCCCAACATGTGGAGGACCAGGTGCTGCCCCTGGCCCGGTCCCAGCCTGCCTCCTAGGGATGTTCCCTGCCGGGAGCCTTAGACCTCTGTCCACACCTGTCTGACCCCCAGTGGAGGCCAGTGCCTCCAAATGAGGAAATGGAGCAGAACACGACTCTAATTCAGAAATCCCTTCCAAATGTGATAGTCACATAAGGCCACATTCAGGCCCATCCAGTCCAGTCCCAGCCCGGGGAGGGAGGTGCCCTCAGGTCAGTCCTCCGGATGAGCACCTGGGGCTCAGAGGGCCGCGGACTGGGGGGTGGGGCGCCAGGAAGGGCTAGTGGCTGCCCCCTCACAGGGCTGGCTCAGTGCTTGGGCAGCTCAGGAGTGAGGGGGGCTCAGGCCTCTTGCAGTTGATGAGAAGGTGTGTGTGCGGGGGGTCTGCCAAGCCCCCTGAGCAGCGGCCCCTCTCTCTGCTGGGTGGAGTCTGAAGCGAGCTCAGGAGGGGTCCCACCAGCTCCCCTCGCCTCCACACTCGGGCCTGGGGGTGCTGAAGCTGCCAGCAGGCACGGCCCGACGTATCTCAGGCGCCTGCATCCCGGACCCATTTATCAGCAGGTCGGCCCCTTGCAGTGAACTCGGTTTCAGTGTCCTCCACAGCCTCTGCGGTGACATCCGGCAGGGCCTGCAGAGCCTGGAGAGCCGCGTCCACTTCTGCATCCTGCTGGACACACTCACCTCCAGCCCGGCTCCAGCCCCCAGGTGTCCCAGGGACCCCGTTTCTATGGGAGGAGTTGTGTCTCTCTTCCCAGCTTAGCAGGCAGGGCTGTAGACTAAGGACTCAAGACCATCAGAGGCCTGGGAGCGGCTACCCAGCCCAGCAGCATCACCTCCAGATGGGGGGACAGGTATTAATACCTGGAGGGAGAATCTCCCTTTGGCGGGTCTTCCTGTGAAACAGAGACACACATCAGGAGGAGCCAAACAGAGATGTGGGGTGTCTCCCCAGGCGACTGAGCTTTTCAGAGACAGGCAAGGCCAACGTGGACAGGGCTTCTGCTGGCCTGACCCCCAGGGGCCAGGACACATGAAGAGATATAGGCGCAAACCTGCCCACCTCCTCAGTTGCCAAACCCTGGTCCCTAACTCCAATTTGACCATCAGGCACAGACAGGGGGTCAGCACTTCAGAGAGGAGGGTCCCCCCCCCACCCCTCAAGGAGCAGGTGCCACAGAATTGGGGTGAGAAGGGACACTGGCCACTGCCCGGCCGGTCTGCTCAGAGCCTGGAACCCGAGACCTCTCTGCACCCTGGGGGACTTGGGGTGAGGACACAGCAAGGATTTGCTGACACACCCTGAGATGGTCGCCGACCTCCCTAATTTGGATATCTTTGCTGAGTAACCTGCTCCCTTTTGGGTGTGCATGGGGCGTCCCAAAGGCCAGAGCTGGGTCTACACAGGCCGGATCTTGGTGTCCAGCTGGGACCTGGTGCAGACGAGGAGCCCAGAGTAGGGCAGATAAGAGAAGAAGGGAATAAATGAACGAACCAGTAAAGGAATGAAGGACACTTAGGCTCTGGGTGGGGACACAGCCTTGACAACGGGGCTTCTAACCCTTTATCCCAGTGCCTCTCCCAGCTGTTTGCAGCCTGCCCTGTGCCCCCACTGCCCCCTCAGGGAGGATGGGAGCTCAGAGTTCATGGCTGTGAGTGGGCATCAGGGAGGAAGAGGGCTCCCCATCCTGTCCCCCTACCATTGAGAGATCCCATGACACGGTGGCTCTGGCTCTGTGGGAAGTCCACATCCCTAAGGGGCAAGGAATGCTTGGAGATACTCTTGGGGTCTTCCTCCTCTAGATTTGAGGGATAGAGCGCGGAGGGTCTCGGGGCTGTTACTCCTCGGGACCTGAGCCCTGACAGGACCACAGGCTTTGCTCACCAGGTAGCCTTCTGGTTTTCATGCGTTGCCAATACATTATGACAAGTCCCACAGGAACGACGGGGATGGTAACCACAAGAGAAATGCTCCAGGAGGAACGTGTCATGCGACGTCGTGCTGCTGGTCCCGGGGTTTGCTTCCATCTCGAAAGGGCTGCTGCACTTTGGAGAGAGGAGAGGCGGGATGTAGAGCAGCCACGTGGCACCAGGATGCCTGATGCTCACAGAGATCCGGGAGGTGCCTCGGCCTCCGGGGGGCTGCACTGCTGGGTTTGGGAACTGTGGCATTTTCCCCTTGGTTCTCCTTCCCTGCTGGGCAAAGGGCCCCCTGCTGCCTGCCCTTTCTGCCTGCAATACCCAGAAACTGAAATCCTTCTCTTTTTGGCGTAGTAACTTGGTTTTGGGGCCTGGACCTTCAGCCACTCCCAGCACCCTCATCCTCCCAGGCCCAAGGGCAGGCTAAGGAGGCAGCAGCACCCCCTTGGATCTCAGTTTTTCCCCTCTCTCTTGGGAGGTCCTGTGGAATACAGTGTGGTATCAAGAGGGGGACTCCCCTCTCCCCAAACCCAGGGCAGGCTGCTTGCTGCCCCTTCATTCTCCAGCCTTGTCCAGGGCCTGGAGCTGTCTGCGGGCCCTGGGGAGTGAGGCCGAGTGCCAGGAACCGCAGTCCCTCGGAGGGGGGCGGGCCATGCCCAGGTGGGACCCCGCCGGTCCGAGTTGCGTTGCTCCACCCCTCAGCCTCTGTGCCAAGGGCCCTCATCCGTAAGATTGGGTGATACTGAAAGGTGTCAGAGGGCTGTCGCGAGGAAAAAACAAGACAAATTGGCAAGGCCCCTAGTAAACTGCTGTTATCCCTTTCGGGTCCCTTTCACCCAAAGTTTGGGGGTTAAAGGCAGATATTTAGCTGGCATGAAATTGACAGTATTTTATGATTAAAGCCAACACGGACGTGTAACTGAGAAAACGCTGCTTTCTCATGGATTTTCAAGATGAAACAAGACCAAGGGAAAAGCTAAGCCCTCGGACTCCTCCACCAGATGGGACCCCCGCCGGAACCCCGGGACCCCCACCGCTCCGTCCCTTATCACTCCCGCACTCCACGACTGACCCCGCCCCAGGCCGGGCGCTGCACCCTGCGCAGGCGCACCGCGTGCCTGCAGCCCAGACGCCAAGCTCCGCCCACTACCAGCGGCACCATTGGCTGACGGGCTCATGCATATACAAAATGCGTGACCGGGAGCCTATTTTGCTTATGGGCAGCTGCGGTAGGCGGGGCCGGTGCCGGGGCAGGGGCCAGGGCGGAGGGGGTGGGCCGGGGCGGTGGTCTGGGGGCGTGTCCGGGGCGGAGCCGGGCCGCGCGCAGGACGGAAGGCTGAGCGGACTGCTGGAGAGCGGGCTTGCTGCTGGGATCCGGGGCGGCAGCAGCCATGAGCACGGTGGACCTTTCCCGCGTGGGCGCGTGTGTCCTGAAGCACGCGGTGACCGGGGAGGTGAGGCTGGACGGGCTCAGGGTGGTGGGTGCGCCCCGGCACCTGGCAGCGGCATCCGAGGCCGGCGCCGGGGCACAGGGCGGAGCTGGGGGCGCAGGCTGGGCGTGCGCGGCGCTGGCCGGGGGCACGGGGCGCGGGAGCGGGGCCGGGGGTGAGGACGTGCGCACGGGCGGTGGTCCGGCAGCGCCCCTCACCCGCCCCGGCGCAGGCCGTGGAGCTGCGGAGCTTGTGGCAGGAGCAGGCGTGCGTGGTGGCCGGCCTGCGGCGCTTCGGCTGCATGGTGTGTCGCTGGATCGCCCGGGACCTCAGCAGCCTGAAGGGGCTCCTGGACCAGCACGGCGTGCGCCTGGTGGGCGTGGGGCCCGAGGCCCTGGGCCTGCAGGAGTTCCTGGACGGTGGCTACTTCGCGGGAGGTGCCTGCACTCCCCACCCTCCTCCCCCTGCAGTACACACCTTCCCCCCACAACTGCCCAACCCGCCCTGAGACCCCTCCTCAAACTCAGGGCATTCGCTGCCTCCTTCTTGCCCAGCCTAGGCCCTTCTCTCTCCAGGAGCGGCCTTGATAGGCTCCTGTGTCCCCTCCCCTTCCCTCCCCGCCCCTCCCCTCCCTTCTCCGGCTGTGGCCTCTACCCGCCTGCCCCAGACATGATGTTCTTCCCACTGTGGAGGGCTCAGTGGTGACTCTGGCCTGCAATCCAGGCCAAAGGTCTTTACTGGGTCAGCTGCCAGCTCCTTGCCTCCCCAGGAGCCAGATTCTGAACTTCCCCGATGCTTTCCCCAAGGAGTATCTGGGACCAGAGCCCAGGCTGCGCTGCCTCCCGACCCCACCCCGCTGGACCCCTCCCCTCACAGAGCCCTGGGCCCAGTGGCAGAGTCCAGACAAGTCCTGCTTCTCCCTTTCCACCTGTACCTCTGGGCCTCTGCCTCTCCTCTAACAATGGGGACAGTCAGCCCTGCTCTGCCCCTCCTGGTCCTTAGTGGGCGAGCTGGGTACCAAGGGTGGACAGACGGGCGGATGTAGGAGGGTGAGCCAGGGGGGCAGGTGGCCTGGGGCGCCCACCTGTGGCCTCTGCTTTTCAGAGCTCTACCTGGATGAGAGCAAGCAGTTTTACAAGGAGCTGGGCTTCAAGCGGTGAGCTGGGGGCTCGGGGCGCCACCGCTCCCTTCTTCCTCTTCTCCCCTCCCGCCTCTCCCTGGCCACGCGGGCTCTGGGGGCATCCACTGCTCCAGCCAGCCCTGCCGGGCTCTCTTTTGGGTGCCGAGTGTCTATTATGGGCTGTAGGTTAGGCTTCTCACCCAGGGCCTCCCCACAGCTGGCTGCAGAGGGCACCCGGGCCTAGCACTCCAGTCAGGGGCCGCCCTAGCCACCTCGGTGCATCTGCCACAGGCTGGCCGCCTCGTCTGATTGGCAGTGCCAGCTGAGCGAGAACCCCCGGGCTCACCCAGTCCGCACTCCCCACACCCTCTGTGGGGCCCCAGGCCTGCCAGCCCACAGGCTGGGTGCCCCATGGCTCTGGCAGCTGCTCCTGGCTGGGCCAGCTGCTGGCCTGGCTGCCCCGTGCCTCCTGAGCCCCTGGTGAGATGGGGTGGGGCCTGCTGGTCGGAACTGGTCTGTGCAGAGACTGGGGGCAGGCGCTGGGGCTCGGTCTTTGGTGCAGGGTCAGAGCCTGGACAAGCCAGCTGTGTCTTGGCAGGTACAACAGCTTGAGCATCCTGCCGGCCGCCCTGGGGAAGCCTGTTCGTGACGTGGCCGCCAAGGTTTGTGACGGCCAAGGTCGTGTGGGACTCAGGTGCAGGGGCTTCTGTCTAGGACTGACCTGGGCCTGCTCCCCTCCCCCCAGGCCAAGGCTGTCGGCATCCAGGGGAATCTCTCCGGGGATCTGCTGCAGAGCGGAGGGCTGCTGGTGGTTGCCAAAGGTGGGCCAGGGGAGGGGCGTCAGGGCCAACCGCGTGGTCACGGGGTCGGGGGTGCGGGGCCGCATACTCAAGAAGGTCTTGATGAACTTGACCCTGCCCTGCCCCTCCCTCCCTCCGGCTTATTGATCTCGGCACAGTTACCCCCTTGGTGGAGTGGCCCAGCTCTTGAGTGTCATCCTAGCTGGGCGGGGTGTGGCCAGAAGAGCTCACTCATCTCAGTGTAACCAGGTGGGGTAGTGGCCACACAGGGGCACCCTGACGACACCCCCCCCCCCCCCGCCGGCTGCAGGTGGTGACAAAGTGCTGCTACACTTTGTCCAGAAGTCTCCAGGTGACTACGCCCCCCAGGAGAGCATCCTGCAGGCCCTGGGCATCTCTGCGGAGGTCTGTACCAGTGAGCCGCCCAAGGTGAGCCCAGGCCTGGGGCGGGCACCGGGCTAAGAATGCCCCCCCACCCCCCCACCAACTCCCCTGGGTTGAGCACTTGCTGTGGCCAGATGCTCAGCTGGACCTTGTTGGCTTTAGGTGATTCTGGGCTCACAGCAGCCCCAGGATGTCACTGCCACCCCACTTTGCGGTGACGGGCCAGGGGCAGGGTGGCCAGATGGGCAGGCACAGCAGGGCCCTCTCCAGGGGACAGGGGGCTGGTCAGGGGCTGCAAGGCAGAGGAGGGGCCCGTCCTCTCCGCCTGGGAGGGCTGGGGTTTGTCCCAGGTGACCGTTGCCCACGTTAGTTTAGCATGGTGCTGGTGGCCTCCCTCCTGTGCCCCGAATGGAGGGGACTGTCCAGCACACTCCTTCTCTTCCACTTGGGCCACAGGCCCCTGGAGGGTGGGATCAGCTGCTCTTGGCCCAGGGAGTGTGGCCAGGCTGATGGGGCCTCTGCTGGCTCTGCAGTGTGATGAGGAGGCGTGCTCAAGGTGAAGGCCCCGGGCCTCCAAGGATCTGGGCGGCGTCTCCTGCCCTGGGCACACTGGGAGTTGGATGTGAACAAATTCCAGAATCTCTGGGCTGGGGCTGAACTCTGCCTGGTCTGCAGGCAGCGACGAGCATTAAACTGCAGTTTCTGGACAGTGTTTTTTCATTGCCTCTGAATCTTGCGTCCTTGGCAGCCCTGGCCACCCCGGCCTTGATCGCTCTTGGTTTCATCCAGGCCAGGGGGGCGGTCATGCATCCCCAGGCGTCACCTTCCCCGCTAGCAGAGTCGCTTTCCCTGGTGGGTTGGTGGTGGTGGACGCGCCCCTGCAGCCTCCCTGGAGACCTCAGGCCTTTGGCACATGTAGGTCAGGGGTCTGAGCACAGGTCCACGGTGTGGGAGACGAGAGTGGGATGGGCTCCGTCTCATAGTGAGGAAACTCCCCAAGCCCCAGGCGGGAGCCTGGCCTGGAGGGGTGGGGGTCAGAGCTCACGTCCAGTGGGAGCTAATGGTTTCCGGGGAGGAGATGGTTTCCATTCCACCCGCTGGAGTCTGGTGGACAGTCGGGGAGTTTTAGGGAAAGGGCTGCTCCGCCGGCAGGCCCTTTACTCACGTGAGACTTGTCACGTGCGCCCCGCTGGGGGTGGGGGCTAGCCTGGAGGGATTGTCCAGCTCCCCCGATGCCCCTGTCACGAGAGGGGGAGGTGACAAGCACCTCAAACCTAACAGGTTTAGAGCAGAACTCCTGTCCTGCCCCGTCAGGAGCTCTCTCGTCTGAGTTCAGATGACTTTCTCAGCACCCTCCATGCCCCCTGGTCCAGACCTGGACAACCACAGTGGCCTTCTAGCTGGCGTCCCAGCGTCCCCGGCCCCCAACAGAGTCTCTGTGGTCATTTAAAAACTCAGGGCAGGTGACAAGGTTTAACCCCTCACTGGCTTCCAGTTACACAAAACCCAAAATCCAGATTCTGGGCTGCAGCTCGGATCCCCCCGCCCCCCTCCTGGAACTCGGCTCCTTCCTGGGTCAGGAGCCCCTCTCCCTACCTGAACTGTGACCCCCGAGGGCGGGCATTTGGGGGCATCGTGGTCATTGCTGCGCCCCCAGCACAGAGACCCTGGGGAGATTGTCAGGAGCGCCCTACCATTTCCTCACTTGGCCACCAGCAGTCAGCGGCAGGTGCAGCGGGAGAGTGGGGCACTTTCTCAGGTACTGTCACCCCGACGGCCGGCCCCGGGCCCTGCTACACAGACAAGGCAGCCGACTGCTTTAAAGCGTTTACTTAGCTCAAGTCTGAAGCTCGTGGACACCTGAGGAGGACGCGCTTTGGAGAGCGGGCAGAAGACCGATAACTGTGTCTACAGGGCTGCGGTGGGCGGTGTAGACCGTCGCGGGCGGGCGCGGAGGGGGCTCAGGGCCGGGTCGCGCTCCAGGCCGGGCGTGGCGCGGGTGGGTCGGCCGCCGGGAGCGGGGCGCACGCCGGGTCCCCGCTGGCAGCACTGTCTCCGCGCGGACGGGACACCTCGGGTGGGCGGGTGGGCGTGGGCCACGCAGCGCGGCTCGGCCTTGGCTACCAGACGCGGCATCGCACCTTCGGGTGCATGGCGGAGCCCCGCGCGCAGTGGAACGCGTCCGCGAAGGCGGCCAGGTTCTGCAGCGAGCCCAGCACCCTGCGGGTGGACGGAGGGGCCTGAGACGGCGCCGGCCCGGGCCCGGGCGCGGGGCGCGGGGGCGCGGGGGGCCACTTGCCTGTACTTTAGGGGGCTGTGGACGTCAGTCTTGATGGACTGGATGGCGAACTCGGGCCGGTAGGAGCCGCACCACACCTGTGGGCGCACGAGGGGCGTGGCCGCGGGACTTGGAGGAGGGGCGGGGGGGGATGGCGTGCAGGGGCATGGAGGACCAGAGGGCATCCTGGAGGGGGCGGCGCGGGCCTGGGGAGACGGGTGCCCCTAGGGCTGTGGCGCGGAGGGAGTGCGTCCTGGTTCCTCTCTGGGCACAAAGGAGTCCCGCCAGGGCCCCCGCTGCTCCTTCTTGGGTCGGGGGAGGGAAGCCAGCGGGTCGCCCTGCTCCTTCCACAGCAACATCTGAATCTTCCCCAGCTCCCACGCTGCCACCATCCTTTCCCTCCGGGAAGCCTTCCTGGCGCACTGGTTCTGGTTCTGCCTGGCTTGCCCGCCAGGGTGTCCCTGGAGGCGTGCGTTCGTGGGGGCTCGCCAAGGACGCAAGCGGGGAGCCGGTTTGCAGCCAGTGGGGCAGGGGACTGTCTCGCACCTGTGCGTAGCTGATGAAGAACAGCTGCTCGTAGGTCAGCTCCAGTCCCGGCAGCTGCTGGTCCTTGCCGCCTTCCGCCACCCACTTCAGGTAAGCCTGCAGGCACCAAACGGGTGCTGGGCCAGGGCCTACCCTCCTGGGGGCAGCACCGGGCTGGCCAGGACTCCGGGGTCCTTGGATCGGGGCGGAAGGGAGGTCTGGCTTCCGGGCCTCCTCCGGTGGGGGTCCTGCCCCTGCAGCGTGGGGCCTCTGAGAACCCCAGGGACCATCTGAGCGCCGACCCCGGGCTCGGTGGGAGCCCACGGCCCGGGCAGCCCGCCACATGAATGAGCGCCCGACACCCAGTGCCCGAGGCTGCTGGTGCAGGGGTGTCGCTGAGGCTGGCGGGCGTGCAGTGACTGTCACTGCCTTACTTGGCAACGGACAGTGGTCTCCCCAGAGCGCGGAGGCCTCAGCTAAGGTTGGGGTAAAGTGTGGGCCTGCCCGCCTGTGGCTGGCAGGCCCCCCCAGGGCTCTGCCGCCTCCCCGTCACACAGAGAAGGGTCCCAGGACCTGCCTGGGCTTGGGAGGGGGTCAGTCCCTGCCTGGACCTGGTTGCCCCCCACCCCACCTCCTCGGGGGCCCTGCTTGGACGCACCTTGTAGGCCTGCCGCACCCCTCCATTGTCTGCGATGTTTTCCCCGAGGGTACTGAAGCCATTGACCTGCAGGCGGGAGACAGGATGGCGGGGGCGCCCGGGCTCCCCTCCTCCACCCTCCCCCAGGCCAGGGCTGCGGTGTGTCCGGGCCGTGGCCACTCACGTTCTGGTCGTCGGCCAGGTCCCAGGAGTAGTTGCCATACTGGTAGACCATGCACTCCGACCGCTTGCGGAAGTGCTGGGCCGAGAAGTTACTCCACCAGTCCATCATGTTGCCATTCTTGTCGAAGTTCCGGCCTGGATGGGGGCGGGGGGCTGCCCACGAGGCCCGGCCTGCCCAGCGCCAGCCTCTCCCCCACGTCCTCCCGGGAACCCCGGTGTCTAGAGCTCACGTGAGCAGAGAATGGGCCCCTGTCCCGGGGCTGCTCGGGCCCTGGGGGACGGAAGGCTTCAGTGGTGTCCATGCCATCCCCCAGGTCAGGGCCTGGGGTCTTGGGTCACAGGACCCCAGAGGCACCGTGGACTAAGGACCCGTGCGGTGGCGTCCATGCTCTCTAAACCCCAGGGGAGGGGAGCACTGGGCCCTGGGGACACGGGGCTGCCCTCAGAAGGTTTCGGAGGTCTAGCCCTATGGGAAAGCCAGCCTCGGTGGCAGCTGGAGGCCCCTGGAACCGGGCAGGAACCAGGCAGGGGGCCCCCGCGCAGCGGTGGGCGGGGTGTGTTTGTGACTGGAGGTGCAGCTCTGACCCCCAGACAGCCCCGTACCGTTGTCATCAAAGCCATGGGTGATCTCGTGCCCAATCACCATCCCGATCCCCCCAAAGTTCAAGGCCTGTGGCTGCTCCTTGCTGAAGAAAGGGGGCTGGAGGATCCCGGCGGGAAACACTGTGGTGAGGAGGCGGTGGGGGACGGAATGAGCTGGGTGAGCACACCTGTGTGCCAGGCTCGGGGTGGGCACACCCAGGCGTCCTGTCATTTAACCTCACAGCCGGGGAGGTAAAGGTTATGATCCCCTGCCCCATTTTACAGAGGAGAAAACCTAGGCTCCGAAGGCAAGAGGGCAGGGCTCGTGGGGGGCAGGGTGAACATACCAATCTGGTTTCGGTTTGGGGAGTAGAACGCATTCACCACGGCGGCCCCGATGTTCCAGCTGTGATAGACAAGTGGGTCATTCAGAGCCCAGGTCTCCCGGGCCTGCCCTCCAGGTCCCCCTACTCGGCTGACCAGAGCCCACCCTGACCCGTGCACAGCGGTCATGCCACGAGGCCAGCACGGCCAACGGCCAGGGCAGGGTCTAGGCCAGTCCAAAGCCCTGGCTTCTCCCTGGGACCCCACAAGCAGAGGGCGGGTGCAGGGGGGCTCTGGGTCAGACCCACCGCCCTCCCCCGCTGGCCCATTCCCCCCCCGCTTCCATCCCCACTCACAGGTTTTGGTCCACCTTCTCCCGAAGCTTCTTGAGGCTCCGCTGGGCGCCAGCCTTGAGATTCTGCAATCCGTTCTCAAAGTACAGGTGCTCCGAGAAGTTCAGCTACAGGAGACGGGTGGGCATGCGTGTGGGGTCCTCGAGGGGCCCGGGGGTAAGGGAGGTCAAGGGTGGCTGGGGACTGGCCTCAGGACTCGCCAGGCAGTCCCAAATGTGGCCCACAGGCTCTGGCTGCAGGTGGATTAGGGGCCAACCCCGGCTCTGTGCATTTACTGGGCGAGATCCAAGGCCCTCCCGGCCGTGGTTTCCCCACCTGTAATGGAAGGTGATGCTAGAGCCCCTAGAGCATGTGGCCAGGTGGCTGAGTTATGTACGGAATCCACCCCCGGTAGTTGAGGGCCCAAGGTCCTTGCGGGCTGGTTCAGGGGGCGGGTTGGGTTGGGGCGAGGGGACAGGTGGGCTGTCTGGGGTGGCACGCACATTGGAATACTCCTCGTCCAGGTGCTTGTTCCCCTCCTCCAGGATGTAGTCGGGATACCCAATCTGCTCCCGGATGCTCATGGCCTAGGGACGAGAGGGGGGCCGGTCCATGCCCGCCCCACTGTGGGCATCCTGGCATTGCCCCCGCCACGTGGGTAAGGGGCTAAGGGACTCGCCCTCCTTGCAGGCTGTGGGGAGGCTAATGGGGACAGAACGTGGAAGGGTGAGACCGACCTTCGCACCCGGCCGCCAGCCAGGGGTCTGGTGGGGAGGGGCCGAGCAGAGCTGCTTGGCTGCTGTCTGTCACACTAGCCCGGAGGGGCTCCTGCTCCCTGTGGCCGTGGCCGCCCCCACCCATTGCGGGGGTGCTGGGGGGTCTCACCTCTGCCCACAGCCCCTTCCCGAGCGAGCCCCCCACCCCCCAGGCGGTGGCGATGATTACCCTGTGCCCCTTGCACTGGGGCCACCCTCCCCCAGCCTCCTGCCCACCTTCTCCTGGGCCTTCTTCTTGGATGACTCATCCATCCAGCTCAGCTCGTCCAGGGTCTCCACGAACACTGCCCGCAGCTTGTCGATGAGCTCTCCGACCTGGGGGGAGCGCATGACCCTGGTGCCTGGCTGATCGGCCCTGGGGTCTCTGCAGGGGGCCACTCCGAACGTGGTGGGGGGTTGGGGGCGGGATCTGATCCCCTGGGACAGGGTCCACATGGCAGCACTTTGTCCTGGGTGGGCCTAGGGCCTGCCAGGCCCTGGACTCACGCCTCGTACAACTTGTCCCCTTCCCAGGCAGGCCCGCGGGGCTGGGGGTCGGGGCCGATAGCTGTTGGGGGGCCAGAGGCCTGGGGCGGGCAAGGCTTCCCCGCATCCCGCTGTGTGATGGGACGCCGGGCAAACACGTGCTCCCCGGTACCGCTGAGCACACAGGCGCTGCTGGGGCGAGAGGTGCCACGGGCTGGTGTCCCCTGGCCCAGGGTGGGGTCGCCAGACACGTACCACATTCTTGCTGTCCCCGGGGAAGGCCTCCTTGACGTAGAGTGAGCCCACGGCGCTCTCCATGTTACTGTTGACGTAGCTGACGCACTCCCGCCAGCGCACCTCCTCTACCGTCGTGCCGTACAGCGCCTGGCACGTTTCATTTCACCACGTTTACCAATGTCTGCTTCCCTGGCCTTGGCCCCAGCGTGCCCAGGGGCCAGTGGGGGACATTGGTGAACTCAGACACTCCCTTTGAACACCACCCCTGGTGTGGGAGGACCGGGTGTGCAGTTTGGAGGCCTGGACTCCCGGCCCAGGCCGACCCCGGGGTGCGGGTGCCCTGCCCGGTCCCGAGTTCCTCCTTGTCCCCTGTCCCTGCCACCCTGGCCTGGCTGTCTGGCCGACTCGGCTCTCAAGGACTCCAGCCCTACCCCAAAGCACAGGCTGGCGTTGACCTTGGGGGCCTTGTCTGGCTCAGCCGTGAGCCGCCAGCTGTCTGGGCCCTGGTTTTCCCATCTCCAGAATGACGATGAGAATGTGTGCCCGTCTGTCCCTGGGGACACGGCACAAGATGGAAATGTGTCCCCCGTCAGATTTCTGGCCCCACATCTTGGCCCCCTCGGAGCTCCGCCCAGCATCTGGCCACACGTTCCGGGGCTGTGGGGTTTGCTGCCTCTTCGGAAGTCAGTGTGACTCATTCTCTGTCCTCTGAGCTCTGGGCTTCAGCTCCCTGCTCCATGCTTGGCTCGTAGTGTCCTCAGCCCAAGACGGCAAAGCAGGAGGCCTGATCGCCACAACCTGTTCTGCCACCATCTCCCCGATCGGGGCCGGACCTCTGCCCACCCCATGTCCCTGGTGAAGAACCTCAGAGGCCCCCGACTCCCCCGTTCCTCATCCCCCCCCCCCATCCACACCTCAACTGCCTGTCGTCAGCACCTCCATCTAGTGCCGACGCCCTGGTCTACCCTCCCCCCCCGATGATGGCACCTGCCTCCACTCGGCCTGTGCCCCCGCAGCAGCCAGAATGACCACACCAGCAGGGCATCGGACTGTGGTTCCCACTCTTAACACCCCAGTGGCTCTCAGTGCACGTGGAATCCGCATGCTGCTCTGGCCCATGGTTGCCTCCCCCGCCTCCGCGACCTCATCTCCTTCCTTCCCCAATGTGACCCTGGGGTCCCTGCCCCAGGACCTCTGCACTAGCTGTTTCTGCTCCTGGGAATCTGGCCTGGGTCATTCGTGCCTTGAGGTCTCCATGGTCACTTTCACAGAGAGGCTCTCCCTGCCCTCACCCCCTCCCCTCACATCCTACTTGCTGGTCTTGAAAGAGCAGATTGTGCTTTGTCGATGGCTTATCGTTACGCTGCCCCAAGAGGGCGTGTCTCATGAGCCTGGATCACAGCTCTGATCCCAGGGTGGACCTTGGTGCAGGCCCACAGCAGGTGGTCAGTGTTATCAAGGAAACAGGCCAGGCTCGGTGCAGGGGCAGGGCGTCGCTCACCTTGCGGTAGTTTGCGCGTGCATCCTTGAATCTCTGGCTCAGGCTGCTGATGCGGTCCAGCACCAGGCGCCAGACCAGGTAGTTCTGCATGGTCCTGGGGCAGGAGGCAGAGGGCAGCGGATAGAACAGGTGCGTGCTGTTTGCCCAGGGAGAGGGTGTGGTTTATGGGCCCTTGGACAGCAGGCTCCACACCAAACGGAGACTTCAGGGTGGTGGAGGAAATCTCCAAGACGACCCCCAGATACATCCTGCCTGCCCCTGGATGACCCAAGGAAGGGTTCGCATCTCTAACGTAAGGTTCCATTGGCCACAAACATTTGACCCCGTCCTGTCCCTCGCGCCTCAGAGTAATGCTTTATGGGGTCCTCTCCTGAGAGGAGGAGCTGTTGGGGATGAGGAGAGAGCAGGGGAAAGATGCTGACACCACCTCTTGGGACCTTCCTTGAGCCTCACCTGGATGAGTAGACATCGATGATGTCTTCAAGATTCTGGAGGTAAGGGATGCCGTAGACCACCACTTCCTCATCTGGCAGCAGCTTGATTTTGACAGAGGATAGCACAGATTGTATGAAGAGAGTCCAGTTAAATCCCTGGAGAAGGAGGGAGTGAGGAGAAAGAGGGAGAGATGGAGAGGTAGACACAGTTCTTGGGCATCCAAGAAACCCAGCCCCCTCTAAAGAATATTCAAGAAATAAGAGAGAAGGTGCAGGTAATCAGAATCAGGAAAAAGGCGGGTGACATTACTACAGAGCCTACCAACAGTAACAAGAGATTATGGCAATATATTGGAAAATTCAAGTGTAATGGAAGAATTCCTGGAAAAACACAATTTAGCAAAAAATGAAAGAAGAGATAGAAAATTAAATAGTTTTGTATGTAAGAAACTGGATTATTTAATTTAAAATATTTCCACATAGAAATTTCCAGACTCATCTGGCTTTTCTAGCGGATACTATCTGACATTTGAGGAAGACATAATGCCAATCTTAAACTTTCCAGAGAAGGAAAAAAGAGAAAACTCTTTCAACTTGATTTATGAGGCCAAGAATAACCTTAATACCAAAATAAGGATGTTAAAAGGAAAGATAACAATAGGCCAGTCTCATTTATGCTAATTGATACAAAAATTCTAAGCAAAATATTAGCAATCGGAATTCATCCATACCTATATAAAATGGATAATGCAACACAGCCAAATTAGATTTACTCAAGGAATACAAGTGTGGTGTAACATTTGAAAATCAAATCAATATAATTCACTATGATAACTGAATACAGAAGGAAAATCACATGGTAATTTCAATAGATGCAGATAAGGCATATTAAAATTGACTATTCATGAAAAAGACTCAGCAAATCGAAATGGAAGTTCTGTAATCTAATAAAAGGATCTATACAACAGCAGCAGTGACAACAAACAAAACCCCACTCTACAGCAAACAAAATTAAATGAAAGCTTGCAAAATGTTGCAAGCTTTTCTTCTGAGATCAGGAAGGAAACAAGATAGCTACTGTCATGACTTCAGCATTATGCTGAAAGTCCTAGCCAGTTCAATAAGACAAGAAAAAAAGAAAATCAACAAGGATTGGAAAGGGAAGAAATAAAACTTATTTTTTACAAAGGACATGATTCTGTGTCTATAAAATATTAAAGGATAAACTATTAGAACTACTACATGCTTTGAGTAAAATTGCTGTATACAAAGTATTGCTGTATACTAGCAACAAACAATAAGAGAAATTGCAAAATGATACCATTTACAATAATATTAAAAAACCAAGCACCTGGGAACAAATGTAATGAAAGATATGTAAGGCCTTGAAGTAGGAAACTATAAAACTTATTGAGAGAAATGAAAGAAAACATAAATATATGGAAGTTTCGTGGATCAGAAGACTCAACCTTGGGAAGATGTGAATCTTCCCCAAATTGATGCTTAGATTTCAAGCAATCCCTGTCAAAATCTCAGCAGCATTTTGTGTGTGTGTGTGTGTAATTGACTAGCTGACTCTGAGTCTTGTAAGAAAGTGCAAAAGATCAAGAATAATCGATTTGAAGAACAAAGTTGGTAGACATCAAAACTTATCACAAAGCTATAACAATGGAGGCAGTAGGTTCCGGCACGTGAATAGACAGAGAGACCAATGGAACAGAAGAGAGTTTAGAAATACACACACAGGTACAAACGCACAGACCCAGACGTGCACACAGGCACAAGTGCACAAAAAGACACTCGGTCTTTAATCAAGTTGGCACACAGTGCAATGGCTAATGGGGGAGTCTTTTCAATAAATGGTGCTAGATCATCTGGACAGCCACAAGGAGCACATGAAACAATTCCTTCTTCTCACTGTATATAAAAAATCAACTCAAGGTAGACTGTCGACCTAAACAACCTTGGCAGGCAAAGATTTCTTAAGCAGAGCACAATGAACGCTAGCCATAGAGAAAGGATCCATCCGTCTTTGATAAATTGGACTATTTTAAGCCCTCCTTTAAAAAAAAAAACCAGTATGAAAGTAAAACAGCAGGCTGCCCACTGGAAAGGACATTTACTACACAGAAACTGACCAAGGGGTCACATCCAAGGTATTCAAAGAACTAAAAATCAGTGAGAAGAAGGCAGATATCCCAGTAGTACAGGTGGGCAAGAGACTTGCGCAGACACTTCACAAAAGGGGCCTCCGTTGGGCAGTCAGTGTGAAGTAGTGCTCAGGGAAAGTCAAATCCAACCCAGATGAAATTCCGCAACACGTTCATCTGCAACACACCCATAGATGGGCTAAGACGGAAGGAACGAGCACCGCCAAGCACTGGAGGGGGCGTTTCACACACTCCTGTTGGGGAGTGTAAATCTGTGTGATGATTTTCGAATGACCTGTGTCCTAAGACCTGGCCACTTCATCCCTAGGTGGACACCTGACAGAAATGCTCGCGTGTGCATGCCAAAAGATGTGCGTGAGAATGAACGTAGCAACATCGCTCAGAAAAGTCCAGAAGTGGAACTGAGCCAGAGGCCCAGCAAGAGGAGAACAGGGGCACAAGCTGTTGTGTGTTCTTAGGATCGATCGTACAGTGATCAGGGTGAGTGAGGGGTTGCTGCTGCCCCAGCGAGATGAGACGTAATGACGGTGAGATGTAGTCTCACCTACACAGAGCGTAGAAGAAAGCAGCCCAGTGCACGCGTGTGGTGGAAGCCGGGTGCTGGCTGCTTTGGGGAGGAGGGCAGGGAGGGGGCTGTGTGGATGTGCTCACGTGTGGCAATTCTAAGCTCTATAAACGCATTATAGTCCAGACACCGCGAGCCCTGGGTTCCTGCACGTGGCCACCCCTGCTCCGGGGCGTCTCCACGGCACCTTCTGGCCATCTGCGTTCCCTTCCTCTCACTGCCCACGTTTGGTCCATTTGCAAGTCCTGCTGGTTCTCCCTTCCAAATGCATCCACGAGCCACGCCTCTCAGCACTTCCGCTGCCGCTGTCTCAAGCCGCCACCTGGTCCCGCCTAGGTTGTGCTGCAGCCTCCTGACCCGTCTCCCTGCTTCTGGCCCTCAGTCCCTTCCCTGTGTCCTCAGCAGCCAAGTTCTCTTCGCTATGAGTCAAGTCCTGTCCCATCAAAGCCGGTGCCTTCAAAATGGCCCCGGAGGCCCGACACGGTCCACCCTCCCTCCCCGGCCTCGGCTCGCGCCCAGCCGCCCTGCAGCCCCGGCCTCAGGACCTTGGCACTCGCTGTTCCTCTGTCTCCCCCTTGCCTGCCCTCCGACACACTCTGCAGGCCACATCTCTTTTTCTCCGACCCAAGCCCTGGGCGGGGGCTGCCTGCTTTGTTCATGGATGGAGTCGGTGCCAGAGCACGGCTGGCCCCTCAAAGTGCCCGCCTGGGAGGGGGCGAGCTGGCGGGCGGTGCGGGGTGGTGTCACAGCAGGCCACCACTGGGAGCCGGGAAGGAAGCGCGGGGGACGATGGGGCCTTCTGGAGCACCAGGTGCAGGAGCCCCGGGCAGGGTCCCCTCCGAGTTTTCCCGTCTTGTTCTATGGCTCCAGACACTTAGGTTTTCTGGTCAGAGGAAGGAGCTTCGGGTCCTGCCTCTGACGGTGGCTTCCGTCCGCAGCTGCACCCTCCTCCCTCTGACTTGGGCCCCAGTCGCCGCAGTCAGCTGGCTCCTTCCACAGGAGGAGGCCCCTCTGACCGCTCAGAGCAGGCGGAGTGAGTGCGGGGCCTCGGGGGGTGCAGGCCTGAGCCCCCCTTCCCGGGCTGGGCTGCCCCTCCCCAGCCCAGGCCCGGAGCCTAAGCCTGGCCAGCGGGAGGGGGAGGGTCCGGGGGTCCGGCCGTGGGGCCCCCTGTCAGGGGCAGCGCTGCGCTGGGGCCCTGAGCTGGGCCTGGGGACAGGGAGCCCCGGGCGGGGGGCCTGCCTGACTCGGGCGGGCGGGTCAGCGACTCCCCCCCCAAGGCCGCTCCCCTGCTCAGAAGACTTGGGACGTCGCAGCGGCCACGTCACAGGCGGGTGGCCCCGCATCCCCAGGCAGCCAGTTGACACCTGCCGTCCCCGTGTGGACATGTCCCCGTTTGGGTGACCGGTCCCGTGGGCCCCGCTTGGGGTGGGCGTGTTTGAGGCGTAGGGGAGAGAGGCGGGGCAGGCACGGCTGGGACTCACCTTCAGACCGAACTTGCTCTGGAGCTGCTCCAGGTCCATCCTGTGGTACAGGGCGGTGACGTCATGCCGCTCCTCCGGGGGGGCTGTGGCCTGCAGCGGGGCGGGTGGTCACAGGCTCGGGGCAGCTGGCCTGACCCCCCCGACCCCGTCCGCCCCCGGTCCGCGGCCTCACGTTGGCCAGCTGCGTCTCCAGCTCCAGCACCTGGGCCATGTCCTCCCGCACCAGGTCGTTGTTCTTGGGGAGGTTCATGTCCGCCCGAAGCATCGTGGCCACCGATACCATGAACTGCAGGTAGGCTTCCCGTACCTGAGCCAAAGGATGAGGACACAGTCTGGCGGCCTCGGCCACCTTGGCCCCCATGGAGCTCTCTGTGGGGGTGGGGTGGGCATATGCCACAAAGCAGCCCTCGGGGTGCTCATCGGCTTGGGGGTTCCAGACGGCCCACGCCTCCCAGACCAGGGGCCCTCAGCGCTGGAACTCATGCTCCTGGCAAGCCGGTGGGTGGGGAGGCTGTGAGCCCCGTGGGTGGACGGCGCCTGCTCCCCAGACCTGCTGGATGGGCTGCTCGCCCACCCACAGCCAGACGCTCAGGGCCGGGCTCCCTGCTGCATCCCTTCTATGTGTGACCCCAGTGCCTGAGCAGCTCGCACGGGACCGGAGGCCTATTCCAGTGGACCGTACAGCTGCATATAAAGTGCGGGGCACACAGTAGGTGCTAGTAAAGGCCCAGAGCCATCGGGCGCCAGGGTTCAGACGGGCTGCCCTAGCCAGGCTCGCCTAGGCCGGGCATCAGGAGCTGGGCCCTGAGGCTGTGTGCTCCTCCTGGACCCGCCTTCTTGGGGCCTGTCTGGGGTGGGGGGGCGTTTCCTCGTTTGCAGGCAGGAACCACAGAGGCCACCTTTCCCCAGTTACTTGGCATCAGGCTGGGCTGACGCCCCCACGCCGGTCTTGGCCAGCAGCTGCCGGGCCTGATCCATGGCTGCCAGGCGTGAGCCCTTCCAGGGGCCCCAGTCCCTGCTGCTCTGAGTTGGGTTCCTTGGGCTGTTCTCCCAGCCCCACTGCCCACTCCACGGCTCCTTCTTTTGGCCACACTTGTCTTTTCTCTTGGCCGGACCCTCCCAGCCTAGCTCACAGCCCATCTCCTCCACGAGGCCCACCACGCTGCGTCCAGACCGTGGGCCACGTCACCCCCCGTCTTTCAGTCTGCTCCCCCTCTTCCTCCCCGACTCCTCCTTCCACACCCCCTGGCCCTGTCCCGCGCGCCTTGCTGCTGTTCGGTTCCCCATTTCTCTTCTCCTGGGTGCAGGAGTCGGGTGGCTCAGGGAGCGGGCTCAGGGCCCGGGTGGCCTGCATTCGGATCTCTACAGGCCCTGTGCAGTGAGCCGGCGGTGTGGACCGCAGTCCTGCCCTGGCAAGATGGGGATGGCGGGGTGTGCCCCTCGGGGCTGCAGGGCTGATCCTGCCTCTGGGGGTTCAGGGACACCCCTATGATGGTGACAAAGGCAGGGGTCCACGTCTGCGTGTCCAGCCCTCAGCGCCAGGCTTGAGCCACGCAAGTGCCCACAAAGGCTAGCTGGGGGGTTAGTGTCGAGTGGACACACAGGGAGCTGGGCCACAGGTGGGCCTGGAGTGACGGGCGGAGGGCGCCCAGAGTGGAAGGGGCCGGCGGGAAAGCGCCAGTGGGGGCAGGTCCAGTGTCGGGCTGCCCCCGACTCACCTTCTGGTCGCTGCCCGCACTGAAGTAGTGCTCTCGGGACGGCATGCCCAGGGTGGGCTGGTCTATCTGGAGACAGAGCGTGGGAACCTGGGCACGGAGCTGGGACACCCCTAGCCTTGCCGAGGTGGGCCCAGCCCCCTCCCCTCCACCATGCTGTGCCTGGCGGGAACGGGCGCTCCATCTGGAGCGTGTGCAGGTACTGGGCCCCGACCCCCGCTCTGGGGCTGGACTGCAGGTGGGCTGAGCGGTGGCCAGGGGGTGCGGACCACCCACAGGGCCTCGGACAGCGCCCCTCCCAGAGCGGAGTGTATATTCCACGCGGGGTCCTCTGCGGCCTATCTGTGGCCAGTGGTGGCTCTCTGAGGTCGGGCTTTCTGTGCTGGTGCCAAAGGCCTGGACGGACCGTCCCGAGGACCAGCTCGGCACCTGGGCCGCCCCTCTGGTCAGGACACGGGCCCCAGAAGGCCCAGCAGAAACCCAGACCATCAGCACAGGTCCCCCGAACTGCAGGTGTGGATGATAGCAGGGCCCTGGGAGCATACGCGGGCCACCCGCCCCCTGTGGTAACAGCTGTCCCCCCGCTGCCCTGCGGGAGCCCCCAGCCAGACCCAGGGGACCCGGCCTACGCGGCCCCCCGGCGCGGCTCGTACGTAGATGATGTGCTGGCTGGAGTCCTGGTCATCGTTCCAGATGAAGAGGTCGATGAGGACCCGCCGGTTGAACCGCGCGTTCATCACGGCCAGCTGCTGTTCCAGCTCCCACCGGGGCCCTGGGGGCCAGCACCCCTCGCTGGAGACCTGCCAGGACCTGGGGTCCTAGCCCCGCCCCTCGTGCAACAGGGGATCCCGGAACTATCCCCACAGAGCCCACGGGGATCAATAGGGCCCTGCGAGCAGCGCTGTGTGACCCCACCCCCCGAGTACAGGGAGCAGAGCCCACGCTGAGAGCCGGAGCCCGGGCCCTTCCCTAGGGCTCTGGAAGGAGCCCCTCTGCAGAGTGGAGGGCACCAGCCGCTGGGAGCCCGTCAGCAGCTGCTGCAAACTCTCCAGCTCGGGCCTGGAAGGTCTGTGTTCCAAGGAGCCCCAGGCCCAGGGCCACCCGCCCACGCGAGGCTGCCACCAGGCCCTGCCTTACCTATGCTCTCGGTCCACTTGTCCATGGCCACTGGCCAGCCTCCTACCACCTCCAGGATGTCCAGCAGGGGCTGCGAGTCTCGCTTTTCTATCTCACCTGAGAGGGGAGGGAGCGGTCGCTCACCCGATGCCCTGGCGGGGAGGTGGGGGGTGCGGGCGTGACGCCCGCGGGCACATGGACCCGCGGGGATGCTGGCGCCCAGGGCAGAGCCTGGCCCTCCCGGTGCAGACTCTGCAGCACAGGACACGCAGGGGCCTGGAAAGAGCAGAGATGGGATGCAGGCGGGAAAGGGTCTGGGGCTGATGAAAGCACAGGCGCCACCAGGACAAGGGTGTGGAAGGGGAGGCCCTGAAGCTCAGAGAAGCCCAGGCGGTGCTCTGGAAGGCTGGGAACGGGCAGGGGCGGGGGTCCAAGCCGGCGGCTGGGAAGCCTGCGAGCCCTCCAGCTCCAGCATCGGGT
Organism: Balaenoptera ricei; assembly: GCF_028023285.1. Lineage (NCBI taxonomy): Eukaryota > Metazoa > Chordata > Mammalia > Artiodactyla > Balaenopteridae > Balaenoptera > Balaenoptera ricei. Next base: position 1,427,810 of record NC_082639.1, read on the forward strand.
GGACGGAGCTGCTGACAGAGCACGGAGCACAGCTGCCCACCATGGGGGCGCCCAGGAAGCTTGGGAGAACTTGGCACAAGAACCCGCAAAGGTGGGAATAGAGCTGGCCCGCTGCTGACGGGTGGAGGCTTCGGGGCGGGGAGGGCCTCGCCGGTTGGTCGCCTGACCTGGAGGGGCGGGCTGGGAGGGGAGCAGTCCAGGGGGAGGGGGGCGGCTCCAAGGGCGCCCTGATGGGGGCTGGGGCCTGGGGGAGGGAGAAGCAGGGTGTCCCTCGTGGCTGGTGGGGGCACGCTGGGCTTTCTTTCTTGGGTCCTGAGTTGGGAGCAGGGACAAAATCTAGGGAGCTGCCAGTGACGGGTCAGGTCGGCCGTCTCGGGCAGATCATTACAGGAGTTACTGTTTGGCTGCCTGGGCTGGTTCCCGTAGGTGACGGCCGGGCCGCCTGGCTGCAGACCGGGGGTCAGGGTTGTATTTTTATACACGGTCTGGCCATTGTCCTGTTGTGTATTTGGTCTCTCAGGCCAGAAACTCTATACAGGTGGGAACACAGCACATCTCCTTCACCTGGCAGGTGCTGGCCAGACTGGACCACGTGACCTCCTGTTTCCATGGGGAGGAGAGGAGTGTGCCAGCCCAGGACCCCATGGAGACACCACGATAATGCTGGGGGCCCTACAATCTCGCTATTAGGTACACCAGAACCAAACCCCGCCCTCCAGGAGACCCCCGGGGAAACAGCCAGCCTCGAACCCTGGTGCCGAGGAGGGGAAGTGGTCCCCCAGAGCAGCCGGAACCACAGGCTGGGTTTGCAGGCCCCCAGGCAGGCGCCTGAGGGAAGACGGGCCGGAGGGGCCCAAATGTGTGAGTCCTCTTAACAGGAACCAAAGCACTGGGAAACTCCCCCCCACCCCTGCCGCACAACACACACATACACACAAACACACTCAGACATACACACATACACACAAACTTACACACACATAGACATATATATCCATATACACACATACACACCATAGGTATAATGCCCATATGCACATATATATGTACACACGTACACACAAAACACCTAAATACACACATACACACATATACACACATAGACATACACACATACCTACACACACATATACACACAAACACACATATGCCTATATACATAGACATACATATGCATATACACATATATACGTACCCACATATATACATGCATACACACATGCACATATAGACACACAGACATACACATAGACATAATACACATATACGTGTACACACATATACACACAGAAACACATAAACACACACATTCCTACACACGTGCATATACACACACACACAATAGACATGCGTTTGCATCTACACACACACACACACACACACACACACACGCACACACACACACAGTAAGATTATCTCTTGATTCTGTCTTAGTCAGGCTCCTGAACCTTCTGCTGGGCCCATCACTGCACCTCCTGGTAAAATCCAGTTTTAGCGAGAACTCTGCGTGGTCATTTTAACCAGAACGCCCCCGCCCGCTGAATATCTGATCCCTCTCGGTAGCTGACCGGAGTCCTCGCCCCTCACTGTCCCCCAGGTGATGTCTGACTGCCCGGCCTGCCTTCAGCAAGAATCCCATTAGGCTAGTTTTGCCAGACACGCCCCCCCCCCCCCCCCCGCCATGTTTCCTGTTAGTAGTCTTCCATTCACTGAGCCCCTCCTGCCCCTCGGCTATAAACCCTCCCCTACTTGCCCTCGCTGTATCTGGAGTGGACCCAATCTCCTTCCCCGTGCTAGACCCCACTGCAGCGACGCCTGCACCTACTGAGACGGCCCTGAAGAGTCTGCCTCTTACCGTCTTTACCAAGTGTCCTGAATAACGTTTCCTGCAAACCACACACAGGCACGCACGCGCGCACACACGCACGCGCGCACACACACACACACGCGTGTGCGGGTGCATTTTCCCTGGGCCTCCCAGGCAGACTCTTCAATGTCTTCCTCCTGCCCGGGCACAGCGTGGCTGGCTGGGGTCAGGGTGTGAGCCGGTCCCGGGCAGCTGGCAGTCAGCCTGGACCCCGTAGGGCACCTGGGCCCGGTGGCCAGGCAGGGGGGGCACACAGCTCCCACCGGCACGAGTTTGGGGTGGCACCCACTCCACCGTGCCCTGTCGCAGGGCCACGGGGTCCTGGAACGGGGTCCTGGCGGGGCAGCTCCATCGGCCACTCACTCTCGTTCATGCAGGAGCGGTACAGCATCTTGGCTTTCTGTACAGCTGGCCGATCCTTGGTGGTGGAATTCTCCAGCACCCCTGTGGGCAGAGGAGAAGCTGGACAGAGGCCTGAGGAGGCTGCTGGGGAGGTCAGGTCAAAGGTGCCTGTGTCCCTGCCGCACCCAGTGGAGGCCTTTATCCCAGGGGACTCCCTCTCCCCGGTGCCCACTGGCTCGACGGGCTGTCCCCACTCCTCCGGTGGAGGCCGCGCTCACCTTTGAGAATGATCTCCAGCTCATCCCGGAGGATGTCGAAGACGCTGTATCGCGAGTTGGTCTCGGGGACCACGTGGCGCCGCAGCCAGCCCCCGCACGCGTACTGGTAGAAGTCGTCACAGGGGTCCTTGGACGGGTCCATGTTCTGGAGGATCCTGGCGGCTGCTCGTCCCCAGGGGGTGCAGAGGAAGAGGGGAGAACCGGTGTGGCCAGCCCGATGGGCTGTCGGGTATTCAATCACGGCCCTGTGCCCTCAGAAGTGTTAGTCACCCCGGGACCTCAGGGAGGTCGGCAGCAGGGCCTCCAGTTCTAAGGATCCCACTTATCAGCCACGTGAGCTTGGACCCCGTGACCTCTCCGATCCTCCGCTCACACATCTGCGAACCCGGGACGCCTGCGGTCCCACAGATGGCCAGGTGTTGGCCGAGCCCGCCCGGCTCACAGCCAGGGGTCAGCACTGGCCCTGCCCCTGGAGCCCCCTTACTGGTCAGTGTGTCAGTGTGTCCTGTGGCGGCTCTCGCCCACCACAGGGGTTTGTTTTCTGTTGGAGGAGATGGGTTTGCTCCCAGAACCCCATGAGGCAGGGACAGTGGGGCCCCCAGGTTCCCGGCAGGATGCTGTCAGCAGAGGTGGCCAGGCTGGACCTCAACCCAGGACCCTCCCTCGCCTTCCGTTCCACTTGGCTGGGACCTCGCAGGGGGCAGCGCCACAGGAGTCCATCCACTACCCCAACGTGGGCAGAAAAATCACATTTCTGAGTTTTTACACTAGTGTTTCTTCATACCATTTTCACTGTGTTTTATCTGCAAATAATGGCACATGGCGCCCAATTTTAAGACAAATTCCTGGGAGAAAACTTGAGAGAGTGTGTGTGTTTGTGTGACCTTCTTCCTGTAAATGCAAAAAAGAGCGCCTGGGGTCCCTGTGCCAGCTTCGCTGTGGTCACGGGGGCCTCTGCAGCAGGGGAGCAGCTTCCTGGGGGGCAGGGGAGGTGAGACACCCGCAGTAGAGTCCCTGCCCCCAGGCACATCCAGGGTCTGCCCACCAGCCCGCTGCCGTGCCTCAGGAGCGGGGTGGCTCCCCGTGGCCTCGAGCAGTGCCTGTGCCAGCGTCACTGGGGCCCCGAGCCCCCTGCTGGGGCTGTGGAGGGCTCGGAGGGAAGGGGGGCTTACCTGCCATCACGCAGCCAGGGGTGGTGCAGGTTTCGCCTGTGTCCTTGGGCTTTTGGATGTCTGCGGGCAAGGAGCAGTGTGGGCACTTGGCGAGGACGATCGGTGCCGGTGGGGCTGGCGGGGTGGGCGGGGCACAGGTGGGGTGGGGAGGGATAGGGCGGGCAGGGTTAAACCTCGGTCACCCCCACCCCCATGGGCGGTCCAGCCTGGGCCCTGAGGGCATCTGGAGGGCAGCCTGCATCCTCCCTGGGCGGCCCAGGCCTGGAGCCTTAAGTGAGGGTAAGCTCATTCTGGCTTGACCCCTGCAGTGACCTGGGAGCCCCTTTACACCCTCTGAGCCCCACGGCTGAGGGCTGAAGCTGGCCATTCTGCCCTCCTGCCTGTCGGCCCAGCCAGCGCTCACCCATCAGGCGTCACCTCCTCCAGACAGCCTGCCTGTGCGGTCCCGTCCCTGCACGCCCTTACTCTCTCCCAGCCCCCCACCCCCTCACCTGCTGGTTGTATCACTGTGCACCTGCCGAACCGCAGGAGCAGCTCCCTGGAACTGCCGGTTCCCAGGCGCCCAGGAAGCATTCTGCATCCAGCAGGTGCTCACGGCTGCATCCCTGCCACTGCCCTTTCTCCCCATGGGACCCTGGTACCCTGGGCAGGGCCCCCTGTCCTGCCGCACACCCCCGGGCCTGCAGTGGAACCCAGCCTGGCCATGCGGGGTGCCATTTCCTAGCACCCCCCTGCTCGGGTCGTGTTGGGAGGGAAGACAGGGCTACCTCGGGGTGTTCGTTTTACAGTGGTCTTCTCTTCCTTTGAGAAGCAAAGCCGGCTAGTAAAGAGTGGCAGCTGCTTCCCTGGGGAGAAACACAGCACTCAGCTTTCCTTCTGCCGCCACCGCCTCCCGGGTGCCTTGGGGCCGACCTGGGGCAGCACAGGCATTCTCCTGCGGAGGGGGGTCCTGGGGGCTCTGGGCATTCCTTGTGTAGGGCTGCGACCCCTTCCCGCTGTAGTGAGGGCTGGTCACCAGGCAACCAAGACACAGGGGCTCCAGCAGAACTCAAACCTGAGCAGAGGGGGAGGGGTCTCCCCTGGCTTGTCAGCCTCACTCTCCAGGCCCACCGGCCCTGGGGCCGCAGCTGCCGGGCCCAGAGGGGTCCTGAGGCAGGACCTCTTCCCCTAAGAAGTGCCCTCTGACATCCTCCTCTACCGCGGGGTCATGGGCTTCACCCAGGCCAGGGTGGGCAGCTCCTGGGGTCTACCAAGACAGGGACGATAGGCCCTTTAAGGGGGAAAGGATGTCCTCTGGGGGGTCTCTTTCTGACACACTGGCCTCAGCTCCAGCCCCTCCACCTGTGCGGGCAGCTGAAAGTGCAAAGCCGCTCTCCCTCATTTGTCCACTACGTGGGGGGCAGGCACTGCCTGGTCAGCATCGGCCTGGAGGGGGTGCAGGAAGGGGGTGTGAGTGGAGGGAAGGGGGAGGGTCAGGTCCAGGGAGAGAGCCCACCAGGCCTGGCCACCTTCCCCATCAGGGAGACCCACGGAGAGTTGGGCAGGAGGGAATAGGGCCTCATCCAGGTCAGGGCCGTGAGCAAGCCTGGGACCCGGTTCAGCCCGGTCCCTGAGACCGCAGAGGGTGTAGGAGGCCCTGAACGTGCTGGGTGTCCCCTGGGGGCCTGGCCATTGGAGGGAGTGTTTATGAGACGTGTGATCTGGGGGGTGGGGGGGTGGGGAGAGGTGTTTCTCCTCCACCTGTTAGTGCCTGCTCTTTCCACCCATCCATTTGTTCATCCATGAATCCAACATTTGCTAATATTATCGACCAGCCCTGGTGCTGGGCTCTGGAGATTCAGGTCTGAGTCCCACACGGGCCCTGCCCGTAAGGGGCCCCCAGTCCAGTGGAAAAGGAGAAAAGTGATGCATGGATTGAGGCAAACCGTGGACGGCCCCGTGGATCAGAAACAGAGATGCAGTGCTCGGTGGGTGCTACGTCTGTCTGCCCCACGGCGTCTGCCGGTCTCAGCAACCCAGGGCCTCTGGACAGGGGCCACGCCCTCGGTGGAAGAGTGAACTAGGCATCTGAGCTCTGGCCAAAGAGATGGTGGGGGAGAAGGGGTCTTTGCTTCTCATTAGGACGCAGAAAGTCTAAGCAGACTGTGGCTACCACCTAACAAGGACAGCAAGCTGGAGAGGCGACATGAGAGCTGAAGACATCAAGAAACCTGAGTGAACCGAATTCCAGAAAGGGCCGAGCCCTCCCAGGACCAGAGGGACCTGCGGCTATTTCACCTGCAACCAGGGCAGGAGGAGGGGCAGGCCTCCTCCAGGAGGGTCATGGAGTGGGGGGATTTTTAACAAGCCCTTTGCTCCTGCCCGTGGGCTGGAGGGAGGGATCCGGGTTCCAAGGAGCCCCTGTCACACAAGGCTCTGGTTCTTTCTCTGGGGCCTCCCATAGTGCATGGCGGTGATGCAGGTGAAGGCAGGGCCAGGGCAGGAAAGCTGGGAGAAATCCTCCTGCATGAGGAAACAGGCAAATGTGACCCATAACCAAGAAAAAAAACCCAAACAGTTCAAAGTGGATTCGTTGGTGACCTGATGTCAGAGTTAGCAGACAAAGTCTTTAAAATCACCATGATAATTAAGAGAAGGGGTCTTGTACAAAAGACGGAAAAATATGTAGATAGATGGTGAATTTTACCAGATAAATGGGACTCTAAAAAAGAACTAAATGGAAATGCAATAAAAAGAGTGAGGAATTCATTTTTTAGGTTTAACAACACACTGAATACTGCAAAAGAAAGTATTAGTGTCAGCATATATAGATCAGTATCAATGATCCAACCTGAAGCACAAAGGAAAAAGATGAAAAAACCGAACAGAGAAAAACATCTAAAAAACACCCAGAGCTGACATGGTAGTTAACAGTGAGAGACTGGGTGATTTCCCCTAAGACTGGGAACAAGCAGCACTGTCCTCTCTCATCTCTCCTATCCAACATCACATGAGAGGTCCTACTGGTTCAATATGACAAGAAAAGGAAATATAGGTAACACAGACAGGAAAGGAAGTAATACAACTCTATTTGCAGATGACATGGTCATCTATGTAGAAAATCCCAAAGAATCAAGCAAAACAAAACAAAAACAAAACAAAGCAAAACAAAACAACAACAACAAAAAACTCCTGGAACTAATAAGAGACTATAGTAGGTGGCAGGATACAAGATTAATATACAAATTGCTTTCTTATATATTAGCAATGAACAACTGGAATTTGAAATTATCAAAGCAATACCGTTTACAATAGCACCTAAAAAATGAAAAAGTTAGGTATAAATCTAACAAAATATGTACAGGACCTATATGTGGAAAACTATAAAACACTGATGAAAAAAATCAAATATGTAAAGAAATGGAAAGATATTCCGTGTTCACGGACCGGAAGACAGTATTATCAAGATGTTGATTCTTCTTAACTTGATCTACAGATTCAAAATAATTCCAATCAAAATCCCAGCAAGCTATTTTGCATTTATTGACCAACTGATTCTGAAGTTTGTATGGAAAGGCTCAAGTAGCTAGAACAGACAACAACAATGAAGAAGAATGAAGTTGGAGAGACACATGACTTGATTTCAAGACTTACGATAAGGCTACAAGTAAGCCTTGTAGGAATAAGGCTACAAGGCATAGTATTGGCAAAAGAAGAGACACAGATCAATGCAACAGAATAGAGAGCCCAGAAATGGACCCACACAAATACAGTCAACTGACCTTTGACAGAGGAGCAAAGGCAATTTGATGGAGAAAGTATAGCCATTCAATAAATATTCCAAAAGGAAAACTGGACATTCAAATACAAAAACAAACCAAAAAAATTAGACACAGGCCTTATGCCTTACACAAAAATTAACTCAAAATAAACCACAGACATAAATATAATATGCACAACTGTAAAGCTTCTTGAAGAAGACAGGAGAAAACCTACATGACTTTGGGTTTGGTGATGACTTTTAAAATATGACACAAATAGCATGATCCATGAAAGAAAAAATCGACAAGTGAGACTTCATTAAAGTGAAAATTTCTGCTTTGTGAAAGTCTTGTTAAGAAAATGAAAAAAGAGCCACAAACTGAGAGAAAATATTTGCAAATACATATCTGATGAAACACTGGCATCCAAAAAATACAAGGAACTCTTAAAACTCAAAATAAGATAACATAATCCCAATTAAAAAATGGGCAAAAGATATGAAGACACCTCACCAAAGAAAATACACAGTTGAAAAGTAAACATATGAAAAGATGCTTAACATAATTATTCATTAGGAAATTGTAAATTAAAACAGCAGTGAGAGGGCTTCCCTGGTGGTGCAGTGGTTAAGAGTCTGCCTGCCAATGCAGGGGACACGGGTTCAAGCCCTGGTCTGGGAAGATCCCACATGCCGCGGAGCAACTAAGCCCGTGAGCCACAACTACTGAGTCTGCGCGTCTGGAGCCTGTGCTCCGCAACAAGAGAGGCCGCGACAGTGAGAGGCCCGCGCACCGCGATGAAGAGTGGCCCCCGCTCACCACAACTGGAGAAAGCCCTCGCACAGAAACGAAGACCCAACGCAGCCAAAAATAAATAAATAAATAAATTAAAAAAAAAAACAAACAGCAGTGAGATACCATGACATGCCTATTTGAATGGACAAAATAAAAAACTGATAATGTCAACTGCTGGTGAGGGTGCAGAGCCCTGGGAACTCACTCATTGCTGGTGGGAATGAAAAACGGTACAGTGGGAACCGTTTGTTGTCTTGGAAGACAGTTTGTGTCAGACTCTTAAAAAACCAAACACTGTCTTACAATATGATACAGCAACTCCATTCCTAGGTGTCTAGCCAGCTGACTTGAAAACTTATGTCTACACAAACACCTGAATGTGAATGTTTATAGCAGACTTATTTATAACTTCAAAAAACAAAAAACAAAAAACTAGAAGCAACCATGATGTCCTTCAATAGGATTATGAATAAACTATTACATTTATTGAATGGAATTATTATTCAGCAATAAAAAGAACAAAGCTTTCAAGCCACAAAAAGACATGGATGAATCTTTTTTTTTTTGAATGAAAAGGTAGTTTAATGTCAAGAATATATATCAATAGATTGAAATCACCACATTTTATTTCTTTCATCTGTCTCTTTAAAAAATTGATAAGTACTTATATTGATGTCTGTTGTACTAGGCACTGTCCTAAGTCATTTACATATTTACTCCTTTAAACCTTCTATTATCCCTGGGGGAAGGTTTATTTTGCTTCCATTTCTTAGGTAAGACTCTAACCCCCAGGAAAGTAAAGTAACATTTGCAAGTTTTTGTGGATGGTCAGTGATGGGACCAGTACAGGAACATCCAAAGTCTGTGCTTGGAAACAGTGCCCCATGTTGACACTCACATTACAGATGAAAGGAAAGGAACCATGCACTTACCATACAGATGAAATCTCACACTACAGGTTAAAGGAAAGGAACCATGCACTTACATTATAGATTAATACCCACATAACAGGTTAAAGGAAGAAGAAACATGTGCTTCTCTCAAAAGTTGTAAAGAAAGCATATCTATTTCTAAATATATTTCCCTATTTCTTTTGCTTGTTTTCTGACCTTTGTAGTGCGTTTTGCCATGAGGAAAATTTTAATTCTTATATAATTAAATGTATCCTTTTTTCTTTGTATCTTAGAAAGGTATTCCTAATGAATAATTTACTTCAAGTCTCCCAGGTTTCTGATACTTTTACAGTTTCATTATTTTTTTACTTTTAACTAGTTGCTATATCTAGAATTTATTAATGATAGCCATATTTTCCCACTTTTATTGAATAAGTTTTGCTACCGATCCAAAATGTACCTTTTATTTTAATCTCAATTCCCTTATGCTCTTGCGTCTAATTTTTTTTTTAACATCTTTATTAGAGTATAATTGCTTTACAATGGTGTGTCAGTTTCTGCTATATAACAAAGTGAATCAGTTATACCTATACATATGTCCACATATCTCTTCCTTCTTTCATCTCCCTCCACCCCACCCTCCCTATCCCACCCCTCTAGGTGGTCACAAAGCACCGAGCTGATCTCCCTGTGCTATGCGGCTGCTTCCCACTAGCTATCTATTTTACGTTTGGTAGTGTATATATGTCCATGTCACTCTCTCACTTTGTCCCAGCTTACCCTTCACCCTCCCCGTATCCTCAATTCCATTCTCTAGTAGGTCTGTATATTTATTCCCGTCTTGCCCCTAGGTTCTTCTGACCATTTTCTTTTTTTCTTTCTTTCTTTTTTTTTTTAAATATTACATATATATGTGTTAGCATACGGTATTTGTTTTTCTCTTTCTGACTTACTTCACTCTGTATGACAGTCTCTAGGTCCATCCACCTCACTACAAATAACTCAGTTTCGTTCCTTTTTATGGCTGAGTAATATGTCATTGTATATGTATGTATGCCACATCTTCTTTACCCATTCATCTGTTGATGGACACTTAGGTTGCTTCCATGTCCTGCCTATTGTAAATAGAGCTGCAATGGACATTTTGGTACATGACTCTTTTTGAATTATGGTTTTCTCAGGGTATATGCCCAGTAGTGGGATTGCTGGGTCGTATGGTAGTTCTATTTGTAGTTTTTAAAGGAACCTCCATACTGTTCTCCATAGTGGCTGTATCAATTTACATTCCCACCAACAGTGCAAGAGGGTTCCCTTTTCTCTACATCCTCTCCAGCATTTATTGTTTGTAGATTTTTTGATGATGGCCATTCTGAGCAGTGTGAGATGATATCTCATTGTAGTTTTGATTTGCATTTCTTTAATGATTAATGATGTTGAGCATTCTTTCATGTGTTTGTTGGCAATCTGTATATCTTCTTTGGAGAAATGTCTATTTAGGTCTTCTGCCCATTTTTGGACTGGGTTGTTTGTTTTTTTGATATTGAGCTGCATGAGTTGCTTGTATGTTTTGGAGATTAATCCTTTGTCGGTTGTTTCATCTGCAAATATTTTCTCCCATTCTGAGGGTTGTCTTTTCGTCTTGTTTATGGTTTCCTTTGCCGTGCAAAAGCTTTGAAGTTTCATTAGGTCCCATTTGTTTATTTTTGTTCTTATTTCCATTTCTCTAGGAGGTGGGTCAAAAAGGATCTTGCTGTGATTTATGTCATAGAGTGTTCTGCCTATGTTTTCCTCTAAGAGTTTGATGGTGTCTGGCCTTACATTTAGGTCTTTAATCTATTTTGAGTTTATTTTTGTGTATGGTGTTAGGGAGTGTTCTAATTTCATTCTTTTACATGTAGCTGTCCAGTTTTCCCAGCACCACTTATTGAAGAGACTGTCTTTTCTCCACCGTATATTCTTGCCTCCTTTATCAAAGATAAGGTGACCATATGTGCATGGGTTTATCTCTGGGCTTTCTATCCAGTTCCATTGATCTATATTTCTGTTTTTGTGCCAGTACCATACTGTCTTGATTACTGTAACTTTGTAGTATAGTCTGAAGTCAGGGAGCCTGATTCCTCCAGCTCCGTTTTTCTTTCTCAAGATTGCTTTGGGTATTAGGGGTCTTTTGTGTTTCCATACAAATTGTGCAATTTTTTGTTCTAGGTCTGTGAAAAATGCCAGTGGTAGTTTGATAGGGGTTGCATTGAATCTGTAGATTGCTTAGGGTAGTATAGTCATTTTCACAATGTTGATTCTTCCAATCCAAGAACATGGTATATTTCTCCATGGATTTGTATCATCTTTAATTTCTTTCATCAGTGTCTTATAATTTTCTGCATACAGGTCTTTTGTCTCCTTAGGTAGGTTTATTCCTGGATATTTTGTTCTTTTTGTTGCTGTGGTAAATGGGAGTGTTTTCTTAATTTCACTTTCAGATTTTTCATCATTAGTGTATAGGAATGCAAGAGATTTCTGTGCATTAATTTTGTATCCTGCTACTTTACCAAATTCATTGATTAGCTCTAGGAGTTTTCTGGTGGTATCTTTAGGATTATCTATGTATAGTATCATGTCACCTGCAAACAGTGACAGCTTTACTTCTTTTCCGATTTGGATTCCTTTTATTTCTTTTTCTTCTCTGATTGCTGTGGCTAAAACTTCCAAAACTATGTTGAATAATAGTGGTAAGAGTGGGCAACCTTGTCTTGTTCCTGATCTTAGTGGAAATGGTTTCAGTTTTTCACCATTGAGGATGATGTTGACTGTGAGTTTGTCATATGTGGCCTTTATTATGTTGAGGAAAGTTCCCTCTATGCCTACTTTCTGGAGGGTTTTTATCATAAATGGGTTGAATTTTGTCAAAAGCTTTCTCTGCATCTATTGAGATGATCATATGGTTTTTCTCCTTCAATATGTTAATATGGTGTATCACGTTGATTGATTTGCGTATATTGAAGAGTCCTTGCATTCCTGGGATAAACCCCACTTGACCATAGTGTATGATCCTTTTAATGTGCTATTGGATTCTGTTTGCTAGTATTCTGTTGAGGATTTTTGCATCTATGTTCATCAGCGATATTGGTCTGTAGTTTTCTTTCTTTGTGACATCTTTGTCTGGCTTTGGTATCAGAGTGATGGTGGCCTCATAGAATGAGTTTGGGAGTGTTCCTCCCTCTGCTATATTTTGGAAGAGTTTGAGAAGGATAGGTGTTAGCTCTTCTCTAAATGTTTGATAGAATTTGCCTGTGAAGCCATCTGGTCCTGGGCTTTTGTTTGTTGGAAGATTTTTAATCACAGTTTCAATTTCAGTGCTTGTGATTGGTCTGTTCATATTTTCTATTTCTTCCTGGTTCAGTCTCAGAAGGTTGTGCATTTCTAAGAACTTGTCCATTTCTTCCAGTTTGTCCATTTTATTGGCATATAGTTGCTTGTAGTAATCTCTCATGATCCTTTGTATTTCTGCAGTGTCAGTTGTTACTTCTTTTTCATTTCTAATTCTATTGATTTGAGTCTTCTCCCTTTTTTTCTTGATAAGTCTGGCTAATGGTTTATCAATTTTGTTTATCTTCACAAAGAACCAGCTTTTAGTTTTATTGATCTTTGCTATCATTTCCTTCATTTCTTGTTCATTTATTTCTGATCTGATCTTTATGATTTCTTTCCTTCTGCTAATTTTGGGATTTTTTTGTTCTTCTTTCTCTAATTGCTTTAGGTGTAAGGTTAGGTTGTTTATTTGAGATGTTTCTTGTTTCTTAAGGTAGGCTTGTATAGCTATAAACTTCCCTCTTAGAACTGCTTTTGCTGCATTCCATAGGTTTTAGGTTGTTGTGTGTTCATTGTCATTTGTTTCTAGGTATTTTTTGATTTCCCCTTTGATTTCTTCAGTGATCTCTTAGTTATTTAGTAGTGTATTGTTTAGCCTCCATGTGTTTGTATTTCTTAAGGTTTTTTCCTGTAATTGATATCTAGTCTCATAGCGTTGTGGTCAGAAAAGATATTTGATATGATTTCAATTTTCTTAAATTTACCAAAGCTTGATTTGTGACCCAAGATATGATCTATCCTGGAGAATGTTCCATGAGCACTTGAGAAGAATGTGTATTCTGTTGTTTTGGGATGGAATGTCCTATAAATATCAATTAAGTCCATCTTGTTTAATGCATCATTGAAAGCTTGTGTTTCCTTATTTATTTTCATTTTGGATGATCTGTCCATTGGTGAAAGTGGGGTGTTAAAGTCCCCTACTATGATTGTGTTACTGTCGATTTCCCCTTTTATGGCTGTTAGTATTTGCCTTATGTATTGAGGTGCTCCTATGTTGGGTGCATAAATATTTACAATTGTTATATCTTCTTCTTGGATTGATCCCTTGATCATTATATAGTGTCCTTCTTTGTCTCTTGTAATAGTCTTTGTTTTAACGTCTATTTTGTCTGATATGAGAATTGTTACTCCAGCTGTCTTTTGATTTCCATTTGCATTTGAATATCTTTTTCCATCCCCGCACTTTCAGTCTGTATGTGTCCCTAGGTCTGAAGTGGGTCTCTTGTAGACAGCATATATACAGGTCTTGTTTTTGTATCCATTCAGCCAGTCTATGTTTTTGGTTGGAGCATTTAATCCATTTACATTTAAGGTAATTATCGATACGTATGTTCCTATTACCATTTTCTTAATTGTTTTGGGTTTATTATTGTAGGTCTTTTCCTTCTCTTGTGTTTCCTGCCTAGAGAAGTTCCTTTAACATTTGTTGTAAAGCTGGTTTGGTGGTGCTGAATTCTCTTAGCTTTTGCTTGTCTGTAAAGCTTTTAATTTCTCCATCAAATCTGAATGAGATCCTTGTTGGGTAGAGTAATCTTGGTTGTAGGTTTTTCTCTTTCATCACTTTAAATATGTCCTGCCACTCCCTTCTGGCTTGCAGAGTTTCTGCTGAAAGGTCAGCTGTTAACCTTATGGGGATTCCCTTATGTGTTACTTGTTGTTTTTCCCTTGCTGTTTTTAATATTCTTTGTATTTAATTTTTGATAGTTTGATTAATGTGTGTCTTGGCGTGTTTCTCCTTGGATTTATCCTGTATGGGACGCTCTGTGCTTCCTGGACTTGATTAACTATTTCCTTTCCCATATTAGGGAAGTTTTCAACTATAATCTCTTCAAATATTTTCTCAGTCCCTTTCTTTTTCTCTTCTTCTTCTGGGATCCCTATAATTCGAATGTTGGTGCATTTAATGTTGTCCCAGAGGTCTCTAAGACTGTCCTCAATTCTTTTCATTCTTTTTTCTTTATTCTTCTCTGCAGTAGTTATTTCCACTCTTTTATCTTCCAGGTCACTTATCCGTTCTTCTGCCTCAGTTATTCTGCTATTGATTCCTTCTAGAGAATTTTTAATTTCATTTATTGTGTTGTTTATCTCTGTTTGTTTGCTCTTTAATTCTTCTAGGTCCTTGTTAAACGTTTCTTGTATTTTCTCCATTCTATTTCCAAGATTTTGAATCATCTTTACTATCATTATTCTGAATTCTTTTTCAGGTAGACTGCCTATTTCCTCTTCATTTGTTAGGTCTGGTGGGTTTTTGCCTTGCTCCTTCATCTGCTGTGTGTTTCTCTGTCTTCTCATTTTGATTAACTTACTGTGTTTTGGGTCTCTTTTTCATAGGCTGCAGGTTCGTAGTTTCCGTTGTTTTTGGTGTCTGCCCCCAGTGGCTAAGGTTGGTTCAGTGGGTTGTGTAGGCTTCCTGGTGAAGGGGACTAGTGCCTGTGTTCTGGTGGATGAGGCTGGATCTTGTCTTTCTGGTGGGCAGGTCCACATCTGGTGGTGTGTTTTGGGGTGTCTGTGGCCTTATTATGATTTTAGGCAGCCTCTCTGCTAATGGGTGGGGTTGTGTTCCTGTCTTGCTAGTTGTTTGGCATAGGGTGTCCTGCATTGTAGCTTGCTGGTCATTGAGTGGAGCTGGGTCTTGGTGTTGAGATGGAGATCTTTGGGAGATTTTCACCGTTTGATATTACGTGGAGCTGGGAGGTCTCTTATGTACCAGTGTCCTGAACTTGGCTCTCCCACCTCAGTGGCACAGCCCTGACACCTGGCTGGAGCACCAAGAGCCGGTCCTCCACATGACTCAGAATAAAAGGGAGAAAAAAAAGAAAGAAAGAAAGAAAGAAGATAAAATAAAATAAAATAAAAGTAAAATAAAAAGTTATTAAAATAAAAAATAATTATTACAAAAAAATTTTTTTTAAGTAATAACAATAAAAAAAAAGGACAGACAGAACCCTAGGGCAAATGGTAAAAGCAAAGCTATATAGACAAAATCACACACAGTAGCATACACATACACACTCACAAAAAGAGGAAAAGGGGAAAAAGTAATATATCCTGCTCCCAAAGTCCACCTCCTCAATTTGGGATGATTTGTTGTCTATTCAGGTATTCCACAGATGCAGGTACATCAAGTTGATTGTGGAGGTTTAATCCACTGCTCCTGAGGCTGCTGGGAGAAATTTCCCTTTCTCTTCTTGTTCGCACAGCTCCTGGGGTTCAGCTTTGGATTTGGACCCGCCTCTGCGTGTAGGTCACCTGAGGGCATCTGTTCTTCACTCAGACAGGATGGGGTTAAAGGAGCAGCTGATTCGGGGGCTGTGGCTCACTCAGGCCGCGGGGAGGGAGGGGTACGGATGCCTGCGGCGGCAGAGGCCAGCATGACGTTGCAGCCTGAGGCGTGCCGCTCGCATCTAATTTTAAGATGCTTCCTATTCCACTGGTTGTTTTGTCTATCTTTCGCACTGCCCTAGTCTCGAAGCTCTGCCACTGCTCCTCAGGCCGGTCCCCATGGGAGGCCGACATGGATGAATCTTAAGTGTATATTGCTAAGTGAAAGAAGCCAGGTTGAAAAACTAGGTACCCTGATTCCAATTATATGACATTCTGGAAAAACAAAAATTCAGAGAGAGTAAACAGTGATTGCCAGCAGTTTGGTGGGGGATGTGATGCAGGGGTGGTGCTGGTGGGTGTGAAGAGGTGAAGCACAGGAATAGTTAGGGTAGTGAAATTATTCTAATACTGCAATGGTGAATACAATATATTAGGCACTTGCCAAAACCCACAGAACTTTATAACACAAAGAGTAAACCTTAATGTATGCAAATTTTACAAGAACATTTAGGAGGTCAGGGAATCCCAGGGTGAAATGCAGCATGAGAATCTAAATATATCACAGTGTGTGCAGTAACCTCACTAAAAAGGGGTAGAGGCACAAGGTGCTGAGCTAAATCAATTTGGAAATGAGTAGAAAAACTGTAAAACTGAAGGCAAAGGAGCTGTATGCAGTGCTGTGCTCTAGTTGATAAAGTTTTTCCCCATGGGAATGCAGGTTAACAATTCTGAAACCACCATACATGTATGTTGGAACTGAATAAGTAGGCAAATGGCTAGCAGAAGGCCAGGCACATTACTTCTACAAGGGTAGTTACAGATAAGCAAGCGAGGAGGTGGAATGATCCATGTGGTCATGGATTAGAGGTGGAGACATCAGTATAAACTCACAGTTAGCTTATAGACACAGATGGATACATACACAAATATTTATAGATCATCAGCTGAGAGTGACCAGAAGCAAAAACAACCCAAAAGCAATGAGCAAATAGGCACCCAGATCTTGGTTTCTAACACTATTGTCCAAAAAAAGGAACCAGCGATTCTTGGAGAAATGATTAATTCTGTAATTGGGGAAAGAAGTATACAAGGTGAACCTGGAACATCTTATAGTGCCACAAAGTAAGAAAGTGTTACCCTCCCCACCAAACCCCAAACACACAATGATAGGGTATGTTGAAGGGGCACAGAAGCCAACTGACAGAGCTTCCAATGGCCAAAGTTGGAACTATTTGAGCAACAAAATGAAGTAGTATTGGATTATAACTCAAAGTATAAAATAAATATCCATGAGTCCATAATGACAAATTGTTTTTTTAAATTGTTGAATAAATAAAAAATGGGGGTGGTGGTGGAATAGACAAGTCTTCCAAACAGAAGAATTCCAAATAGATTACATAGATACTCCACCTCTAAGGATGTGTAGTGTAACTCCCCATGTAACTCATGCATGTGCTGCCTTCCTTCCAAAGAGGACAGTGTGGAAAGAGAGGGGACAAAGGTACCTATACAGTGGAAAAAGCTGACAAACACTACCTCAAGCCATGTGATCAAGGTTGACATCAACGTCGTAAGTCACTGAAATTATGTCCCCTTGGTCTGTAGGCTTCCTCCCCAAAACATCACCCCAGTCTGAACATCAGACAAATGAGAGACATTCTACAAAATACCTGGCCAGTCCTCCTAAAAACTGTCAAGATCATAAAAATCAAGGGAAGGATGAGAAACCATCACAGCCAAGAGTCCAAGGAGATTTGCCAACTAAATCATGTGGGGTCCTGGGACAGAAAAGGACATGAGGGGAAAACTGAGGAAATATGAATAAAGCAGGGACTGGGTTAATAGTAATATATAAACACTGGTTCATTACTTGTGACAGATGTATCACACTTATGTGATATAAGATTTGGTATGAAGTATATGGGAACTGTGTACTCTCTTTGCAATAATTCTGTAAATTTAAAGCGGTTTTAAAATTTAGAAAAGTTGGACTTCCCTGGTGGTCCAGTGGTTAAGACTCCATGCTTCTTCCAATGCAAGGGGTGCGGGTTTAATCCCTGGTCAGGGAACTAAGATCCCACATGCCGTGCGGCATGGCCAAAAAAAAGAAAAAGAAAAAGAAAAAGAAATTTAGAAAAATTACTTTGAAACAACATGAGCAGAGGATCTGAGATCTGTGGAACCATATTAAATAGCTTAACATCCATGTAGCTAGAGCCCCACAGGAGAATGGTATGAGTCAGCAATCTTTGAAGAGATAATGGCTAATAATTTTTCAAAATTGATGAAAGACATAAGTCTATAGATCCAAGAAGGGCAGTATATCCCAAGCAGGAGGAATACAAAGAAAACCATGCAAGTAGCAGCATCAAGTCAAACTGCTGAGAACTACAGAGAATGAGATATTCATAAAAACAGTCAGAGGAGAAAAAAGACATTAATTCATGGGAGCTCCAAGAAGAGTGACGGCTGGCTTCTCATCACAAACAATGGTGGTCAGAATGGTGGTCAGAATGGTGGTCAGAAGACAATGGAACAAGCTCTTGAATGGCTGCTTGAAGAAAACAAACTAACTACCAACTTAGAATTCTATATCCAGCAAAAATATAGTTAAAAAGTGAAAGTGAAATAAAGACATTTCAGGCAAAAGCTGAGAGAATTTGTCTCCATTACACAGCACTCACTGCAACAAATAACTAAAGAAAGTCTTCCCATAGAAAGAGTAGGTAACCAGTTGGGAGTCCAGGTTGGTGGGAAGGAATAATGACCAGGACCAGAAAGGGGAGCGCAGGGTAAACAGGGTGAATGAAGCATTGTGGGAACCCGAACAGTGCATCTGATTGATCTGCTTCCAGTCTAGTCAGACAAAACCAGAACAAACACCCAACACTGGGGTGGTAAGTTCATGCCTTCTCCATGCTTATGTCCCCCTCCCATTTCCTCCACTGCATTCCCAGCACGGGCTGCCGTAACCTTCTGGTTGGGGGAAATTCCTGGGGTAAGTTCATCTGATGCTACAGCTCAAGCGTTTCCTGAGGATGCAGTGGGCTCTTGAGAAAACATTTCCAAAATTGAATGAGACGAGATCACCATGTTTGTGCACTTTGCCTTTAACTTACACCACCTCATTTGTGAGGGTCACCACCTCCATTTTTCTGATGAGAAAACTGACAGGCATGTGGGGTGATGCACCCACGGTTTGTCACTAGCGACTGGTGGAGGTTGGACTTCCAGCACCCATATTCTCATTCAAAATCTGTTCTTCTGAGCAAGAGAAGAGGCAAACAGCAAGGCCTTTGACACAAAAGCTGAATAGAAATGAAGTCTTCCTCTAATGCTAAAATAGGATCAACAGGACACACAGCAAACAGACCGCAAACAGGGGTATTTCCCCCCTTCATGATTCCAGAAGGGAGTAACTTCCTTGTACCCAGTTGACATGTGTCTACCATTGTTCTTTTTTATATTTGCTTGAATAACTTCTGTAATATGCCAATTATTTTCACATAGACTCTCTACATTAAAAAAAAAAAATCCTGACATTACCGTTGAAAGATCTTTTCTCCTAAAGGTTGGCCTTGATGTGAATAATTTGTTTCCTCTTTCTGTCTCTCTCCTCTTCCTGTCTCCATCTCTGTCTCTCCCTCCCTAACAAAAGAGGGCTACAAAGAACTTTATTGGGTGGAAGATAACCGTCCTCCCTGGAGAATGTAGCATCACAGGCTGGTTGCCATGCAGGTGTGGGGCGTGAGCTTACATGACCCTGTGGTCAAGGAAACCGCAAGCTGAGAAATTAAATTTAGGCTGGTAGCATTCCCAGGTGCCTGATGGAAACAAACACACATATTCTCTGGAGGGAAACTTAGCCCAAGTAACAAAGGATTCTCGCAGATAGAGCCAATTTGAACATGGACTGAGGTTTATGAAAAGACCAGATTCCATGAGTGAGAAACAGCAAACAGCAGGACTGGAACCCCAAGGACCCATATTTTGCGATTATCTGACCCATAACATGTGGACGCGGGCATCACGGGCCCCAAACCTCAATGTCTCTCTGCATCTGTGCCTTTGCGCATGCCGTTGTAGTCGCTTCCCCTGAAGGGGCAGAGAATATTTCCTCTCTCTCTTCACTGTGGGTTTGCCCCTATGGCTTTGGTAATAGAATGAGGTGGAAATAATGTACTCCAGCTCTGAGCCCAGGCCCTAAGTGTGTTTCCTCTTGTCCCCATGAGCTTCTGTATGGAGAGGGACATGCTTGCTGGTCCTTGTAGGAGGATGAAATTCATGGAACAGCTGCCCCAGCTGAGGCTGACCTACATCAGCTGAGCCCTGCAGCCTACTGATGGATGTGTGTCATGATAAATAAGTGTTGTTTTAAGCCCCTGAGTATTGGGGTGATTTGTTAGGCAGCAGTGGCTAGCTGATGCAGAAATAACCCAAGTATGTTTGAATCATTGAAAGAAATAAAAATTAAAAACAAGGGCAAAGAAAAAATTGAAAAAATCAATTTGTAAGAGAATCACTTGGAAACTCTAGAAATAAAAAACATGAAATTGTTGAAAATAATTTTTTCTTTTTTAGAAAAAATCCAAAATGGATGGGTTAAGTGGCAGATACAACAGAGCTGAAGAGAGATTTAGTGAATTTGAATGTAGTTCTAAAGAATTTGCCCAGAATGAGGGGCAAAATCAAAGAGATGGAAACTTTTCTCTAAAAGATATGGAAGATAGAGTGAGAAAAATTGAGTGTATATGTAATCAGAATTTTAGGAGAAAATAAAGATAATGTGGGAGACACAATATTAAAAAGACACACAAAAAAATAAAGACAATGTGGGAGACACAATATTAAAAAGACAGTGGCTACAAGTTTCCAAAATTAATAAATGTCATTAGTGCTCAGATTCAAGAATCACAACAGATGCAAAGCAGAATAAATAAAAAGAGCTTCATAGTTAGACACCTCATGGTAAAAATGTACAATACCAGGGACAAAACAGCTCAGAGGGGAAAAAGTTCATCTGACAAGAAGGCCAATTAGATTGAACCAGATTTCTGAACAGCAGCAATGGAAGTCAGAGACAGCAAAACTAAATCTTCAAGATATTGAGAACGTAACTAAGCTCGGATTTGTGTAACCAGTTAAACTATCACTGAAGGATGACTACCAAATAAAGTCATTTTCAAGTAAACAAAAATGAAGGTTTACAGTTGAAAGAGTATTTTAAAGCTGTGCTCCCCAAATCTGCCTGATCACAAGAAAGGCCTAACATGCTGGTTACAGTACAGATTCGGAGGTCTTACCCTATAAGATTTCTTGGTTCTGCCCAGGTTGAGTCCTGTTATGGACTAAACTTTTGTATCTTCTCCCCCCCACCCACCATGCCTATGTTGAAGTCCTAACCCCCAATGTGACTGCATTTGGTGTTGGCACCTGTGAGGAGGTGACGAAGGTTAAATAAGGTCATAAGGGTGGGGCCCTGATCCAGTAGGGCTGGTGCATTATAAGAAGAGGAAGAGACACCAGAACTTGCTCTGCCCACCACATGAGGACACAGTGAGAAGGTGGCTGTCTGCAAGTCAAGAAGAGAGTCCTCACCAGGAACTGAATTGGCTAATACCCTGATCTTGGACTTCTAGGCTCCAGAACTAGGGGAAAATAGATTTCTCTTGCTTAAGTCACTCTGACTTATGGTATTTTGTTACGGTGGCCCAAGCAGATGGAGACAGGGTCCAAGGTCTGGATTTTTAACAATTGCCCCAGGTTACTCTGATTATCAAGCAAGTTCAACAAATGCTGTGTCCTAATCAGTGTTTCCCAAACTGTAGTGCAGGTGAGTTACCTGCAGATCCTAATCCAGTAGGCCTGAGATGGGCCCTGAGTTTCTGAATTTCTAACAAGCTCTCAGGTGAGGCCAACACCACTGGTCCATGGACACACTTTGAGTAGGAGTCTCCAAAAGCATGTACTTCAGAAAGAAGGAAAATGATTTCATAAGGGCTACCTGAGAAGTAGGAAGAATGACGAGCAAAGAAACTGATAAAGGACTTCCTTGGTGGTGCAGTCGTTAAGAATCCTCCTGCCAATGCAGGGGACATGGGTTCGACCCCTTGTCCGGGAAGATCCTACATGCTGTGGAGCAACTAAGCCCGTGCGCCACAACTACTCAGCCTGCGCTCTAGAGCCCGTGAGCCACAACTACTGAGCCCATGTGTCACAACTACTGAAGCACGTGAGCCTAGAGCCCAAGCTCAGAAACAAGAGAAGCCACTGCAATGAGAAGTCCGCGCACCACACGAAGAGAAGCCCCCGCTAGCCGCAACTAGAGAAAGCCCGCACGCAGCAATGAAGACCCAACAACGAAGACCCAATGCAGCCAAAAGCAAATTAAAAAAAAAAAAAAGAAACTGAGAAGGACTTGGGAAAATCGAAATTAAATTGAGTATATTAGAGAATGTTGCCTGTGTGCAGTAAATAAAAAATAAGATAGAAACCACGGACTTACTCACAATAACATGTGATCAGGGTGGAGGACGAGTTAAACTGTTCTAAATGCTTGTATTGTTTGGAAGAAATATGAAGATATTGACTAGCTGAATACTTTAAGTTAAATATGCATATAAAATTTAAGGTATATTACTTCTGCTTTCCGCTTATGACATCAATAGCCAACTAGAGTATCATTCCCTTTCTAACAACAGGAAAAATCCAGATAGTCTACAGAAATCACAGCTTTTCTGGAGCTCATCTAGGACCTGAGGTAAGAGGGTGATCAGGAAAACAGAGTGACACGTCCCACCAAGCAGAACTGAGAACTCTGACAGGACCTAGGAGTAAGAGACAGTCACCACACAAGTGGGTAAGAAGAAATCAGCTAACATTTTAATGAATTCTTGAAGGCCAAGTGTGAGTTAGCTTGTCAGCTTGTGGAACAGCTGGAGCCTCAACACAGGGGGATTTTGCACTCATTCACCAGTTATTTCCATGGATCCTTACCAGGTGCCAATGAGAAAAACTGGGGCGGTTCTCAGAAGACCAGAGAGTCCCCCTCAGTGGCACAGGCATGCAGGAGGTTATCTGCTTCTGCTGAGGTGCCAGCAAGAGGCGTCTCCTGCTTGACTGGACCCTCCTCTTGTAGGAAGCAAGAGCTTTAAACCACTGAGGGGAGGGTAGTAAACCCTCTCACTCCCATGGACCAGATGAAAACCTACTGGCCCGTAGGAGAGTCAGATGTAAAAATCCTCTGCTCATGGGAGAGGCACAGGAGACCCCTGTGGGCTCAGGATCCTAGACTGACATCAAGCTGAGGTCTGCTGCCACTAGGAGAGGGGCAGGGGACTCAGGCATAAGGCAAAGTTTGATGGACATGGGGATCGGGGCAGGGACACTGAGACAGCCCCACTCCAAGACTGAGACGGGGCCAGGACACCAGAGATTCCCCCATCCCAGCATGAGCCAAGCACTAAAAAGCAAGGGCAATCTACCATCTGTGGAGGGGCAGAGGCATGGAGAGAACCCCTCTGTGTTGCACACATCCAGGGACTGCTGAGAGCTGAGGCTGGGGCAGGAACAGCGGGGAACCTCTGGCCCCCCTGGGCCCATTTCTCTAAGCACAGGTAATCATTGCTCACAGCCAGAGAAAGGTGAAGTCTGTGGTGCACCGAGGGTGACAAAAGTGAAAACAAAACCCCAAATCAGCTGACTCCTGACTAGATGGATTCAATCTCTCACACTAACAGACTGACAGAACAACTGTGCTTGTTTCTGGGTGCAAGTGCTGTTTACCTCAGTCTCTGCTCTTTCTCTGGATGTTTAGCATTCAGTAAAAATGTATCACACACACACACACACACACACACACACACACACACACACACACACACACAGGCAAGAAAAAGCAATCCATTGCCATGAGATAAAGTAATCAATAGAACTAGACGCAGAGATAGCTCAGATATTGGCATTATCAGAGGACTGCAAAATAACTATGGTTAATATGTTAATATGTTTCCATCTAATGGAAAAGGTGGATAACATGCATGAACAGACAAGAAATTTCAACAAAGAGATGGAAACTATAAAAAAGAGGGAAATGGACATATCAGAAAGAAAAAGCATGTTATCAGAGATGAAGAATTCCTTTGACTGGTTGACCAGCACACTGGATACAGCTGAGGAAAGAACCAGTGAACCTGAAGACTAGTTAGGGCCAAACTCTTCAAACTGTACCACAAAGAGTAAAAGAATGAACAAAATCTGAACAGGGCACCCAAATACTGTGGGATAATATCAAACCACCCCACAGATATGTATATAGAGTCTGAGAGAGAGAGAGGAGAGAGAGAGAGAGAGAGAGAGAGAAAGAGAGAGAGAGAGAGGGGGAAAGGGGCAGGAGAGAAACGAAACTCCTTAAACAAGATAGCTATTAATGATAAGAAAACAAAATAATAACAAGGAAAGGAAATGTAATCCAACTGTTCTTCATAGCTCAGCTGTGAAAAATACTCAGTAGAACTATTGTAATGATGCATATGGATTTATCCAAAAGCAATGATGTACCTATACTGGGACAGTGGAAGCCTGGGTGGCTTAAGGAACTAAATCTGCCTCCCATTCGGGATGTCAATAACAATATTGATAGGGAATCAATGACAAATCTAATATTTTATTATTAAATCTGATCATAGATAGCATGACAGACATTTTTCTAAGTGTTATTGATGTATGAAATCATTGGACCCTCCAGTAAGCCTCTATGTTATGTTCCATTTTACAGATAAGGAAACTGAGGCACAGAGGTGTGAAGAAAACCTTCCAAGGTCACACAGCTGGGATCTGGGGGGCTGGCAAGCCCAACCAGGCTGTCAGATTCAGGAGCCTGGGTATTAACCACAACCTTACGATGCCTCCCTGTGATCTAACACTGACAATAAAGAGAGAAGGGTCCAAAGATGAGGCTTAGACACTCCAGTCCAGGGGTTGGCAATATTTTTCTGTAAAAGGCCAGACAATTATGTTTTAGCCTTTGTGAGCCATATACAGACTCTGTCTCACCTATTCAACTTAGTGCTTGTAGCCTGAAAACATCCATGGACAATATATAAGTGAGTAGACACAGCTGTGTTCCAATAAAGCTTTATTTACAAAAACAGGCAGTGGGCCAGATTTGGCCCACAGGCCATAGTTTGCAGACCTCTGCACTAGACAATGAATATGGCTCTTTCTGAGGAGTAGAATTCCAGGAGGCAGGATTGTGGGTGTAGGATTGTATTTTCCACTCTTAAGTTTTATTAAAAAAACACTCAATTTTCTGAAAAAGGTTTATCTATAACTTTTGAAATAAATATTAAAACAAAAAATCTAAGGTAACCATTAAAAGGATTAGAAATATAAAACTTTCAAGATAGTTGCAGGAAAACAGAGTGAAAAATAATAGATCAATCCAAAAGAAGGCAAGGAAAGAGAAAGAAGAGGTATTAGAAACACAAAAGAACACTACAGAAAAAAATCATACATTTCTGTGTGAATACACATAGACTAAATCCTCCAGGTACTAGATGGAGACAAAATCCAGCTGTACACGGTTCCAAAAGACACACCTAAAGCTAAAGAGACAAAGTCTCAAAGAAAAAGAATGGAAAAAAGAGAGAACAAATGCTAATTCATATCAGACAAAACAGAATTTAAAACAAAACATATTAAGGCAAAAGGCACTGTTAAGATATAAAGGGGCGCTACATAATCATACAGGGTGAAGATACACTGATTCTAAATTTGCATCCACATAATAATGTGGCTTTTTTTTTTTTTTTTTTGGCCGCATCCTCGGCAGTGAGAGCATGGAGTCCTAACCACTGGACAGCCAGGGAATTCCCATAGCTTAACCTTAAAATACACAAATTAATACTTGGCATAACTACAAAGAAAATTGATAGTTCTCTAGGGCAAGGTCTTAGCACACACATCTTTCAATAACTGAAAGGTCAAGAAAATGGAAAAAACCAAACATATAGACAATTTGATTGACCTAATGGATGCATCTAAACCTCTGCCTGTATCTCCACTTTCACCTGACGGTGATTGTGTGTACTGCACGTGCACACGTGGATTATTTATAAAACTGACCGTGTATTAGCCCTTAAGCAAGCCTCAGCAAATACCAAAGAATCAATATCACATAAACCACAGTTGCTGACAACAATGCAATTAAATTAGAAACCAATTTAAAAAGGTAACTAAGAAAAAGTCTCCAAGCATCTAGAGATTTTAAAAAGAGAGATTTCTAAATAACTCATAAATCAATGAAAAAAAAAAACCAAACCATAGTGGATGAGAAAGTATTTAGAAATAAATAATAATGCAGCATTTAAACTCTTCCACGGGCTCCATCAGGACCTGAGGCCGAGATCGGCTTGGGTCATTTCGGGGGGTGGCGGCACAGGAGTCCTGCCTGAGGGGCCCTGGCAGAGACCCCACTTGTACTTAGGGGACCACGACGAGGAGGCAGGCTGGGCAGGGAGGGTCCCTGCTGTCAGGGTGGTACCACCTAGATGAGGACTGGGGTGGGGCGGGGGGTCAGCCCTGTCCCCTGGCAGCCTCTCAGCCAGGTGTTTGAGGCCCAGTAGTCCTGGACAGAGGTTCCCTGGGGTCTGGGCTCTCCAGGGCTCTCCAGGGCTCTCCGAGCAGTGAGCGGTCCCTCCCCACAGCCCGTGCCCATGGAGATGAAGTGTCCATCGACCCTGCCAGGAGACCCGGAGGGGCCAGAGACGGCAGCGGCTGGCAGGGTCCGGCCAGGCACCTGGTCAGGTGGGAGCAGCGCTGGGCAGGGGCCGCCCACCACATCTGCAGGCAGCACCCGCTTCTGGTTCTCAGAAACAGCCTTGCCCAGTGATGGATGGATGGTCCCACCACAGCGCAGGTGGCTCTGGCCAGTGAGGGAATATTCTAGTAACAAAGCCTGTGCTGCGCTACTGTTGGGGCCATGGGGAGGGCTTCCCCTGCAGATCCTCCTGAGTCCTGAGCCCACCTGGCCATGCACCCACCCGCAGGAGGAACCAACTGCACCTCCCAGCCGTGCCCGAGGCTGTGCCTGCCGGGAGAAAGGTGCCTCTGGGATTTGACCCGGGCCACCTGGTGCCCAGGTGCAGGCACGCGAGCACCTCCCCCAGCCCCCGCAGTGCCTCCTGACCCAAGGGAGGAACGGTCCAGGCTCCTCCACGTTGGCCTTGGGGAGACGGGGGAGGGAGTGTGAGCGGGGGTGTTCCTGCAGGGTGACCCCGGCCTGGCCCCCACCCACCACTGTGCAAAAAGCAGAGCCTGGGAAGCCACGAGGCCCCGGGGACCCAGGCCTTCAGGAGGCCGGGAGGGGGATCCCAGCAGGTTCTCTGCAGGATGGCAGCCCGGGAGGCGGCAGGCGAGCCCCGCTGGCTGGAGGGATGCTGGGCCGCGGGTCCCCAGCGCTGGAGCGCGGGCTCCTGCTGCTGGGCCGGCCGGGAACTGCAGCGCCCTGTGCGGCAGGGGAGGGGAGGGGGCCGCGCAGATGCGGCGGGGGGAACCGCTCTGCCGCGTCTCGGGAGTCCCGCAGGGGCCCGCCAGCTCAGAGCCGGCAGAACCAGCCTTGTGCCAGCCGGTGCCTGGGCAGAGCCTTCTGGAAGGGCCCCGGCCCCCGCAGGTCAGTGCCCCTTCTCTCCGGGCTGCAGCACAGCCCGGCAGCCCCCGGTGCCCCGAGCAGACCCCACCTGCCCGCTCGATGGCTGGCTTACCCAGGTGGGTGGGCACGCAGGCGTTGCCGAGGCCGCGTGGGGAAGAGGGGTGAGCAGGGTGTCGGTGGTGGCCCGAGGGGAGGGGCGCCCTCACTCACCTCTTCTGTCGGCGTAAAGGAGGCCCAGGGCGACCAGGGCGCCCGTCACCAGGAGCAGCAGCCCTCCCTCCAGGAAGCCTCGGTGCTTCTGCCCTCCGCGGCCTGCGGTCTCCACCGTCCCCGCCTGGCTCTCGGGCTTTCTCATTGCAAGTCTCTAGATGGGGAAAGCGCACAGCTGAGAAGCCCCAAGACCAAGGCCAGGGCGGCGTCCACCCAGCCTGGGGCGCCAGGGCCGGGAGGACGCGGTGGGGAGCTCCTGAGGCCCTGCCTGCGGCTGGCGGGTGCTCAGCGCCTCTCTCCATCCCAAGGCCACAGTCGGCCGGTGCCTGAGGGCTTTCCTCTCTCTCCCAGGGCCAGAGTCTGAGTGCCGGGGGTGGGGCAGGACTGGCCTGCTGGCCCTGGTGGCCGTCCCTTCTGGAGGCAGTCCCCTCCAAGCTTGTTCTCTGGCAGGGGCTGGTCCGGGGCCGCTCCGCTCACAGCTCGCGGTGGGCACGCGGGACCCAGAGGCCCAGCTCCCAGGCTTGTCAAGGGGCTTCTGCAGCGGAGCCTGCCTGGGTTCTTGTGCTGAGGGGGGGTCCGGGAGCTGGGGGCCTGGGTGCATCAGGGACACGCTCTGGGAGGTGGCTTGGGCCACTGGGCTCCCTGCCCACTGTTCCTGCCTGGAGCCCGAGGGGCAAGGGGGAGGCGAGAATGACTGGAACCTTCGCAGAGGTGACCGCGCAGGCCACGACAGGCCCCGGCAGGGCAGCCCCAGGGGTCACCTGGCTGGCCCGCAGTTCCCGCCGTCCCCCCACCCTGTCACTACAGAAGGGATGCCTTCTCCAGCCAGTCAGGGCTGCTGCTGTGTGCAGGAGAGGGTGTGCTGCTCTGGTCAGGTGGGGACAGTGGACCAAGGGCTGCACGTGCTCCCTGGTGCGTGAGTGAGCATGTGTGCCCGCACAGGCGATCATGTGCTCCTGGGTGTATGTGTGTGTGCTCGTGTGCATGCCTCTGTTGCTGGCACACAGAGCCCTGACCCAGAAATGTGCCTGGGCCCCGGGGGGAGCTTTAGTCCTCACACAAGCTCACACTCCTGAGGTGGGGGTGGGAGCCCAGCCCCGCCCCAGGACAGAGGACAGACCCTGTCCCACCCGCCCGCGGGCAGGTAAGCGCAGCCCGGAGATTGCACAGGGCTGGGTTAGCTGTTCTCACCTGCCAACACCTGTCCCGACTCACTGGGGGGTGGGGGGGTGGGTCTCTCAACCTCCGGCATCACCTGTCACGTGAACCAACCAGAGAGGAGAAGCCAGGCCCGCTCTGATCTCAGGAGCCTCCTTGGCCCCCATCACCCCTCTCTGCACTTCCCACCCCGGATCCCCACCTGACCCCCTCTCCCATGGAAGTCCATGCTCAAGGTCACCTCAGCTAGGCCTTCTCTGGGTCCGGCCCCCACCTGCCCCCAGACCTGACCTGCTTCACCACCTCACCTACGGTTCAGCCTCTACGGCCCTTATTTCTATTTCTGTTGCCCACCGCCCCCTTGGGAACGTCAGTGCCGGGGGAGGGGGCTCCTTCTGCCTGGTCCCCGGGACCTAGACGGGTGCCCACGACCTTGGAGGCATCCACCGACGACTGTCGAATGAATGAACGGCCGGGTCTGAGCCTCGCCTGGCACTTGTGGCTCTGGGGTCACCAGCGTCTTCCTTCTCTGATCAGAACTAAAGACTCCGCTCGTCACTCAGTTAATCCACTTCACTCTGTCCGCTGACTTCCGGGCTGCTGGGCTGCCTGCCCCACGGCCTGGGAAATGGGCCGGCGCTTGGAGAGTGTTCCCCCAGCCGCACTGCCCAGGAAAGCTGGCCCGGCTCACCTGCGGGTCACTCAGACAGGCCGCTACCCACAGGCAGGTCTCCGAAGGCTGGGTTGGGAGGGCTCCCAGGGGTGGGGCTGTGAGAGGCCGGTGCGGCTTCCGGGCCTCCTTTGTGATGCGGGCTTGGGTTCTCTGGAGGCCTGGACCTGCCCCCTGCTCACAGCTGGCAGGTTCCATCTGGGTTTGGTGTGGGGGGAGGGGGCTCGAGGCTCCCTGATGAGCGGTGTCCCTCGGGGGCTGAGGGCCCCGCCTCCTGCCCCTCCTCCCTCCTTCTGGACCCCTCAGTCCGAAGGGGCCGCAAGGCTCCTGGGAAGGACGGCCAGACCCCTCTCCTCACCCTGCCCACCTTGCCCGAGAGAGGTCGGAACCAGAGAAGCACCCTGGCCGCAGGGTCCTTTCCCTTCCATCTCCAGTGAGGCTGGTGGGCTCTGGGGGTCTTGCCGGGGTGTCAGGGAAGGAGGCGTCCCTGCTCATCATGATGGGGGGGTCCCCACCCAGAGACACCCACATTCAGCTGGCGTGGGGCTCGGCTGCCTTTCCGCCCCTGGCGTGTCTCGAGGCTCAGACCCTAACCCCTAGGAGGCAGGCGGCCCTGGCGGGGGGACAGGAGGGGCCCTCCGGGCTTCACAGAGGCACCCCAGTGCTTCAGAGCATTAGGCGGGCGCCCCTGACCCAGGGGTGGGGGCCGGGTTGGGGGGCTCTGCGTGGAGTAGGCCCCAGTCAGGACCCAGATGTCCCTTCTTTGGGCCCGACTCGGTCATCAGCATGGTTCTGCCTCCGTTTCAGAATCCCACGGGTGGAGGGATCCTCCCAGGCCCCTGGGACCCTGTAAGGGTGTCCGAGGCCAGGGGCCAGGCCACAGAGCCGGGGGTCTGAGGGTAAACAGCCGCTTGTGCCACCCCCTCACCAGAAGGCCCGCATTGGGTCTCGTTGGAATATTCCAGTCCACGTTCAGGTGGCCTCTTAGGTTGGCCCCCTCCCTGGGAGGAGGGCAGCGCTTCAGGGGCTCAGATCCAGAAACCACCCTGACCCCCAGGGAAGGCTCTCCTCAGCCCCCCCGGCTGCCCTGGCAGCCCTCCACTCCCCCGAACAAACCCAGCCAGAGCAGGGAGCTGGCAGCCTGGCCTGGAAGCTGTCTGGGCTGCTGGCCTGAATGGCGATGAGGTCAAGGTCAGGGGACCGAGAAGCGGCAACTGCCCTTCCTGGGAGCCAGAGATGGGTCAGGGTCCAGCCTGCCAGCTAGAGACTCCTTCCCAGAGTGTGACGGCCCTGGGGACCCACGCTCGATGCAGTGCAGCCAGAGTGGCCCCCATCCCTGCCAGAGGCTGGCCGGTCTCCGGAGCTCAGCTGCGCTTTCCCACCCACACTGCCCCGTTCTGGGTCCTCCCCGTCTGTAGCTCCATCAGTGAAAGATAGAAACTGTGAGGGAGCAAGGAGCCTGGGGTCCCGGCCCGGCCTCCTAGCAGGCACTGCGCTGAGGCCGGCAGGTTCTGGGGGGAACCAAGCCTAGCAGTGCCGGCTCCCTTCCAAGAGAAGCTGGGAAGCGGGGCGGGGGAGTCCACAGGCCAAGGAGCTACAGGCGCCCAGCCCCAGCCGGGTCCCTAGACAGACAGCGACCCAGCTGCTCAGGACACCTCCGCCAGGTGGATTTTAGTCCTTCCTCCTAGGTGAGCTCAGGGGCCAGTGCGGGCTCCCTGCCCAGCCCTCCCTGTCTCTCAGGCAGGAGATGCGGGACGTGGAGGTCTGAGGCCCAGCCTCAGCTCTGGGGACCAAGGAGGCAGCGCCCCATGAGGGTAGGGGGTGGGCATCCCTTCCCTCACCAGTCCTGGGCCCGTGGCAGCCAGGGAGCAGCCTCTGTCCCCGGGGCTACCCTCAGACCCTGTAGACGCCTGCCCTTCACTGCTGGGTCCAGTCCTTCCCTGCCCCCACGCTCTCGGGCTGGGTGGTCTGGGGCAGGTCCTGTCCTCTGCAGGAAGCCCAGCATCCCCTGGCAGGCGCGTTTCTGGGCCTCAGCACGACGGGAACCGGACCTCTCCTGGCCCTGCCCATCCACGCTCCAGGCAGGCACCAGGTGCCCCGCTTGGAGAAGACCTCCAGGCTGGAAGAGGTTCAATAGTTTTGAGGCAGTTGGAGAGCTGGGATAGGGGCCGGGCCTCTGGGAGCCCCCGCACCCCCTCCCTGCTCGCTGCGTCCTCAAGCCAGGCCTTGGGCCTCCTGGGCAGAAGGGAAGGGGCCAGGGTGGTCTGACTCTGCCCCAGGGGTCCATCACTGAGCGCCCAACCCAGGCCCAATAGCTGGAACATTGGTCCCCTCCCCTACAAGGTTTGCCACGGAGTCAGAGGAGAAGACAGATGTGCAATGTCTGGCCCAACAGTGTGGTTGGGAAACACCTGGGGGCGGGAGGGGCCCGTGCCGAGGGCCGGGTTGCCTGTCTTGCAGCTCGGCTGCTACTTCCATGATCCCTTGAGTTATTTTACCCCCGTAACTAACTGTTCTTTATATTAAATTCTATTTGAGTCACTGGGTGTGGTTTCTGTCTCCTGAGTGGACCCTGAGGACACATAAATTGTCACTACGAGTGGCCCCAGGAGGTGCCTCCAGAGATGGGGTTTGGGGACTGGCCTGGTTGTGTCCTTGGGCCTGAGGCCGTGGGAGATGTGACTCTGGCACGTGGTGGCTTTGGGAGTGACCGAGCTGCCACCGAACTTGGCTGTGATGTGACAGCTGAATCTGGGCCTCGGGAGCTGAGGGCTGCCCCCACTGTTGATGGAATGACAGCAGCCGTGAGGTCCCTGGTGTCCTGGACACTCGCGAGCTCAGGTCTGCACTCAGCTCCAGCCACAGCCCTAAGAGTCCCTCATTCCTCACCAGCACGGGGCTGATGTGGCTAAAAGTCAAACGCAACATTTGATCCTGTGAGTAGGACAATCCCAGCAGTGTTGGTGCCTTCACAGCCTCACCAAGTTTCTTACGAGAAAGTTCGGGCATTGATTGGGAAGGAATGGGACCCTGAAACGAGGGATCGGGTGTCTGGTCGGGCTCAGATGAAGCTGAGAACCTTGAACCCCCGGGGTCCGCTGAGCCCCTCCAGGGCCTGAGGAGATGAGCCCTTCTTCACTATAAACCCTGCGAGAACCTCACGTCGATCAGGTGCCTAGAAAGAGGACCCTCATTCTACTCAACCCCCAGCCCCTGCTGACCCCACACCCATAAGCAGGATCCAATCTCAGCGTGCTCGGGGTGGGGGAAAGTACGAAATCTGTCCCAGAAGGAAGTAGCATATCCACCCAAACACTTTCAAGATATAATTAACTGACACTGAGGAACCTGAGGATTATGTGTGGGGATTGGGTCTAGGGGTGTCAGACCACAGTGGAGGGAGCCCGGCACTGGGCCGGGTTGGCTCCATTCACATGGGTGCACCTGCCAAAGATTCTGAACTTGTGTGTTGGCTCACGGCAGCTGCGGGTAGTGACTCTATCTGGACTTAATGGTGGTCTGTAGCCAATGAAGCTGAGGTGCCAGAACCCCCCTTGTGTGCCGTAGAGGAAGGAACCCAAAGGCGCAGGGAGATGACATGTTGGAGTGGACTTATCACGCGTGACCCGTGCCCCTGCTACAGACCCAGGAAGGGTCACGGGACTTACTTTCTCCTTAGTCTATTTCTGTGATAAACTATATGAACATCCTTCTTAATTTTGAACCATCCTTGCATTCCCGTGTACGTTGCTTGTGGTGTGTTATTCTTTTAACGTGCTGTTGGATTCAGGTTTGTTGGTATTTCATTTAGGGTTTCTGAACTGGAAATCTCTAAATGAAATTGGTTTGTGGCTTTCATTTGGTTGAGATTATGCTTTCTTCAAAAAAGAACTTGGAAGGGAACTATAGTCACGATTTTGTAATAAACTATAATGGAAAAGAATCGAAAGAATACAGATATATACACATATAACTGAATCACTTTGCTGTACACCAGACACTAACACAATATTGTAAATCAACTATACTTTGATAGAAAAAAAAAATAACTTGGAAGCTTTTCTTCTTTTTCTTGGCTATGAAGGAGTTGAAAGCAATTACGAGTTGACTGTTCTTTAAAGGCTGGCAGATCTTCCCTGACACCATCTGGAACCGGAGCTGCTTTGGGGAAAGCTCCCTAACAACCTTCTGTTTCCCTCCACGGTAATTGTCCTGTGTAATTTTTACGTCTACTCTGGAGTTAGTTTAGTTAAATAATGTTTTCCTAAGAACCTATACATTTCATCCAGGCCTTCAAATTTATTTGCACAGAATTGAGAAAAGTAATGCCTTATGATTCTTTAAATTTCCTGTTATTTTGTCCTTATTACTTTAAAAAATTTGTCTTTGTGCTTTTTCCATCTTTCTAGATTAAGTTAGCTACTGGTTCATCTATTTGATTTTTGACGAATTGTATTTTGGATTTCTGAGTTCTTCCATTTTTCTATTCCTAATTCATTACTTTCTGCTCCTATTGTTACTAATTCCTACCTGCTGATTTTCTCTATTTTACTGTCTTTTTTTAACTTCTCAAGATGAGGATGTGCTTCCTATTCGTTGGTCAGTTATATCCTCAGGGTGTGAACTTCCCTCTGGACACTGTATCCCTTAGGGGCTTCCCTGGACTATTTTTGTCACTGTTATTTTTTCCAACATTCTGCAATTCCAGATTTGATTTCCTGTTGGATCCAAGAGGTGTTTCACCTGCAGGGAATTTAAAAAAATTAATTTATAGCTTTATTGTCTTGAGAGTGGGTAATGCTCTCTATACCACATCATAAACATTTTCTTGGTACCCTGAAACGTGATTTTTGAGAAAACAAGGTGCGGCATCTGCTCTCGGGCAAGAGTGTGATTTATATCAGACCCGCCTGGTCATTCCGCTACGGAGGCCGCCCGGCGTCCGCTAGTCCTTGGCCACTTGAGTGCCACGACGGGAGGCTGGGACAGCGGCCTCACACGTACCTGCAGTTGTGAGAACGACCCCCTGCCCAGGTGGAGGTGGGTGGGGACGACTCGGGGCAGGGCCGACTTTGCCCGTGGAGCTGGGAGAATGAGCCCCTCTCTGCAGGTCCCGTAGGCCTGTCTTCTGTTGAAGCTGCCCGGAGAGCCGGGAGCTTGGGCGTGGTTCCCAGACATCCCAGCTAACTTGACTGTGACCATGTGCGAATCTTTGGACCTTTCCAGCCTCAGCTTTCAGAACAGGACGAGCTTACTTCAGCCTCCAGGGAGAAAAAGAAAGCAGTAACACACGTGAAAAGCTTCGGGGAGATGCGGTCGGTGGTGAGGGGCTTGATAGCAGTTAGCTCCACCTTCCCAGCTTCTGCCCTGGAGGAGGGCGGAGAGGAAGCCGCGGGCTGAGAGGCCCACTTGTGGGCAGTCCTGGCGCCCCGCAGGGGCAGGCGACGAGGCCAGGCGGCCAGGCTGCAGGGAGAGGGCTGCCCTCCGTGCCCTCTGTCGGGACACATCCAGGCCCGGCTTCTCAGCCTCCAGCTCAGCAGTGAGGAGCCGGGGGTGGGAGGCACGTCGGGGGCTCTGCAGAGCGTCAGGTCCTGGAGAGCTGTGGCACGTCGGGCTCCCGCAGGCTCAGCGTGAGGAGCTCTGGCCTTGAGGGGACGGATGAGGGCAGGACGTCTTGGGGGGAGGACAGCAGGGGCGAATGCACCCCCTGGCCCCTGGCTTTACCCGATGGCCTGTCCAGCAGTTGCGTTCGTGGAGAGAAAAGCTGTGTAACTCGGACCTGGCTTCTTTGAAACCCCCGGTGATGGGACAAGGGTGGGCTTCTCCGCTCCCTGCAGGAGAGAAGGTTTTCCAAGCAAACTGTGGTGGGCGGGGGTGGCTAAGTTTACTCCACGTAGGAAGCGCCTTGACATCAGGCAGCTTTGCCGGAGGCCTGCCGAGTAGACGCCTGGCTGCCCTGCTCATCGGGGCCCCTCGGGGGGCGGAGGGCTCTGCATGGCAGGTGGGGGAGGAGGCACTGGGTTCCCTGGAGAGCAACCTTGATGAAAGCGTGGGTTCGGGGCCCAGCTTGGGAGTTTTGTCCTTGAGGGAGCCCAGGCCCTGCAGGAGGCTGGCCCGAACGTCAGGCCAGGGTCAAGGGCTGCTTCACACCTGGAGGAGGGTTTCCTGGGCTGGCACCGTCTCCCCAGGGCCACGAGGGGCCGGCCTGAACCCCGTCCAACCTGCAGGTCCCAAGCCAGGGACAGGACTGGGGCTGCTCTCCGAGGCCCGAGCCCCACGTGTGGGCCAAGAGGGCCGCAGCTTTGGGGACCAGGCTGCTGTTGAGGGGAGGGTCTCTGAGCCTCCTGGGATGCTGACTCAGGCAAGTGGGGAGCTCTCCGCTCTGCTTCCCGAGGCTGGTTGTCGCCAGCCCACCCCAGGACTGGGAGGAGGGGGAGGGTGGGTGAGCACCTCCCCGCTCTGGGGGCGGGGTGCACCCCAGGGTCCGGACGAGAAATGCTAACGACAGGGTGGCCCCACGGCGGGGCCTGGGGAGCGCTGGGTCAGTGGAGCCGGCAGCCCGAGCATGCCTCCCTCCGGATTCTCGCCTTCAGTCTCTTCAGGCCGCTGTGCTCCGGGTCCACCAGGAGGCCGCCCTCGGCCGCCGTCCAGGCCTCTGTGTAGCGCTGCTCGTCTAGGCAGTGCTGGGCCCTGCACAGGAGCGCGTGGGCAGCGGGGGCCCGGCCTGGCCGCTGCCACAGGTTGCTCTGGGCTAGGGCGGGCGCCAGCCTGAGGGCCTGGGCAAAGGCCCCGGCGGCCCCGGCCTCGTCCCCCAGGCTCAGAAGCAGGCGGCCCTGGGAGCAGAAGTCCTCCGCCCGTGCCTGGAGGTCACTGTCCCCTGAACCCTCTCGGAGCACGTGGTCCAGGTCCCCGAGTGCCCGGCCAAACTCCCGTAGCTCGGCTAGGCAGGCAGCCCGCCGGCGCAGGTGACAGGCGCTACCGCCACCCGCCAGGACGGCCAGTGAGCAGTAGCCCAGCGCCTGGCCGGGCCGCCCTGAGTTCATGAGGGTGTCAGCTTCCTGGGCTGCGGCCTGCACAGAGAGGACGGAGGGAGGGAGGTCAGGTCAACCCAGAACACTGAAGGCCCCTCGCGGGCTGGCCGCTGCTTGTTCCCCAGGCAGAAGCTGCCCGCTCCCTCTGGAAGCGGTGGAGGCACAGGGCACAGGCCACCCGCTGCAATCCCTCCACCCTGCAAGCTCTCCCGCAGGCAGGCCCTGCTCAGAAGGCGTCCTCCTCCTTCTCACAGCCCTACCACCCCACCTGCGGCCCAGCTTCTCTTACCTGGGTGACCTCCTCCCTTCCCTCCCCTTCCCTCTGCTCTTCCCAGCAAAGCCACCTCCGCAACAGGCCCCCCACCCTCCCGAGGCTGCCCTGGCCCCGAGGACACCGGCAAACGCCGCCTCTGCTCAGCCTGCTCCTCGAGCCTCCCCCGCGCCCCGGGCCAGAAAAGCAGGGTCTGCTTTGCGCTACTGTGCTTCTCACTTTGCTAACCAACGAGCTGCTCCCGCAGGCCCTGTGGAGCCAGAGTCAAGGCCAGGGACACACTCTCCGGGCGCCCCCTGCACTGCCAGCGCCTGCCAGCATGGCCCAGGGGCTGGGGTTGTGTCTGCTCCCCTGGGACGGGCAGAGCGGGGCGTGCAGGAGGGCTGTGGTGGACCCAGCCTCAGCCTCGCTGGATGCTGCAGGGCGAGGCCAGAGATCAGAGGGCGCTGTCCACCCTAGCACTTCTCTCCCCGGGGACTACTGGATTGAGTCCCCCGCTGCCCCCGTCTGGACAGCGCAGCCCCGAGGGCCGATGCCTCTCCTCTGCCCCCCAGGCTCACTCTCCTTTTCTGAGTGTGACTGAAGCCCACTCTCCAAACCTGCCAGAACGCCTTACCTCTTCCCCCGAACTGCCCCGGGTAAATCCGCCTGCCCATTCGGCTCCTCCTGCCCCCAAGAACCCACAGTGGCTCCCCATGGACTGAGGGGGCACATTCCAGACCCTCCCTCTCCTGCTGACCCTCCCTCTTCCACGCAGCCAGGTGGTAGCAACGCCCCCGCTCCCCGCCTGTCCCCAGGAGAGCACAGGGCACCCGGCACCGGCGGGGTGAACGCGCGGTCCTGTCTTCCCACCAGCCCGACCGCGCACACAGGCTGGCGGGCGGCCGGAGCCCGGGCTGGAGCCAGCTCGGCCCTGCTGTGCGACGCGGACCGGCGACCCGTCCTTTCCGTGCAGCGCCCTCCCCACGGGTTCTGCGTGGTCCCCCCGGAGCCGGGGAGAAGCGTGGAGCCACCGGCCGCGCAGCCGTACTATCGCCGGAAACGGGGCGCCACTACTTCCGTCTCACTTCCGGGTCGGCCCTCGTCGCCCGGCCACGGCCCAACGTCGAGCGAATTCTGGCGGCACCGAATCTGGGCTCCAGGCGGCCCTGCCTAGCGCTCTCCTCCGGGCCCAGCCCGTCGTTTGAACTCAGAGACGGAGCCCTGCCCAGCCCCGCCTTGTGAACTCAGAGACCCTCACCTAGCTCCCCCCTCCCAGCTTAGAGCCCCCCCTGCCCCCGCCTCAAGGCTCTGAGACCCCAGCCAGGCCCCCTCCTCCGACATCCCCGGGCTCCGCGGCCGCTCCTCTGAGTTCTAGGCCTTGTTAACACGCTCCTTGGCCCCCTCAGCCTTACGAGGGCTGTCCCCCCTGCATGACCCTACGAGGGCTGTCCCCGCTGCATGGCCCATTGCTCGCTTCGCTCCGTCCGTCCCTAATGCTCATTTAGCCACCTCCCCTACTGACCCCCTCGTTGAAACACCTAGTGCGGTGTTTGTTTTCCTGAAGGACCCTGAGTGATAGAGCCCACGGAAGCATAAGGAGGGGAAATACTTGCCCCAGGCCGCGCAGGGGTTTGATTCACCGGCTGATGCTTTTGGCCCCTCCCCACTCCAACCTGCTGGTCCCTTCACTGCCCGCCCCCTCCAAAAAAAAAAAAAGGTTAAATTCAGCCACTGCAGGGAAATCCACTCTGCAGTGTTCATTCCCCCAGTCCTGCCTCTCCTGCTCCTGCCTCCAGCAGGTGAAGGGAATAAGGTGGCCAGACCAGAATGGAGGACACCCTTCCCTCTGCCCCCCACCCCAAGCCCCTCCTCCTGCACGCCACACCAGCTGCATTTTGCCCACCTGTTTCCTGAACACTCTGAGATCCTTCCTGCCTCCAGGCTTTTGCCTTGGCCTATCTGCCGCCACCGTGGTCTCACCTCCAGGGCCGCCTCGCAGCCCCATTGCCCTGTCTCAGGGTCTTCCTTACACTTTCACCCCCTGAAGTGAACTCCCCCTCCCCCCAAACGGTCCCCCGCTAAGTTGCCAGGGCCACAGTGCAGGCAGCGGCTCCACCCGGGGCCTGGTGGAAGGTGCTCTTTGTTCTTGTCAGATGAGCAGTGGAACAATCACCCACCCAGAGGGGCAGCAGCCCCAGCCCAGCATGCCTTCAGGGTCCCTCTCAGCTCCCCAGGGGCAGGAGCCGGCCCGCCACCCACGCGCTCACTGGGAGGGACACGCCTCTCCTGGCCCGACCTGGGGGTTGGGGAAGCTCTGAGGTCTCTGGGGGTGTCAGGGCTTGAGCTGGCCAGATCCGGGTGCCTCCCGCTTGAACCTCCATCCCACCCCATGTCCAGGTGAGATCAGGCACACGGGGAGTTCAGCACTACCCAGAGCCCCGGGCCGGGGGGTCTCCGACCCGAGGGGCTGGGCTGGGGCCTCCGTGGGGTGCTGCGCCCACCTGGGCGAGGCTCTGCCTCTCCGAGGCCTCCAGGAGATGCAGCAGGAAGCTGAGGTCCTGGGCGTCTGTCTCTGCCAGACGCTGCAGGTCCTGTGTGGCGGCCGGCACATCACCCTTCTTGAGCCGGAGCAGGCCACGCCGGGCCTGGGCCGCCTCTGATGCAGGGGCGAGGTGCAGGACTTTTTGCAGGCGGGCGCCGGCCTCCTCAAAGCTGCCTGTCAGGGATTGGGGAAGGACAGTCAGCGTGGGGCTGGGGCAGGGGGGGTCACTGGGAACCCAGTTCAGCCTTTCTTGGGGCTGGCTCTGGGAGTGGCTGGCTGATGGAGGGGCTCAGCACCAGAAGGAAGGAGCAGGGAGCGGAGGGGCACGGTGACGCCATGTCGCTCACACGGACTCACCTGGTGACCCAGCCCCTCGACTTGGGGGCGGTCACTAAACTCTTCGGCCCCCCTGGTGGGGTAGCAGGACTCTAAGCCCCCTCACCGTGGTCCCTGCAAGGACCTGCTCTCTCTCCTGAGCGGGGCCGCCTGGGGTTAGAGCAGCCCCGGAGGCCCTGAAGGCCTTGGTGGGGGCATCTCACAGGCTTGGAGGTGACGATGACAGGCCCGCGAAACGCAGGCTGCAGAGAGGTCTCCCCTTTCAAATTAGTGCCGAGATATTTTCAAGATTTTGCAGGAAAGACCGACACATGTGGGCCTGAGACAGTCTCACCTAGAAAAGGGCACTCGATAACAGCTGCTGAATAAATGCATGAGTTAATGAGGGGCCTGAGCATGTGAGCCTTTTACGAAACCCCAAATCATTCCTTTGTCTCACCTCCCAGTGGGCAAAGCCACACAGAGGACCCATACGGGGACCAGGTCCTGGGATTCAGGGTGGAGGGGACCTTAGAAGCCATTGAGCCCTGAGTCTCTTTCTCCCATTTTACAGAAAAGGATCCAGGGGTGGGAGGAGCAGGGACAGACGCCCACGTTCTTCATGTCTGGGCCGACACATACCCACTGCAGCCAGCACGTCTGCCAGGAGGATGTGCCAGCTGGGCCGCCCGGCATCGATTTCGATCAGTGCTTCCCCCGCGGCCAGGAGGCTCTGGGCGTCCTCGTTGCTCAGGCGGGCCCCTGTGTCCGGCAGCTGGATCAAGAGGGCCCGGCAGCGGGATGAGAGGCCCTGCGTGATGAGGGCCTGGACCTCTGGCTTCAGAGAGCGGATCTCAGGGACCGCCGTTCTTGGGCTGAGCTTCAGAGCCGAGAGGATGTCGTCCACAGCCTCCTGCAAGGGGAGGAGGGCAGAGTGGGTGGCAGAAGTGGTCCCAGCTGGGTATTTGTCGTGTTCCTCTTGGTGCTGGGTGTTGGGGACACCAGAACGGGCAGATGGCCCAGCTCCTGCCCTCCCACCGTGGGGTGGGAGTGGGGGTCAGCCAGCATGGGGGCCCGTATGGTGAGCGTTCAAGGAGGGCGTGGTGAAACTGAGGCAAGCGTGTCAGAGTTCTGGACGGGGGAAACGGTCTGGAACCCCAGAAGGGCCGCACTGATAAAGAACCCGCTATGGCACAGAGGTGGGCTTGGGCTGGTACCAGAAGGGCCATGGGCCAGGGGCTGAGTCTGCAGCTTGGAGTGGCGGGGGAGGAGTCTGGAGGCCCTGACTGTGCTGTGGAAGCACACGAGGCCGGGGGGAGGCTGGGCCCCGTCAGGAGAGCCTTGACCCTGGTGAGTCATTTGCATCTGACCTCTGACCTGGCCAACAGTCGGCAGCCATGCAGTCACCTTCAGGTCCAGCCTCCTGTTGGTTTTCTAGGTGTCTTTTGTTTTGTTTTGTTTTTTTCCCTCCCTTTCTGCCTTCTTTTGGGTTAATTGAATAGTTTTAGTATTTTATTTTAGTTCCTCCATTGGCCTTTTAACTCTGCCTCTCTAACATTTTTTGGCAGTTGTCCCATAAGGTGACAATATGTACCTTTATTTTTTATTTTTTGGCCCTGCTGTGTGGCATGTGGGATCTTAATTCCCTGACCAGGGATCAAACCCGTGCCTCCTGCAGTGGAAGCGCGGAGTCTTAACCCCTGGACTGCTGGGGAAGTCCCCACAAGATGTATCTTTAAAGACACCATTCCATTGTCTTCTGGCTTCCACTGTTTCTATGACAAGTCAGTCATTTTTTCATACTGCTGTATGTAATGTTTCTTTTTCCCACTGGCTGCCTTGAATATGTTCTCTTTATCTTTTGTTTTCAGAAATTTGATCAAGGTGTGCCTAGGTGTGGTTCTCTTTGTGTTTATCATCTTGGGATTTGTTGAGCTTCTTGGAAAATTTTCTGCCATTATTTCTTCAAATACATATACATATACATATATACATACATGCATATATTTTTGCCCCATTCTTTCTCCTCTGGGACTATAGTTATACATATACTGGACTGCTTGAAATCATCCCAGAGGTCATTGAAGCTCTCTTCATTAAAAAAAATCCTTTTCCCCCCTCTGTTCTTCAGATAGGATAATTTGTATTGGTCCATCCTCAATTTTACTAACCGTTTCTTTGGCAGTTTCCAACCAGCTGTTAAGCGCATCCGGTAAATTTAAAATTTTAGATATACTTTTCAGCTCCAGA
This sequence comes from Balaenoptera ricei, assembly GCF_028023285.1. Classification (NCBI taxonomy): domain Eukaryota; kingdom Metazoa; phylum Chordata; class Mammalia; order Artiodactyla; family Balaenopteridae; genus Balaenoptera; species Balaenoptera ricei. The sequence goes on from NC_082639.1 coordinate 1,469,666, forward strand.
ATTTCCACTTGATTCTTCTCTATAGTTTCCATTTCTCTGCTAGGATTCCCCATCTGTTCACTCACTATGAAAAAATTTTCCTTGAAGTTCTTCACATGTTTACAATCACTGTTTTAACATCCTTGTATGCTAATTCCAGCATCTGAGCCATCTTGAGGTGGCTGTTCAAGATCAAGATCTGTTTCTATTGAGTACTTAGTTTCCTTATTATTGGTCACATTTCCCGGTTCTCTGTGTGTCTAGCAGTTTTTGATTTTGGGCTGGACATTGTGGATGGCACATTGTAGAGAGTCTGGACTATGTCACCCTCTCATAAAGGAGGTTGTGTTTTATTCTGGTGGGTCATTTTGGTTCTGCTAGACTTGGTTTTGTTCCTTGTGAGGGCAGGTCCATTTCAGTTTTGAACTTAGTCCTAAGATATGACCTTTACTTAGGGTGTGGTCTCAGCTAAGTGCCCAAGGTACTCAGAAAGGTCTCTGCTCTGGCAGGGTCAGAATTCCAACATCTCCTGCCACGGGTGAGCTTTGCTGGGCCCCTGCATGTGCAGCCCAGACTCAGACAAGAACCACTTGGAATCCCATGAAGACTTCTCTGCACAGCCCCATGTTCTCCGTCGCCTTTCCTTGCAAATTCCAGCTACTGCAGCAGCCTGGAACCCCAGCCTCTGCCTCCTCAGCTCAGCAAGCTGACTGCCCCACCTCCTTGTGCAGTAACAGGAAAACCTCCCCAGGCAGAAAGGTTATCGTGGGGCTCCCCTGTGACTCCCCTGGTGTGGTTGCCCTTTCCTCCGGGATGGCCGTTCTCCACTGCCTGTTGTTCAGGGCCCGAAGACAGTTGTCATGTATTTTATCCAGATATTTTGTTTTCAGCAGCCCAATACCAGTTACCCTCTCCTAGCCAGCACTGGAAGTTTGCCCAGATACTTTTAAAGTCCAGGGATGGGGTTCTCCTGGAGCAGGTGTGTGGGGGATGAAGGTCTTGGAGAGACAGAGCCCTTAGATGGGTGGATGGAAAGACGGTCCTCTCCCATCCTTCCTACACTATGACCGGGGCCCTACGTGACCCTGGTGCTGGCCAGTGGTGAACCTGATCAGCTGGGAAAGTCCGATTCCGTGCTGGCTCATGGGGATTCCAGCTGCCACATATGGAACCCTCATTAGGGACCAGGCACCACGCTGAGTATCTGACAGCATTCAATAAGCAACCCCCTCAAGGCTGAGCATTGATGGCCTTGAACAAGAACCGCCCCCCCCCCCCTTATTTAACTGATGTTGAAACAAGGCTCAGAGATGTTACAGGACTTGCTCAGAAAGTTAGAGGAGTGGGAGCAGGGTTCTGGATTCTGGACCCCGGCAGGCTGGCTCAGAGCTCCTCTCTTGGTGAAGGGCCAGAGGGTGTGTGGGTGCTTGGCCGCAGCCCATCTCCAGGAGGAGGAAGTTCATGGGTGTGACGATGTGGGGTTGCCCCTGCTCCCTCATCCTGACTCACAGACATCAAGGCTAACTTTCCCTGCCGCCCTGGACAGAGTGGCAGGAGGGATGTTTCTGAGGCACCTCTTGGAGGAGTTGCTGGCATGCCGAGATCACCCAGGGGTGGGTTTCCAAGGGGTCCGCCTCCTGCAGTAGGGCCCTCTTGGCTGAATCCCGTCTCTGTTTAATGGGCTTGTCCCTGAGAACTACAGGTGCTGTCCCAGCACAGGAAGGGGCCTGCAGAGGGTTGGACTCCCAAGCACAAGTGTGTGCCCAGCTGGAACAGAAATCAGGCTGCCAGTGCCCTTGGGGGAAACACAGACACCCTGACAGGCAGAAGCACCATCTTGAGAGGCTGTCATCCCAGTGGCATCTTGGATCATTTTTCCTTGTCTCCTGTACTGGGCTGTACTTTGGCCCAGCGAAGCATCAGGGCAGACAATCGATTTCAGTTATTCACCAGTGACATTGCTCTTGGCTGCAGAGTGCCCTTGTCCAGGGCTGTTTGTTTGTGGCTGCACGTCTTCCCTTTGGAAAGTACCTGCCCTGGGCCTGCAAGGGACCGCTTCCCACCCCTGCCCCTGCACGCTGACCACCCAAACCCACAGGCCCTGTGTAGACAGCTCAGGGTGGCACCCAGGGGGGCAGCGGAGGTCTCATTACTGTAACGTGGGGGACCCCCTAGTACTCCTGAGGCTTTGCACATCAATCCATGCTGACTGAAGCGGGGGGGCACGGGGACTCTGCAGATGGAAGGGAAAGACTCCCCCGACCCGGGGATGTGATGGTGAGGCTCCCGTGAGCCCCAGTGCAGGCGGGGTTTTGATGGATGACTGACGCTCAGATGGCCTGGCCCTGCTTCCTCTCTCCGGGGGGGCTGAGCAGGAGGGCAGCGCCTCCCCTGGGCGCCCCCACTTGCCCAGCCCCAGGTGGGGAGGGTGGGCCCGTACCTTCTGCTGGTCCAGCGCCAGGTGCAAGAGCGCCCGTCCGCACAGCGCCTGCACGTTCCTCGGCTCAGCCCTTAGCACGGAGGTGAAGTCGAACATGGCTGTCTTCTTCTGGCCCAGGAACCCGTAACAGCGGGCGCGGGCCAGCAGGGACTCACTCGCCTGACGCCCTGGAGGAAGCGGGTGTGGCGTCAGGATGCGACCTCGGCTGGGCACGGCCAGGTTCGGCGTGTCTGCCCTCATCCAGGAGTTACTGCCCCTGTCCTGGTGCTCTAAGGGGCAGGGGAGGGGGTGCGGCAGCTTTGGGGTCACCTAGGGAGCTCACAGACTGCTGGGCACCACCACACACCAGGCAGCAGCAGTGTGGATTGATCCGGGGGCCCTGGCTGAGGGACACGGGGAGCTCAGCCAGGAGGGGTGGCATCTGGGAGGGTTGGTGGACAGTCCGAGGGGGCTTCTGAGAGGAGGGGGCACTGCAGCTGCATCTGAAGCGAGGCCAGGGGAGGGGCGGGGGTGGGGGGAAGGGTCCACGGGGCAGGTCACAGAATGGCTGCAGCCGTGAAGGTGCCAGGCTGAGAAGGCCCAACTCTTCGACCCTCCTGCGCCTAGGGCAGGGCGCGGTGGGTGGGCTGGGCGAGCGGGGAGACCAGGCGCACACACACAGAGCTGCCCCCGCTATTCCTAAGAAGGGCTTAGGGGAGTGGGGCGCTCATCCCCCACGGGTGGAGGGAGAGGGGTTGAGCTGGGAGAAGGGCCTCAGCTGAGTCTGGACCTCCCACCCTCAGGGCCCTGGGTGTGTGCGATGGCGGCCCAGGATTCAGGAGAGGGTCCCAGCTCAGGTCCCAGCTGGTCGGGCCCTCTCCTAGGCGTTAGCGCGCTCGCTGCAGTGAATGGCCCGGGAGAACGCCACACCCCTGAGCCAAGCACATGCTCAGACTCCCTGGTGCCTGACCACACCCCCTCCCCGCATGGCAGAGGCTCCCCTTGCCCCCAGGCACCTGGCACAGGGTAGGGGCCCCGGGGGTACGAGGGCAGCTCCTACCTGCAGCAAAGATGGCCAGAGAGAGGTAGGCGATGGCCTCCCTGGTGTGGGCCCTGCCCTCGGCGCCGCCCGGTTGTGCTTGCAGGATGGCCAAGGCCCTCGCGTGGCAGTGGCCCTGCAGCAGCTTGCGGTCCTCGTGGCGGAAGACGTCCAGGGTGGGCTGGAGGCAGGCTGTGTCTCCAGACTGGACCACCTTCTTCACCAGCTGCAGGGGCAGGGGCGTCACCACCGGTCCTCCCTGTGCCCCAGGCCAGACCACTCCACTCCCATCCTCCGTGCAGGGGTGTGGCTTAGGGATGCAGCCCGCAGGGGCGTGGCTCGCGGGGGGCGTGGCTCGTGGGGGCAGGGACTACGGGTTGCCAGAGCTGAGCACAGGGAAAACTGGGTCGGGAGGTGTGGGCCCCGCTCTGGGCTGCTCCTCTGCTGAGTGTCAGGATCTGGGGAGGGGCGGTCCCAGTGTCCCTGAGCTGCGCCTCCTTCTTGGCGACATGGAGACCTTGCCTCACAGGCCCACGCGCCACAGGTCTGAGAAGTTTGGGGAAAGGGGGCTTTCCAGTGGTAAAGTGACAGAGGGCCCAGGGAGTCCTTCAGAAGGTGCAGAGCAAAAGCCCTGGAATCAGTCCCTGCTCTGGGAGGAGCGAGACCCTCGGGGAGACAGAACTTCGCAGAGGCCTGCCCGATGCTGCCCTTGCTGGCTGCACCTGTGCGGACGCCGGTCCCAGAGCATCCTTCCCTCCCACCCCTACGGCCCAGCGCAGGGAGACCAGAACCCAGACCAGGCCAGAGCGGAAGGGGGACGCTGACAGGCCCCACAGCCCTGCCCCAAAGCCTGAATCTCCCCCTGGAACATAATCTTTGGCCGCGTTCCCACGGGAAGCCCTCATAACACCTGAGGGAGGGGAGGCAAGCAGGGCTTGAGGGCCTGGGGGCGCCTCTGCTCGTTTCCTCCCCGGGACAGGGTCACCTCCAAGCCTAGTTTACTTGGGAGATTTGGGACTAAGCTCTGCTTACACTCAACTCATGGCCCTTTTTCTTCATAACACAAGAAAAGCAAATACAGAGCATCACTGCATGCTGGAGACCTGCTGGGCCCTGGGGTACCTGCTGCAGCTAATTCTCATGAGAACCTGAAAGACCGGGGCACAGATGAGGAGACTGAGGGTCAGAGAGGTGAGGCACCTGCTGAAGGCGGCAGAACCGGGGCTGGGACAAGCTTTGCCTGTTCTCAAGTCTGGGCTGCAGGGTGTTGAGCGAGGGCCGGTGGAGGCCTGGTGCCCTTCGCAGACCTATGCCCTGTTTCCATCTGCCCTGCTGTGGCCCACCGGGGCCCCCTCACCTGGCTGGCATCATAGGAGAAGCCCCTCCGGAGCTGCAGCAGGGCCAGCCGCACCAGCACAGGGGTCGCCTGAGGCCTTTGCGAGAGGGCCACCAGCAGGGCCTTGTGGGCGTCGTCCAGGCGGCCCAGGCGGTACAGGGCATCGGCCGCCAGGAGGCGCGAAGCCTCGTCCTCCGTGTCCAGCTCCATCAGGAGCACGGCCAGCTGGTACACGCCACGGGCGTCCCTGCGGAGAGAGCAGCTGGGCGAGGGCTGACCCTCCCCTACACCCCTTTCACCTGCCCAGGGAGGCAGGCTGCAGGCAAATCCTATCCCCTGCACCTGGTCCAGGCGGCGCCCTTCCCGCTGGACCTCCGAGACCAGGTTCCTGCTGGAAGGACCCTCGTGCTGTCCCTAGAGCGCACGGCTGCCCTTTCCGACATACAGCCCTTGGCCCTCACCCCCCATTCTCCCCCATCCCGTAGGGAGGGCCTTTTACAGAAGAGAAATCGAGGCTGTATGCCGACCCCCAGCCAACCCTGCCTTAGTTTTCTTTTCTGCAAAAGCAGCATAAAAATGCTGGCCTTGCAGGGCTCAGGGGCGTCGTAGGCAGAGCTCGATAACACCCAGGCTGCGCTTGGAATGATCTCGGCGCCGTCTTGGGAGTGAGAAGGAGCTCCCACTGGGAGAAGGGGCCAGAGCCTCAAATTTGACAGTTCCCAGAGAGAAAAGATAGAAAGGGCCCCAAATCTCTTACAAGAAAGTTCCTCCTCACCATCAAATCAAAGCAATGCAAATTAAGGGACTAGGGGGCTGAGGAAGCCTGCGTGTGTGCGTGCCTGTGCGTGCGTGCGTGTGCGTGCGTGTAGGGGCGAGGGGGCTGACGTCAAACATGCCCCCCCAGGGGCCCCTCAGCTCAGTGCTTTTAGCTTTGCTAAAACACCTCCCTGCCACCTCCCAGCTACCAGAGAATGCAAGTCAAAACAGCTGCAGGTTCACCCACTGGGCTGGCAAAGAATTTTGCGAAAGGAGCACGAGGGCTGGAGCATGTGGACTGATGGGCAGGTGGGCAGCTCCGAAGTCAAGGGCCTCACGGGGGCTGTGTTGTCTGACCCAGGAGCTCCACCTCTGTCTCCATCTGTAGCGCAGAACATTGCATAGGCTGGAGGTTACCCGGGATGCGTTATAACTAAGAGCAGACATACTGGAGTGCCCGAAGGATCGATGGCACATTCACAGGATGAGCTATGGGGCTGCCCAAGAAACGTATCTAGTGACCAAAGAAGTGTTCATGATCTAGGGAGTAAAAAACGTGGGATGCATTTGCACATAGAGCACAAATTCAGTTTTGTGGACTCTATTTTATATGCACAAGGAGAAACAACAAGGAAATGAAACAGTGGGATGACAGGTAAGTTCTATTTTTTCATTCCCATTTTTGCGTTTCTAATTTTCTTTGACAACTAAGTCCATAATGCATCCTGCCCTTTGGGACCGAGGGTCCTAAGATCCGGGCCCCGGAGCTAAATCTGCCACCAAAGCTTTAGGGAAATCACCTAGCAGCTCCCTGCCTCAGTTTACTGTAAGGTGGTAGGAAACACACCGCGACTAACTTGGAGGAGACCAGGATGAAGCAGCAGCCCCAGGCGTGCGCGGGTCTAGTTTTTACCCTTCCTGCGCAGCGCGGCTGTCGGTCTCCGCAGCCTTGCTCCTGCAGCCCGGCCCGCTCTCGGATCCCGGCTCCGGCCTCTGCTGCAGCATCCTGCGGCCCTCCTCCCGCAGCACGGTCATTAGCAGCCCCCGCTGGTTCCAGGGCACGTAGGCCTTGGTGACAAGCAGAGCTTCCTCGGGCCGCAGGCGGCAGGCGGTGACATAGTCCAGCGCGCCCAGGAACGCACTGCCCGCCAGCACCCGCAGCAGCCCGCGGCCGCACAGGGCTCGCACGCAGCTGCCAGGGTGCGGCGGCCCCAGCTCCACCACCGCCTGGAAGTCCTCCCGGGCGCGCCCCGCGTCGCCGGCGTGCAGCGCGCAGAAGCCGCGCAGCGCCAGCAGGGGCGCGCGGTCCCCGGTGCGCCAGGGCCGCAGCAAGCGCTCGCACAGAGCCCGAGCGCCCACCGCGTCCCCCCGCAGCAGCAGGCACTCGGCCAGCCGTGTGCCCAGTGCCGGGCGCGCCCCGGGCGGTGCCACGCGCCACAGGACCCGGAGCGCGCGGGTCACCGGGGCCAGCAGCTCGCGGCCCGAGTCCTCGCGGAGCTCGGGGCGGCTCCGCACGGTCTCCTGGAAGCGCGCGAAGCCTACGTCCGCGGCCTCCTGCACCTGCGCCCGCAGACGCTCCCGGTCCCCGGCCGAGAGCACGGCCTCTAACTGCCTCCGCGCTCCTGAGGGCCTCTCGCAGAAGGCCTCGTGCAGGTCCTGAAGGAGGTCCTGGGCCCCGCTGTCCAGGAGGAAGGTCGCGGCAGCGCGGGTGACCAGCAGGGTGGCCCGCCGCTCACCTGCGGAGAGAACAGAGGTGTTGGTCCTGCCTGTTGGGCCACGTCCTCCAGGGGAGCCACCTGCAGACCCCAGCCCTCCAGTGCTGGGACCGTCTGAAGCGTCTCACGGCGATTCCCTTGAGTCTCCCAGAAGCCCAGGACATGGCACCGGAAGGATGAGTGCTGGCAAGAGGCCCTAAGCCCGTCAGGGACAGAGCAGGCTCAGAAGGGGGGAACCAGGGTGGGCCTCCCCAGCGCTGCTCGCCACGTGGGGTCAAAGCCAGCCCAGCCGCCCTGGACATTTCGTCACAACACCCCTGGCACTTTCAGTGATGGAGTTTAGGGCTGAGTTCCCTCTTCTGAGAGCAACCCCACCCCATCCCTGCTCCCCCAGGTCAGAGCTGAGGTTCTGAGCCTCAGCTCAGTGATGGTTTAGGGGCCAGGTGTCACTGCAGCACCTTTGTTTCATGCCTTCTTTGGCTACAGTGGGACCCAGTGCCTCCCTCTTTGAAATGAGATCCCCCGTCAGGTTCCGGAAAGACGGATGATGCACCCAATGCCGCTTAAAGAGCGGGGGACGTGGGGATTTACTGCATCTTGCCGTGCCTCAGTTTCCTTTTCTGCTTTATAGTGGGAATGAGGATGGTCTCCATCCACAGGGCTGCGAGGACTGAATGGATTAATGTGTGTCCAGGCCTGGAACCAGGGCTGGTGGGTGGCGTCACTCAGTGAGCTTTCCCATCAGCAGCGCCCTCACCTCCACCGTCCCCATACTTTGTATCCCAGCAGCGTAAACATGCTTGTGTGAATGGGGGCTTTCCGACTGGTAAAGAAAGCCAAGCCACCCCATCCCTGCCAGGCAGGTGCATGCCGTTGAAAGAATCGCAGAAAACTCAGTGCTGGTAGGAGCTCAAGGTCATGGGTGCCCACCCTTATAGTATTATATAGGCCAGGAAAGTGCTGCTGGGGATGGGAGTTCTCAGGGCCCGGCGAGTCACTATGCTGGGGCACTGAACCTCCACTTCAGTGCCTTTTGCACGGACTCCTTCAGAACTTCTCCTTATAACCTAACGCAATAGCCGCAACAGTAATAATCCTTTACACTGAAACAGGAGAGGGCAAATAACCTTCATGTCTGCACGGAAGCAAAGTTGCTGCTGCCTTGCCCTGTTGCCATTGTGGGTAAGTGTCACAACACAGCACATAGCCAAGTAAAAGAAGCATCTTGCACCCTGAGATCAACCAACCAACCAACAACAAGGTCACCCAGTCTAGTCCTGGTGGCCAAATTTAAAGAAACTTTGAGACTTCCCTGTCATTTACTAAGTCCTGAAGAAAACACCTGTATCCCTGATTTTTGCAATAGTTCGTGGATCCTAGGGAGTTGCAGCAGACGGAGAGCTCATGGGGCCTGGGGGGCCGGTTATTATTTACCCGCATGGAAGTGTGTTCTCTGCTCTGTTTCTGAGACTCCAGTTGCACACATTAAACTTCCAGATATTGTCTCATAGGTCACCAAGGTTCTGCTCATCTTCCTTCTGTTCTTCCTATTGAGTAATTTCTACTCTGTCTCAAGTTCACTGGCTCTTCTGCTGTCTCCAATCTGCTCTGAATTTTATTTCAGTTGTGTTTTTCAATTCTGGAATGTCCATTTGGTTCTTTTTTTTTAATAGTTCCCACCTATCTACCGAGATTCCATAACTGTTCATTCACTATGACCATATTTTCCTTTAGTCCTTGAATATATTTATAACAGTTCCTTTAAAGTCCTTAATCTGCTAATTTCAGTCCTGGGATCATCTTGAGGTCAGTTTCTGTTGACTTCTTTTTCTCCTGACTGTGGCTCACCTTTTATTTTCCTGTCTCTTTGTATGTCTAGTAATTTTTTAAATTGTACACTAGACATCTGGTTGATTCTCTGTAGAGACTCTGGGTTCAGTTGTGTTCCTCTGAAGAGAATTGAATTTTGTTTTAGCAGGCAGTTAAATTGGCTAGGATCAAACTCCAAATTCTCTGTCTTCTTTATTGGACAGCAGCTGAAATCTCCATTTAGTTCTTGCAGCTTCCGGTTGTTGCTTTTTCAGGCCAACCAGTTTCTCCCATGTGTGTATAGTTCAGTGGTCAGCCGAGGATTTAAGTGGATTTAATACACAGATTTGGGGTCTTACCTCCCTTCCCCCTTGAATGTGGCTCTTTTTCAGGATTTCCCTTCTAACTTTACAGTCACTTTTCTCATCCCCAACTTCTGTCATATGATATCTCAAGCCAGTAAAATGGCAACTTTCTGTCCTACATGGATAAAACATGGATTGAGGAGGCAAAAAGCTGCAAGCCTGCAAATCTTACCTTGTACAGTCTTCATCTTTTAGGGGTCAGTCTCCAGTTTCTCCCTGCATTTGGTCACTGTTCGGTTGCCAAATATTTGCATTTTATATTTTGCCCCAATTTTATAATTATACATGGGACACACAGTTTAGTCCAGCTACTTCACCATTGTTGAAAGCCAGAATCTTTTATTGTTAGATTTAAAAATTTTGAAAATCTGGCGGTGGGGGAATATAAAATGCTATAATGCTACCCCACTGTTGTTTTAATTTTCATTCTCCTGATTGCTGGTTAAGGCTCATTTATTTAAAAAACCTTTCTTGCCAATCTGGTGGTAGAAAGTGGTGTCTCATTGCTTTAATTTGCATTTGTATCATTACTATGGTGTTGAACATTTTCCGCACGTTTATTAGCCATCTGTGTTTTCTCTTTTGGGAAATGCATTTGCCAATTCTTGTACTGGATTTTTTTTTTTCCTTATTGATATGTAGGAATTCTTCAAATACTCTGGGTACTCATCTTTTGCCCACTGAATATTTTGCAAATATTTTCTTCTGTTGTGGATTCTCCTCTCATTTTCTATAGTTATGGGCAAAACAGAAGTTTAAAATTTTCAAATTAATCAAATGTATCAAATTTTTCTTTACTGTTTCCACTTTTTTTGTATCTTAAGAAGCCCAGCTGTACACAGAAGTCTTAAGATGTTCTCTCATATTTTCTCTTAGAAACTGTAAAACTTAGCTATTAACATGATTCACCTGGAATTTACTTTTTTTTGCACGGTTTGAGGTAGAGAATCAGCCCCATGCATTGGATAATGGTCCTCTTTTCCCCATAGATTTGCAATGCACACTCTCACATATTAAGTTCCAGACAAATACAGGTCTATTTCTAACCTCTCTTATTGGTTTTATTAGTCTATCTATCTACACCTTAAGTCAATATCCTTCTGTATTGATTAACATAGCTTTGTATTAACTGGTAGAGAAAATCCTTGTACCACCACCTTCCTCTCCATCTTCTCCCACTCCCCCACCCCCTCCCCTCCCCTCCCCCTCCCCTCCCCTCCCCCTCTTTCCCCTCCCCTCTCCCTCCCCTCCCCTCTCACTCCCTTCCCCCTCTCTCTCCTCCCCCTTCCCTCTCTCCCCTCCCCTCCCCCTCTCTCCCCCTCTCCTCCCCCTCTCTCCCCTCCCCCTCCCCCTCTGCTCCTGCTCATTCTCCTTTGTCTTGTCTATTATTGGTCCTTTTCTATTATAATATCAAGTGTTCCTATCAATGGACAGTAACTCTCTCTGCTTATACACGTATAATTTATTCTCTTTTAATAAAGTTTTATAGTGTTCTCCATTAAGTCATATGACTCACTGAAATAAATTATTTCCTTTTCCTACAGTAAATGGTGTATTTTAAAACCATAAAGTTTGCTAATACATACATATGGAAACTTAAAAAAAAAAAAAAGGTTCTGAAGAACCTAGGGGCAGGACAGGAATAAAGACGCAGACGTAGAGAATGGACTTGAGGACATGGGGAGGGGGAAGGGTAAGCTGGGACGAAGTGAGAGAGTGGCATGGACTTATAAATACTACCAATACTACCAAATGTAAAATAGATAGCTAGCGGGAAGCAGCCGCAGAGCACAGGGAGATCAGCTCAGTGCTTTGTGACCACCTAGAGGGGTGGGATAGGGAGGGTGGGAGGGAGATGCAAGAGGGAGGAGATATGGGGATATATGTATTTGTATAGCTGATTCACTTTGTTATACAGCAGAAACTAACACACCATCGTAAAGCAATTATACTCCAATAAAGATGTTAAAAAAAATAAAAAAATAAATCTAAAGAAACAAACAAAAAAACACAAAAAAACCCCCCATAAAGTTTCTATTTGTTGCTGGTGTCTATAAGCATAAATACTTTTTGTATCTCCTGTTAAATTCTATTCCTATATCTGATACATTTTTGTTGCTTTCTGTTGGGGTTTCTACATAGCTAATCATATAGTCTGAAATAATGGTTGCTTTATCTCTTCCTTTCTGGTCTTACATTTTTCCCCTCATTGCCTTGGCTAGCATCTCCAGAGCAATGATGGATAAATGGGGGAGTGGACAGCCGCTGTGTTCTTGATTCTAAAATATCACATTAAGTACGATGTTTTGGTAGGTTTTGATAGATTTTATCTTTTGCAATTAAGTAAGCTTTCTTCTATTCCTGGTTGTTTACATTTTGGAGTTGTTAAATATTATAAAATACTTTTCCCTGATTTATTGCAATGATAATATATTCTTCTTTCTTCCATTAATGAATGTAGTAAATTGTGTTATTACAGAAACATAAAACTATAAGTCTTGCATTATTTAACTCAGTTTTGGCTAAAGGATGCATCAAAAGCCAATGCTTTGACTCAGTATGCAGTTGTATCAGCTACTATTGCTGTGTAACAAGCTACCACAAAACTTAGTGACTTAAAACAACAACCATTTCTATTTGTCTGTGATTCTTCTTCAATTTGGGCTGAGTTGGCAGTTCTTCTGTTGGTCTTACCAGGGATCACTTCTGTGGCCACGGCCACCTGGTGGCTCAGCTGGGCAGGAGGGTGTAAGGTGGCCTCACTCACATGTCTGGGGCCCTGGTGTTGGCCGTAGGCTGAGCCTCCCTCTCTGTGTGTGCCCTCGTGGTTCACTACTTAGCTTCCTCGCAGGGCACTGGGAACGTTGCAAGAGGATGGAGGTGCGGCCTGGCCTCCAAAACCACACGGCATCACTTCCACTATTTTCTGCTGGTCCCAGCAAATCTCAAGGCCAAGTGAACTCTGTTTCCATGCTGGGCGGAGCTGTAACAACCATGGCTCTGTCTCTCACCTACCCCAGTAGCTCTTAATGAGGAACCTTGAACGAACTGGAGATGGCTGCCCTGGGGACTTTCAGAGGATAAGCAGTCAGGGAACTGAGGCCCCTGGGGGACGTGAGTTAAAGCTACTCTTGTTCTGTATCTTGTCCTCATACACTGAGTGTCCTTGTATGTCCACGTACTAAGAAGGGCTGAGCATATTCCCAAATATGGAAGGTTTTGTTCGATGTTTCCAAGGACTTTGGATAAGTAACCTGGAGATTAGAATGCATTTGTTATAGGAATCTACATTTGCAAAAAGTTTGTTACAGGAGAATTTATTTGTTCACATGGTAAGCCATGCTGGTGTGGGTGGGGATGATAAGGTGACTCCAAGTGACATAAGTGACTTTGTCCTAATGAATGCAGCGCTCCATAGTGAAGGCTCGCCTGTCCGCTTCAGAGCCCAGGCGGGACAGACAAGCTTCCTGCAGTCTCTGGGGGTGGGGGTGGGGGTGGGGAGCAGAGTTTTTCTAGAACACTGTTCCTCAAGGCTGCAGCCCTGTGGGGATTCTGGATTTCTGCAGGGGCTTTTCTGGCCATTAAAGTGGAAGACCCCCTCCGCCCCAGGGGTTGCTGAACGCCCCCAGCGCACAGGCCGCTGCATGTTTGTGCTTTGGGCACCAAGGGCCTCCTACTCGGGATTCTTTGTGACTCGAGCGTTTCTAGGTAATTTATAGCAGGAGGGTTTCAGGGTATCTGGTCTGGCATATTTCCAGAAAGAAATTGGCCGGCTCAGTTTTCAGTTCTGTCTGGCCCCCCTCTCACCCTGGGGTTACCAACAGCCTCGCGGGACACACAGACACGCCCCGCCCTCCACGTGGGCTCGGCTGAGGCAGCTGGGAGTTGGTGCAGCTCTTTATCTCGCACACACCCTCGCCACTGCCCTGCAGGCTCCTGAGTTTCCACCTTCTTCCGTCCTCCTGTCCCCTTTGCTGGGCCCTTTTTTGGTGGGGAGCAGTGCGGTGGGCAGTTAGGAGCACCCGGGGGTCAAATCCCAGCTTCTGTGAACGCCCTGTGTGCCCCTGGCGGCCCCACGGGCACGTGGGGATATGCCTGCACCCGCCTCCGAGGGTTGCTGTGTGGATGCGATGAAAATGCGTATCAAGCCCGCACAATGGGTCCGCCCACTGAGTGAATGGCAGGCCCCCCCGCCCCCCACCTCTAGGTGTCCGGCTGCCCCACTCTCTCCCGTGCTCCCTCCCGATCTAGACCTTGACTTTAAATCCCTTCCTTGTGTGGACGATCCCCAAACCCCTTCTTCTGACCAAGCCCCCACTCATCTCAAGGCTCATGTGTCCAGCTGCCTAATGACACGTCCACTTGAGGGGCCCAAGGGACACTTTTGGGGAGCGCTTAGCGGGTGACAACATTTTCAGGGCTTGATACACAGTTTCACTGAATCTGCACAGCAACCCTCAGAAGTGGGCGTGGCCACCACCTTCACCTGCGCACGGGGAGGTGGAGAGGCGGCAGGGAGCCGGGAGTGTGGCGGCAGGCTGGCGCGCGGCTCCGGGGTGCTCCCAACCACACGCCCCACTGCCCCCGCCCCCGCCGTGAAGGAGGACCCAGCGAAGGGGCCTGGCCGGAGCGGCATCTCAGACTGGGGGTGTCTCCAGCCCCTGATGCCCCCTTTCCCGTCCGCTCCTCCCCGGCCTCTGCAATCCAGTTGCTGAAGGCGAACTCTTAAAATCATTGCTGATCCTTCTCTACGCCCCCATCCTCTCCCCATCATTACATCTGGCCACAGTCTTGTCGTTTCTGTCTCAGTGATAACTCAGACGTGGACCGCGCCCTAGCCTCCAGCAGGTTCTGTTCTCAGTCTGGCCCCCGTGGCATATTCTGCGCACAGCAGCCAAAGGAAACTTTAAAAATGCAAATCAGAGCACCTCACTCCACAGTTTAAAACCCTCCCATGGCTTCTTGCTGCCCTGAGGATAAAATCCAAAGTCTTTCAAGGCCAGGAGGGCTTAGCCACCGCTACTGTCTTTAGCGTCTCCTGGCTCCCTTTGCCCCCATCCCCGCCCCCCGCCAGCCATTCTGGCTCCATTCAGTGGCAAGGAACCCCAAGTACTTTCTCACACTCTGTTTCTGCTGCCTGGAATCCTTCAGTCTCAGCTCAAACGACACCTCCTCCAAGAAGCCTTCCCTGACCGTCAGGCTAGAGCAGCGCCTCTCATAGTCCATTTTTCAAAGCACAGATTTTGTTTTGCTTCTTTTCTTGGTGCTACATAAGGTCAGGGGTCTTTCTGTTTTGTCACTGTGGTGTCCCCAGCCCCAGCACAACTCCCACCCCCGCCATAAGCAGGACTTAACCATGCAGTGAGGCGCTGGTGAGAGCAACCTTTGCCCCGGCCCTTAGGGGGTGTGGAGGGCACGCCTACCTTGGGGTCTGCTGCCCGCTGAGGCGGCCTCCAGGGCCCGGCTGCAGGCCGCCTGGCAGTCCTCATACCTGCCACCTTGGAGCAGGGCTTCGGGGGACGGGGTGTTGCTCCGCGTGCCCACAGGGTCCAGGGCTGCCAGGAGTCCCCGGCAGTCGGCCCCCCGCTGGCTGGCACCGTCCCCAGCCTCCTGGCCGCCCGAGATGTAGTCCTGGAGGGTGCTGACCAGAGCGGGGAGGTAGGGCTGCTGGTGGGTGTGAACGAAGGCCACCATCCGGTCGGCGCTGGCCGCAAAGGCCTGGAGGTAGGCGTCCACCCCGGCGTCCACCCGCGTCCGGGACAGGACCCAGGCCAGGGCACGGGTCAGCCGCAGCTCCAGACTTTGCTGGGAGTGGGCGTCCAGCAGGGCCCCGCAGCGCTGCACCACCTCCCCGTGGTGCCCGTGGGCCAGCAGGCCCGCCAGGGAGTGCAGGGCTGCAGCTGGGTGGTCGGGGCAGAGGGTGGCCAGGAAGGCGCAGGCCAGGGTCCCCGTCAGAGAGACCACCGCCATGCCGTCCCAGTGGATGGCCGGGATCTGGCTGTCACCTCGGCACCAGGCCTCCAGCGTGGCCACCACGGGGGACCCCCGAGCCCCGGCCAGGGCAGCTCGGACGCTCCGCACGGCCGAGGGTGCGTGGCAGCTGAAGGCAGCCAGGTAGAAGGCGGTGGCCAGTGGTGTCTCCCCCAGGGCCAGGTGCCGGTCCCCCTGCCAGCAGAGGCAGGCTGCGAGCTCCTGGGCCGACATCACGCCCACACCTCAGATGGGCCCATGTCCGGTCCTCCCAGCACCTGGAGGGGGGAGCGTGGTTAGTGCGTGGGTGGCCGGCAGCCCACCTGCCCCACAGCACCCCCAGTCCTGCTCCAGAGAGGCCTCCTGCCCCTCCCCATGGAGACCCCAGGGTCAGCGCAGAGCCCCCGAGTGAAGGCAGGGTGGATTCAACCGTTAAGAGGCATTGGGGGTGCCTGCCTCGCAGGCGTCTCCATGGGGCTGGGACACGCCTCCCAAGCCAGGCCCCCAGCGGGCTCCTTGCCTCTAGGCCTCTGCTTCCTCTTCTGCAGAATGGGGCCGTGACCCCGCTCAGCAATGGGCCCTCTGTGGACATCTGACCCCTGAGGATCCACGCAGGGAGGAGTTGGGTGGCCCTCACTCCACCTGCTGCCCCTCCCAGCACAGAGCCCCTCAGGAAGGGGGACCCCCTCCCATCAATCCAGCTCACACAGGCCTTCTCGACGCCTTCTCAGGGCTCTAAGTTTCTATTGTTCACCCAACCTCAGGACCACAGTGGTGCCCACCTCCCGCACGGGGTCAATGCGGGGGGGGGGGGGGGGGCCGGTTGCTGGGGTGGTGAGGGGCACCTGGCCGGCTCTTGGGTGGCAGCGGGGAGCCACGATGGCCCAGGCCAGAGGGTCAGGTCTTGAGGTCAGTTCCAGGACCAGCCCTGTCTCGTGCCTCTCCCCGTCCCCAAACCTTCTGACCTGATGAACCAATTGCTTGTGGCCCTTTCTCTCCTGGATCCCAAAGTGCCTGCAAACAAGCCCCCCACCCAATGTATGCTCTCCGACACACACTGAGACACAGACACACACACGAGTGTGCACACACAGGCGCCCCCCAATGTGCAAACGCGCTCACACTCGCCTGTGCTCCGAGACTGTGCGGGGCGCGCGGGGAAGGGAAAGGCTCGAGCCACCACACCTGCTGGCGGCCGGGTGGAGGGGCGGTGGACGCGACTCTGCCCGAGGGTCCGCGCGGCTGGGCTTCCAGAGGCGCCCACCGCCGCTGCGCCCGGGTCCGGAGGGCGGGTCCGTTTCCCGGGACACCGTCAACACCCCGGCGGCTCGGCGGCTCAGCGGCGCCCCCAGCGGCCAGGCGCGCCCCCGCCTCGGACCCCGCCCCGTCCCCCAGGCCCGCTGCGCCCCGCCGACCCTGCCCCACCAGAGCACAGGGAGGGGAGGGGAGAGACGCCACCGCAGGGCCAGGCTCTGGGCACCCTGAGCCCCGAGTCTGGGGAGGAGGGTGGGGGCTATGGGGCCCCTGGGCGCCGGGCAGGAGCTGCCCGCAGTCTGGGGCTAGCCGCACACGCGTCCTCATGACCCGCACAGGTGAGGAAGGAGCTCCGGGGAGGTGCGGGAGCCCTGGGCCCCTGCCATCCCCAGAACTGTCGGGCTGGTTCAGGGCCCCTTTCTATGGGCTGGTGCACCCCCTGCAGGCTGCTTCCTAGGAAGCCGGCCCCCAAGTCGCCCCGACCACCTGGGCTCCTGTAGGTCTTCCTACTGGCCCTGGGTCTCCCTCCCCACAGGCTACTCCCAGCCGGGCAGACAGACCAGACCCTTGTGTACACACCCAGCCACCTCCACTCCCAATGGCCTCCTGAGCAGAGGGCCTGTCCCTTCTTGAGATGAGGCCCAGAGGGTGGCCCTAAGGGGCTGTGGCATGCACCTGCTGGCCCAGGGTCACCCGGACTGTAGTGCAGGAGGGCCGGCAGCATGGGGTGGGGGTGATATTTTAGGACTCACCCCCTCCCAGCAGCAAGGAGGGTAAGTGTGAAGAGGTGCAGAGGTGGGCACGGCTGCTGGGGCGGTGCTGGTGCACTGGGGTCCGAGACGCTGAGCCCAGCCCTGGCAGGGGCCCCTGGGCAGGTCGCTGAGTTGCACGTCCCTGGAGACGTGGTCCTGTTTGGGGCTATGGCCCCTCCCAATTCAAGATGTCAAGGTTCCCAGATGCCAGGAAACCCCGGTCCTCTGTGGGGCTCAAGGAACCAGGTGGAGTGCCCACTAGGGCACTGGATGCTGTGGGGCAGGGTGGGCAGGGGGAAGGGGTGCTGCATCTCTGATGTCCTCCCCAGGGTCCTGGCCGCTGGGATGTGGCCCACCAGCCCTTTAGGGAGGGCTCCACGGGCACAGTCAGAGTCCGGGCTCAAGGTCTGCAAGGGTCAGGCAGGTGTGGTCAGCAGGGCCTGGCCCCCCGGTCCGACTCCTGGCGCGTTCTTTAGCTCCTTGACATTCACAAAGGCACAATACCCGAGCTGAGTGGTGAGAGATCTCCCATGGCTTTGATTACTTTCATTTTATTACCCTAATTAGGCAAGAGTGGTAATGGAGCTGGGCTGTCACAGGGCTGTGGGAAGGGCCCGGGGCATGGAGGCAGCAGTCCTGCCTGACATTCGCCATCACATTAGCCTGATTGGTCCCCCGAGCCTCTGCCCTGGCACATGGTGCCCGTGGACCCTCGGGCGCTGGCCAGATGAGCCCAGTGGTCTCGGTGGGCCAGAAGCTGTGATCGCAGACCCTACCTGGGAGCAGCACACCTGGATACAGGTAACCCCAGGGCAACTTTAGGATGCTGGACCAGGCGCAGGTATCCTGTGTGCAGATGTGTGTTGCTTCAGGCCGTGGTGTGACAACCGAATTCAAAAAGAAGCCGCTTTCTCTCCGTTACAGTGGGGTTCTCGCCATTTCTGACCGGTATCCAGATGGAGATGATTCAGTGCACTTGCCCTTCACACTGCTGTGCCCCTCAAAACCTTGACACGCCAGGCCAGGCCACATCTTTGGGGGGAGTTTGTGACTCACCCACAGTTTTAGGGGCACACGGGGTGTCATTGTGATGGAAGCGTTAAGGCTCCAACTGAACACGCTTGGATGGGTGCCCCACGGAGCCAGGAATGGAGCAAGAAGCAACCCGGAGCCGACAGCCTCCGAGCGCCGCTGCTGCCCACCGTGAGGACGCTCTGCCTGCCCAGCCGCCCCAGTGTTCGCGGTCAGACCCGGGCGGGTTTAGGGGGGCCGCCCAGTGCCCCGCAGGGACTCCCTACGCTCCCCGAGATGGCCATGTGATGGCTGCCCCAAGGGACGTGGGCGCCCATGTCACAGTCCCTTTTCCAGATACCGTCCTGGTCACAGCCCTGACTGGGATAAAGGCCCGCCAGCTGGAGAGAGCGCTGAGCCCCCGTTTCCAGAACCTTCTTCGGTGTGAGCAGGAGCACGGCAGAGAAGTTGCGAATAAAAGCAGCTCATGAAAGTGGACGGTTGGTGACGGCCTTGAGGCTGACCTTGCACTTGCGTGGCTTTTACCTCCTTCGAAGTGGGGTGTGCCGGGCACTCCTGGGCCCTTTTTATGGAAAGACACGGAGCAGTGGGGTCACTTGCCCGGGGACCAGCTCCCCGGCCCTGTCGGGAGCTCATTCTGAATCTTCACCAGCCCCTCCCCCGGGACTCTTCTGAGAGGGGCGGGGGGACATCAGTTTACCCATCACCTCCACAAAAGCAGGTGCATTTACTCACCCTGGCCCATTCCCTGCCTTTGCACCTGCCTCCCCAAGGTCAGGCCTGATCCCAGCACTGGGCCCAGAAATCGGGAGGTGGGTGCTGGGTCTGGTCCCGCTCCTGCTGTGGCGCTGCCTGCAGAGTCCGCTGTGGCCCCGGGAGGACCAGTGGCTCGGAGGGTGCTGCTCCTTGGCTGGTGGGGGGGGCGCGGAGGCTGGGCCTCCTGAAGCCCGTGAGCCGCCTCCACGGCCAAGGCTCCAAGCAGGGGCCTTGGCCCAACCCTGGAGGCAAGCTGGTCTTGTCCACCCCGCACACGAGGGAGGGGAGGGCCCGTGTAGCCCCTCCTGTCTCCCTGGGAGCTCTCCTGGGACACCCAGCTTACTGGCCTCCAACATGCTTGCCCCCTCCTCCCCAGGCACCAGCCAGCAAGTCAGGCTCCCTGCTTCTCCACCGACCTCGGTTAGAAAGGGGGGCTCTTAGCAACAGCCTGTGACTGCACCCAACTCCCCCAAAGCTGACCTTGGGCTCTCAGGGGTGCTCTCCTCTCTCCCCAGGAGCCAGGAGCAGCTCTGGTCATTTCTCTGGGCTCAGCGACCCCCACCATCCTGTGCTCCCCAGGGTGCGCTCCCAGGGTGTGTGAGCCACCAGAGCCCCCTGGCTGCCAGGGCTCAGGACGACCCGCCCCCCCGCCCCCCCACCCCGGCTCTGAGCAGCCCCCCCTCAGCCCTGGAGGCTCACCTGTGGAGCAGTGGCCGGCCACACCAGAACAGCAGTGGGGGACACCACAGGGACACCGGTGGGATCCAGGGGACCGGGGTGGGCCGGGGCTTGGTCGTCACCAGATGAAATTTCAGCTTCTCATCCCTCCTGCCAGATCGGCAGGAATTGCAGGCCGCACAGTCCTCTGGTGCCTGGAGCCGGGAGCCTGGGACGGGGAGACCCCTACTCTCGGGCCCCTCCCCCTCTCTGCTGACCACCCATGGGCATGGACCCCTCCCTCTGCTGGCCTCGCCCCGAGCTTCCCGCAGGCCCAGCAGTGCTCAGGCTGGCACGGGGACCACACCTGTCCGGATCATCATCCCTCCATCAATAATGCAGCGGGAGAGGTGCGTCCCCACTGCTCTCCTCACCCATCGCCCACCTGTCTCTTAATCTCAATTACAGTGGCTGTGGCTTGCCAAGGGCGCCTCTGCCTTAGGGGCACCATTGTGGGTGAAGCTCTCGTTTTAGAAGGAGCAGGTGTGCGATGTTGAGGTCCTAGGCTGATGGAGAAGGCCCCTCTTTTTTATCAGGGAGGCTTCTGGGGCTCCCCTAAACCAATAGCTCCTGCCCCTGGGACCTGCCCCGCCCAGCACCCTGGTCATTCGGCCAAGCCACACTGGCCCCGTTGTTGGGCCCGCCCCACCCCGTACCCTGACAGGCTTGTTCCTGCCCCAGGGCCTTTGCACTGCCTGCCCCTCTGCCGCCACACGTCCTCCCTCACTTCCTTCTCTGACCCCCTTTCATATAAAACAGCTCCCTGTTCCCCTCTGCTCCCGCGCCTGCTTCACTGCCCAGCCTCATCCCCTTGTCTGTTATGGGATTTAGTTGTTGGAATGTTGGCTCCAGCAGGACAGGGCTGCCACTGCCCAGCAGGCACCTGCCTGACAGGTGGGAGGGAAGGAGGGAAGGAGAGACGGAAAGAAGGAGAGAAGGAGGGAGGGTAGGAAGAAAGGAAGGAGTGAGGCCCGGCCCGGCTCCCTGCGAGGAGGCTGGCCTCGAGTCACAGGTCTGCCCAAATTCAGCACCTTAAACAGTTACCAGCTGCCGTGGCTGTGAGAGCAGATTCCAAGGAACCAGCTGCTTAAAAGCAAGAAGTTCGGGAAGTTCTCCTTCCCCCAAAGCTGCCCAACTTTCTCCTTTGCCTTTTTCCTTCCTCTGAAACTTTGTAGCCATCAGGGGAATGGGGGGAGATTAATGGGCTGCGCTTGCTGGCCGGTTTGTGTACGGAGCCTGTATTGGTTTGAACTAACGAAGTTTATCAACCAGGCATGGAAGCATTAATCACACAGAAAAATAACACAGCAAAATGACTTTTCAAAATGTCGTTGGTATAATTATCATCTTGCCCATTACACTAAATGCCGCCATTTATATCTGTGATGCTTAAGTATGCAAACAGTAATTAACGTGGTAATGAACTGGGGGCCCCAGAGCCTTCCCTCCCCGAGCTAATTTGCATGTTAATTATCATTAGCGACCAGGGAAACAAGTTATAAACAGCCTAATTAGCAGGCAGATCATTTTTACAGAAATTGCCGTGCACCTTGACACGTGAGCGAGCGTTAGATTAATGAAGTCGGGCGGAGCTGCCCTCCTGGCGGGGGTGGTGGGTGCCCTCGTGGGGTTGGCGCCATGATCGGACGCACTGCGGCTCGATGAACAGGCGTGCCCCGAGTCTCAGGCTGGCCCCTGGCACTGTCTAGGGTAGGGCCCCTCTCCGACGTGGGCTGCGGTCTCAGGATGGTCAGGGAGAGCTGAGGCTCTGGCTGGGGCCGGGCGAGACCAGGGTGGGGGGTCGCTGTCAGAGAAGGCATCACTCTGACACTTGTTCGGATGGTAAGGAGGTCTTCCCTCAGGACTGCTGCAGCAGGGGAGGGGGGTCAGGCTCCCGTCCGCATACAATAGGACAGGGCGAGCTATAGCCGCAGAGCAGGACTGGGGAGGGGGTGGAAAATTAGAAGAGCAGACACTAAGAGGGGGGGGATTCTTGCTGAAGGGGGGCCAGGGTGGGGGACATGAGGGTCGGGGAGAAGCAATTTGATCGGATATCGACACTGATCAGGTCTCAGGGCTGGGGCCACTCTCCCCTCACTGATTCAGGGGGGATTCTTGCTACCCCTGAGCTGGGCAGGCTGAAGGCAGGGCCCAAGGACAAGGCCTAGTGGGGGACGGGGCTCCAGGAGGCCGTCTGAGGCTTGGCCTAGAGGACAGTCCTTGTCAACACAAAGTCCAGATTCTCCAGGTTTGCACCTCCTCCCTGTCCTGGACCTGCAGCTCCTCGGCCAACTGCGGGTCCTACTCCTCACCAGCTCCTATGATGGGTCCAGCTCTGTGCTGCTTCTTGTGCCTTACACCCCCTTCTGCCACAGAACAGCCCTGTGAGGGGGTCACCGTGGTGTCTGGTGAGCCCTGGGTCCCCGCTCTGACTGCACCGCTCTCCAGGGGCGTTCCTGCCCCGGGGCCTTTGCACCTGCCTCTCCCGTCTCCCAAAGCACCCGCCCTCCAGACGCTCGTGTGGCTCGCTTGTGCCACTCTGAGTCTGTTAGGGTTCTCCTCCCAGAGAGCCTGCCTGGGTGCCCCAGCCAGAACCCACCCCGTCACATGTTTTACTGTCTATCTCTCTGGCTGGAAGGTCAGCTCACCAGGGCAGGGACCCCCACAACCCCAGACCCCCGTCTTCCCGGAGCCTGGCACAGCCTGGCACGCAGCAGGACTCAGGGAGCCCTGGGGAGCTGGGGCCAAGTCTGGCTGCGTGGTACTCCAGAGCAGGGGTGGCCCCGAGAGTGAGGAGTTTACGATTCACGGGTCAGGTCTCTGTTGCCACAAGCCAGCTCTGCCGTTGGGGCACAGAGGTGGTCACAGACAAAGGTCAGCAGGTGGACCGGCTGTGTGCCAGTAAAGCTGCAGTTATGGACACTGACACCTACATCTCATTACTTCCCTGTGTCACAAAAGACTACTCTTCTTTTGATATTTTCCAACCATTAAAATGTGCATAAACCATTGATAGCTCACAAGACCAGCCAGTGGGCCAGATTTGGGCATTCTTTCATGCTTCCCTTTCCGTGTGGACTTTATTTTATTTATTTTTAAAAATTTATTTATTTATTTTTGGCTGCGTTAGGTCTTCATTGCTGCAGGCGGGTTTTCCCTAGTTGCAGCAAGTGGGAGCTACTCTTCGTTGTGGTGCACGGGCTTCTCATCGCGGTGGCTTCTCTTGTTGCAGAGCTCGGGCTCTAGGCGCGTGGGCTTCAGTAGTTGTGGCGCACGGGCTTAGTTGCTGCACAGCATGTGGGATCTTCCCGGACCAGGGCTCAAACCCGTGTCCCCTGCATTGGCAGGCGGATTTTTAACCACTGCGCCACCAAGGAAGTCCCCTGTGTGGACTTTAAAATCTGATTGTTTCCAATAAAAAGCTGCATGGCATATTTTAGGTGGATTAAAATTTTTTTTAATAGAAGTGTAGTTGATTTACAATGTTGTGTCAGTTTCAGGTGAACAGCAAAATGATTCGGTTAGACACATATATGTATCTGTTCTTTTCCAGATTCTTTTCCATTATAGGTTATTACAAGGTATTAAATATAGTTCCCTGTGCTATACAGTGGGTCCTTGTTGTTTATCTATTTTAGGGGGATTTTTATTAAATGTACTGATTAGTTCAGGAAGGCTGGCCAGTTTCATCTAGATCTTGCACATTTCTGAGTCACCCCAAGCTACTTAATCTTTTTTACCAGTTGCTATTTTACACAGACATTTTCTTCCATTGTAGCTTCGGGTGGGTTGTTTGCCTGTAAGAGAGCCACGGGCTTCTCTACATTAATTTTGACCAGGTCACATGGCTGACTTTTCCTGCGGCTTAGAACAGCCTTTAACTGATTCTGGTGGATTTTCCGGCACTGGATCATGCCCCTGGAAGCACTTGGCTTTCCTTCCTCCTCTTAATGCCTCTTACTTCACTCTCCTGCCCGCACATCACCTGAGCTGCTGTCCGGTGCTGACTAACGGGGATGGGGCCTCCCCGTCCAGCCCTGGCTGTATGGCTAGCGATGACCCTGTCCGAGTGTCACCCTGGGCAAGCCTGGGCCCCGGCCTCTGGGTTCTGCACCTTCTGTTTCAGATATCCCCACACTCCACGCAGACGCTCCAGCCACACCTGCTCTCCTCCCAGCCCACGGAGGTGTGAGCTGTGACACCTCCCGGCCCCGGAGGGCATCCTGCTGATGCTGCCGCAGGGCGGTGCCCAGAGTCTGCAGAAGGGAACACCCTGAGAGCCGGGGAGCTGAGACAGTGGATGGTCACCTCCCCTTCCCTGCAGGAGGGACGGCCCCGGGCACAGGCCGCTGTGCCATGGGGGCCTGACCTGGTGGCCACCCGCCTCCACTTCCCTCCCCACTGCTCCCTGGTTAGACAGCAGCCCCAAAGCCTCCCTATTAGGTTGTGTTTTCTACAGGGCCCAGACCCAGGTGGCCCTGGAAGGCAGACCATCAGGAAGACGTTTTGGAGCTGATCTCTCGTTGGTCTGGGGCCCTGGTGGGGCTAAGGCTCTCAGCAGGGGCGGAGGTACAGGTGGAAGGTGAGAGGCTGGGCGTGCAGTGACTGTGGCAGTGACTTGAGCGAGGGTAACAGCGTCGATGGGGACCGTGGCAGGACAGCCTCTGTGTCCTGTGCTGAAAGCCTCAGCGAGAGAAGGCTGTGGGTTAGGGTGGCTGATGGATGACAGGGCAGTGGGACGGGGAGGGACACGGTCTTAACGAAGTTCCCTTGAAACTGCGGGCAGACCCCGCTGAAAGCAGGCCCAGGACGTAACGGTGGGTGGCAGGGCTGCAAGGGTGGCTGGGTGCTTGGCCTCTGAGGGTCTCCTGTGACATGGGTGGGGTTGTGATAGCAGAGGAGCAGGACCCCGAGAACCCGGCTGGGGACACGCGGTGGGGGCACCTGAGGCTCTGGGCCCGAGGGTCCCTAGTCCTCTGGCAGCAGAGGCAGACCCTTGACCCCTAGAAGAGCACAGACCCCTCCCCTTGCCACCCAGAGACCTCAGCTGAGGCAGGTGCCTTGCAGGACACCCCTCTCTCCTGGAGCCCCTCCCCCATGACCTCGGGGTGGGCTCAGCCCTGCCCTCGAGGGATAAGGAAGGAATCACAGGGCCAGCAGATGCAAGGACGGGGGACCACGTGGGCGTGGACCCTGCGGGTGCTGGGCTAGGGGCGTGGAACGTGAGGCTGCCCGTGTGGGTGTTCTCCTGCGCCTCCGGGGT
Organism: Balaenoptera ricei; assembly: GCF_028023285.1. Classification (NCBI taxonomy): domain Eukaryota; kingdom Metazoa; phylum Chordata; class Mammalia; order Artiodactyla; family Balaenopteridae; genus Balaenoptera; species Balaenoptera ricei. The sequence goes on from NC_082639.1 coordinate 1,494,828, forward strand.
CCACGGTGTCAGAGGCTGTCGGGCGGCCCCTTGGAGCGTGTGAGGAGGAGATGCCAGCACCCGCTTGTGTGGTCCTGATGGGGTGGCTCTGTGGGGCGGGAGTGTTAGAGTCCAGGACGGCCCCCAGGAAGCTCCGTTCTCTACGGCAACCAGGAAACGGGGGTGGGGGAGGGGGTGAGAGGGTCTTTAAGGAGAACTGTTCCCTAAGTGTAGTGGTGGAATCGTGTCCCCCCAAAAGATGTGCTGGAGTTATACCCTCCCCTGCCTCAGAATTCAGCCATATTTGGAGATGAGATCTTTATGGAGGTAACCGAGTGAAGAGGAGGTCATTAGGGCGGGCCCCACTCCAACAGGGCCGTTCTTGTAAAAAGGGGTAAATCTGTACACAGACACACACACAGGGAGACGCCACGTGAGCACGGAGGAGAGGGATCGGGCGATGCATCTACAAGCCACGGAACAGAATGCCAGGGGTTGCTGGCAACACCAGAAGCTGGGGAGAAGCCTGGACCAGATTCTCCCTCACAGAGTCCAGGGGCACCAACCTGCCAACACCTGGGTCTCGGACTTCCAGCCTCCAGACTGTGAGAAAGCAAAGTCCTGTTTAAGCCTCCAGGGAACAGGTGCACTAAGGTTCTGAGTCGGGGGTAACTCAGAAGGGGTTAGGGGCGGGGGTTGACGAGACGCTTCTTCACCCGGGGAACCAGTGATGGGGGAGGTTCCGGACTGTCGCCGGTAGGGGTGCTGGGGCGGTGCTGCTGCCGCGAGCCTGGCTCTGGGACTTTGATGCCCGTAGAAAACTCCAGAGCTGGGCAACAGGGCCATGTTGGCTCCCACAGTGGGAAGCTTCAGCTCCCCTCTTGGTCCCCTGTGCCCCCCACCCATAGAAGGGGGGCTGGTCCTCTGGAGAGGGGACCCCCGGCACCACTCCTAGTACATACAAAGTACTCAGCACGGGCAGAATTCGCCGTGGACACCCCGCAGGGTGCTGGCCCTCCCTGGAGAAGAACCAGCAGTGAAAGCCCCCCTCACCCACCTCCTCTGCTGGGTCACCTGGGCCTCGGCTGGCCCTGCCTGGTCGGCCTGGCTGTGGGGGGCTGCGGTCTGCTATACGTGCCCTCCCACCTTGGAGGGACCCAGGGTGATGGCACAGCCCCATGCGAGACGTGCCAACATCTGTGTGTGCCAGCCTCTCTCAAGGGAAGCAGGGAGGTGGTGACACAGGTGCACAGGGGGACAGTGGCCACCCCGGCATGCAGGGGGACCTCTTCAAGAGCACGGATGCCAGCCCCTCCACCCCGTGCCCCTGAGGGCTAAGGAATGGCGCTGGCGAGGGGCACACAGACCTGAGGATGGTCACCTGTGGTCTGGCCCCATGCCTCTACCCGAATCCAAACTCTGCCATGGCAGCCCCCACGTTCTTGGGCCTCTGGCCTCACCCTAAAGGCCGTTGAACAAAGAAGGTTCCCGGGCTCTACGGGCAGATGAGGTCGATTAACTGGATCTGGAATGGGGCCCCGAGACCCACGCGTGAGGATCGCCCTGGGGTCCTGATGCTGTGGGTGCAGGAGGGCTCTTTGGGGACCCCGTGGAACCTGGGGGCCAGCAGCCCCGGGCTGAGTGCACAGCATTCTCTGTGCCCCCCGTCTGACAGTCTGGATCCCTCTCCCCAGGCCTGAGACCTGCCGGTGGTCGGCACGGCTTCCTTGACTGAGGGCCCTGATCCCGCTCTGTGAGCACAACCTCACCAGTGGGGTGAGGGCGGGACCCGAGCGCCTGCTTCCCGGTGGGGGAGCGGGCTTTTGTGGCCCACGGGCTTCAGGTGTGGCCACGTGACAAGCTCTGGCGAATGGGGTGTGAGCGCACGTGCCCCGTGGCTCCATCAACAGGAGATGAAATGCAGGATCGGCTTTGGCCCCCATCCCTTCCCCCTTCTATCAGCTTCCTACAAAAACACTGAGGTGCGGAGAACAAGCAGAATTTATTCTCTTACAGTTCTGGTGTTCAGACGTCCCCAGTAGGCTCACGGGGCTAAAGTCAAGGTGTGGGCAGGGCGGGCTCCTGCTGGAGACTCCAGGGAGAGTCTGTTTCTTGCCTTTTCCAGCTTCTAGAGGCGCCCGCTCTCCTCAGCTCACGTCCCCGTTCTCCATCCTCACAGTCAGCAACCCGGGGTCCTCTCCCCGCTGGACTCTGCTCCCGCTGTCATTTCTTCTCTTTGACTCGGATCCTCCTGGTCCCTGGGGACCCTCGTGATGACACTGGACTCACCTGTATAATCCAGGATAACCCCCATCCCAGGACCCTTCACCTAATGCCATCTGCAAACTTCCTTTTGCCGTGTCAGGTCACGTATCCATGGATTCCAGGCGTCAGGGTGTGTATGTGTTTGGGGGGACATTATCCTGCCCGCCACACCTCACACGAGATCATCACGGCCCCGAGGAAGGCTACCCCTTGGCCTGGGGTCTGGAAAGAGAAGGTGGGGGTGGTGTGGAATCAGGCTGAGCAGAGCTGAGACCAGCACAGGCTTTTCCAGGTGTGTCCTCTTCACCTCAGTTTCCTGCTAAGAGTACCTCCACCCCATCAGACGGCGGGCACCCTGTTCTCCGATCTGGTCTTTGTCGCCAGGCCGAGTCTTAATCTGAAATCTTTTGCTTTTATTCAAGAGAAGGAGTTGCATCTTGGACCCCAGAATTTCTGGATGCCCCTTTCCCCCTTCCGTGAACAGACCCTCCTCTTGTGGTACCTTCGATCAGAGGCAGCCAACTGAGGACAACTCAGTGCCGAGGACCTGCCTCTGAGCCTCTTCCCCAGGGCCACGTGCTCACTGGGTGCGGGCTCTGCCCTCCCAGTCATCACAGGCATCTGTTTCAGATGCCACATCGTGACATGGTCTCCGCTCTTGCAGCCTCCTATGAGTTTTCTCTGCACCAAAGCCAATGTCACGATGCTGTCATGGTCATCATTCGGGTACCACTTTCTGCATCTGTCAGCTTTGGCTGCAGCACAGACACGCCCAGCATCTCAGAGACTCACAACAGCTGCTTATTTCTTGGTCACATTCCGTGAGAACTGGAGGGCAGGAGTCAGAGGCCGGAGCCCAGCAAACAGCACACGCACTCCACCTCCCTCAGCTGAAGCAAAGTGGCCAGGCCCCAAGTCAGGAGGGTGGAGAAGCTCTGACCGTGGGGAGCTTGGGAACTGGGGGGAAACAGATAATTGTGAACAAATAATACAGTCTTCAACAGGGGTACATGAAAACAATGTAACATGGTGGGGAAAATACAGGGTTAAATACAAGTAAACGGGTTTTCTCATTGCAGGACTTCTCAGAGCCTTTAATAGTCTAACGTGTTAGGACATTCCCGAAGGGTGAACAAAGCCTCTGCCAGGTACCTTTAATCAGAAACCACCCCCCTGACCCCTAGGACTTCCTGACATGCTGCCGAGCCCATCTGGGAGATGCTGCAAGGTGTGATTTTGGAACTCACCACGGGCACCTTGGGGATCTCACGGGTTCGGTTCCAGACCACAGCAATAAAGCGACTATTGCAATAAAGCAAGTCATGCGAAGTCTTTGGTTTCCTAGTGCGTATAAAAGTTATGTTTATATTACACTGTAGTCTACTAAATGTGCAATATCATTTTGTCTAAAAACACCATGTACATACCTTCACCAAAAAAATACTTTATTGCTAAAATGTGCCAAAGCAATTACAACAGTAACATCAGAGATCACAGGTCACCATAACAAATACAATAATAAAGAAAACGTTTGAGATATTGCGAGAATTACCAAAATGTGACGCAGAGACATGAAACGAGCAAATGCTGTTGGAAAAATGGCATCGATAGACTTGCTCGGTGCAGGGTGGCCACCAACCTTCCGTTTGTGAAAAACGCAGTGCCTGCGAAGCACAGTAAATCCAGGAGTCCCTTGCCCAGTGACTGACGTGATTCTACGTAGACGTCAGTGTCGCTACCGTCAGCAGGATCTGAAGCCAAGGGAGATGGCAGAATCCAGAGCCATTTTATTTCCTGTAGGAGCTGTGGTCCTGCCCCCGGGGGCAAGGTGAGGCGAATCCAAGCTGAGTGAGAGGGTGCGACGGGGCTGAAGGACGTGACGATGGTGTCCAGTGTCCTCCGCTCAGGCTCAGAAGATGCTTCAGTGTTTCCAGAGGAGCAGAGACAGGTGCGGTGGTCGCTTCGGCTGCAGGAACAGCCCCGCCCAGCATCTCAGTGACTCGCGACAGCTGTTTCTTTCTCGGCTGTATCACGTGAAGTCTTGGTTGGCCGCAGCTCTGCTGGGCTCTGCTGGTCTTGACCAGCTGGATTCCAGGAATGAGGCCAGCCCCAGTCTGAGCAGGAGTGGCCAGCTTCCCTAGGGGCACTGAGTGATGACCGGATTTAAACCCACGGGCTTGGACTGTGAGACCATCCCTTTTTAGGGCTGGAGCCCACTGCACGGGGGCTATAAAAAGCTCAGCCGCTTGGATCATGAGAAAGGTCACTTGGGAGTGGGCAAGTCATCGTTCCCTGGTGAGTAACCAACTCTGTCCCCTCGGAGAACAGGAATCAGGCAAGGAGATGACAGTAAAGCAAAACTATCCACAGCTTATTGTTAAATTTAGAAATAATTTCTTTTTGGTATTTTATGTACTTGCAATATTTAAGAGAATTTGGTGTATTAGATTGTCCGACAGAGTAGCCCTGGGCTTCTACTTTAAAATTATAAATAATTGATTCAGGTTTGTAATTTTAAGCTGAACGACATAAGATAACTTTACTAAGTGTGAACAGTATCGGAATTTGAAGAGAATTTAAAGATTTTTCTATATTTATCAGTTTAATTCATTGGAATTTTAAGGGTTATTTAACAAGTACTTGGGGAGGTTTGTTTCATCAGAATATGGAAATATTTTAAGAGGAAATACAATTTATTCCCTTATTAATGTCTAAAATGTTTACAAGCATTTAATTACTCTCCCTCCTTTAAAAATTATGGTTGAAATTTTATTTTCTTAATTTTTATTCTATTTATTTATTGAAAAAATATTTATTTATTTATTTGGCTGCATCGGATCTTTCGCTGCTGCACGTGCGTGGGCCCTTTGTTGAGGTGCGTGGGCTTCTCTCTAGTAGTGGTGCGCGGGTTCTAGAGTGCACGGGCTTAGTTGCCCTGAGGCATGTGGGATCTTAGTTTCCCAACTAGGAATCAAACCCGCGTCCCCTGCATTAGAAGGCGGATTCTTAACCACTGCACCACTAGGTAAGTCCCATGGTTGCAATTTTAAAGTCAGGAAAATGATGGTAAGGTTTCTGCGTGTTACTCAAGAGCTTAAGGAAGAGCTGGATTTTAACTTTTTAAGGACATGTTTAACTTTTTAAGGTCTTTTTAAGGACAAGACCCCTGGGTTGTAGCAGCTGTGGTGTGCGGTGGGGGTGGATGGGGATTAAAACAAAGTATCTTGTACAAAAAGTTAATGCATGTAAGAACAGCTGGACAAAAGCTCTTTCTGTGTCTCAATACTTTAGAAAATGGTGAGGAGATTGCTGTTTCTCCAAATGTCTGTCTCTGACCCTTCTGTCTCCAAGTGAACCTGTCTGTATCAGTTAGCTACAGCTGCATAACAAACCACCCCAACACTCGGAGCTTAAATAATCAGTGCTGACTATTGTTCACATCTCTTTGGTCAGCAGTGGATCAGGTAGGGGAGCCTGCAGGCCAGGCTGTGTCCCCCCAACCCTTGGGGGTTGGCTGGTTGTAAGCTGGGCACCTCAGCCTCCTCCACAGGCCAGTCTGAGCTGTTCTCAGAGCAGAAGCAGGGTGAGGAGAGAGACAGAGAGAAAGCACAGATCACCCAGGCTGCTCTGGACTTGCATCCTTCACCCCAGATCCAAAGGGTCAGGGGCAGGATTCCACCTTTGTGGGATGCTTGCAATACCAGCTTGCAAACGAGGCAATGAGGGGAGAGGAGAAAGGCCACGTTCTGTGGCCTTTGAGAAGCCCTCAGTTTTTAAGGGACTCCCCTTTTTGTGCTGGCAGCAAGTCATCATTGTCGTTTAGAGAGAGTTTCCTCTCTGTTCCCTGGGTTTTGTGTGGTCTGCATGGAGTTTCTGACGCAATTATACAGGTATCGCTCCTTCTGCCATCCAGCACAAACTTCACCTTGCTGGGACTCCTTTGGACTGGAGCTGGGACTCCTCCTACACAGACGCTTTCTGCTGCAGCTGCATGCCTGCAGACTGTGGGCCCTGAGGGCGGCCGGTCTAGACTTTTGGGAAGCTCTGTGTGGGTTTCTTTTTGCATAAACCGAGCATTTGAGGCATTGATCCTGACCTCATGATGTGAAAGGTGAGGTTTGGAATTTTTAGAAACACTGAAATCATGGGAGTACACCCGCACCTCTTCCAGGGTCTTGGGTCTTAAAAAAAGTGTGGTATTATGGGATGCCAAGATACAGGGGTCCCGTAAAGCGGGGTTGCCTTGCCTGGGCCGAGCCTGCTGGTCAGCAGAGCCCCATCCTGTCGCTGTTTCTCCCCTGAGAAGCCCCGCCCAGTGCCTCCCCATGGCCCCAGGGACGAGGCCCCCACTCCCCGCAAGGGCCGCACGCTCTTGCCTGCTGTGGCGGCTCTGACCTTGATCCCACAACATTGTGGTGTGCCAGAACGTCTGAGAGCGCTTTTTACTCTCGGACTCAAACAAAACCATGTCTTGAGCTTGTCTGGGTAGGTGGGGGGCTCAGCGTCCATCTCTTCCAGGGCTCCCCAGTCCGCGGTGTTGCAGAAGCCTCCAGGCCCTTCCTAACTCAGAACTGGGGCCACACGTGCTGCTCCCCTCTGTCCCGATGGGCCCTTGGGTGCTGACTGGGGGCCTCGCTGCTTCGGGGGCATCTCAGGACCCCCGTAACCAGCACTGCAGAGACCCAGGCCCATCCACCCACTCCTCTGCCCTTCCTCCTCCTCACTGGGATGCCCTGAGCTTCTCAGAGCACCGGAAACATGGATGCTCTCTGTGCACGTGCGTGTGTGTGCTGTGTCTGCATGCGAGTGTGTGGGGCTGCATTTGTGTGTGTACGTGTGCATGTGCTGTGCATGTGTGTGTGTGCATACAGTACACCCATGTGTATACGTTCATGTGGGTGCATGCACACACATGTGTGTACGTGGGCATTTGAGTGTGGCCACAGATGTATCCACGTGTGTGTGAATGTGCGCACGCTGTGCGTAAATACGCATGTTCGCATGTGTGTGCCCGTTGTACCTGTGAGTGTGCATACGTGTGTGTGCGCGTGTGGACGCCCAGGCTATGAGTGAGAGCTGACACCTGCCTTAACCTCAGGGGCCTCTGTTTGCTCCTAGTAGCCGTGACCCTGAGCTCACGGCAGTCGACAGGCTCACGTGAATCACCGTGCGGAGGATTTCCTGGGGGCGAATGTGGCCTGGCCATCCTGGGCCTCTCCCACGCGCATAGGCAGGGCTGGAGTGCCAGGCCCGGGACCTGGGGCCTAGGGACCAGAGAGCTGGGGCCACGGGGTGGTCCTGGGAACAAGGGGCTATGGGGCTGGGGGTTGGAGGTCGGGGGGATGGGGCGCTGGGGGACAAGGGGTGGGGTGGAGGTCAGGAAGCTGGGGGGCCGGGGTGGCAGGAGGCCTGCAGGGGTGCTGACCCCACGCCCCCAGTGAGCCGGGCGTCGGGGAGGGGCGGGGGTGAGCTCAGTCTCGGATGCGCAGTCCTGGCTGGAGCCCCGGCCGGTGTCCTGCTGCAGCCCCGCTCAGGAGCGACGGCACGGTGGTCAGAAATGGCCCAGCTTTTGCCGTCAGGACAGATAAACAGTCGGCCTGCTGTTTACTTTTGCCGAGGCCACCAGCCCTTCTCCTCAGAGTGGGGGGAGTCGCCTGTGACGTGATGAAAGAAGCTCTTCGTCTGCCTGGGACAGCGAGTCCTGCGGGTCGCCCGCGGGACCTGGCATCCCGGGGGGGCCGTCGGGGCGGAGCCTGAGACCTGAAACCTCCGAGCTGGGCTCGGTGTCGGCCGGGCCCGGGTGCCAGGGAAGGGGTGTTGGGCCGCCGGGGGCCTCTGGTGGTGTGGGCGGCCCTGGACACTGGGGGGTGGGGTCAGGCCTTGAACGCAGAGCCCACATCGGCGAGGGCTTGGGGAAGCACCCAGGAGGGCGACGGCTGGAAGGACGGTTGACCATGGGGGTGCGGGGCTGGGGGTTGCGTTCCAGGAGAGACCCGGCAACAGGCAGAAAGGCGGCCACGGGGCGACCCCACGAGCCTGCAGCGGGAGCCTCTCGCTCACCTGTCCCGCCCCACCTGGGCTTCTGGCCCCGCCCACAGCTGCTTTGGGGATGAAGTCTTAGGGGTGTGAGGGTGGTGCTGGGCCCCCCCCCCGCCAGAGTCCACCCCAGCTCCTCCTCCTCCCTGTCACCAGTCGCCTCCCTCCCAGGAGCCCCAGGCCAGCAGCCCCCACACCGAGACGCTGCAGAGGGAAGAGCGCCCGGCTGGGCCAGCAGGTGACTCGGGGCCTGCGCCTCAGTCTCTCTGCCGGGGCTGTGGGCGGAGGGCGACTGATGACCCTGATGCCTGTGTGGCGGTCCCTGTCCAGAGGGGAGTGGCCTCTGGAGAGAGGGGCCCCCACCCGAGCAAGCCTCACCTCGGATCACCGTGTCGCCCCTCTGTGCCTCAGTTTCCTTCCCGATAAAACAGTCTAACGATGCCCCCTCGCGGCTGCGGGGGGTCAGGGACACTGTCCCCCTGGGACAGCTCAGGGACGCCCTGCTCACGGTGAGCGCTCGGCAGATGCAGACCGTGGTCAGCACTGGCCTTGTGGGGCCGCATCTGCAGCTCTGTTCAGCCGAAGGGGGTCTGCCTTCTGGGCCCCATGGTCCAAGGCCTGAGCCCCATTAAGGTGGCCACCCGCTTCCTGCCCTGGTCATTGCACACAGGCTCCAGCAGAGGGGGGCCACGCTCCATGCACAGCTCCGTCCTCCCGGCAGAGGCGGCCTGCGGTGTCTGCGGGAGGCTGGATGGAGAGTGGACCCCCGATGCACAAAGGCCATCTGCAGGGACTGGGAGCTGGGGCCTCGGACCTGGTGTCCGAGATGTCACCGTGAACAGGGTGGGGGGGGGGTGGGGGTGAGGGGCTGCTGGCCGCACGCCCTCCTGGCTGGCCTGCCCTCCGAGTGTCCACCCTTGGCCTTGGGGAGCTTGGTCAGGTAGATGGTGCACAGCGAGGTGTTTGGGCCACCCCAGGCTGCTCCCCGGCACGGGAGGGGAGACCCAGGCAGGCGGGCCAGGGGCTTGATCAGGGCCACACAGCCTGCAGCTCCTATGGGTCCTGGACTGGAGACTGAGTTGGCCGCCACTTCCAGGCTCTAACCCTGGGGGTGGTCCAGGGATGGCAGAGGGGTTCTGACCTTTAATACCCACAGAGATGGGTTTTCTGCACCGTCCTGTTCGGATCACAGGCTTCTCGGTTCCGCTGGAACCAGCGTTGGTGCAACGTGCCTGGGGTGGGGGGGGGGGCGGGTCCTCCCCCGCTGTGGCCTGCTCCGCGTGGTCCGCGAGAAGCCACCTGTCCTGGCCGGGGACTGAGTGGACAGAGGCCTAGAGGGGGCCCCTCAGACCAGGAAGGAGGGCAGCCAGGCCGTCTGCTGAGAAGCTGGCACCATTAGGGCAGAAGAGCCCATGTGGCTGGCGGGGTTCTGAGGCCGAGGGGACACTGGCTCGGGACCTGCCTCTGGCCTCGGGGAGTGACAGCCTCCACCCGCTGCGATAAGCCTAGGTTGAAGCAAGCTGTCTTTCAAAGCTGGTCAGGATGCCCTGAAATGAGCAAACCCAGCACCCCTCCCCCATGCAGGGTTGACAGGGCGGGGCTGGGACCTTCGGAAATCATCACAGCAACTGCCTTAAAAGCAGCAGAGACCCCGCTGCTGGGAATCCGTGCAGAGGCAATAATGCGGGACAGGAAGCGGGCACTGAGGACCTGCATGTCCCCCACAGGGTGGTTTATGACGCCCCCCAAATGCCCACCACTGGAGGAACGGCTGAAGAATCGCTACGTAATCATGGGATTCTATTCAGCTAACACAATGAGTTATATTAAGCGGAAAAAAAGCCAGACTGCGTGTATTATTTTCCTGTGGCCACTGTAACAAATTACCACAAACCTAGTGCTTTAAAACAATACACATTTATTATCTTAGAATTGGGGGGGGGGCGGTCAGAGTCCTAAAGGTGTGGATGAAACCGGGTCCCTCCTGGAGGCTCCAGGGAGCATCTGTTCCCGGCACTTCCAGCTTCTAGAGGCGCCTGCATCCCTGGCTGAGGCCCCGCTCTCCATCTTCAAAGCCAGCAGTGCAGCATCTCCCGATCTCTCTCGATCTCTCTCTGCCTCCGCTTCCATGCTCACACCTCCCTCTCTGACCCTCACCTTCCTGCCTCCCTCTCATAAGGACCCTGGTGATCACATTAGGCCCATCCGGTTAATCCAGGAGGACCCCCCCCATCTCAAGGTCCTTAAGTTCATCCCATCTGTCAAATCCTGTCGCCAGGGTGATGGTTAATTTTATGTGCCAGCTTGGCTGGGCTTTGGGGTGCCCAGACATTGGGCCAAACCTGAATCCAGGGGTATCTGCGAGCGTGTGTCTGGATGAGGTTAGTATCTCAGGAAGCAGGCTGGGTGCAGCAGTCTGCCCTCCTTAACGTGGGTGGCCCCGCCAGTGCGCTGAGGCCCAAATAGAACAGAAAGGCTGACCCTCCCCTGGGGAGGGGGAACTCCTGTTCCTGCTGGCCTTCGACCTGAGACTCTGAACTGACACATCGCTCTTCCTGGGTCTCAACCCTGCTGGCCTTTGGAGCAGAACTTACACCATCGCTCTGCTGGGTCTCCAGCTTGCTGATCTTGGGACTTCTCATCATCGAGTGAGCAAATTCCTTACGATAAGCTCTTTCCGTTTACACATCCCATTGGCTCGGTTTTCCTAGAGAAGCCCGACTCATACACCACGTGAGTTGACGTAGTCACAGGTTCCGGGGCTGAGGACATGGCGTCTTTGGGGGCCGTTGTTGAGCTGACCACATGGGACGCGATCATCATGATTATGTCGGAAAATGCCGGAACCAGGCCGGCGGTGCTCATTTCTGGGTGCTGGGACTGCACTTGACTGTCTCCCTTCTTTTGATGTCTCTGGGGTTTTCGGTCTTTCTGTCTTCATGGGAAGACTAGCTGCAGGTGGGGCGTCCCAGCCAAGGGAGAGGCAAATGCTGGGACCCCGTGGGACGGCCTTGGGTGTGGGGCTGCCCCTGGGACCACCCACCTCCCTGTGAGCCATGGCTGAGTCTCCCGCTGGGTGTGTGTCGGGACCCTCTGAAATCACCGTGGTTCATTCTTCCTGCAGAGTGTGTCTGTGAGCACGGGGAAGAGGAGACGGGCGAAGATGCTGCCCCAAAGGGTCCCTGGGAGAGGAAGCCTGGAGCGCCCCCTGGGGTGAGTGGCTCACACTGCGTCTGAGCCCCGGGTCGGGGGCCAGGAGCGTGTGTGGTGGAGCCTCCCCCAGGGAGGGGGACGTCTTTGGTCACAGGGTGACTCCAGCTGTCGGGGACACGCGTGTGGTAACCTGCCACTGTGCGGGGGGCAGCTCGGCCTCCCTGGCCTGCCCTCTGCGGCCCAGTGCAGACCAGGCGGCTTAAAAGGAGCTGGATTCTTCCGCAGTCCTGGAGGCTGGATGGCTGAGGTCGGTGTCTCAGGGCTGGTTCCTTCTCTGGCCTCTCTCCTTGGTGTCCCTGTGTCCTTATAGCCTGTAACTGGAATTGCTTCTTCTTCGGGGTCACGTGCCAACAGGTGGAGGCCGGGTGGACAGTGGTGGGCACTTGCCAAGCGGTCAAGTGAAAACACTTCTGCGGAATTCCCAGTACTTCCGGGGCCAGAATGATTCCGTTGACCGTTTCGTGCCAGCCCTCAGGTTCTCTGAGATTCCCCGACTCCAGGGCCAGCTTTTCCTCTGTAAGCCCCCCTTCCTGTGGCCTTGGGTAGAGAAGTTCTCTGCCCTGTGATGCCACAGGCTGCGTCTGGGGGGAGCGAGGCGGGCAGGCTCGCTGCGCTGACCTGAGCGTGTGCCTGCGTGTCCAGGAAATTTACAAAGTCCAGACCCCAAGGAGCAGAATAGGAACTCAGCCAGACGCCACTTCCAAGCCCTTCAGGGCTGGGTAAGGGACATACCAGGGTGTCCCGAGGCTTGGGCCACAAGTCCATGTGAGCAGGGTGCGTGGGGACCACACGGTCACAGGTGACAGGATGGCACTGGCTTCCAGGCAGCAGGTGGGTGGGCTTCTCTCCCGGGTGCGGCCCGTCCTCACGCCGGGGGAGTCCCGCTCCCTGAGCTGAAGCCGCCACCACGCGCCCGCTAACAAGCCTGGAGTTTGGAGCATGCCCTGCTTCCCCAAGCCCTGTCCTAGCGGGACTGCTAAGGGTTCTGAGGAAAGCTTCTCCTGACCCTCAGTTACCCGGGCTGTCCACACTGCCTGGAGGCCATCGCATGGTTGGCTGTGGTTTAGGCGGTGTAGACTGGACTTGTGGGCGTCCCCCTCTTAGGTCAGCTGGGGAGACCTTGGTCCCATCCTCGAGGAGCTGTGTGGGGAGGGGCCGGGGTTGTGGACACAGGCCTGAGCTGAGGGTGAGATGCTGGAGACCTAATGGGCTAGGCCCCAACTGGCCAGAAGCGTGGTCTGAGCTTTGGGGTGGTGGAGGCGGGGTCCCTAGCTGGAGCTCCATTAAGGCAAGTAAACTGCCCCCAGGTAAGTCTGTCTGCTGGTGACCCTCACCCTGTCCCTTGCTGGGTCACCTGTGGTGTGAGTGGGGTCCAGCTCGGGGACAGTCACACCTCTCCCTGTCCTGGGGGGCTGGGGTCGCAGCCGCCTGCCTGACCTCTGCCTGGTGTGACTGATGTACTTCCACGCTGGGGAAGCCGTATTCCTGACCATTCCCCCTTGTGCAGGCTGGCTGGGAGGTGCCAGGTCCCAGGCCTGGCCTCCAGATGAGTCAGCGGGCTGCGGGCGGGCCCCAGAGCCCCCAAGAAGGAGGCACGGACCTCCCACCTCTTGTTCCCTCTGGGAGCGCCCACCTTCACTCTGGTTGGGCGGGATGAGGGCAAAAATGATGCCCTCATGAAGGTTCCCACCTCCCCAAGTGGACGAAGGGGCATTGTGACACGGCCTGCTCTGGAGGAGGGGGTGTGGGAGAGGAGGGCGGGGGAGAGGGAAGAGGAGTGGGGGGGAGAGGGAAGAGGATGGGGGGGAGAGGGAAGGGAAGCGGGAGCGGGGAGGGAGGAACCTGTAGGGCTCAGAGTCCCGTGACCTGCCTGCTCCCCTCCCTCACAGCGTCTGTCGAGCCTCCCGTGAGCCGGGCCCTGGAACGGAAGTGATTTCTCCAGTCTGGCCGTGTTCGTCCAGGCTTCCCTGGCCTGAAGGCAAGGACAGCCCTGCTCGGTCCACCCTCCTCTGCCCCCCCGACGGACCCTGAGGACGTCACTACTTGGGGTCTGTGAGATGGGGCCCAGGTGGCCCAAAGTGCCGGAACGGTGGCTCTGGGGACCCTGTAAGGGACGTGCCTTCAGGGCAGTGAGGACTCTGAGGCCCCGGGCTGGGGGGGGCAGTCACGTGAGGTCACCCATGGGGTCACTGGGGCCTGAGCCTGGATCCCGCTTCTTCCCCCGTGGAGCGTGGGAGTGAGATCTTCTGTACCATTGGCTGGTCTCTCTCCCGTCACCCGGGCCAGCTCCGGTCCCTGGGGGCCAGAGGAGGCCTGTGGGCGGGGGTCCGCTTCCCAGGCTGGCACCGTCACCGGGGTGCTCCTCTTAACCAGCAGCACGTGTGCGTCCCGGCCGGCTTCCTGCGCAGTATGGATGTGCCCAGAGGACTGATATTTTCTGGCGACAGAAGAATTTGGCCCCTTTCCTCATATGCCTGCCACGGGGGTCCCCAGCCCGGCAGCGAGGATCTTGGCATCTGAGTTTAGCAGACACAGCCAGGGAGGCACGGGGGCGGCCTGTGGGCGGGGTGCATCCAGATTTGGGTGGAAATGCCGGGGTGGGAACGGTGGCGTGGACGGAGAGGTGCCTGGTGCAGGGGCCATTAACCACCAGGTAACAGATTTGATTAATTTTGTGCCTGGAGGGTTTTTTTTTTTTTTTTTCTTTTCCCAAAGAATCAGAGAAAACAAAATATTTTTCTAATTAAATAAATGTACGGTGCACGGTAATGGAGGCCGTCTGTTGGTCTGTGACAGGGCGGGGGAGACGTGGAATAATGATTTTATTTTTTCATTAAATAGAATTATAGGCAGTTACTCAAAGCAATGCTGAGCCTAATTGAGAGAAACCCATTTCTTCTTAATTTACTTTCACGGTTTTGGATGATAAAAGAGTGTGTTCGTTGGAAAATTAAATAAAAAACACACCACGAGGACAGGGGTCTCTTTAGGTGCATTATTTGGTCCTTCCAGCTTTTAGTAATGGTCAGCAGGCCCAGGTGAGAAAGGGGGGGACTTGGGCCTCGGGGGTTCTGCTTGGGGGTTTCGGGGTTGTCGGAGGTTTGGGGGCATAGAGACCCCGAGACCACCAGGCTCTGCGGGGTCCCGGCTCCCCTCCGTGGGACGTCCAGCACACGCTGTCCTGCAAGGCACAGACCTCCCAGTGTCCGTCCCAGGTCCCCTCGCCTCTGACTTCCATGGGGTCTGGACCTCCCTCCCAAATCCGTTCTGCCCATCAGAATCCTCGAGAAATTGGCTGGCCCGGAAGTACGAGGCCATCGAGATCACTCGGTCTTGTACCTGGGTCTGTGCACAGGTTCCTCGGCATCACCCCTGCCCCGCCCCCTAGGAGGGCTCCCACCTCCAGGGTCTGTGCTGACCAGGTACCTCGACCACCTTCTGCACTCGCTCATCAATATTCCACTTCCTTCAGGAACCCCACCCCGCCCCCCGCCCAGCCCCTTCCCATTGCTCATCCTGCTGTGCCCAGCTCCTGGGGCACCGCCCCACCAACATGGGCATCGAATGAGGATGTGGCTCTTTGGACCCGTATTGAGCTCCTACTGCCTACAGGAGAGCCCTGCGAAGTCTGGGGGGTGGCGTTGGACAGCCTGCCTTGGTGGCCAAGGGCACCCAGCGCCGTGCTTCTGAGCCTTCTGCGATGCCAGGAACATCCTGTATTCGCCCTGCCCGCAAGGGCGGCCACGGCCCCGTGTGGCAGATGAGCATTTGAGATGCAGCGAGTGTGACTCTGGAGCTGGATTTTAAACTGTATTTATTTTAATTAATTTAAATTGAAATCACCACAGACAGCTAGTGGCTACCGTATCACACGGGAGCCTTTGAAATTCCGGCGACGTCCTCCTGCTTTAGATACAATCTTTGACACAGAGAGGCGGTCCCAGGTCTCTGTGGCACACGTTCCCCCTTCCCTGTTTTGGGGGCAAATAGCATTTCTTGGGTGAGAGGTATATACAGTCAGACAAGCATGAGGATATTTATTTTTAATTGAATTGTATTTTTAAAAACATAATGCACAGTTCAGAACGTACAACAGTCTCCAGTGAGAAGCAAGTCTCCTCCAGCCCCCACCTGGCTGCCAGCCATTCCTGCCCCTACCTGAGCCACCCCATCTGCTTCTCTCTAACCCCTCGAGTCGCAAGGAAGGGGTGCGGGTGCCCGTGGAGGACCGCTACATCCTGGATGCCAGCTACTGAGCTGCCAGCGACATCACACCAGCTAAAATCTCCAGCCTGGGGCTGCCTCACGACTGCCCCGCTGGGCTCTTCTGGGTAAGGGCTGAGCCGAGGCTCCGGCCGGGGCTTCTGTGAAATCAGGACTGCTCGGGGACACCCAGGATGGATGGGTGCCACAGACCGAGGGCCTCACCAGAGTTTCTCTGGGCATTTCTGGCTGTGAGCTCCTGTTCTGTTTGGGCTCTGAGCTGCTGGGACACGGAGCCCCCAGCCAGCGCTGAGCCGAGGTCAAGGGCATTCGGGAGGGAAGAGCTACTGCAGCAGCCCCTGGGCATCCTGCCTCCCAGACTTCCCCCAGCCCCCTCGGCCCTGAGCTCCCCCTGCCCCGTCCTGGCTCCCGCCTTGAAGACCGGATCCCGGGGCTGGGAGCAGGTTCGGTCCCCTGCTGGGGTCCCCACCTGTGCGTGCTGCTGTGGCCAAGCGGTCACCTCTGGGGGAGGTCACTCCCCGTGGGGCCACTTTGCTGGGAGGCTCTGTTTCCACTCACCGCTCCTGCTACTTTTTACACTAACTACTTCCCAGGACAGGCCCAGTGGCCGTGGATAATGGTTCCCGTCTGTGGAGCCTTCCAGAGCTGCTTTTCCCGCTGGCCCTCCCCTCAGCCTGCGCCCCCGGACAACCAGAGCCCCAGAACCAAGCTGCTCCCATCCCCTGAGGCGGCCTGAGCTCCCCGGGGGAGGCAGCACGGGGTCCTCATAGCAGGTCCTTGCCTTCATGGGACCTGGGCCGAAGGGGACCCAGGCTGGGCCTGCCTGGGTCGGGGTGGGGGGCCCTCTGAGGTCTCCCCAGGTCCCTGGCAGAAGGCAGACACTTCACACAGGCTTCTTACACAGGGCTGCTCACGGCCACCCACAGACACTTATTAGTCTGCTGCATCCAGCTCTGCACTGGACCCTGGGGCCCGAGGGTGTGTGTGTGAGCGCGGCCAGGAGCAGAGCTGCATGGGAAGTCTGCGTTCTTGCTTCCTTTCCGAGGGGACACTGAGGGTCTCCAGGCTGCCCCACCCACGGTTCTGTTTCCCACATGAAAGTCGGACATCTGGCCAGGTTTCTCCTTGCACACCTGCTGTGATCACACCCTGGGCGGGAGGCCTTTGGCTGGGTCTGAGCTCAGCAGAGAGGCACCTGGCGATCGATTGGTGATGCCTGCCACGGTCGTGGGCCCGAGCGGCAGGAATTGTTTCTCGTCTTTGAGTTGGTGAGCGTGGATGCTGCTGGGACGCCCACGCTGGGGCCGGGTCACCAGGTCTTTTCATCACCAGCACATTTCAACACTCCCCAAAGTGTTGGTTGATTTCACTGAGCCCACAATACGTATTGACGGGCACCTGTGCAGAATGAAGGTGTGTGTGTCGGGCTGTTGTCGGGGAGCAGAGGCGGCATGGCCCACCGGTGGAGAGAAATGTGAGCTGCAGCCGGTGTGGGGGGCAGGGAGGCAGGAGGGAGACGTCCGGTTTGCTGGTTGGCCAGCAAGTGGGAGATGAACGGCTGCCTGAGCTGAAGTGTGAGCTGCGGCCTAGCCTTAAAGCCACGTCTGGGGGCTCTGCGCCCCAGTTCCTCTGCCCAGAGGTGCTAGTCAGGCACCGTGGTGGTCAGCGCTCTCCCCTTTCTGGAACCCTCCTCCAGCAGCCCCAGCGCCCACCCCACCCTGCCGGACCCGAGCTTCTGAGGCGCCAGACCCACGAAGGGGGTGAGGAGGGCCCGAGGGGCCCAGATGGCAAACCAGGGATGCCATGCTGCCCACGGGCTCAGTCCACAGGGCGAGGGGGAGGGGTGCTTCGGGCACCTTGGTGCCCTGGCCTCGTCCACGTACCCTCCCCATGGCCTCAGAGCCCTGGGGCGAGGCTGACCCCGCAGGAGCACCGCAGGGGCAAGTACAGCTGGAGCCTTGCAGGGGGCGTGATGGATGGGGCGGGCGTCCTGCTGGGCCGTGACGAATGTCCCTCTCCCTCGCAGGCTCACTTTGGAGCTCTAATACTCCTCGAAAGTCCCATTTGTCCCCTGTAATCACAGCATTAAACTTTAATATCCAGTATTAATAAAACATACTCTCCCTAATATCGCCAGAAGAGGCTGGGAGCCAGCGGGTGTGAGGATGGTCCCCGGGTGACCGTCCCTAATGCTTTCCCGGTGGCCGGGGGCTGGGGGCAGCGCCGAGAGGGCACCAGGCCTCCTGGACAAGTATGGGGTGAGGGGGCCTTCTCTGAGGGGTTGGGCCGAGGGCCAGTGGGTCCTGGGGCCGGTCTGTGTGTTGCCAGCAAGAGTACGCTTGCCATTTGGGATGTTTCGTTTCTCCCCGACGGGCTTTATTTTATGTTATTTCATGTTATTTTTGAGATGTCATCACGCATCACACCACTCACTCTTTCAAAGTGTGCAGTCGGGGAATATAGCACCGTCGACCCTCCTCATTCACGGACTCGGTGTTTGTGGATTCGCCTCCTTGCTGATGGGTATTTGTGGCCTCCACATCCATCCCGTGGCACTTCTGTGGTCACTCACAGACACGTGGGGGGCCGTGAAAACTTTGAGTCACGAGTCACGTGTCCCTGGGTGAGCTTCGGCTCACAATGGGGACAAGGGTCCTTCCCGTGGGCTACCTGGTGCCGAGTTTTCCACATTTCTGGGCTTTTCTTTGGCGATTTTGCTGTTTAAAGTGGCCTCAACCTGGTGCTGGGGTGCCGTGTGGCCTGCGTGTGGCCTCGTGCGGGCTGACCGTGCTCACACACGTGAGGGACACGGACCTGGCTGCCAGCCCGCGTGCCAGCCAGGCAGTGTCAGCACCCAGCACCCGACGGGTAACCCTCCAACTGCCCTCGACAGGCAGGTCCAGTCCCGCATAGAGAGCGGGGACCTGGGTCATGGGGGTCAAGGCCCTCTCCTCTGCCACCCCTGGAGCCAGGAGGGGTCACTGCCCTCGCCTGGTCCGTCCTGGGCACAGACGGCAAAGGCAGAAGCAGGGCCCTGGGGTCTGCAGGCTGGCCGTGGGCTGGGTGGTCGAGCACCGCTGACCCCACAGCCTCCAGACCGTGAGGTTTAAGGTGTTTATGGAGGCGGAGGTGGCCAGGACGGAGGGGACAAAGAGGCTTTGGCGGGCGCAGCATCCGGCACAGGACACGAAACCTTCTCAGAAAATCTGGACATGGCTCTCCGTTCCCTGGAGAGAGGGCGGTGGCGAGGAGAATGGGGGCTCTGTGTGCAATGGCCCCTCCCCGAGCCGCGGGCTGCCCCGCCCTGGGAGCATGTGGTTCCCGGCCTGCATTCCACCACCTGGAGCCTTCCAGAAGCTCGGCCTCCTTCTGGCCACAGCTGGGCTGTGTGGTTGAGGCACGAGGCCCTCGGGACCCCAGAGGCTCTGGGTTCCAAGATTGTGGGTTTGGAGACGGGGTTTCAAGGCCGTACCCTGAGGGGCTGGTGGGCGGGGAGCGGGGATGGGGCTGGAGCTGGACTGTGGGGGGCCGGTGGGCTGGGGGAGTCCAGCCCCTGGGGAGCCATTTGGAATCAAGCTGGAGCCCCAAGGACCTGTGAGGTCATTGGAAAAAATTGAGGGGCCCCCACCGAGGATGGTTTCGGCTCGCCGGTCCCATAAATCTTACCGTAGGGCATGAAACACCAAGTGAGTGGTCATTTTGGGCTATTGTTCAAACCAGAGTCCTGCAGTTGTGGTCCCACACTGGGCCAGGCTGCCCGTCCCAGCCTGGACCCCCAGGTCTGCCACCCTGGGCCCAGCATAGCAAAACCACAGAGTCCTGTTAAACCCATTCTCGCCCCTCTGGCCCCCGATCCCGCCGCTGCTCCCGCACTGCCAGCCTGTCTGTGTCTCTCTTGGCCTTGGACCAGATTCCTGCCGGATGCTCCACGGGCCATGGGTGATCCCCAGCCGCCTGCAGTGGTCTTCAGGCAGCGTGGTGGTTTCTGATGGAAATCTGGTGAAGCGAAAGGGTTCCTGCACACTCACTAATGTGAAATTTAGGATTAATTATGATTTCCACAGAAATCCCACTATGCAAATCATAATCATTTTGTTCTGAAGGGCTGCACCAGGGCGTGAGGCCTGCAGCGGCCCGAGATCCATCTCCCCGACCCACAGGGCGTTATCTGTTATGGAACTTTGTCAACTATGGGCACGGAGCCCTTGAAGCTTTTGCCTCTTTTCCAAAAAAGCTCAGGGATCTCCAGGTAAATCCAATTGTGTGGGTTCTTTTTTTTCTCTCCTCAGGACAACTGCAAAATGCTTTTCAGGTTTAAGTGGAAGAATTGTGTTGCCAAAGGCTGAGAAGAGATGAAAATGTCATTCAAAAGTGCATGAAAGAGTTTTATAGTGTCTGGCCTTACATTTAGGTCTTTAATCCATTTCGAGTTTATTTGTGTGTATGGTGTTAGGGAGTATTCTAATTTCATTCTTTTACATGTAGCTGTCCAGTTTTCCCAGCACCACTTATTGAAGAGGATGTCTTTTCTCTATTGTATAGTCTTGCCTACTTTATCAAAAATAAGGCGACCATGTGTGCGTGGGTTTAATCTCTGGGCTTTCTATCCTGTTCCATTGATCTGTATTTCTGTTTTTGTGCCAGTACCATACTGTCTTGATTACTGTAGCTTTGTAGTATAGTCTGAAGTCAGGGAGCCTGATTCTTCCAGCTCTGTTTAAAAAAAAAAAAAAAAAAGTGCATGAAAGAAGCTAATTGACCCCCTGCTGAGAAGGTCTTAGGACAAACCACAAAGCTGACATAAGTTCTGGCCCAGGAAAGCGCACAGTGGCTCTGGCCCCACTGCCTCCCAGGTGTATGGGGATCTTGCTCAGGGGTCTTCGAGGCTGTGGTGGGGCAGGGGACAGTTGGTGCCTGGCCCAGGCGACCAGGAGTGCTCCTATCCTTCATTCTATTGTCACTGGGAGCTTGTCATGGCAGGATGGACATCTCATTTCACCATCACTGTTTGGGAATGCTGCTGGGGGACAAGCCAGAGTCCTGTGTCCCACAAAGAAGCAGTGGACGCTTTGATTTCTGTGCAGAGGAGAGAGGCAGGCAGCCACCCCCTTCTGGTCTCTTTTTTCTTTAAGTTAATTTTTATCGGAGTATAGTTTCTTTACAATGTTGTATTAGTTTCTGCTGTACAGCAAGGTGAATCAGTTATATGTATACATGTATCTGGTCTTTTTTAGTTTTCCTTCCCATTTAGGTCATGACAGAGCCCTGAGTAGAATTCCCTGTGCTATACTGTAGGTTCTCATTACTTAATCTATTTCATACACAGTAGTGTGTATATGTCAGTCCCAACCTCTGGTCTTAGTGCAGAGCTCAGAGCATGTCCGAAGGGGCCAAGCGCAGCTCCCGTGGCCACGAGCGTTCATCTCTTCCATGTGCTGCTCAGCGGCGGGGAATGCGGCACCGGCTCCTCTACACAGGAGCACCACGCTGGTCTGGGAAGGGACGCCATCACGCTGCTCAACCTGATTCCCATGATCCGAGCATGTGGCGTGGGGGGTACACTGAGCACCACGCAGCGGTCATTTTCCACATTCCTCCCCAAAGCACATACCTCCCATGGCACACACTGGTCTTGCCTCTTTCTGAACTTTACGTACATGGAGTCACATGCGTGGCCTCTTTCGTGTCTGGTTCCTTCCGCTCAGCATTAATCCACGAGGTTAATCCATGCACGTGGGGCTGAGATTTGCTACCTTTGTTGCCACCTTGGAGTTGCCACAGTCTCCGTCCATCCTACTGCCCGTGGGCACTTGGATTGTGCCTGCCTTCGGCTGCTGCTTGTTCTGCGGCTTTGAATGCCGTTGTACGTGTCGGTTGGTGGATGTGTTCACATCTCCATGGAGCACATACACCACGGAGCGGAATTGCTGGGTCACGAGGTACGTGTAGGTTCAGCTTCAGTAAACACTGCTGCTTCTCGGTTTTCCAAAGTTTCACGGATTTCCATTCTCATTAGCAGCGAACCAGAGTTCCAGGGCTCCATGTCCTCACCAACACAGGTGTCGCCAATCTTTAATTTTAGCCATTCTGGTAGGCATGTAAGGGGTCCCTTTGTGCTTTTAATTAGCATTTTCCTGATGAGCAGTGACATTTCAGGGTTTTTTTTTTCTTTTCAATTTCTTATAGGATAACTTTTGTGAAATGCCCATACAAGTCTTTTACCCATTTTTTGATTATTGGGTGTCTTTTGTTCTTACTGATTTGCAGAAGGTCACTATATGTTCTGGATATGAGTCCTTTTTTTTTTTTTTTAATAAATTAATTAATTTATTTTTGGCTGTGTTGGGTCTTCGTTTCTGTGCGAGGGCTCTCTCTAGTTGTGGCAAGTGGGGGCCACTCTTCATCACAGTGCGCGGGCCTCTCACTATCGCGGCTTCCCTTGTTGCGGAGCACAGGCTCCAGACGCGCATGCTCAGTAGTTGTGGCTCACGGGACTAGTTGCTCCGCGGCATGTGGGATCTTCCCAAACCAGGGCTCGAACCCGTGTCCCCTGCATTGGCAGGCAGGTTCTCAACCACTGCGCCACCAGGGAAGCCCTGGATATGAGTCCTTTACCAGATATATTTGCCCTCAGTCTGTGGTTTGCCTTTTTACTTTCTTGCCTTATGATCTGTGTTTATGTGTTCTACTCGAGAAATCTTTGCCTACACAAAAGTCATGCAAATTTTCTCCCAAGTTATCTTCTGGGAATTTTGTTGTTTTATCTTTCATATGTAGAATTCACATTGTTCTAGGAATTGATATTTATGAGTGGTGTGAAGTACGGATCTAGATTTATTTTTACCTATATTGATACCCAAATGACTCAGTACTTTTTCTTGAAAAGCCATCTTCCCCTGTCTACACTGCAATGTCACCTTTATCCTTTATCCTGACTGGGTCTGTCTCCTGGGTCTGTGTGTCCATCCTTGTACCAACGCCACAATTCCGTAGTTATTGTAGCTTCATGATAAATGTTGACATTGGGTACTGCAGGTCCTCTGCATTGTCCTCCTGCAAGATTTTCTCCCTATTCCTGACCCTTTTCATTTCCATATACACTTCAAAATTGTATATGTATACACTTCAAAATTGTCTTGTCAACTTCCACCAATAACAACTTGTTGGAATTTCAAAATTAATATTGAATCCATGTATTAATTTGGAGATAATTGACATCTTTACAATATTGTATTTCAAGACACGAAAACGATAGGAACCTACATTTATTTACGTTCATCATTGCTTTTCAAGAAATTTATTTTTTTCTTCTAGTTTCATTGAGGTATAATTGACATACAACACTGTATAAATTTAAGGTGTACAGCATGCTCATGATTTGATTTACGTACATCATGAAGTGATTATCACAGTAAGTTTAGCGAACGCCCATCATCATATAGGTACAGAATTAAAGAAATAGAGAAAAATTTTTTTCTTGTGATGAGGACTCTTAGGATTTACTCTCAACAACTTTCATATATAACATACAGCAGTGTTAATTATCATGCTGTACATTACACCCCTATTACTTATTTACCTTATAAGTAAGATCAATTTGTGCCTTTTGACTGCCTTCATCCAATTCCCCCTCTCCTCACCACAAATCTGATCTCTTTTTCTATGTTTGTTTGTTTTTGAAATATAATTGACCTACAACACAACATAGTGATTCGATATTTCTAGATATTTCAAAATGATCACATGGTATGTCTAGTTATGATCTGTCACCATACAAAGATATTACATAGTTAATTGACTATATTCCTCACACTGTACATTTCATACCGGTGATTCATTTATTTTGTAACTGAAAGTTTGTAAATTGCAATCTCTTTCACCTATTTCTCTCATCCCCCCACCCTGCCCCCTCTGGCCCCTTAGTTCTCTGTATCTATGAGTCTGTTTCTGTTTAGTTATGTTTGTTCATTTGTTTTGGTTTTTAGATTCCACATATAAGTAAAATCATACAGTATTTGTCCTTTTTTTTTTAACGTCTTTATTGGAGTATAATTGCTTTACAATGTTGTGTTAGTTTCTGCTGTATAACAAAGTTAATCAGCTATACATATACATATAGCCCCATATCCCCTCCCTCTTGCGTCTCCCTCCCACCCTCCTTATCCCACCCCTCTAGTTGGTCACAAAGCACCGAGCTGATCTCCCTGTGCTATGTGGCTTCTTCCCACTAGCTATATATTCTACATTTGGTAGTGTACATATGTCCATGCCACTCTCTCACTTCGTCCCAGCTTACCCTTCCCCCTCCCCATGTCCTCAAGTCCATTCTCTATGTCTGCGTCTTTATTCCTGTGCTGCCCCTAGGTTCTTCAGAACCTTTTTTTTTGTTTTTTAGATTCCATACATATGTGTTAGCATATGGTATTTGTTTTTCTTTTTCTGACTTACTTCACTCTGTACTTCACTCTAGGTCCATCCACCTCACTACAAATACCTCAATTTCGTTTCTTTTTATGGCTGAGTAATATTCCATTGTATATATGTGCCACATCTTTATCCATTCATCTGTCGATGGACACTTAGGTTGCTTCCATGTCCTGGCTATTGTAAATAGTGCTGCAATGAACATTGTGGTACATGACTCTTTTTGAATTATGGTTCTCTTGGGGTATATGCCCAGTAGTGGGATTGCTGGGTCGTATGGTGGTTCTATTTTTAGTTTTTTAAGGAACCTCCATACTGCTCTCCATAGTGGCTCTATCAATTTACATTCCCACCAACAGTGCAAGAGGGTTGCCTTTTCTCCACACCCTCTCCAGCATTTATTGTTTGTATATTTTTTGATGATGGCCATTCTGACTGGTGTGAGGTGATACCTCATTGTAGTTTTGATTTGCATTTCTCTAATGATTAGTGATGTTGAGCATCTTTTCATGTGTTTGTTGGCAACCTGTATATCTTTGGAGAAATGTCTATTTAGGTCTTCTGCCCATTTTTGGATTGGGTTGTTTGTTTTTTTGATATTGAGCTGCATGTGTTGCTTGTATATTTTGGAGATTAATCCTTTGTCAGTTACTTTATTTACAAATATTTTCTCCCATTCTGAGGGTTGTCTTTTCATCTTTTTTATGGTTTCCTTTGCTGTGGAAAAGCTTTTAAGTTTCATTAGGTCTCATTTATTTATTTTTGTTTTTATATCCATTTCTCTAGGAGGTGGGTCAAAAAGGACCTTGCTGTGATTTATGTCATAGAGCGTTGTGCCTATGTTTTCCTCTAAGAGTTTCCTAGTGTCTGACCTTACATTTAGGACTTTAATCCATTTTGAGTTTATTTTTGTGTATGGTGTTTGGAAGTGTTCTAATTTCATTCTTTTACATGTAAGTGTCCAGTTTTCCCAGCACCACTTATTGAAGAGGCTGTCTTTTCTCCATTGTATTCTCTTGTCTCCTTTATCAAAGATAAGGTGACCATATGTGCGTGGGTTTATCTCTGCGCCTTCTATCCTGTTCCATTGATCTATATTTCTGTTTTTGTGCCAGTACCATACTGTCTTGATTACTGTAGCTTTGTAGTATAGTCTGAAGTCCAGGAGTCTGATTCCTCCAGCTCCGTTTTTCTTTCTCAAGATTGCTTTGGCTATTTGGGGCCTTTTGTGTTTCCATACAAATTGTGCAATTTTTTGTTCTAGGTCTGTGAAAAATGCCATTGGTAGTTTGATAGGGATTGCATTGAATCTGTAGATTGCTTTGGGTAGTATAGTCATTTTCACAGTGTTGATTCTTCCAATCTAAGAACATGGTATATCTCTCCATCTGTTTATATCATCTTTAATTTCTTTCATCAGTGTCTTATAGTTTTCTGCATACACGTTTTTGGTCTCCTTAGGTAGGTTTATTCCTAGGTATTTTATTCTTTTTGTTGCAGTGGTAAATGGAAGTGTTTCCTTAATTTCTCTTTCAGATTTTTCATCATTAGTGTATAGGAATGCAAGAGGTTTCTGTGCATTAATTTTGTATCCTGCTACTTTACCAAATTCATTGATTACCTCTAGTAGTTTTCTGGTAGCCTCTTTAGGATTCTCTATGTATAGTATCATGTCATCTGCAAACAGTGACAGCTTTACTTCTTCTTTTCCGATTTGGATTCCTTTTATTTCTTTGTCTTCTCTGATTGCTGTGGCTAACACTTCCAAAACTATGTTGAATAATAGTGGTGAGAGTGGGCAACCTTGTCTTGTTCCTGATCTTAGAGGAAATGGTTTCAGTTTTTCACCATTGAGAACGATGTTTGCTGTGCGTTTGTCATATGTGGCCTTTATTATGTTGAGGAAAGTTCCCTCTATGCCTACTTCCTGGAGGGTTTTTATCATAAATCGGTGTTGAATTTTGTCAAAAGCTTTTTCTGCATCTATTGAGATTATCATATGGTTTTTCTCCTTCAATTTGTTAATATGGTTTTCTCACATTGATTGGTTTGTGTATATTGAGGAATCCTTGCATTCCTAGGATAAACCCCACTTGATCATGATGTATGATCCTTTTAATGTGCTGTTGGATTCTGTTTGCTAGTATTTTGTTGAGGATTTTTGTATCTATGTTCATCAGTGATATTGGCCTGTAGTTTTCTTTTTTTGTGACGTCTTCGTCTGGTTTTGGTATCAGGGTGATGGTGGCCTCGTAGGATGAGTTTGGGAGTGTTCCTCCCTCTGCTATATTTTGGAAGAGTTTGAGAAGGATAGGTGTTAGCTCTTCTCTAAATGTTTGATAAAATTGGCCTGTGAAGCCATCTGGTCCTGGGCTTTTGTTTGTTGGAAGATTTTAAATCACAGTTTCAGTTTCAGTGCTTGTGATTGGTCTGTTTATATTTTCTATTTCTTCCTGGTTCAGTCTCAGAATTTTGTGCTTTTCTAAGAATTTGTCCATTTCTTTCAGGTTGTCCATTTTATTGGCATATAGTTGCTTGTAGTAATCTCTCATGATCCTATGTGTTTCTGCAGTGTCAGTTGTTACTTCTCCTTTTTCATTTCTAATGCTGTTGATTTGAGTCTTTTCCCTTTTTTACTTGATGCGTCTGCCTAATGGTTTATCAATTTTGTTTATCTTCTCAAAGAACCAGCTTTTAGTTTTATTGACCTTTGCTACTGTTTCCTTCATTTCTTTTTCATTTATTTCTGATCTGATCTTTATGATTTCTTTCCTTCTGCTAACTTTGGGGTTTTTTTGTTCTTCTTTCTCTAATTGCTTTAGGTATAAGGTTAGGTTGTTTATTTGAGATTTTCCTTGTTTCCTGAGGTAAGATTGTATTGCTATAAACTTCCCTCTTAGAACTATTTTGCTACATCCCATAGGTTTTGGGTCATCATGTTTTCATTGTCATTTGTTTCTAGGTATTTTTTGATTTCCTCTTTGATTTCTTCAGTGATCTCTTGGTTATTTAGTAGTGTGTTGTTTAGCCTCCATGTGTTTGTAATTTTTACAGTTTTTTTTTTCCTGTAATTGATATCTAGTCTCGTAGCGTTGTGGTCAGAAAAGATACTTGATACAATTTCAATTTTCTTAAATTTACCAAGGCTTGATTTGTGACCCAAGATATGATCTATCCTGGAGAATGTTCCATGAGCACTTGAGAAGAAAGTGTATTCTGTTGTTTTGGGATGGAATGTCCTATAAATATCAATTAAATCCATCTTGTTTAATGTGTCATTTAAAGCTTGTGTTTCCTTATTTATTTTCATTTTGGATGATCTGTCCATTGGTGAAAGTGGGGTGTCAAAGTCCCCTACTATGGTTGTGTTACTGTCGATTTCCCCTTTTATGGCTGTTAGTATTTGCCTTATGTATTGAGGTGCTCCTATGTTGGGTGCATAAATGTTTGCAATTGTTATATCTTCTTGGATTGATCCCTTGAGCATTATGTAGTGTCCTTCGTTGTCTCTTGCAATAGTCTTTATTTTAAAATCTATTTTGTCTGATATGAGAATTGCTACTCTAGCTTTCTTTTGATTTCCATTTGCATGGAATATCTTTTTCCATCCCCTCACTTTCAGTCTGCATGTGTCCCTAGGTCTGAAGTGGGTCTCTTGTAGACAGCATATATATGGGTCTTGTTTTTGTATTCATTCAGCCAGTCTATGTCTTTTGGTTGGAGCATTTAATCCATTTACATTTAAGGTAATTATCTATATGTATGTTCCTATTACCATTTTCTTAATTGTTCTGGGTTTGTTATTGTAGGTCTTTTCCTTTTCTTGTGTTTCCTGCCTAGAGAAGTTCCTTTAGCATTTGTTGTAGTGCTGGTTTGGTGGTGCTGAATTCTCTTAGCTTTTGCTTGTCTGTAAAGCTTTTAATTTCTCCAATGAATCTGAATGAGATCCTTGCTGGGTAGAGTGATCTTGGTTGTAGGTTTTTCCTTTTCATCACTTTAAGTATGTCCTGCCACTCCCTTCTGGCTTGCAGAGTTTCTGCTGAAAGATCAGCTGTTAACCTTATGGGGATTGCCTTGTATGTTATTTGTTGCTTTTGCCTTGCTGCTTTTAATATTTTTTCTTTGTATTTAATTTTTGATAGTTTGATTAATATGTGTCTTGGCGTGTTTCTCCTTGGATTTATCCTGTATGGGACGCTCTGTGCTTGCTGAACTTGATTGACTATTTCCTTTCCCATATTAAGGAAGTTTTCAACTATAATCCCTTCAAGTATTTTTTCAGTCCCATTCTTTTTCTCTTCTTCTTCTGAGACCCCTATATTTCGAATGTTGGTGCGTTTAATGGTGTCCCAGAGGTCTCTGAGACAGTTCTCAATTCTTTTCATTCTTTTTTCTTTATTCTGCTCTACGGTAGTTATTTCCACTATTTTATCTTCCAGGTCACTTATCCGTTCTTCTGCCTCAGTTGTTCTGCTATCGATTCCTTCTAGAGAATTTTAAATTTCATTTATTGTGTTGTGCATCATTGTTTGTTTGCTCTTTAGTTCTTCTAGGTCCTTGTTAAACGTTTGTTGTATTTTCTCCATTCTCTTTCCAAGATTTTGGATCATCTTTACTATCATTACTCTGAATTCCTTTTCAGGTAGACTGCCTATTTCCTCTTCATTTGTTTGGTCTGGTGGGTTTTTACTTTGCTCCTTCATCTGCTGTGTATTTCTCTGTCTTCTCATTTTGCTTAACTTACTGTGTTTGGGGTCTCCCTTTCTCAGCTTGCAGGTTTGTAGTTTTTGTCATATTTGGTGTCTGTCCCCAGTGGCTAAGGTTGGTTCAGTGGGTTTTGTAGGCTTCCTGGTGGAGGGGACTAGTGCCTGTGTTCTGGTGGATGAGGCTGGGTCTTGTCTTTCTGGTGGGCAGGACCACATCCAGTGATGTGTTTTGGGGTGTCTGTGAACTTATTATCATTTTAGGCAGCCTCTCTGCTAATGGGTGGGGTTGTGTTCCTGTCTTGCTAATTGTTTGTCATGGGGAGTCCAGAACTGGAGCCTGCTGGTCATTGAGTAGAGCTGGGTGTTAGCATTGAGACAGAGATCTCTGGGAGAGCTCTCACCGATTGATATTACGTGGGGCTGGGAGGTCTCTGGTGGTCCAATGTCCTGAACTTGGCTCTCCCACCTCAGAGGCGCAGGCCTGACACCCGGCCGGAGCATCAAGACTCTGTCAGCCACATGGCTTACATGTAAATGGGTTAAATTCTCCAATCCAAAGGCACAGGGTGGCTGGCATTCTGCTCTCCACTTGGTCCTCCAGCCAGGCGTTGCCCTCTAGGCCTAGTTGATATGGAGAGCCTACTTTGGATCCAGGTCCAGCTGCATTCCCTAGCATCTAGAAGAAATGGCCGTCACCCCCATCCTCCCCTATCCCCGCTGCAACTCCTATTTGTCCTTCTTTGTCTGAGTTATTTCACTTAGCATATTACCCTCTAGGTCCATCTATGTTCTCCCAAAAGGCCTTATTTAAATCTTTTTTATGGCTGAGTAATATTCCATTGTATATATGTACCACATCTTCTTTATGCATTCATCTGTTGATGGACACATAAGTTGCTTCCATGTCTTGGCTATTGTAAATAGTACTGCAATGAACATTGGGGTGCATGTATCTTTTCTATTTAGTGTTTTTGTTTTCTTTAGAAAAATACCCAGGAGTGGAATTGCTGGATCATATGGTAGTTCTATTTTTAATTTTTTGAGGAATCTCCATACTATTTTCCACAGTGGCTGCAGCAATTTACATTTCTACCAAAAGGGCAAGAGGATTCCCTTTTCTCCACATTCATCATTACCTTTTTAAAACAATGTTTTGTAGTTTTCCGTGAGAGGTATTGCACATATAACACTTGTTCTTAGGTATTTGATTTTTTATGTTATGGTAAATAATATCATTTCATTTTTGGTTGTTTTATTTTCTAATTTTTTTATTGTCCCTGTAAGCCCCAGCCTGTATGTGGGACCCTCACCCTGCCCACTCCCTAACCACTGTGTAAACCCAGGCCAAGCTCTTTCAAGCCATTTCCAGACCAGCCTGGGAGTCAGTGCTGCACTCCCCAGAAAGCCTCATGTGTGAGTGGCAAACTTTCTCATATTCTCTTGGGACGTGTGTGTGTGTGTGTGTGTGTGTGTGTGTGTGTGTGTGTCTATGTGTCTGATCAGCAGTATCTATATCTGAACCAAATTTTATGTGGGTGGGTTGGTCCATCTCATTTCTTGTTGTGGGTCAAAAACACTAGCACATAGAAATGTAATTTACTTTTGTATATTGACCTTGGACCCAGTGACCACAATGAATTTACTTAATCATGGTTTACCTTTGAATTCTTTAAGATATTTTGCATATAAAATCATGTTGTCTTCAAATAATAAAAGTTTTATTTCTTCCTTTCCAACCAAATACCTTTAATTTCTTTTTCTTGCTATATTGCACTGGCTGGGACCCCCAGCGTAGGCTTAATAGATGCAGGAGGAACAAACATCCTTGTTTCATTTCTGATCTTGGGGGAAACCTTCACCATGAAGTGTAATACACGCTCTAGGCTTTTTGCAGATGCTCTTTATCAGGTTAAAATGTTTCCTTTTATTGTTTTCTGAGAATTCTTATTATCACAAAAATTTCCCTGCATTAGAGTTATTTTTATGTAATTGACTTCTAGCCTAATTCCACCGTGATCAGTGATAACTCCATACTTGCATGAATCTGGGAATGAATGTCTCTTCATATTTTGGAAGCCTCACCTTACTGTCCATCATCCTGGCCCTGCCCTTGAAGTTTGTGAGGTCTGTGTTCTGCTCAGGATATGATAAACTTTGGTTAACATTCCTATACTTGAAAGGAATGTGTGTCCTGCAGTTTGGGGGTACAGTGTTGTATATCTGTAAATCGGGTGTCATTTTAATTCACGTTTTCAAACTGTCTACATTCTTACTGAACTTTTGCTTTTCCTATCAATTACAGGCTGAGGCAGATGAACAACTTCCCATTATAATTATAATTTTTCCAATTTCTCACTTTACATCTGTCACTTGTTGCCTTATATGTTTTGAAGTTGTATTATTAGTTTCATATAAATTAAAATTATTGTGTTTTCCTGAGGGAGTGACCATCTTTGCCTTCACTGACCATCCCCCTTTATCTCTCATCCAGATTCTTTCCTTGATGTCTGCCTGTCCCTGATATTTGTGCATGAAAAGCACCAGCTTTCTTTGGGTTAGTTTTATAGGGCACAGATATTTCCATCCTTTTCATTTTGATTTTTGCATCTTCATAATCAAAGTGTGTCACAAGCAGTATATAGGTTTTTTTTTTAAAATTACAGTCTGACAATATATTTTAATTGGAACATTTAGTACTTTTACATATAATTACTGATATTTTGGGCTTTAAATTTACCATCTGACTATTAGATTTTCTATTAGGCCCATCTGATCCCTTTCCCTCTTGTTTCTGATTGTTGTATTCCTTTCTCTCTCTGTTAGCTTGTTAGACATCATATATTTTATTCTTCTTCTAGTCTTTAAAGATTGAAACATGCATGCTTGGTCTGTTACCTCTACTATAACTGAGTACCACACAGACACCTTTAACTCCTTTGACCCTCTCTTGCATTTTGCGTTATTGCTGTGATATATGTTAATTCTACATATATTTAAAGGCCTATAAGACATCATTATTATTGTTTTATATAGACAAAACTCATTTATATTTATTCACCTAGTTATCCTTTCTGGGCACTTAATTGTCTCATGAATTTCATCTCTCCAGGTTGGCATAATTTTCCTTTTGCCTGATAACTTTTTAACATTTGTGTGTGTGTGTATGTGTATGTGTGTGTGTGTGTATGTGTATGTGTGTGTGTGTGTGTGTGTGTGTGTGTGTTGTTGCCATGTCAGTTCTCTCACTTTGTATTTGCAAAAATATTTTGGCTTTCACTAAAAAACAACTATTTTGAGCTTTATTTACATTCCACTATATTCGTGTTTTAAGTACACAAGTCAATGGATTTTATTATATTTGAAGAGTTGTACAACCGTCACCACAATCTAAAATTAGAACATTTCCATCACCTTGGACAGAAACCTCATGCCGATTTAAAGTCACTCCTTGTTCTCTCTTCTGGCACTATGCAACCACTAATATACTTTGTGTCTCTATACATTTGAATTTTTGGGACATTTTGTGTAAATGGAGTCACACAAGACGTGCTGTTTTGTGTCTGGTTTCTTTTAATGAGTGTAATGTTTTTGAGGTTCATCCATGGTGTAGTGTGAACTGGTACCTTTTACAGCTTGATAATATATCCATCATATTGGTAGACCACATTTTGTTTATCATTCAATAGTTGATGGACATTTGAGTTGCCTCCTCTTTTGGGCTTTTGTGTATAAAGCTGCTGTAAACATTTGTGTACAAGTTTTGTGTGGACGTAAGTTTTCATTTCTCTCCAGCATACATCTAGGAGTGGAGCTGCTAGGTTAGTCTATGTTTAACTTTTCAAGGAACTGTTGGCCTTTATTTTTGAAGTTATTTTATCTTGCATTACAGTTCTAAGATGGCAGTTATTTTATCTCAGCACTTTATAACACTCACACTGTCTTCTGGCTTCTGTCATTTCTGTTAAGAAGTCCACTGTCAGTCTTATTATTGTTCCTTTGAAGGCATTTTTTTTTTTAGTTCTAGAATTTCCATGTATGATTTTTCATGGACTCCAAATTTCTGGTGAAATTTTCTATTTTCTTAAATACGCCTTTGTTGATCCTTTTTCTGATGACTCCAGTATCTGGATCACCTGTGGGTCTATTTCTATTGCCTGTTTTTATTTTTCCTCTCTTGGTTGGCCTAGGGTATCAGTTTCCTAGGGTTGCTATAACAAATTACCACAAACTGGTGGGGGAAGTGCCAAAAGCCAATAGTATCTTACACTTTCACAGTTCTGGAGGCCAGAAGTTCAAAATCAAAGTGGTGAGAAGGCTGCACTCCCTCCAGAAATTCTAGAGGTGATTTTATTCCTTGCCTCTTTTGGCTTCTGGTGGCTTTCTTTGGCTTGTGGCTACTTCCCTCCAATCTCTCTTTCCATGGCCACATGGCACCCTCTTCTTCTTCTTGTGTGTCTGGAATACACGTTCTCCAGAGTTAAAGTTATATTGGGAGGAGAAGTGGCTGGCTGAAAGCTATAGTGGAAGGGGAAATGTATGATACTGTATAATAAATGTATTATAAAATTAAAATTATTTTAATCCTGAGCATGAAATAGTTATTTCTTTACAAAATTGAACTGTGGTGCATGTGATTCAACTACCAAAAGTGGATCTTTTCTGTTTTCTTTAATTGTTTGAGAAATAGGTTGACTGCAAATATTGAGCCTATTTTGGAAGGACGTCCCGATTCTGCAGTGGAGTGTGGAGAACCGCCTTGAGAGTCATGTGAAACTGAAGATGGGCTGGGAATTCTTTGGCCTCGATCATCTCTCCATCTATTTCACCTGCTTCTTCCAATGTCATGTCCAGCGTGGCGAGAGGCACAACGTGGTGCTATCAGCAGGGGTTCCGGACTCTGGCTGCCTCTCTCCGAGTCATCCCCCCACCCCCATAACTCACCTGTGCCTCGGTTTCCTCACCCCTCAACTGGGGATGCTAACATGCCTACTGACGGGGCTGTTGTGGGCATTAAATGTGGGCAAAGCATTAGGAGAACAGGCTCTCGACACATGGTTAGCACTCAGTAAAATTAGCAAACAGTTTCTGCCAGATTCTCGGTCCTCTTTTTATCTGACTATCCAGAATTTTCCGTCAGAACTTCCAAACCCATCTACCATTCTCGATGACTTACAGTGTGAAGGCGAACTTCCAATTTAATGGAGAGAAAGGGTCAGAAAAGACCAAAAGCATGTAAGCACCTGCCTGGTGCCTCCAGGCCGGGTTGCTATCTCGGGAAGGCACGGGCCACTTCCCTACCCGCCTGGCTGCAATCCAGGCCACCAGCCCTTTGTGACGCACTCCTGACTGGCCACCCCCTCCCCGGCCTCTCACCCCCACACCGCTAATTACTCCACTCCCCCTTATCAGTCTACCTGAGCAGCGGTTTCGACCACATGAGATCTTTAAGGTGTAGACATGGATTTAATCAGGGTCCCTCGGGAATTCATGTCTCCGAGAACAGAGCTGAAAAGGGATCCCCGGAGAGTCCCAGCTGGGGCTGGGTTTTCAGTTCACACGGGCGAGTTTCTTTCTTTTCGGACTGCGCCAGGGATACGCAGATCCTCCAACATGATGCTGTTTTCAGAAACGCCCAGGATGGGGGTGAGGCCAGGGAGGCATCTAGGGTCTCATCTCAGGGATGGCTGGGAATTATCACTGGAAATGTAAAGTTTAATTCTGTGTATCAGCTGGGACTGTTGGGCTATCTGAGGCTTAAGAAGTAAGCCCTGAATTCTCATGACAACGCAGCCCGGGTTCGTTTCTTGCTCTCATCACAGTCCCATGAGATCTGGGGGGCTCTCCTTAGTGGGAGTCCCCAGGTGGCCCCCTTCTGCAACACACCATCTGGGCCCTTTGCTTCCAGAGGAGGGAGCAGAGGAATCAGGGCTCCGCCTGGCCCCCTGCTCTCCGGATTGCTATTGGCGGGACCCAGCCACGTGACCCGCCTGGGCCAGGGCTTGGGGATGAACAGTGGTTCCTGCCACTGTTTGCTTCGCGCTTTTTAACATGAAAGTGCTGCTCGGCTGGCTATGATGACATAAGTGGGCGGCAGCCAGGAGGCGAGACGGTGTGTTTCCAGATCCCCAGAGAATGAGAAAGACCAGCACCAGCAAGAAATGGGCTGAAGTGTGTCGGCCCCCAAGTTCTTATGTTGAAGCCCTGAACCCCAGTATCTCAGGATGTGGCCATATTTGGAGACGGGATCTTTACAGAGGTGTTTAAATTAAATGAGGTCATTAGGGTTGGCCCTAATCTAATGTGACTGGTGTCCTTATAAGAAGAAGAGATCAGGACACAGACACACATGGAGAATGACCATCTGAGGACACTGGGAGAAGACGGCTGTCTACCCACCAGGGAGAGAGGCCTCAGGAGAAACCAACCTGTTGACACCTTGATCTTGGACTCAAGAACCAGGAGAGAATGAACTTCGGTTGTTTAAGCCATCTTATCTGTTGTACTTTGTTATGGCAGCCTGAGCAGACAAATACACATCAGAAACATGGTAGAATTTTCAAAATGCTGACGTCAGCTACGTCAGTTGTGAAATGTACATCCTGCTTATTATGTCTGCTGAAAAAAAAAAACTAGCCGTTGTTCATTAGGAAAGATATTTTAAAAAGGAAGAGCCATGAGCCCATGGTTGTGATGCTTCAGTGGCACCATCTCCTGGAGGGAATGTTCTCAGCCAGTGCAAAACAGGTGCTCCCCAGATTTGGTTCCTCACACCTTTGTGACTGGCTGTTATTCTTAAGAACAGGAAGCAGATACTTGCGGACATTTTCACGTTGACCTGGGGAAGGCTCATCAGCCCAGCTTTGCCTCTGTGTCTTGGTTCCCTTGGCCGAGCTGTGCCCTGAGCTGTGTCCGGCCCAGCCCCAGCATCCGGCCAGCCCGGTGCCGTTTCGGCTCCATCTTAGTACTTGGGATGGTGCCTGCACAGAGCCAGGTCCCTATGACATCTGCTGCCTGAATGAAAGAGCCACGATATTCCCGACCCCAAGCTTTACTCACCCACCCCCATCCCTAGTGATCCCATTATCCAGCCATGAAGCTGGCCGGCTGGGACCCGCAGAATCTCTGTCCAGGGAGACAAGTGCCCGGGGCAGGGGCTTGGGGCCAACTCAGCAGGAGGCGCTGACCCTTCTCAGGACACAGGCACGGGCTCCCTGGAGCCTGGTTCTTGCTCTGCTGCCCCCATCCCCCCACATCCAGCCCAGCTGCAAAGAATCCAGTCTTCTTTCTTTTGTACCCAGTGGCCCTTTGAGAATTGAAGAAACCTGCATGTCCCCCACCCAGGGTGAGCAGGACTGCCCCAGTTTTAAAACAGAAAGTGCTGCCTCCCGGAGACCCCTCAGCCCTGGGGAAATCGGGTTGGCTGGTTCCCCTGCGTCAACTGTTCCAGTTCATCACCACACAGGCTGTGGTCTGGGGCCCCTGCCCATCCTGCCCTCTGGTCTCTGCGCACATTCTGGAGCCCAGAGCTGTCCCAAGCACTCGTGGACCTGCCCCTGTCCTGGGCTCTGTGGAGGGAAACAGCCTTTGCCCGGCTGACTCCTTCCCGTCCTTTGGGTCCAGCTTGATGTCACCTCCTCAGAGTAGCATTCCGCCCCCTTGAAGAAGCTGTCCCCATTATTCTCTCACCAAACTCTGCCCATTTTCCTCCTAGACTTACCACAACACACACAAAGCACACTTTTTCTCACCACTTACTCATCTTCAGTCTTGTTTCATGACTGTGGGCATCATGGGTCTGTTTTACCATCACTGTCACCAGCACGGAGCATGGGGCTGGCACCCTGAGGCACCTGGCTAGTATCCAAGGGGTGGGGGCATGAACCCTGCTCTGCCTTGGGTGACCCTGAGCCAGTCTTGACTTCTCAGGACAAGGCATCATACCAATCAAGCTATAGTGCAT
Source organism: Balaenoptera ricei (assembly GCF_028023285.1). Classification (NCBI taxonomy): domain Eukaryota; kingdom Metazoa; phylum Chordata; class Mammalia; order Artiodactyla; family Balaenopteridae; genus Balaenoptera; species Balaenoptera ricei. Next base: position 1,531,635 of record NC_082639.1, read on the forward strand.
TGCCATCTCCCCAGAAAGTTCTCTCCATCCTCTGCAGACAATCCCCCCTCACCTTCCACCCCAGGCCACCCTGGATCTGATTCCTTTCACTATAGATTAGTTTTTATTCTTCTAGAGTTTTACACAAGTGGAGAATAAGTATGTGTTCTTTTTGGTCTGACTTCTTTCTCTCGGCATAATTATTTTGTGATTCATCTATGTTGTTATGTATGTAGTTCACCCTTTCCAAGGCTGGGTAGTGGTTGTATATATCCATACATTGTTCCAGCAGATGCCTCTACCCCCCCCATTTTATCCTTTGTATGTATCCACCATAGAAGCAGTCATTAGATATACTGCATTCACTGTATGTATCCATTGTAAGTAGCTATCCATTATATCCAGTGTATGTATCTATCCATTGTATATATCAATACATTGTATCCATTGTACATGTCCAATGTATGTACTCACCCACTGTATCCGTAATATGTATCTACCACATAGCCAGCCATTATATATAGATACATTGTATTCATTGTATGTAACCATCCATTGTATCTATTGTATATACCCACCCCCCACCCCCCCGTATATATTGATACATGTATCTATATGTATCTACTACATTCACCCACTCATTGTAGCTCTTGCGTGCATCTACCATATATTCATACATTATATCCATTGCATGTATCCATTATATGGATGGAACACAGGGTGTCTATCCATTCCCCTGTTGATGGACTTCTGGGTAGTTTCCAATGCAGGGCTACTGCGAATACAGTTGCCTTGAACATTCACTTACATGTCCCTGGGTGGACACATGTTTTCATTTCTTGGGTAAATACCTAGGCGTGAAATAGCTGGGTCCTATGGTAAGTTTAGGTTTAACCTGAAAGGAAACTGGTAAACTGTTCCGGCACGGCTGCACCACTTAGCTGAGTTCTCGTTGCTCCACATCCTTGTCAGCACTTGGCGTCCTCAGTCTCTTTGATTTTAGCCATCCTGACATTTCATTGTACTTTATGATCATTATTTTTCTCTCCTGCTTTTGAGCAGGATCTCTGAGTCTTCCCGCCCTTCTTCATATGGTCTCCTCTCCCTACCCACCACCCTGCCCCTCCAGGCCAGGAAAGCACCAGGCTGAGTGGAGGTGATGTCCGCTCAGTGCCGAGGGCTGGGATGCTAAGACACAGCACAAGGAGGGGGTCTGGTCCTCCTGTCGGGGGCTCACTCCCCACTGGGAGCTGAGACGCACTCACGAGGTGACTCCTGGGGCCTCTGGTCAGTACCGACTCCTGCCTGGAGGAGGCCGAAAGGCAGCAAAAGACTCCGACAGACAGAGGGAGGAGGGGAATGACTTCACTGGGGGGAGTGTGTGCCCCTGCTCAGGCCCAGGGCTAGGCAGTGTCGTGCTGGACATTCTCTGACCTGGTCCACACCTTTCCTGGGCTGGGAGGTACAGCTCCAGGACACAGGTGAGAAAGCCAGGCTCGGAGCGGTACCTGCATTAGTCCGTGGGCTTCTGTGAAGGAGAGGTTGCAGGAAGCAGGACAGAAATACATGAGGAGGAGCCAGCCCACTAGGTCTGGGTTCAGGGCCTGATGGGGCGGCACAGCAGGCGCTGGGGGACAGAGCGAGGCGGGCAGCGAGCAGGTGTGCCGCCCTGGTCAGGGCTTGCCCGGGTCGCAGTCTCACTGCGAGGCCCAGGAAGCCGGAGCTTTGAGGAACTGGCTCAGTGCAGCCTGTGATCCAGGGCTCTGCATACTGCCCCTAAGGGCAGAGGCTTCCAGGGAAGCATGTCAGGAGGGTCCCACCCAGAGGGGTCTTGGTTGGGACTTTCCTGCGGGGAGCTCCTTCCCACTCCGTGAACTGTTTTAGGGTAGCCGTGGCTGCCAGCTGGTGTGCACGGTCAGGGGTTGGGGGTGGGCAGGTGATGCACATGCCTCTCATTTTATGATCAAGCTCGAAGCAGGCCATAAATCAAGGTCAAGGACAGCAGACCCTCGCCCAAGACCCTGCAAGGTAGTGGGCAGAAATTTGGGCCTCTGCTCGGAGTTTTGACGTGTTTGTGACTTAGCCCGGGCCCCGAGCTGGTCTGTAACGAGAGGTGCCTCTCTCTCCCCGCCCCCGCTCCCCACCTGGTCCCCAGCAGTGCGGCCCATTTCATCATTTCTCTTTCCTAGGCCCCGGGTTTGGGGACTTGTCTTCGTTAAGTAATGACTATTTCAGTTTCTCTTTAAAAAAAAATTAATCGGAGACATCCCAGCTGCCAACGGAGGTCTGATTGGCCGCGATAGCCAGTGTGCCCACGGGGCGGTGATGGGATTCCAGCCCTGAGCACGGAAACTTGACATTCTTGACAGCCTGGAAATGTAGGATTTCCGTTTGGCTGTGGTAGTACTGGGGCAGCTCCAGAGACCCCATCTCCCGCTTTTCAGCAGCCCCACCATCGGGGGCCAGCTGGGGCTGAGCAGCTTTGGCAGCGGAGAGCCCTGCCCTGTGGGGCTGCCCTGCTCCCCCTTCTCCTCTCCGCCCCTCCAGGAAGCTTCCAGAAATGCCCTCGGCTCTGGCCCACGGGCTGCAGGCAGCAGAGCCCGGGTCCCCGGCCAGACTCCTCGCTCCCCCTCCGCCCACAGAGCTCACTGGTTCTGCGCTATCATGCCCTCTATCGCCTTTGTGCGAAACGTAATCCACAAAATGCTTTCGTGGTAACCTTATCCATCGCAGCGGCGATAGCATCTCGCGGCCCCGTGACAGGCAGGAACTTGCAAGCATGGAGTTAATAATGCAGACTTTCAAAAAAGGAGGCTGGCAGAGGGAGACGCAGACAGGAATAAAAGAGGCCGGTGTGGCTGTAATTGGGACCATGTGAACTTCCTCGGAGGAGGATTAGGGGGAAGAGACAGGCCTTGCCCGCGAAGATTAGTTTCAATTAGATGGGCTGGAGGCGAAAGGCCGGGCTCGGTGGAAGATTAAAACAAGAAGGGGAAAGTTTCCGTGGCAGTGGCTCCGGGCCTGCAGCGGCCCCGGCCAGATCCGCTAATTGAAGGCAAAGTATGCACAGCGTTGTTCGGAAGAACTCGCGTTAATTGATTCGATGCTGGCTCTGCTTGAGGTCTTTCCCCTGTTCACTCCACCCCCGCGCCCTTTTCAGATATTCATTTGTGCTAGAAACCACTCAGGGTGGGATGGGCTGCTGTGCCCTGCGGGCCGGATGAGAGCAGGGGGCAGGGGACCTCAGGCTGCCCTCGCCAGACACTGGCCCATCACCTGGGGCTCCATCCGCGGCCGCAGTGTTGGTGCCGCTCCAGGACCCAGAGGCCAAGGAGGGCACCTTCCGTCCTTCTCTCTTTCCTTCCTTCCAAGAGAGGCGTGGTGGCGCGGGACCTGGTCCCAGCCGGTGGGTCGCTGTCCCGCCCTCTGCCCTGGCCCCGGGAGAGGCTCTGTGCTCCGTGGTGGACCCTAGGCACTGTGCCCTGAGGCTGGACTGCATCCTGGCCTGGGAGCCAGAGGCAGGTGCCAGGTGTGGCCGGGGTAACCCCCTGCACGTCGGGGGGCAGGCCCAGCTGCTTCCTGGCACTTCCTGGGGCTGTTCCCCTCCAGGCCTTCAAGCACATAGTGTGCGCCTGTGTTTTAAAAATCCTTCCCATTGTAATGACAGCTAAATTATGGAAAATGCATTTTCACAGCTGGTGAGAAAAGCCATTAGCATTAATCAAGGACCCAGCCTCGTTGGGGATTCGCGGACTGAGTTTGTTGGTGAAGTTATGGATGTGCTCAACAGTCATTAATGGGATTCGTTCGAAATGGGGCCGATCATTCATCTTTATACGGGGCTTGGGAAGCCTACTTGCTTGGGGCCAAGGGCTGAGCTCACTGTGGGGCACCTGGAGGTCGCTCGTTTCCCACTCTTCTCCTGGATGGGGGGCCTCTGGTTTTCGGGATCCCTGAAAACCAGACAGGCATCTAGGGGGACAGGCCTCATTGGAGACCCTCACTGTCCTGGTGTCTGCTGAGCCCACTCACCGGACATGTGGCCAATGTCCTCTAAGCCCAGGGCCCTTGCCAGTCCTTCAGGTCCTGGCCCCAGGGTCCCTGCAGCCTCTGACCTCAGTTCCCCTGGAGAGCCCAGCATCCAGTGCACAATAGGTGCTCAGAGGAGCCAGGGTGTGAATCAATAACAATCAGGCCATCAGCAACTTCTAGATTTTGAGCATTGGCTCCACTAAGCCACTGTGCTGGGGTGATTTTTTAAAAAAAATTAATTTTGGAATAATTTTAGATGAACAGAAAAGTTGCAGAGAGTGCAGAAGTTCCTATGTACCCCTCTTTTGGGGATACTTTCCAAAACCCCATCATTCCAGTGTAATTGCCAGAAGAACACCAGATGAGCTGAGATTGGTGGACCTTCTCCAGGACCCTGGCCGGTCCTCCTAGAGACCGTCCCCACCCTGCCACCCTGTTGCCCCTCTGTTTACATCACCGTGAGCACATGTCCCGGGAAGACCTGCCAGGGTCTTGGCATGGGGCCCCAGACTCTACTCCGAGTCACCTGTTACCGTCCCCCCGAGCCAGGACAGAGCCCCGTCCAGGGCCGTTCAGCTGTGTTGTCTCCTGGTCTCATCAGCACTGTGACGGCTCAAGCCTTCACTTGTTTCTACTACCTTGTCAGTCTCGAGGAAGACTGGCCCGGTGTCCTGGAAGAAGTCCCCTCTCTGGGCTTATCTGGTGTTTTTCTCAAGGTTAGACTGGGGTTGTGGGTTTTGGGAAGAACATCCCTGAGGTGAGGTGCCCCTCTGTCACATCATAGGGGGTCCTGGGGTCACATGACATCACAGGGGATGTTGGCCTGAACCATCTGGTTAATTAAGGTGGTATCTGCCAGGTGTCTCCCCTGTAAGGTTAGAAGTGGGGGTGCTGGTGGAGACTAAGCTCCACCTCCTGGGGGGGTGTCTACACGTGGTGTTTCTCAGCCAGGAAGATTTGTCCCTTCCCTCTTTCTCTTTCTCTTCTTCCTTTCTCCTCCCTTCCTTTTTCTTTCTTTCCCTCTCTTTCTTTCTTTCTTTCCTTTTCTTTCTTTCTTTCTTTTTCTTCCTTCCTTCCTTTCTTTCTTCCTTTCTTTCTTTCTTTTTTCTTTCTTTCTTTCTTTTCTTCCTTCCTTCCTTCCTTTCTTTCTTTCTTTCTCTTTCTTTCTTTCCTCCCTTCCTTCCTTCCTTCCTTCTTTCTTTCTTTCTTTCTTTCTTTCTTTCTTTCTTTCTTTCTTCTTTCTTTCTTTCTCTTTCTTTCTCTCTCTCTTTTCTTTCTTTCTTTCTCATTCATTTGTATCACCATGAACTCATAGACATCTATTTTATACTTTCAGTTATAATCCAATACTGTGTGATTTATTTTGTGGCTCAAGTTTTTCCAGCTTCAGCTGTTGGAAGCTCATTCAGTTGAGTCTGTGTCCCTTTGACATGCCCCACACTTTTATTTTTCAAGTACTTTCTTATTCTCTGCACTATGAGGTGCTCCAGGCATGTCTTATATTTTCTTTCATTCCAGCCCTACAGTCATCCAGTTCCCTGAGGATCCCTGGTTCCTTTATTGGAGAATGAATTAGAAACCAAGATTTGGATGCTGAGGTGCTTGCAGCTACTGGGGTGTTACTGCTGTGCCTCTCAGCAGACAGAACTGGGTAAATTATGCAGGTATACCAACACCGTATACACATACATGTGTACAAACCCTTGTATACACATGCATGTATACTAACCCACACATACATGTGTGTACTACTCTGTGTATACATATGCACATACTAACGAGCATATACATATATGTGTGCACTAACCTGTGTATACATGTAGGTGTGTACTGATTCATGTATAAACGTGTGTGCATTAACCCATGTATACATGTGTGCACCAATTCATGCATACATATGCATGTATATGAACCCGTGTATACATATGCATGTCTACTAACCCTCTTACCCTTGTATACATATATGTGTGTACTAACTCACGAATACACACATATCTACAGCTGTCAGGGTGGTTGCTAAAAGGACTGTGGAGAGATTTGGACTTGCCCTGAGAGAGTTGGGAACACAGTCTGGTGTAATAAGGTGCTGAGGGTGGAGAGACCCAGGGGGTCAGCGAGCCAGTGGTGACTCTGCAGATGGGGATTTAAGCTGAACCTTGAGGGACAGGTGGGGGGAAGAGGTGAGTGTGATGGGGGGGTTCTGGGGGACAGGGAAGGCCAGGACCAGGAAGACCATTTGGGGGTCAGTGAGTGGACCTCTTTAACCCCATGAACTAGGGAGGGGTCAGGCCTGAGTGCGGGGGTTGAGCACACTGGGCTCAGGGAACAGTCCCAGGTCCCCTGAAGCGCGTACCACCCCAGAGGCTGCCCCTGGCCTGGGGGGATGGCTTGAGGGGGAGGCTGAGGCCGGACGCTGAGGCAGGAGGCTGTCCGCTCCTCGCCTGCCCTGTAAGAAGAGGGATGGGAAGAGCAGGCCGCCAGCAGAGGCAGAGGGTCCGACTTAGCCCACAGACTGCCCAGAGGTGGGGCCATGTCCTCAGTGCCCGGGGGCCTCTGGCAGAGTCTCAGGGGCAGCGGCCTCCACTTCTGGCGGCCTCTGGTCGTTCAGGAGCGGCTCAGCCTCCATCCTCCACCTGTTCCAGCCGGTGAGGACGGCAGTGGTGTCCAGGCTCAAACCCCGCTCTGGGTGCTGGCTCCTGTGGGAGGGGCAGCACCTTGAGTTCCCGGGTCTGGGGGGCGCCTGGTACTCCTGGGACTCAGGATAGCCTGAATGCAGGGCTTGGGGCTGGGGGACGGGGTCTTGAATCGGGGCTTCACCTGGGGTCCTGGCTTGGTTACCTGCTCCCTGGGTGACCTGGGACAAACTATCAGATGTCTTTTTGCCTCCGTTTCCTCATCTGCAGGTGGGATCTCACCAACCTGTCAATTTGGGAGTGGGATAGGAGGGGGCTGAGCACGGGGAAAAGTGTGACGGGCCACCGAGCACACGTTTTGTGTCACCGTAACCAGTTCTGCACAGGGCGTGGAGGTATTTCCTGCCTCTGTCTGGCTGGGGAGGGAGGAGAGGTCTGCACTGTGATGGGTCCCCACGGGGCTGGTTTCCGCTCTCCACACTGTCCAGCCCCAGGCAGGGCCGGGCTGGGGGAGGGTAGTGGCCACACAGCCGGGGGCGCGGGCGACGGACCCTCAGCACCCCACCACAGGCCGCCCCTCCCTGCACTGTGGGGTCTGGAGGGGACGTGGCTCGATGCACAGGGACAGCGGCAGGCTTCTTTGTGTTTTGGGAAACCACCGGGACCGCGTCTCCTCTTGGGACACCGCTTCCCTCTCCGGTGGTGAGGCCAGAGAGTCAGGAGGAGGAGGAGGCTTGTCCGTTGGTGGCTGTGAGCCACGTGGAAGCCCCGGGCGTGGGCTCGAGTCCATGGGTCCCTGACGTGAGGCTGTGGGTGAGCTGGGCCCCCCGATGTCCGCAGGCCAGACCCCTCCTATGGGACGCTGCCTCCCTTCTTGCTAACTAAAGAAGGGTTTCTCAGTTTAGCTTCTTCCTCAGTGATCTTCTAAAAACTAAACAAAACCCATCGTGCAGGGCTTTCTCTCCTGTGTTTGGGACACAGATGGTCGCCGAGTTCTTGCCATCCCTGGGTGTCAGGAATCGTGGCTCCTTTGTCCCTTTCTTGTGCATCCCCCCGGCACCCAGGAAGTGTTCCTGTCCCGAGAGCTGTTTCCCACCCCCAGGAGATTCGGGAATGGGCTCGGGTGGGCAGGAGACCCAGGAGCCCCGAGGAAGACCCCTCCCTCCTGGCAGGTGGAGCTGATGAGGGGCAGGGGGAGTGGGGAGGGACCACAGGGTGACCGACCCCGGTCCTGGGCGAGGTGTCCCTGGAGGGAGTGTAGGGTTCCGGACACTGGCCCTGTGAGGTCCAGGCATCTTGGCTTTTAGTGACGTGGCCCTTTCTCCTGGGGGTCACGTCCAGGCCCAGGAATCCCCTTTTCCGGATGGAGGCTGGCACTTGTTCAGGGGCTCTGGTTCCCGAGGCCAACCTCGGGCCAAAGACATCCGGCTCCCTCTGAGAGAGAACATAGAAACTCCCCCGGCCTCTCAGGGAGCTGGCAGAAGGAGACCCTGGGCACAGACCAACCTGCCTGCTTTCGGGGTGGAGGGTCTTGGTCGTCCTGCCAGCTGGGAACACTGTGCCGCCTGGAATACTCGGCACAGCCCTGGGTGCCGACCCCCTGTCTCCCAAAGGCCAGCTTTGCTGCTGGTGGGCAGGGCCTGTCCTCTGACCAGCGGCCACCCTTCTCCACTTACCCCCAGTCCTCCAGCCCCCACCAAAGGACCATCTCGTGGGAGCTGGGCCTGCGGAAGGAGGGTGACCCCACACAAAACCCACCCATACGAGTGCCTCCCTGAATGCCCAGCCAGGGAGCCCGGAAGGCCAGGAGCCCCGCCTGCCCCTCGCCACGTGCAGCTGGGAGGCTGCGGGGAGCAGGGGCCCCCTGTATCTGTGCACAGGGCCAGAGGACGTGGGCGGTCCCAGCCTGCAGGACAGGTGTTTTCTGGGGCAACGATCACCAGCGTTCATTTACCCTCCATAATCCTGGGTGTCGCCCTGGAGAGGCTGGAACCTGCCCGGCCATGAGGGCGCATCGATTTCGTTATCAGGCAGGAGTGAGAGACAGGAGTGCCACCCACTGGGGCAATTGTCGCTCTGGTTGGTGCCACGATTCACACCTGGGGCGTCTGGGTGCCGGGCTGATCCTGACCCACCTCTGGATCCATCCCCGGAGCCCAGTGGACGCCGTGCGCGGGGGCGGTGGCCCCTTGGCTGAGTGCATGGGGCCAGGAACAGATTTCATTTGTTAAATTTAGTGTAAACCTTCAGGCGCAATTGATCAGGGATTTTAAAGGTTCTGTTCATTCGGGGCTGAAACAACAGCGTGTCAAGCTTTGAGCTGCAAATTCTTCAAAGTAAACGCAGTAATGATCAATTTGTTAGCGATAGCCCGCGATAAATACCCAATTCCCCCATCTGGCAAGCGGGCTCTGGGCGCTGTGGATGTGAACCGATTGCCAGGTGGGGGGATGTGGCCCAGTAGCGCCGTCTCCCCAGCCGCTGTTTCCCGGGGCCCAGTGCCCTCCGGTCGACATGACGGAGCTGGGGTTTCCGCCACAGCCCCACAAAACACTTCCTGGCGAGGGGAAGCCTGAGGCTGTCAGGGAGGTTCTGGAAGGAGGTTCTCCTCAGGCTGGGGCCCAGATCCCTGGGGGAGGTCTTGTATTGCAGGAGCAAGCTGGGCCCTCTGAAGCCTTCTTTCCGTGTGTGGGCGTGAGGGGTGAATGCTCGCTGGGGGGTCTCGGGCAGGGGCCAGTAGGCAGGTCTTCTGGCTCAAGATGGGTCACCTGGTTGGCCCCTGGCTTTAGTCCCAGGAGCGTCTGGGGCCTGCAGCCCTTTATGGGGCCTCAGCTATGACTGCAGACCCAGCATGGGGTCTCTGCTTATCCACTGCCCATGCCCCACCCCCTGTCACGGCCCCCAGCTCCCCGAAGTTTTGATGAATTTTGTGACTTGTACAGAGGACTGTTTGCGTCCAGCAGGAGGGAGAGAGGGAGGGAGGCCAGGGGTCACCAGCTCTACCTCCGGGCAGTGAGGGACAGCCCAGATGCACTGCAGTGGTGGGCGGGGGGGCCTGCCCCGGGGGTGGCTCTGCCCTCCCCTCCTCTCCCATGGCCCGAGGTGTCACTGAGAAGCCAGCCTGGAAAGTAGCCAAGCGGCAGCAAACCCAAACCAGAGGTGCCCGCCGGCTGCCCGCTCCACAGCGAGTCTGCACTTGGAAAGGGGGAGGCTGCCCTGGGGATGGGCCCGCCCCAGCCCTGCCAGGCCACCCCAAGTGCGGTTCCTGATCCACTCGGGCGGGCAGAGCCCCAGCTCCCGCTGGGGGCCTTTCCTGCTCCTCTTCCCCGACGCCCTGACACAGGCTCGGCTTTGAGCCCCTCGGTGGGGGTGTCTCTGAGGGTGGGGCTGCTGATTCCAGCCTGTTTCCCTGAATTAAGACGGACTACAGTTTCCCCAGGAAGGGAAATGGATATCAACAAACTTCCATCCCAAAGATCAAACCGCTTCCTCCCGCCTGCCCCAAGGACCTCTCACATCCTCCCCCAGTGCCCCTGCCCCCAGCCCCTGCGTGCGGGGGCTCAGGGGTAAGGAGGGTAGGGGGTGTGGGGAGCCGGGCCGGCCGGACAGGCGAGGGTCTGTCCACGGACCCCAGTGCCCTCGAGCCAAGGCCATGTCCATCAGGGGCCTCCGAAAACCCTGCCCCAGGAAAGGCCTGGCTGAGCGGGGCTGGAACCTGAGTTCCTGACCTTGGGGCTGGGTGGCCCTTTGGGTTCTGAAGCCGGTGACCGGGACTTTCTGCTTGAAGTCTGCTTCCTGGACGCACGCCCCTCCTATGGAAGCAGAGCATTTAGCATCTCCTGTCACGGCCGTTTAGAAACCCAGTGAGTGCAGAGTGGGGCGGTCTCCGTACCCCTGACCTGTGAGCCTTTACTAACCATCGTCCAGAAAATGCTCGCATTGTAAGGGGTCCCTACGGAGAGCTCAGGGCCTCACCCGGCACCAGCCCCGCTGCGGGTGTGGGTGGGGCCAGCTCGAGCCTCATCCCCACTCACACCCTTTTCCTCTCCCAAGGGTCACCCGGGGAGGGGCCCAGTGCCTGGGCAAGGGGTACCCTCGGTTTAGCCTCCACAAATGCACTCACCCCTTCCTGGGGCCGTGGGAGAGCTCTCACCCCACAGGAAGACCCCCAGGCATAATGGCCCAGGTGATGGGCACTAGGGTGGCCCGGATCCAAAACGAGGGCTCCTCAGTCTCCCCGTGCCCGGCACCCCTGGCCGGGGCTCCTCCTGGCCTCGGTCCGGCTTGTCAAAGCCGGACGCCACCCTCTGCAGATGGGGCTCTGGGGACGGGACGGGGGCACCGGGAGGCTGCCTGACCCCTGCAGGTCTTGTGTTCTGAGCAGGGTGGAGAGGTGCCCTTGTCATCAGGGTGGGTGGAGGGCTTGAACCTCCCTCCCCTGTCCAGCGGGGGCCCTGGACAGGCCGAGGTGAGGGAGGGGTGACCGGGCACTGACGGAGGACCTGGGAGCATGCAGACATAGCCCTGCGTCCACTGGAGACTCCAGAGGGGCTTTTTGACAGCTCAGTAGTCTCCCATGAGACCAAGGTGACCGCTCCAAGACCACACGGGCGCTGGTACCTGGCCGGCCTTCAAGCCAGGTGTGCCTGCCCTTGATGGAGCAAGGGAAGTGGAAGCATGGCTGTGATTTGGGGATGAGAGATGGGGGGAGGGGGAGGAGGAGAGAGAGACAGAGACAGAGATGGAGATGGAGAGAGAGAGAAATAGAGAAACAGAGACAGGGCAGGGCAGGGCAGGATGCTGCCCCAGTGGTGGTGTGAGACCCTCACTCAGGGTCAGCCCTGCCCCTGGGACTCTCCCAACCCTCTTGGTCTGTGGCTGGAGCTCTGGACAGGCTTCCCTAGAGAGAGGGCTATTGCGGAAAGGCAGATGCCCCGGAATCTGAATGCCGGAGGAGGCCGGGTGGTGAGGTGGGAAGGGCGTCCAGGGCCTCGGCCAGCCCCTCCAGCCCCGGCCTGTATCTGGCTGGCCGTCTGGCCCTGGTTCTGTCATGCAGTGGCCAGAGCAGTGACTGCTGTGTTGGTGACCTCAGCCAGGCCTCCTTAGAGAGAGGCTCCACTGTGAACCCCGGGGGGCTCTGGATCTTCACCCCCGCCCTTGTCTCACTGCCGAGGAAGCCCGGGCTCTGAGGGTGGGGTGACCCTCCTGAGACCCTGCCCCCAGCTGGCCAGCGGGACCAGGCGTGCCGGACCCCATCCGGCTGCACGGTGACGCGCTGGCTGATGCCCTGGTCCCGCTCTGCAGCCCGGCGCCCTGAGAGTCCGGCGGGGGCCCTGTCACCCCGACGCCGCGGAGGCGCGGATGCACTCGGGGCCCCGGCTGCACACCTGGGGGTGGGCGCCTCTATGGGGGGCTCGCGCCCACAGCCCCTCGGCCCGCGGCCGCTGCCTGCCCGCAGGTTGACGGATTAGCCCTGCTGCCTGGCCCGGCTGGGCGCCCTCGCCCCTTCCTACGCCGGGAAGAAACGGCAAGCTCTGTTTATTTAGACTTTTCCTAAAGCTGACAGCTTGAATCAGGCTAATTTACCTGAAGTATACCAACCGTCCTTGTATTTATTTTACGATATTTCACCGGCGTAACCCAATCCCCGCCCTCTCCCGCCTTGTTTACCGCGGCCCAGGGGCGCATCTGTCTCCCATATCTCCCTGCGCTGCCCTTTGCTTCAAGGACGCGGAGAGGTTTCCAAGAGGGGAGCCGTGTGGGGGGCAGGCTTGTCGGGCAGTCCCCGTGGCCCGACGACAGTGGGGGAGGTGCTGTGCGCCTCTGGGTTCGGGCACAAGCCGGGTCTTGGGGTGCCCCGTGAGCGGAGGAGGGGACTTTGCACCTGGTTGGGGCTCCCCGATCATCACGCTGCCATTTGCTGAGCTTCCGTCACGCTCGAGGCTTGGGGCTGTGTGTTCCGCTGCACCAGCTGGTGACCCATTTTGCAGAAAGGAAAGCCCCTCACCCAGAGTCAGGCGCGGGCCGGCCTCAGAGCCGGATGCCAGCCCTGGTCAGGCCGCTCCGGAAGGCCCGGCCGGCTCACGGGGTTGCGCTGCCCAGGCTCAGGCAAGTCTCCCCCAGGGATGTGGCGGGGCTGCCGAAGGCGGTGACCCGGGGGGAGGCACCACCGAGCCGGAGAAGGCTGAGCGCCGGTCCTGGGGGCTCCATCTCAGGCAACAGCTCTGCAGAAGCAGGGAGGCCATACCCGGAGATGCCAGTCACCGCGTCCCTCTGGTAGAAGAGGGGCGGGAAGCTCTGCATGTTCCCCCAGGGCAATGGTCGCCCACCTCGGCCCAGCCAGCTCAGGACCAGCACATTGGAGGGGCCTCCGGAGGCCGGGCAGCCGTGTGGACACACATTCATGGCCTCAGATTCTACAAATGCCTCTGAGAATAGGCCCTGGGCTGGAACTGGTGCTGGGACACAGCAGCTGATGAGAAGCCCCACACCTCACACTCACCCTCTGTAGGGGGGCCGCCAGGACCAGGCAAATGACAGATGGACACATACCTTGCAGAGGACAGTTGACAGAAACAAAACAGTGAAATGCTTGGGCCCAGGTTGTGGGCTGATCCCTGGGTAGTGAGGAAGGGCTTCCTGGAGGAGGTGCTGACTGTACTGAGGCCAGGATGCTGAGGATAAGCCGCCATAGCAAGGTCTGGGCAGGAGTCCTGGGCAGAGGGAGAAGCTGGTGCAAAGGCCCTGGGGTGGGACTGATCTTGGTGTCCCACAAACTGTTAAAACACACACAAACCCAGAGCCGCCTGCTTCCCAGAAGCCGTGGTCCTGACAGGGTGGGTGCTCTGCCCATAGGGTCCCCATGGCCCCCTGGCTCTGGACCACCCCCAGGGAGAGGCTGACCTGCCCTCCCCCCAGGCTGTGGACACCCTGAAGGAGCCCTGGGGGCAATGCTCACCGCAGGCTTGACTAGGGCGTGCAACCCAGGCCCTGGGGGGCTGATGGGGGCTGCTTTGGAGAAGGGGGCTTCTCAGTGGCTCTCGAATCACAGGAAGTGGGGGTAGGGACCTCGAGCTGGCCTGGGATTCAGCCGGGCCCTGCCTTTTACGCTGAGGGCTGTCTTCTGAGCCCCTCCCCCGAGATGGGGCAGAGGCCAGCGAGCGAAGGGGGGTGGTCCAGCCAGCGCCGGGGGGTCCGCAGGAGGGGAGGGGCCTGGCCCTGGGTGGACGGGTCCGACCCGTCTGTGTGCGGCTCTCCGTGAGTGCGCTCCCCCCGGGAAAGGGCCGCGGCTGCACCGTGCCATACATCTCTGTCAAAATCTCTATGAATAAATTAACCTTTTTAAAGATTAGTGCACTCTAATACCTCAGGGTTTTTTAAACAGAACAAATGCTAAAAATATTTTGACAGAGCTTGCCGAGTTTGCACTCGGCTCATCAGCAGAGGCCGGACCCCTGCCCCCCACCCTCAGAGAGCGGTGTCGCCCAGTGGAGCAGGGGGGAGCGGGTGGTGGCCACCCCCAGGGGTCTGTTGTAGGGTCTCTGCGTGGACTTGGGGTCTGGCACTGCTGCACTGGCCTCGTGGTCCTGGATGGCCAGGCCTCCTCTGGTGGGCCGGAAGGAGGTGGGCTTCACAGCCAGGGGCTGGGGCGGGGGCCTCCTGACTAGCGGGGCCTGCTTCTCCCTGGCGGCTGAGGGAGGGAGGGTGTCCCAGGCTGGACTCAGCGTGTGCAAAGGCCTGGAGCTGAGAAAGAGAGCCGGGGGTACGTGGAGGGGGGCCCGTGAACGGAAAGGGGTGGGTCTCCGAGCTGGGGAAGGGGCACCTGGGCGCAGGTGGAGGAGGCCGGCCGGCGGTCTGAGCCCAGGGGAATCATCGAAGGCTGTGGAGGAGGGGTGACGGGGCAGAGCCAGGAGAAGGTGTCGAAAGAGTGGCAGCCTGGGTGGTCCAGGTGAGGCCTTGAGGCCTGAGTTGGGGGGCAGCATGGGGGAGGGGAGGAGTCAGGAGGACCCCCAGACCCTAAGTTCTCTCCGGGCTCCAGGGGCGTCTTGCTTTTTTTCTGTTGGTCCTTAGCCCCCAGAACCAGGCCGGCCCATGGTAGATGTTGGGTAGTAACATTGGGCTGGGCTGGACCCCCATATCCCCTGGAGCCAGAGTCCTTCTTCTGGCCCCAAACACACCCACCCCAGGTCCCAGGCCCCTGGGGCTCCCGAGGGCCCAGCCATGCAGAGCAGAGTCCTGGCTCAGGCGGGCACGGGCAGGAGGCCGCTCACCGGGCAGGAGCGCGAATCCCCTCCCTCATCCGCAGGTCGGCGGGAGGGCGACCGTCTTCAGTCAAGCTGGGGGCTCTGAGGGGCTCAGGGGTCCTCTCCTCATTGCCGAGGATGGTGTCAAGGACTGGGCATCACGGGGCAACTGAGGGCTCCGTCCTCACTCCTGCACCGTGCGGAGAGCCGGCCTCTGCGCTCAGGAGCGGGAGGACCCATGGTGGTGGAGGGCGTGGGAACCGACAGTTCCTCCCGTGTGTGTGTGTGAAGCACCCCGGGCCCTTGGCCTTGATGCCTGAACTTCAGTCTGGCTCGGCTCCCTCTTGGCATGGCTTTGACCCCTTTATAGAGGAAGTGAGGCTCTGGGCCTCACCTGCTAGGAGGCAGGGGGGCCTGACCTGGGCCTCACCTGCCCACCCTACCCCCACCCCCACCAGCTGCCTCTGGCCCTAGCCCTCCCCGGGTTTTCAGGTCTTCTGGATGCTGACTGCCCTCCCTCTACCTCCCCTCACTCTGGGTACCCAGCCAGCTCTTTTGCCTTCACTTAAATGCCTCTTCCTCCAGGAAGCCTTCCCTGACCCCCCGAGGCAGAGTTAGTTCTGCTGCATCTTGAAGACTTTGAAGGCCTCCTCTCTTAGAAGACTCCCTTCCTGGACCTGTTTTTCTGGAGGGAAGCCCTGGGTCTGGTCACTGCCCAGGGCTCCTCTGTGAGGTGGGAAGGGCCGGAGTGCCGGCCGAGGGGTGGGAGTCCTCTCTTTCCTCTCTGCCTGTCACAGGGGCTGTCTGGGGACAAGGACTGGGCAGCCAGGCAGAGGCGAAGCGACGGCAGATCATCCCCCAGTGGGTCCTCCCTGGGAGGGCAGGTACACGGGAAGTGAAGTCTATGCTTCACGACCCCGCCACCCCCAAGCCACTGCTCACCTCTGAGTCAGGGACCCGGGGTCCAGCCTGCCCCTAGCTTCTCTCTGGGAGGGGGTCTCTGCGTAGCTGTGAGCCGCTGCTTCCCACTTTCTGAATTGAAGAGCATCCCTCCCGGAAGGTGGGCCAACATTAGTCAGGCTCCTGACCTCTGCTGGGCAGCGGGGAGGCACGGTGGGACCGAGGGCTCCGCCGTCCTTCCGGAGGGATGGGGTCAAGGTCAGGCCTGACCGTCCCTTTGCTTTGGGCAGGATTCCTGGGTTTTTCAACCGCCCCTGGGCACCCAGTCCAAGGCATCGCTCAGTCCCCACTCCTGGGTGCTGAAATGCCACTTTAGCACGAACTTGATTTTGCTGTGAGATCCCCCTAGGTGCCACCCGGGGGAGGTGTTTTGGGTCCTGAAAAGTGTGGTGCCCCAAACTGTTGCGTTATTTATTTATTTTAACATCTTTATTGGAGTGTAATTGCTTTACCATGGTGTGTTAGTTTCTGCTGTATAACAAAGTGAATCAGCCATACATATACATATATCCCCATATCTCCTCCCTCTTGCGTCTCCCTCCCTCCCTCCCTATCCCACCCATCTAGGTGGTCACAAAGCACCGAGCTGATCTCCCTGTGCTATGCGGCTGCTTCCCACTAGCCATCTATTTTACGTTTGGTAGTATATATAAGTCCATGCCACTCTCTCACTTCGTCCCCTGCTGCATTATTTAAAAGGTGACATGAAATCCGGGAACGCAGCTCCCAGTGCACTCATGGGACCTCCCCACCCCCCATGCCTGGACTTGAGCTGCCCAGCCATACCCCGGCCCAGGTGCGGCCCTCTCCCTGTTGTCCATCTGTCTGGGGTTGGGTTTCTCACTTTTCCGGAGGTGCCTCCAGGCCGCATTCAGGGTTCCTTCCCCCAGGACAATTGTCCACGCAGGTGCAAGCCCTGCCTGCTCTTCCAATTCCTCCTCCTCCAGGAAGCCCCCCGGGAAGCCTGAGACTGGACCCTCCTCTCTGAGTCCCTGAACCTGCCCAGCGGGCTGCTGAGTTCTCTCCTGTGCAAGGGTGACCCCTTCACGCCCCTCCTCAGCTGCCCAGCCTCTGCCCAGGACCGGGACAGAGCGGGGACTTGGGTTCAAGTGTTGGGGGGTTAAGGGGGTGTGCAAGTCCTCACAGGTGCAAGCCTGTGAGGACTCACGGGTTAGCCACTGACATCCACGCCCTCAACACTGCCCTTGTGTCCCGCAAGCCAGGTGCTGGGTTGTGCTCAGTGGGCCCCTCGGCCTCCTCGGCTTCTCTGCTCTGTGCAGGGGTGACAGTTGCTCCATGGTGGGGTGATGTAAGGCTTAGCAACTCATGTAAAGGGCCAGCACGAAGCCTTCATTTGTGACAAAAGCAAAAATAATTTCATTCTGAGTTATTTTATTTTAAAAATGCACCAAATACTTTCATATGGAGAATGACCAGGCCGTCCAGATGGGCCTTCAGTGCCAGAGACTGGGGGTGGGGGGCTGGTGGTGCCCGTGGTGGGCCGGCAGGAGGAACAGATGAAGAAAGCCCAGACCCCACCGCTGAGTAGCTCAGAGTAGGCGCGAGCGGCCAGAATTGGGGGGTGTTAAACCAAGGAGGCTGCTTGGAGGAGGGAGCATCTGCTCCAGGAACAGCCTCAAGATTTACTCCTATCGTCTCCGTTGCAATCTCCTTCCATCAGGATGTTTAAGCCCCAGGATGCAGAGGGAGGGCCCCTTAGTTACCCTCGTGGGCAGAGTTCAGAGATGTAGATAGGATGGGGGGGAAGGAGGTGGCACCTGGACATTCTGTTTGAGGAGGTGCCCCGGGCACCTCAGGTCAGAGCTTACAGGACAGAGGGTCCCCGAGGGACGGCTGAGTGAGGGATGCGGGTGCTGGCGAGGGGCGGCTGAGAGATTCTTGAGTCCGTAGGTTTCTGCTCCTGTGACCTCATGGTTTGGGCTCTGCCAGCTGGTCTCAGAGTGACCAGTGAGCACGAGCCACCTGCCAGCAGACATCCTGCAAACTCAACATTAGAGAGAGGAGGGGGGGACACTGGGTATCTCAGAGGCCCCTCGGGGTGTGGGGGAGACCGTCCTCCCAGGGACACCCCCGGGGATTTTCCGTTATGCATGTTTATGGGATGGCTGGGAGGGAATGGTCTGGGGGATCTGGCGGGGGCGGGCGTCCAGTTGGCTCTGGTCAGGCCGCCCTGGCTGGGCACCCCGGGGGTCCATCCCACATCTGGAGGCAGGATCACACTTGCTGACCAGCCGGCTCCCGCCTGCGGTCTGTCTGTCTGCGCGGGCGCTGGGCCTCTGTGGGAAACTGGGTTCTGGGGTCGGGACCCCTCCAGAAGGAAGAGCCTGGTGGGTCCTGCAGGGCAGGGTCTCACAGGAGTCCAGCTGGCACCCCTGTCACCCAGCCTCAGCCGGGACCGACACAGACACATGGAGTTCTCACAAAAGGTAATTCAACAAGCTTTGGACCAAATCCCGAAATTTGCTTACAAGGATCTCTATTTATAGAGGCTCCTTCTTCTCTCTGGGGTCGGTCAGCCATCCATACCCTTTCAAGAGTTTATAACTCTATTATTAAATTTAGAGTGGGCTGCGGTTTTAATTCAGAGTGAAAACTGCACACCGTGGGGGGAGCCACGGAATTCGTTTTACGGTGACTGCCAGCAAGTGTGTTTCCAGTGGTCACCCCGGGAGACGGCCCAGGTGGGTCCAGGAGCTGCGGCCGTGGGCGTTCTGGAACCCTCTCGCAAAGCCGCTCCAGCATTTTCCTCACTCCCTGCGGCGTCTGTCGCCCTGGGCAGCCTGTCGGTTTACGAGCCTGAATCTGGTAGCTTTCAGGAAGCTTGCAGCCCCAGACGCTGTTTGCTTTCGTCTTTGCATTCAGGGGAGCTGCCCCGTGGCTGGCCTCTGTGTTCTCGGTGCCGGGGCCTGGAGAGTGAGCGATGGCCGTGGCCTGCTGGGCACGGGGCAGCTGGTGGACTCCAGCCTGCCCTGCCCGTATGCCATGCTCTCTGGGAGTTTGTTGTTCTAGCTCAAGACCCATCAGTCTCTTTGGAACAAATCTGGGGTGCGGGGCCCAGCCCTGGGCGTGCGAGGCACTAGGAAGGGGCTCGAATCAGCCTGGGGCTGCGTTAGTCCCTCCTGGGTCTCCTCCCCTTCCCGGATTTTCATATGATTATTGGACACTGCGTCTGTTCCCTGTACTGCCCACACCCGAGCTCCCCTGGGAGAACGGCTTTCCAGGCCCCCCTCGAGCTGCTGTGGCCTGGGGTGGTCGGTGGGCGGCAGGAGGTGGCCAGAGAGGCTGGGCGGACAGCCGGATGCTCCCACCGGGGTGCTGGCTGGCCGCTGGCCTGTGCTGGTGGAAGGCTGGTCCCAGAGCTCCGACCCCCAGGAACCTGCTGCGGCTGCAGGACCTCAGGGCAGGAAGGAGCGCGGACGGACCGGCTCCCGGCCAGTAGGTGGTGTTCCCAGCCTGCTTTCCCAGCCTCCGCTCAGCCTGCAGCCCGCCGCCCGCACCTCGGCGCAAGCTGGGCACATCTGGAAATGTTTGGTTTGATAGAGTGTCGCTTTACATTGCAGAAATGAGCGTAAGCGGTTTTTTGACCCACCAAGTGAGAAATGTGATCTCGGTTTTACTGCCGACCCTTTAAATAAAAAACAGATCGCTTATTAAACCATTATCTATCGGGGATGGGGAGGGACCCGCATGAACCGGGATCGGGTGTGGATGGAAACGGATGAGGCTCTGTCTCCCTGCTGGGCGGCCCGGCGGGGCACAGGTCGCCCAGGACCCTCCCAGGGGACCAGGGGACGAGGGAGGGGCCGGCACCCACTGCCACACGGTCTGCCCCTTTGCCAGCTGCTGCTGCAGGTTTGCCAGTGTTCTCGTTGGAGGAGTGTAAATGTCACCGCCGGGCTGCCGCTCATAGCACCCCGAAGTTGGTGTTCCCCGTTGGGGGGCAGGAGAGACTGACTGGGCCTGCCGGGCTGTTGCTGAGGCCAGGGGTCTCCACGGCCCCGGGCAGAGGCCTCGGGCCTGGCTGTGCCTAGGGGCAGCCGCGTGGAGGCAGGCGCTTCTGCTCCTGTGGGGTCTCTCGGTGACCTTGGCCTCGAGCGCTTTGCTCTTGGGGAAGCGTAGTGTCTGGGTTGTGGGGATGGGCACGCGGGTGGCCAGAGTCCCGGCCCCTTCCGGGCTGCAGGCATCTTTACAGCAGCGGACCCGCCCTCCCCTGGTCTGCTCGTGCCAGGGTCCTGGCCTGCCCGTGCCAGGGTCCTGGCCTGCCCTAGAATGGCCGGAGCACCTCCACGGGACATTTCTTGTTTTGAACTGTTTTGCCCGATGAACTGGGTGTCATTTTCGGTTTTTACAGCGTGCTCTGATATCACCTCCTCCCTTTGTCCCACAGTATTTTCAGTAAATGAGCCTCAATCCCGGCTCCATGGAAAGGTCCTTAGTTAGCTGTCCAGAAGGCCCACCAGGACACCCGCTGGGCATGTGTGGTGAGGCTCGAGCTGGTCCCGCCCCACACGCCATGGGACTGGGGTTTCCTGAGCTGGAACCAGAGGCAGCGTGGAGAAGACCATCAGGCTGACCCGGCCAGGGAGGGTCGGGGTGACACAGAGAGGGTGGCGTTGGGGACCATCGGGAGGACCGAGGCAGAGTGGACGGGAGGAGGTGGGGTCCAGGGAGACTGGTGAAGATGGAGGTGTGATAATGGGGTTGACAAGGTGAAGTTGGGGCAAGGTCTGAGGACAGAGACCACAGGAAACATGGAGGGGGCATGGCCGCACTGGCCGGGCACCGCCCTGGGGTCCTCTCTGCTGCAATTCTAAGAGGGTCCGGCAATCCTGGGCCTGGGCACAGGTTCTGTGTTAGGGGAGGGAGAAGGACACAGGAAGATACCCCAGCACTGGGCCGCTGGACCCCTTGTGCTGCGAGCTGCCTGGGAGGGAAGGATTCTCTGAGAGGGGGACCGCGGGGCCTGGGCGGGGCGGCAGGGTGCAGGGTGTACACCCGTGAGGGCTGGCTATTAGTACTGGGGTTGTTGTTATTATTCAGCAAGACTCTGTGGTGCAGAGCCCTGAGCCTGGGGCGTCTCAGAGATGGAGGCGGGACCCCCAGCTTAACCTGGGGACAATTCCTGACAGCCTGGCCTAAGGAGGCCGGCCCTTTGTGCTAGCGTCGGTGGTCCAGGTGCGGCCAGGGCTTGGTCTCAGGGATCAGTGGCGGGGCCGCCCGAGTGGGAAAGGAAGTCAGTCGAGGGGTACAGAGAGACCCTGCGGTGAGGGCGGCATCCATCAGCCCTGAGGGATTCATCGAGTTCCCAACTCGGGCGCGGCAGGCGCGACAGTGATGCTTGCAAAAGCCGCCTTTCAGTCCGAGGGCAGTGGTGGGGAGGGGGCATTGGCACCCGCTGTGCAGAGGAGGAAGGGGAGGCCACAGAGGGCCAGTGACTGGCCCAGGGTCACACAGCCGGCAAGTGACAACCTAAAACGTGGAGCCACAGGGGTAGGGGCAGCGCAGGATCCCAGGGGTTGGGCTGCCGCAGTCAGGAGCCCTGAGTCCCACCCCAAACAGGCATCGCTGCTAGGGCAGGGGGGCAGCAAGGGGGAAGTGGCCTCTGTCAGCGGTGGCGGCCACAAGGCCACGCCCACTGCCCTGGGGTCGCGGGGACCCTTGGCTCTCAGCGCCCGCCTCAGTTGGCCGCACCTTCCTCGCTACGGCCTGCTGCCCACAGAGGACTGGCCGGGGCAGATTTATCTCCGCTGTCACAGCCAATAGAAATACGGCACTGCCCGAGCGGCTGTGTAGTTACAGTGACAGCCGTGACTGGGCGCACGCATGATGTATGGGCTGACACTGCCCGTGGCCGGATGCTCGGCTGTCCCCCCAGCAGACTTCAGGGGCCGCTCTTGACCTTGAGCGGGGTCTCCAGCTGCAGCAGGGTGGGTGGGGTGCCAGGTCCCCCAGTGCGGGCGGGGGCGGTATCTCGGTGGGCCTGTGGAGCGTCTAGACCTGGGGTGGCTGGGACGTGCGGTCTCTAGGTGGCAGCCTGGACGTGGGGCTGCATCTGACTCAGACAGAGACGGGCTCCTAGCTTAGGGGACTGCTGGGTCCCTGAGCTCCCAGTGGCCAAGGTCTGGGTTTGTGCCAGACCCTGCCTCTGTGCGGGACACCCCCCCTTGTTCTCCGGCTACTCATTCTTGACCACGTGTCTGACCCCCCCATCCCCCAGCCCGGGGCTCTGGCAGTGGAAGCCTGGCCCTCCCTCCCTGGGCTGCCTCCCTGGCCCCCGTTTTGTCCGACTGCTCCCCAAAGACCTGCCTTATGTTTTCTCAATGGACCCCAGCCACAGTTCATTCCGGAGCTTTGGGACCTTCTGGGTCCTTTATTACCATGAACCCTGGGTTCCTGGACGCTCTGCCCGTGACCACCTCACGTTGAGGGGCAGACAGTGAGGGCCCCTCAGCTCCGCAGCCGCACCCACTGCAGACCTGAGCGGCCACCAGCCCCCGCCCCTGGTAGGCGAGCGGGGCCCATGGGCCGCAATGCTCGGCTCTGCTGTTCATTTGCCCCCTCATCACCGGGATGGTGGGTATTGCCCAGCTGTGCCCTGCTGTACTGGCCACGCTGCATGACTGTCGCGACTGGTCTGCAACCCACAGCCGGTCAGGTCGTCTCTGGGCCCCTGGGTGCACACAGACCCCCCAGAGCCCAGGCGGGGCTGCACCGATTTGCTCCCTGGGGAAGAGTGCTCCGGTGGGACCGGCCGCTGTGGGCTCGAGCCTGAGGAATGCCGGGCGCCCACTGAGACGCGCTGCACTCACAGGCCGGCCGGGGCCGAGTGCTTGGCGGGCGCAGCAGGGGCGGCGCCCCCCTGACCTCTGTGCCCCTGCGACACTGGGCGCGTAAGCCGCCGTGGCCCCTTCCCAGGGATGCTCGACCGTGCCCACGGGGCTGGTGGGGAGACGGGGGCTCAGGGAAGTGGGGGTCCGGGCTAACTCAGAGTAAGCCCTCCCTCGCGGCTCCCGAGAGCTGTTGCAGAGGGGCGGGTAGGGGGGCCGGCCCCTTGGCTTCTTCGCCCAGGCCCCAGCAGGAGACCTGCTGCTAGGGGAGCCCCGGGCTGGACCTCAGTCACGGATGGATGGATGGACGGACGGACGGGCGGGATGGAGGTGGCCAGAGGAGGTGGAGCGACCACTGTGCACCGGGCAACGTGGTCCCTGGTGCCCACCCTTGGAGGAGCCCCAGGCCAAGCTCCCCTGCCCCTGTGCCTCCCTGGGGATGGGGAGACCCCCTCCTGTGGGCTCGAGGTCCACGGAGACATGGACGTAGGAGGACAATCGTACTCCAGAGCAGTTCCCCCTGCACCCGGCAGAAGGGCAGTGAGGCAGGTGGTCCGCACAGCCTGAGGGGCTGGGGGCTCCACGGTGGAGCTGCCGCCTCTCAGGTTGTGGTGGCGAATAGGAGGAGGTGGGTGAACCAGGCAGGGAAGAGTGTCCCTGCTGGAGGGAACAGCCTCTGCAAAAGCGCAGGGCTGGCAGTGACCTCACACACATCAACGTGACACCCGGTGAAGGCAGGGGGTGGCTGGCACGCCAGCCAGAGCTGTGAGCAGAGAGGTCGTGGGGTCTGGAGGCCGCCCCTTGGGCTACATGGTCATGCCAGGCCAATTATCAGCTGCCCTGCCCCTGCTCCCCTCTCCCCCATGAGACACCACAGTGGGGGCTCAGCGAGGGCGGGGACTGGATTGGTTCATTCACCCGGGGAATCCTGGGGACACCATAGGGGCCAAATAAGTGTTTGCTAGATTCACAAATGAAACGGGAAGAGGCAGCTGTCCCGGGGCCATGTGACCCCCTCTCCACCCTGGGCAGGCTCCCGGAGCTGGTCCTGGGCTTCAGTCCAGCCGGCGTGCGCACGGACGCACAGACACGTGTGCACACAAGCGGCAGGCATGGGAGGTCCTGCACATGCAGCCTCGCACGCCCCCCTCCCCACTGGCATCTCCGTCTCGTAACCCCCCTCAGCCTGTGCCGGCTCTGCTGACCTGCAGGGTTAGGCACCGGAGCACAGTCTGGATAAATTATTCTAATTAGAATGTGTCTGTACGGAGAGAAATTGTATCCAGAGGGCTGCCGGGGGTTCCACTCCTCAAGGATGCAAAACTGCAGAGATCAAGGGGTTTTAGTTGAGATAACCCTGGGGGGGTGGGGGGGCATTGGCCAGTGGAACAGTGTGGAGGGACTCTGTGGCAGCTTGGGCAGCGTTTGTGTCCGGGGTGGGGGGGAGGTGGGCGTCACGGGGCCACAGTGGACAAGGGGTGCGGGTCTGGTGGAGGGATCCCAGGCCAGGCAGGGAGCAAGGACACCCACCCTCTGGAGCCTCTCCTCCCGGGAAGGGGGTGGCAAAGCAGGAGCAGCTGAGGTCAGAGTCCCCGGGGAGCTCTCGCTGCACAGCTGGGTCTCCCCTCGCCTCCCATGGGCCCAGGCAACCCCGGCCAGTCCCCTGGCCTGGGGCCCGAGAAGGCAGAGCCTGGCAGGGGAATCCTGAGCACCACACTGGGCAGGGACCGAGGACCTGCTGGCCATTCCTGGGGAGGCTCAGAGACCAGGAGGCTCAGGGAGACTGGATAATTCTGGGACCTCCAGTCAGGACCCCGCCACGGCCCCGCCTGCCACCCCCAGGGAATGCTTTGCTGAAACCGCATTGTTGCAGCTTCTTCGGGGCCAGAGTTGCCAAGCCTCAGGGGAGCGTGCCCCCACCCCTTCCTGCTTCCAGGGCCGGGTACCTGGGGGTAGCACGCAGGCCACACTCCGGGACCACTGCCCAGCTCCTCTCGGCCAGCCCAAGCGGATGAGCCTCACAGGATGGGGCCCAGATGGGGTCCACCCCTGACCCCGCTGTCTCCCTGGGCCTGGCCCACACAGCTGCCCAATAAGCGTGTGTTGAATGGAAACCCCAGGAACGGCATGCGGTATCTTCGTTCCGTGTGCGTGAAATCCCCCTCCAAGACCTGGCGAGTGAGTCTGCAGAGAAGGATCCCAAACCAGGCAGCGCCCTTGACGTGCCAGCGCTGTGAGCTCGGAGGTCACCTGACAGGTGGCTTCCACCCTCCCACGCACCGAGGGGTCCTGAGGAACCACGGGGGGCTCTGCGGGTGCCCCTGGCTCTGCCCCGTCCTGCACGATACAGCTGCCTCACGGGGCCAGGGCCGCGTGGGGCCTGCCCCCAAAGCACATCCTGCCCTCCCTGCTCAGCAGCCCTGGGTTTCATTACCCCTAAGTACCCCCAGCCCCGGAAAATATCCCCAGTGTAGCCTATCCCTGCCGTGTGATCCTATCAGGCCTCTGCTTCCTTCATCTGGTTTCCATACTTCACAGCCACGTGGGCAGGAGGGGAGTCAGGTGGACGAGGTCTGGGGACAGACCTCAGGCAGTGCCATCCAGCCTGACCGTCCCCTGGCCAGACCAGAGGGCAGCTGGTGAGGGGCCCCAGGGCCCAGCGCCCCTCGGGTCTGCCCCTCTGCGTCACTGTGGACACGGCGTGCCCTCCAAGGAGAGCATGACCGGGTGGGGGTAGCGGGGTGGTTTTCTTCCTCGAGCCGTCTCTCTGGCCGCGTGTCCATTGGGGCTGGACGTCCATCTCCAGATGATCTGAAGGGGACTCCCGGTCGGTAGCCCAGATCACAGACCCTGTCACCCCGGGGGAGGGGGACACCTTGGGTCAGACAGTCCCACCCGTCGGCCGTGGGCTCCTTGATTTACTGTCTCGGCCCCTTTAACGGCCTCCTTGGGCTGGGGCTGCGAGCCCCTCCTGGCCGTGCTGCCCGAGTGGCTGAGCTTGGGAAAATCTATTACGGCCGAGTCATTAATCTGGGGCTGCCGCCGCGGGCGCTTGCGGGCCTCTATTTAATGGGCTGCTTCCTGAGCTCCGGAGCCGCGCTGCTCGCCTCTCTTGATCAGCTTTGTTTAATTATCAAAATATTTGATGCAGAAAATTGACATTAGTTCTGAAGGTTCTGCCCTCCTCCCCCTGCCTGGCTCCTGGCGACAGGGTGCCTCGGCCGCTGTGCCCCTCGCCTCAAAGTAGCAAGGGGGCCGGACAGCCTGTGCTCGCCGGGCGGACGTGGAGCTGTTGCCGGAAGCAGCGTGGGTGTAGGGCCAGGACCTCGCCGGGACCCCGCCCTGGGCTCCGGGGCTGCACTCGGCCGCACCCCACCCCCGTCCCCCTGTTTCTCCAGTGCCCCGGCTGGGGGGCCTCCCACAGTCAAGGGCAGCCACGGGGAGCGCTGGAGCTGGGACACGGCTTTGCTGGGCCATCGTGGGAAGTCCCTTTCAGCGCTGGAGCTGCCCCCCCACACCAGAGCTGGGGGCCCGCCCATGGCCGCTCCCGACCGTGAACCGCCCAGGGCCCCGAGCCCGCGGCAGATGGCGGCGTGTGTCCTGCCGTCTGGGTGGTTGTCAGCCGGTGGGCAGAGCCCTGTGGGGCCCCGTCGGGCAGGGGCCAGGCCACCCCAGAGAGCAGAGCCTCTTCCTGAGGAACAGGAAGGTCCTCTCAGCAGGTGCGTGGGGACAAGCCTGGGAACACCGGGCTCATGCACCCTCGGGGTTGCTGTCTCCCCCTTCAGGTCTTGGGCTCCTTCCCTCCACGTGCCCGCCCAGAGCCCAGAGGCTTCAGCCCCTGGGGATGCCACGGCTGTCCTCTTCGCACCTTTCGTTTACATTCCAGCTCACGTGTGCAGTCCTGTGTCCTGTGCAGCCACTCACCTGTGCCCCATGTGTGTACCTGTGTGAATCCCATATGTGCGCATACGTGTTTTCTCCTTGTATGTGTGTGTGACCACATGTGCATGTATGTGCCTGTGTGTGCCTGCACCTGCCCGGTGTGTGCACGTGTGTCCCAGGTGCATGCACACACGTGTGCCCACATGTGCCCATCACGGGCTAACCCACGGCAATCAGTGCCAGCCCTGAGGAAGCCCACTCCTTAATTTCTCACTGGCCTCTGATTCCTGGGTTGGGGTCCCTCTGTCCATCTGTGTGAGTCGTTGCTTCCAGAGGTCAACAGCCACTGGACTGGATTTGGCTTCCTGGTCCAAGTGGTCGAGCTTAGGACCCTGCGCTCAGTGCTGGGGGCAGTGAGAGCCTCGGCCGGCTTTGAGCAGAGGCTGGCGTACGAGCGTGCCTGGGGAGGAATATTGTTCCAGCTTCGCCAACAGCCGGATCAGCAGACCCAAAACTCATTTATTTGCTCATGGCTCCTCAGTCTTGGCTACAGCGGCCAGCATTTGTCCTCGGATACGGCTTATTTTCAGATGTCAGATAATTTCCAAAACAGAAAGTAGTTTCAAGGTTGAGAAGATACCATTATGGAAAACAAGTGGCGATCAAGCTCAGACGGTGGGTTTCACTTGCGATCAGTGTCCCCCAGTGAGGCACAGGACAAGGGGGGCGTACTCAGGGAGGCAGCGCGGTTACGGCTCAGGCCCACCTGCAGGGAAAGGGCAACAAGGGACACGCGTGACCCTGTGGATAGCAGTCCGGCTCCCGAGCACGGCCCGGCGCCGGGAAGCGTGGGGCGACCAGGGCAGCCGGCCTGGCCCCTCCAGGTAAAGCCGCACAACGTCCGTCATTGCACCAACGTGGCTGTTGGAACGTGAGTCCTTTCAGGAGGCGGGAACGATGTTGTCCTATTCTTTCCCCATCGCCGGCTGGCGGTGCCCACTTTCTGGGTCTCCCGGCGGAAATCACGTGCTTGCCTTCGCCGCTGCTACTTGGAGCCCTGCCACCCGTCGGGATGAGACCAGAAGCCATGTCTGCCTGGCCACCTCCACGCGGGGGCCCTCCAAGAGGGTGTTTAGCCGGGGGAGCCCTGTTTTCTGGGGAGCGGGGTTCTGGGCTCTGGGTACAGGAGTGAGGAAGACCTTGTCTTCCGTACCAGGTGGACGTTTTTTCATCAAAATATTTCCTAGAGTTTTTGCTGACTTCTGCATGAAGGGGTGGGGTGTTTAGGGGAACCCTGATATCTGTGGGAATTCACAGGGCAGGGACAGGACCGACTTGGGCCACGAGGTTGCACAGGGAGGCCTGGGGCAGCACCTTGAACAACCTTGGGACTAGTTTCCTGGGCTGCCAGAACCAAGTACCACAGACTGGGGGTCCTGACATAACAGAAATTGATCCTCTCATAGCCTGGAGGTCAGGAGTCTGAAATGAGGGTGTAGCAGGGCTGGGCTCCCTCCAGAGGCTCCGGGGGGATCCTTCCTGCCTCTTCCACATTCTGGGGGCTCCAGGTGTCCCCTGGCTTGTGGCTGCATCCCTCCAGCCTCTGCCTCTGCTGTCACATGGCTGTCTTCTCCCTGTGACTGGCTCCTCTTCTTATAAGGACACCAGCCGTTGGAATAGGGCTCCTCCTAAGTGCAGGGTAATTTCATCTTAAAATCCTTCACTAATTGCACCTGTGAGACCCAATTCCAAATAAGGCCACATTCTGGGGTTTGGGGTGGACGTGGATTTGGGGGATAGTGTTCAACGCACCACACGTGGGAAGCAGTTTCCTTGTTTTTATTGAGGATCCTGGTGAGGAAGGGCAGTCTGCGTGCTGACCAGCCTGGAGCAATGGCTCTCTCCGCAGAGAAGTGCCAGGCTTGGCCAATGCTGCCTGCGGAAGGACCAGGGCCCAGGAGGGCTCTCCCCAGAGCCGAGCCATGTGGGACCCGCACGGGGCGGGAGGGCCTTATTCATCCGGACGCCTGCATGCCTAGACGGGGGAGGCTGCAGGTGGGGGTGGGCGGGAGGTGGGGGCCCGGCTGTGTTCACGGTGCATCTATTATTGATTCACGTAAACACACGGAGAGCATTCTTAAATCTTGGTTGAACCGAGCAGGGGGGTGGGGGATCTCAATGAGCAAACGAATAAATAACCATGGTAACGACTTGCCACTCCCACCCCAGGCTCCGAGGTCTTCGATCTCATTATTCGGGACGTGCTTGGAGGTGGAGGGCAGGTGACTTTGGAAAGGCTCACGGAACCTCTGCGTTTCCTCTGTGAAGGCGCTCTGCTCTCTGGGCTGGGGTGGGAGGGTCTTTGGATGGGGGCAGCGGGGTAATGGGAGGCTGTGCTTGTCTGTCCCTCAAAGGGATGGCCTCTGTGGCCACCTGGGGGAGGCTGGATGGGCCCCACTGCCCTGGCCGCCCGGGCACACAGGGGTTAAGCCTCCTCGTGCATTGGCGCTGGCGCCCCGGGCGATCGTTTTCATATATATTTGTTTGTGGTCAGAAGTCGTCACAGACCAGGGCTGTACGACCTTGACTTTCCCTGACACTTAAAATTATTGCCGCCCCGGGGACTCATTTTCTGTACGGTCACCCGCTGACACGGCCAAACACCAATCTCAGCTGTCATGCCGCCCACTGGCCCCCCGCTGTCCCTCCCCATCGTCCCACCCTCGACCGAGGAGCCCGCTGCCCCCAGCCCACATCTCCCCCCAAGATCCATCCTTGGAGGCGCTGAGTGCTCTCTGGTCCTGTGTGCCTAGTGTGGGCGCCATCCTCAGCGCCGGGCAGGTTGACTGGGCCCACAGAACCTGACCTAACCCGGACCCCTCCCTCCAACACCTCTGCTGCCCTGGCCAGAGATGACTTTCCTGGTTAATATCACACTGAGGCGAGGCCTTCTGACCAAGGGCTGAGTATGGGGTGGGGGGAGAGGAGGGGGGAGAGGAGGAGGGGGAAAGAGGGGGGAGGGGGGGAGGGAGGGGGAGGGAAGGAGCGGAAACGAGGGAGAAGGAGGGGAGAGGAGGGGGAAGGGGGAGGAGGGACCCGGCACACCTGGTCACCCGCAGTCCTGCACTCCCACACGGGTCCAGGTCCATGCCCGGCGTCCACTGGAACATCGCCCTCTGGGGGCAGTGGCCTCCCCTCACCCCCAGTACCCCAGTGCCAGCTCGGGGGTGGAGGGGTAGCGAGGTCAGGGCTGCCTGCCCCGGTCTGGCCTCTGTGGTCCTGGGTCAGCCCCTGGGTGCCCCCAGGCATGGACTCAGAGCACAGGACATACCCTGCCCCACCCTGGGGGCTTCAGGAAGCCAGTGAGCAGACCACCTGACCCCACCCTCCCCTGTGTTCTGAACGTTCGAAGCCTGGGCCAGCCCTGTGCTGGGGGCAGGTGGAGACCCCCGACGTCCGATCCTCTTTGAGGAGAGGCCGCTGGGGGGTGAGGGGCTCCCCCAACCCCCTGACCCCCCAGCATGAGTCTCTGACAGGTCCCGTGAAAAGGGCCAGATGTCCTCCAACAAGGACCCAGAGTGAGAGGCCCCCTAATTATTCCACTGACTCACCAGGGGGCCTCCCTCCCGCAACCCCCATTTTCACTGTGGGATCCCAGGGAGAGGTGGTCCCCATGGTCACCGCCCAGGGGTCACAGGTGACCATGGTCGGGGCAGGGCGTGACCCACTCTGGGAGGCCGGGCTCCAAATGCTCCCCCTCTGGCCACTCTTCCTCCCTCTGTGACATTTCTTTTTCTTTTTTTTTTAAAATATAAGCCTCTATAGATACACATCTTTATTTTATTTTTATTATTGTTTTTGGCTGCGTTGGGTCTTCGTTGTTGCACGCGGGCTTTCTCTAGTTGCGGCGAGCGGGGCTACTCTTCGTTGCGGTGCACGGGCTTCTCACTGCGGTGGCTTCTCTTGTTGTGGAGCACGGGCTCTAGGCACGTGGGCTCAGTAGTTGTGGCTTGCGGGCTCTACAGCGCAGGCTCAGTAGTTGTGGCGCACGGGCTTAGTTGCTCCACGGCATGTGGGATCTTCCCGGACCAGGGCTCGAACCCGTGTCCCCTGCATTGGCAGGCAGATTCTTAACCACTGTGCCACCAGGGAAGTCCTTTGTGACATTTCTTTACCCAAAATGCCTTATTTCTCACCTGAGGTCGTGACCCCTGCTGGTGACCTTGGAGTGGACCCTGAGCCTACCTGCCCCCCACCCCTAGTGCCCCTGGCCCATCTCCTCCATGGTCCTGTGAGCCCCCCAAGCCCCACATCCCAGGGTGAACTTATGCCTGCCCCAAACACCCCTCAAGACCTTCCTAAACTCTTGGTGGCCCCCAAACCCTGGAGCCCAGGCCCTGTTGCTGAGCTCTGACGTCCCCTCTGCTGCTCGCCCACTGTCCAGATGTCTCTTCCCCAGGCCACATCTGGCCCCCTCCCCAGACCACTGCCACCCTGTCCTGTGGAATCCCCTCCCTCCCTGACCGCGGCCAGACCACTCAGGTGGCCACAGAAACTGGCAGGGCCCATGGGGATGCCCAGCTTCAGCCTCAGCTGGGCTCCTGGGGTCTCTGGGGGAGGAGCCCAGCCCCCTCTTAATTAAGCCTCGTTCCCACCACGTCTCAGGGGCCTCGTGGCCCAGCCTGGCAGATGACTCTCGGTCCTCTGTGCCCCCGCAGCGCTCCCAGGCACAGTCCCGCCCTCCTGGCACCGCTGGCTCCGACCAGCCTGCACACCTGTTCACACGCCGCCCCAGAGCCTCCAGCACCCCCTGCTCTGCGCACATTGCCTCAAGAGTGGGACTGGCCTGTGCACTGGCTGCTCTGCCCCTTTCCTCACCGCCCCCCCCATGCGCTTGTCAGCATGCATACGTCGGGGGCCCCCGGGTGCGTGGGGCTGCAGCAGGCACGGACACTGTGTGCCCATGTTCAAGCCCACCCTGCAGCGGAGGGCTGCACGGTTTGCGAAGGAGGGTCCGGGGCACATCGTGGGGGCCCCCAGGCTCCAGAAATGAGGGGCATCTAGGTGGACCTTGCGGGAGGGGCAGCCCTTTGCGAGGGGCAGCGGGAGGACAGGTGTCCCGAGGGCGGAATGGCGGGGGGCAGGCCCGGGGGGACGGGATGGGGGAGGGCAGCCTGGCCCGTGGGTGGCCCAGCAGGGTGGACCGTGCCCTCCAGGTAGTTTCTCGGCAGAGCGTGTGGGCTGCGCTGGGCTCTGATGACAGGCTTAGTGGGGGGGGGGGGGTGGGGTGAGCAGAGGCAGCTGGTGCCCCCGGGAGGGCAGCAGGTACGGAGCTCTGGGACTCCTGGTGGAAGGGTGCCTGTTCAGTTTCTGCACCTGGCGTTCACCGGCAGGACCCACCCCGGCCTTGTCTTTGTGCATCAGTCATCTGGGCTGGGTAACGGAGCACTGCGCACTGAGCGGCTTGAAACAACACACATTGAGCAACCTTGGTTTCCAAATGTCAGGAGTCCAGCACGGCCTGGCTGGGTCCTCTGCTTGGGGTCTCTCCAGGCTGCACCCATGGTGTCGGCCGGGTTGTGCTCCCATCTGTGGGCTCGACTCGGGGAGGAGCTGCTTCCTGCTTATTGCAGGCGCCGGCGGCATTCGTTTCCTTGTGGTTATAGGACGAAGGGTCCTGTCTTCCTGCTGGCTGGAGACCAGGGGCCACTCCAAGTTCCTAGAGGCCACCAAAAGCCCCAGCCCGTGGGGGTCTCTCCTGGCAGCTCACGTCTCCAAGACCAGCAGGACAATGTCACTCCGGGTGGCTCAGATGAGTCTTTCTTACCTAATGCCACCTACTCAAGGGAATGGCTCCCGGCACCTTTGCCGTATTCTACTGGCCAGAAGCAAGTCACAAGTTCTGCTTGCCCTCAAGAGGGGGACTCACGCAAGGGTGTAACTTAGGGTGTGTCAGGCACCCCCCCACAGCACCCCAGATGCCAGACGTGGGTAAACACCACCACTGCCAGAGCTGCATTCTGGGGAGCATGACCGGAGGGTCCAGGATGGAGGTGGGGCTGGACACAGAGGGGAGGGCTGTGGAGGAGGGAGGACGGCGCCCAGGCTCCCGCATCGCTCCCCAGCAGGCGCCACCTCCTCTGAGGGCCGGGAGGGGGTCCTCTGTGTCTCCAGCACCCAGGACACAGCAGGGGTGTCATCAGTGCCACGTGGGGACGGCGCTGGGGTCGTTCCAGGGGGGATGGCCTTGGCGTCCTGAGGTACAGTCTCCATGCGGCCAGCAGCATGTCAGGGACCCCGCCTGCAGGGAGAGGCCGGCACTGTGAGGTCTCCAGAGCTTGCGCCATGACCGGAACCTTCCCTTGGCTGCTGCACTTTGAGGCAGGACGGGAGGTGGTCTGGGGGCCCGGCCACCCCCCAAGTCAAGGGCAGGGCTTCCTGCTTGGCCTCCTCAGCTTCACTCTCTCTCTCCAGCCCCCAAGCTCCTTCCTGGGGCGGCAGCAGGTGCAGGTGGAGTGTCGTTTCCAGTCAGGGGTCAGGCCACATCGGGGGTCTTAGGGGGCTGCCGGGTTCAGGGTCCTGAGGGCTCCTCGGGGGAAAGTGTCTTTTTAGGCAGCCTTAGGGGCCTGCGTGGGCAGGTGGTAGCATGGGCTGTGCTGGGATGGTGGAGTGGGGAGACTCCTCCATGGGCCCCCGAGTCAGGCACACAGTGGGGGACCCCCTTCCTGTCACCCGTCCCTGGCCTGAGGACAGTGTTGGAGGGACCACCCTGGCTGGGTGTGGACGATGCTGCTGCAGCCCTGACGTTGGGCCCGGCAGGTACCCGGCGCTCAGGGGAGGCAGTCAGGGCTCAGGTGGGCTGCTGGCCCTGGATGCTTGGGCCACACCTGTGGGTGGGCTGTGAGGCCGAGCCCGAGGGAGTCTCTGAGTGTGGACGGATGAGGCACAAGTCTGGGCCCTGGGGACCCCACACAAAGAGGCGGGGGGCTGAGAACAGAGGAAGGGACCTAGAAGGGGCGGCCAGGCCAAGGAGAGTGGGAGTGGGATCCTGCAGCCATAGGCCCCGGGGGCCAAGCTGCAGGCAGTCGTGGCCTATGTCAGAGGCCACCACAGGGCTGCCAGGGGAGGATGGAGAAACAGAGGAGGGATTGGTGGGTGAGGGCTCCCCACCGACCCTGCCAGAGCTGTTCTGGGCTGGGTGGCTCTGAAGGCCTGGCTGGGAGCTGAAAGGGGGAGGAGGGTGGGGCTGGGGGCCGTGGGCCCTGGTGTGAGGAGTCTTGCTGTGGGGGGAGCGGATCTTCTCATCGTCACCTCTCCCTGATAGTGGTGCTGACGGTCCTGGAGGGACAGTCCTGTGTGGGGTGGGGAGACGGGGGACCCTGCCACCAGCAGCCTTGACCAGGGGCCACCCAAGGCTCTCGCCCCAGAACAAGGGGTGGGGGAGCAAGGGGAGGTGGGGGGGTCCTTTCAACAAGACCTCAGAGAGCTCCAGGGGGAGTCGGAGGGGCACGTCCAGAAGCCGGGCCACCCTTCTTGGGCTGTGCCCTCCATGGGAACATGGGGGTCTCTGGAGGCAGCTCCCCAGAGAAGTCTGCAGGGGTTTCTGGCTCGCTGCGGAGACTTCACCGGCAGATGGGCCCAGGCATTTCCCCACTGACCCATCTCAGAGCCTGTTTTCATTTCTACTTAAAGTTTCATGGTGGGAGCCCCGGGCCCGTCCCTGCTATGCTAACAGACAACGTATAGTCCGTTAGCGCGTCAGCGTGAGGCTGGCCGGCGGGTCATGAGCCCAGCGGGTGTCCTAGGCCGCCCATGATACCTCACTGCCCTGCTTGGCCGGGGGCCACGGTGCTACAGTCCCTGGACTCCAGATGCACCCTCAGGAGGAGGTCTGCGTGTGCACCTGGACCCGGAAGGGAGAGGACTGGCCCCACCTGGGCGGCTGCTGGGATGGGCCTTGTCCTGGAAGCCAGCTCGGTTCATCTCCCACCCAGGCCTCCCTGCCTCGTGACTGA
The DNA here is from genome assembly GCF_028023285.1 of Balaenoptera ricei. Lineage (NCBI taxonomy): Eukaryota > Metazoa > Chordata > Mammalia > Artiodactyla > Balaenopteridae > Balaenoptera > Balaenoptera ricei. Next base: position 1,566,227 of record NC_082639.1, read on the forward strand.
CAGCTGCTCAGCCTCTGAGCCTCCACAGGCTTTAGCAGCACCTGCCCCGCAGGCGGGCTGTGAGACCGTTATCAGAATGTCCACATCCAGCCTCAGTCCAGCCCTAACATGAGGAGGGGAGAATAAATGCTGATGTTTTCACTGCGTGTGGAACCCCTAGTGTTCCACGGAACACAGTTTGGGAAGCACTGTTCACACGTGTGATTCCCTGCAAAGTGGAGAGGAGATGGCCTCCCCGATGGGCAGGCTTGGACCTATAGGGACACAGGGCCATCAATGGCAGTAGGGGCTGGCAGGGCCGGCCCCTCTCTGGCATCTGAGGATTTCCCTGCAGAGCAGGTTAAGAGCCGTCGCTTTCCTGCAGTGTGGATGGTTTCTGGAGACAGGCTGGGAGCCTCTTCTGCCTCATGTGAATCCTGAGCATGGGCACAGCTCCGGGCAGTGGGCAGTGGGTGCCCTGGGTGAGGGGCTGGTCTGTGGGAAGGGTCCAGTGCTCTCCTATAACCAGGGGCATCCTGTGGGCATCAGCTTTGTTGTGGATGGTGGCTTGGGACCCCAGCGGGGTCTTCAGTCTAGGGCAGAGATTCCACTCCAGGTCGGCCTGACACCATCGAGAAGCAACTGCTCTTCTGCTGGCCCTGGAAATCCACCTGCGCCCATCCGCTCCAGCTGCGGTGCCCGGGATCGGCCATGGGTACCCTTAGCTCCCCCTTAGGTGAGAGCATCCATCCTTGATGTTTCCATTCCCACTAAACGAGTTCTGCTCTGTTTCTGGGGGTCCTGGGATTAAAACCCCCACTCTCAATCTGCGATGCGGCACTGACAGGATGTCCCCCACGTGACCGGCACCTTCCAGGACGCGTGGCATGGAGTTAATGCACTTGGTGCTGGCCAGACCCGTGGCCGAGGCTGAGGGTGGACTTGGGGAGGGACAGGTGAGGATGAGATCTGTGCCCCCAGCAGCTCCTGGTCTGCAGAGGAGGCTCTGCGGAGTGGGTGGGCGGCGGGGGAAGCTGGGCAGGGGGGCCCGGGGTCAGGCCACAGGCACAGCTTGGAGGGCAGGGTGTCTGGGTGCTCTCAGGCCTTGGGGTGTCTCTGGAGAGAACCAGCCACCGTGCTGCCCGTCAGGCGTTTGTCCACCAAGGCCGGGGTGCTGTGGAGGACAAGCAAGCTCTTCAGCGAACCTGGGGGTCCATGTCCTCCCCACCCCCCCTTCCAGATGTTCTGGCCGGGGCGGGGCGGGGCGGGGCGGGATGCAACGAAATAAAATGCAGGATGCCCAGGTACGCCTGGATTTCAGGTACGCCTGGATTTCAGGTACACGTGAGTAATTTTGGGTGTGAGGACGCCCCCAGGGCTGCACGGGACATACTTGTACTAAAGACAATGTCTTGTTTATCTGACAGCTCTAGTTGGGACGTTGCCCTCGGGCCACTGTAATCCTGGGCCAGCTGCCGGCATCCACGCAGGGTCCCGGTGGGAGCTGGGCTGGCGTGAGAGGCCCTCCCTTGGCAGCCGTGTGGCCGGGACCCCTGAGGAGGCCCTGCTCCCCTCTCCTGGAGGGGTCACATGGAAGGTCCCGCACGTTCCCCCACGCGGGGGCTGGCGGTACAGGAGGCCTTCCGAGGGGGTCCAGGTGAGGGCGCCCCGTGGGTGGAAGGGCCATCTGCAGCGGCTGCATGGCTGGAGGCCAGGGCGCTGAGCCTTCTCAGAGGGCTCAGAACCCTCTCAGAGGGCTCAGAACCTTCTCAGAGGGCTCAGAACCGCACTATCGGCTCCTGACCCTGCTCGGCCCCTGCCTGCAGCCTCATGCAAGTGGCTGGGTCCCCACAGGCCTGGGACTTCAGTGGGGGGCCCTCACCCCGTTCCATGGCTTGGAGCCACAGCAGGGAGGCCAGGATTGGGCCGTGCGGGGGACACCAACCCGTCGAGGTCCGTGTGGTGCATGTCGGCCTGTCTGGGGGACCTGTGGGCTGGCCTGGGCCGTGCCCCCTGGGCCACCAGCTGCCCGGCCGAGAGGCCAAGCGTGGGCAGGGCAGGGCAGGGGGCGGCCCACCCACCAGCCGGCCCAGCGGGGCCTCAGTGCAGGCGCCACGAAAACGCCTCGGCTGCTGCTGCGGGGACCAGAGCAGAGCTGGGTTCCTGAAGCCCTTGCAGTTGATCCGTGGAGGCCGGAACGTCTCCGAGAAAGAAATATGGAAGCAATTACTCTGAGAGCCGTCGTTTGGGTAATTCCCAAAGAGACACCAGGGCCGGTCCTTTCGAAGCCTGGTGCACGGCGCCCTAATGAAGCAATTAAGGCAAGGATCCTCCGACTTTGATCTCGATGGGGTAATTTTTACAAAAACATCACGGAGTGATAGATACCCATAACTCGGGGTCCTTAATTGTACTTAATTTGTTTGGAATACGAATGTGCATTTAATTAAACCCCAGCTCGGCCTGCATGCTTCAAGCAGGGCTGTCAAGGAAAATTAAGACCCAGTTTGCTTTCAAAGTTACTGGTTTTTATCAGGCAAGGACAGGGGTCTTCGAACAGAAGGTTAGAGATAATTAGGCCGAGGGCTACAGCCCAGGAAAGCAGAGAGAAGGCACTGCTGCCAGGAGGGGGTGGGGAGGCGGGGGAGACCCTGGCCTGGTGGGCGGGCAGGCCCTGCCCCCTCCAGACCTGGAGCTCTGGCGGTCAGGGCTCGGCTGGAGGTGGGACTGCGTCCACAGCCGGGGTCGGCCCAAGGCAAGGCCTGCAGGGCGTCCCCTCACGCGCCATCACCGGAGCATGGCTCTGGGAGGGCTGGGACGGCCTGCCCGCCCCTCGGATCAGGTGGGGAGGCTGAGACTTGGAGTGAGAGCCCGACATCTCCCAAGGCCACTCGGGGTCTGCTGGCACAGAGCGGGGGTGCCAGCTCCCACCTCCCCATCCAGCCTCTCTCTGGCATGCCGTCCTTCTGTGCCGCTCCCTGGGGTGTCCTCTTGCCTGGCCTTGTGTGAGCGGCCCTGCCAGCGGGGACTTTCTGGGGAAGGTGTTGTGGGAGGATTCTGAGCTCGGGTGGCTCTGGCCACCGAACTTCCACACTGTCCCTGGGCCGGGGTGCAGACGAGAGAGGAGCGAACGTGCAGCCTGGCCCACACCCATCACGCGTCGGGGCCTGGGCTCCTGGACACATGGAGGTTTGCACGGGGTCCTGGAGGGAGACGTCTCTGCTCTGTTCAGAGACCCCCAGGCCTGCTGTCCATGGAGCAGGGAGCCAGATCCATGTCGGGGGTGGGGAAGGGGGGGGAGAGAGAGGATCTCTTCTCTCTTTCCGATTCTGAGCGCGACGGCATGCAGACACGCAGCAACCCACACGCCCACACACGCACTCATGAGATGCGTGCACACGCACAGATGGGCACAGACCTGACAAATGCACAGAAGCGCCCCCCAGATGCTCACACATGTACGTGCACACTCACACACGCACACACAACGCACACGACACATGCACACACGCGCACACGACACATGCACACACACACACACAACACCTGGGGGGCCACAGGGCCTCTGAGGCCTTCCAGTCTGCTGGCCTTGAGGACTCTCTTTGGCCGCCCCACCGTCCAGGCCTCTCATGAGGACAAGGGGCTGAGTTTGTCAAGGACCTGAGAAGGGCCCCCACCCTCTGACCCGACTCACTTCCTAGCAGACCCTCTGGAGTGTGAATCCACGTGCTGGGGTCATGGGGGGCGGGGCCCAGCTGGGCGGCTGTGGCCTACCTCCGCTCTGACTTTCCCATCCTCAGCGTGAGGACCCCTGGGCCTGTGGTCCCCAGGGTCCTGGTGGTCTGCAGCCCAGGATGGGGCTTCCGATGGTGCCCAGGGCAGCTCTGGCCCCCACCCTGTCCCACCATCCCTGGACCTGCGTGGACAGTTCCAATCCCAGGGGGCCATGGCCGGGTCCACACCGCTAGCACCAGCACCAGCGCCCGCATCCTCGGCTGGCGCTGCCCGGCGCACGTCCTGGTTAGCCCGGAGACCACTCTCTCCAGACCCCCGTTCCCTTGTCTTCGAGGTGCGGCGCGTCTCGGCTCAGTGACACCCCTGTGAATAGCTACGGTCGTGGTTTTGCTGGTAACTCTCCCTTCAGGGGTCGAGAAGTTAAGGAACTTCCTCAAAAGATCCAGCTGGTGATGGGGGGAGAGGGGCTCAAACTCGGGGTCCTGGGGTGTCTGCTCTGCTGTTTGCATTGGGTCACTGCCTCAGTGGGAAGGGGCTCTGTGTGGGAGCCCTTGGACAGCCTGGCCCTCCCCAGGCCCCGGGGAGTTCGCCCCGATTTGCTGGAGGACAGGAGGCCGGGCCCAGTGTGCATGTTCTCATGGAGGCCCCCGGTTCCAGGTGCTGTGGCCGTGTCCCCGCGAGACCCCCCCAGAGCCCGCTCCTCTCGAGCGGACCTGCCTGCTGTCGGGGCACCTGTCGGGGCACCTGTCGGGGCACCTGTCAGGGCACCTGTCGGGCAGGTGGGAGGGTCCAGCCGGCAGTGAGCCCAGGGAGGTAAAGCCAGCGCTGGGTGACCTGCAGACATGCAGCAAACCCTGGGCACTGAGAGGCCTCCAGCACTGGTGGGGCGCTGTGTGTGGCGTGTCCCGGGGCCACGTCACACGGCAGGGAGCCCTCTCTCCCCGCCCGAAGTCTGGAGGCCCGAGATCCAGGTGCCGCAGGGCTGGTTCCTGCCGAGTCCCCTATGAGGAAGACTTGCCCCAGGCCTCTCCCCTAGACTCTGGTGGTTTGCTGGTTACCCTCGCAGCTCCTTGGCTTATAGACGCATCACCCCAGCTCTGCTTTGTCCTCACACGGTATCTCCCTGTGCATGTCTGTGTCCAAAATCCCCTTTTCCGAAGGACACCAGTCCTATGGGATTAGGGACCACCCTACTCCAGTAGGACCTCATCTTAACTAATTACATCTGCCAAGACCCTAATCCCCAATAAGGTCACATTCTGAGGTCCTGGAGGTTAGGACTTCAGCGCGTGGATCTGGGGGACACGGTTCAGCCCGTCACAATGGTCCTCATGGGCTGCTGGGAGGCTTACGTGAGCTGGTGCGTTTCGGGGGGGGCACACAGAAAGTGACATCAGGGTTGGTTATGAATGGTTCCCCTCCAGCCAGCATTATCAGAGCTCCTGACCGTGACGTTGAGGAACATGGCTTCCGCCGGCCGGGCATCTGGCACAGCCTGTCTGTGCAACCACGAGGTCCCCACACGCCGAGCCGGGAGGTCTGCTCAGCCAGGGTCCAGCCAGCAGCACAGAACGCGGGGATTTAATGGAGGCGTTGGTTCAGGAGAACTGGGAAGGCCCAAGGGGGTCATGCGTGTGACCCAGGGACAGAACCTGCAGGGAGACAGGCGTGAGTCTTCAGGACCCAGGAGCTGGGAGAGGAGCCCATGGGCCTGGGGGCATCTGTCTTCTAAGCAGGGGCCTCTCCAGTGGCTGCTTGTGCCCCTGTGAGGCGCTACGGGCTGGTTCTGCCCAAAGAAGCTGGCGGCCAGAATCAACTGTGGCCCACGGGACCAGGGGCCAGTGCCGGGGATGAAAGTAACAGGAGCGACGTATAAATATCCTCTCCGCCAACACCTGCCTCCCCACCGCCCTCCAGGGCCCCAGTTGGCAGAGCCTCGCAGGAAGCCAGCTGGCCAGGGGGACGTCATCGGTGGGGTCCTCACCCAGCAGCCCAGCGTGTGGAAGGGCAGCCTGCGAGCCCAGAGACAACAGGTCACACGGCCAGCGCTGGCCTCCCTTTGGCTACTCCCCATGTACGCACCCCTCTCACATGGGTGTACGTCCAGCCCTGGTCGACGACGGCACCCTGTGAGTGCTTCTGCCTAACGAGATGCAATTACCCGTCAAAAAAACAAAGACACCGTCACCTCCTTTTGTTAAAGGGGCGACAAAATCCCAGCATCCTGATACCCATTTCCTGGTGACAGTGGTGGCATTCATCTCTGGCAAGGTTAGTTTCTCTCTTAGTTCAGTTGTGATGTCATATGTTTTGCATGTTTTTGAATAAATGTTTGTATGTGAACATTTTGGAGTCATAGAATAGCTTGTCAAGTTAACCACTGCCCACCGTATATTAATCAAGTAACAATGGGAAATGAAGAGTGCCGGAGAAGGGAACCAGGACACGCATGTGCACACACACTCGCCTGTGTGAGAAGGCACGCGGATGTGATGGGGCTGTAGTCTGGATTCCACATGCGATCCCGAGGCACAGCCCACATTTACCATCTCTGCTCGATCTGTCTCCTTTGCTCACCTGGCATCTCAGCTGGCCGGGCTTCTCTCCGGGTGGGGTGACTCAGTCTAACCTCGTTAAAGGGTCTGAATCCTCGGGCATCCTGCTTTTCCCTTTTTCGGCTGCTGTGCTTCTCCACTGATTTTCACACTGGGGAGGGCCCTGGGGCCCAGTCTTCCTCCTCCAATGTCCCCTTTGGATGTGGCGTCAACAGCCCCCGGCGGCACACGCACTGTCACCGGGCCAGTTGGTTCAGGGGTGGGCAGGGCCCCAAAGGCCAGCTGCCCATCTCGACGTCTATTCCGTGGAACCACTGTTATGTCAACTGGAGGAAGCATCCCTCTCGGGAATCAGGGCATCCGAACCAGCAGAGTCCAAGGCCGCAGGGTCGGGAAGCAAAGGTCCTGGGTTAGTAGGTGTGAGTGAGAGGCACCACTTCTTCTGCCCCTGGCTTCTTGGACCTGGAATCTGGCCTTGGGACAAGCAGCCTGTTGATTCAAGACATAGATCACACCCTGGGACAGAGGCCCAACCTTTCGTGGTGTGGCAGCCCAACTGGCACCGGGACGGAGGCTTCACTAGGCTTGACGTGATGGGGACCAAAGAAATGGGAGGGCAGAGCCCATTGCTGAGCCCACCCACGTAGTTTTACCATGAATGGGCATCCTTGGTCAGGAGCAGTGTTGGGTGAAGTGCCAGGATGGGGAAGGGTGTGTAACGCACGTCTACAGACGGCAGAGCCCTCCGGGGCATCATGGCAGGGAAGGCAATCCCCATCCGGAGAGGACAACTTGCTGTCCCTCTGTGATGGCAGAGGTCCAGGGTCATCTGCCAGACACCAGTGGGTGGCACAAATTCCCAGGAAAATGTGCCACACGAGGGTCCCAGTGGGAGCTTCTGTTTTGGGCAGGTAAGCCACAGGGCAGAGATAATGCGGTTGACCTTGGCCTGAAGGCTGCATCACTGAACCCGAGCCTAACCTTTGTTTATGGGTCACCGCAGCAAAGTGCCACAGACCAGGGGGCTTAGAACGGCAGAAATTTGTTCTTTCACAGTCTGGAGGCCAGAAGTTTGAAATCCAGGGGATTCCGTCCTAAGCTCCAGGGGAGGGTCCTGCCGGCCTCCTCCTGCTTTTGGTGGCCCCAGGTGTTCCTGGGCTTGCGGCCACTTCACTTCAATCTCTGCCTCTGTCGTCACATGGCCTTTTCCTCTTCTTAGAATGTCACCAGTACATTGGGTTAGGGCTCAGCCTAATGACCTCATCTTAAGTTGGTTCCATCTGCGAAGAAGACCCTACCCCTAAATCATCATGGTCACAGGTACTAGGTGTTAGGACTTGTATGTATGTTTTGGGGGGATATAACTCAGCCCACAACAATCACCCTCCCTGCCACCATGGCCACTCTGTGAGGGACCCTGAGCAAGCACCGGGGCAGCTGGGGAGACATTCCCCCCAAGTGGTCTGCCTGGGTTCCGAGAGTCTCCTCTGTCTGCGTGGACGCCCTTTTGTGCACCTGCTGGGGCACGAGCATCTTCACAGCTGTGTTTGCTCCAGAAGGGCCACCCCAGGCCCTTCCTTCAGATTCCAGGTCACCAGCTTCCTCTTTCTAAGCCCCGGGTCATGCTGGGCAACCACTTGTACATCTCTGGAATCTCTGGAGTTGGTGTCCCTCCCACCGGTGGCCGCCTTTCTGTCTTGATAAAGTGGACAAGCACATATGGTGCTGGGTGTTCGGCCTGCTGGATGGCTTCCTCCCCCTCCATCTTCAGGGCCAGCCGGATTAGAGCTGCATCACTCGAATTTACTTCTGGCCGGTGACAGAAAACAGTTCAGAACCATACATAAACTAAGCCTAAGTTTTTTGTCTTCCATCAAAACTCGTAAGGAAATCCCCGTGAAGCTGTGGGTGAGGGAGGAGGGTAATGGGTCAAAGGATGCATTTTTCAGGAGTCCTGGCCGCCTCTCCTCTCTGCATCTCTGTACCTTCCTGACCAGCTGGAGTTCCAAGACGCCGTTCCTATGCGGTGGCAGATTGGTGCCGCCATGATTGACCTGACGGTTTCCTGGCCCGAATAACACCCAGTGGGTGGTGAGCAGCTCAGACTGACCTGATGTCAACCGTCAGGCATTGGGTCTGGGGCACAGTAGGGGACCAGGAACTCATCCTTGAAAGGAGAGGTTACTCTCGGGGGAGACATGACTTTGCTTCCAAACCCTAGCTTTCTGCGCCGTGATTCCCGGCTCCAGCTTCTTTGGGATTCCAAGCAGCTTCCCTATTTGCTACCAACATTTCCATCACTGTTGGAAATGCCGGGCGATGACGCCAGCAGGGCAGAGTGTCCCGCAGCCCACAGCCACGGCTCTTGCCTTGGGCCCCGCTCAACACCGGAAGCCTCCGGATCGCCCTGGAAATAGGAGCAGCCCCCTCCTGGGTGGAGCGGGGGGAGTGTGGGGTGAGTTGCTTCCAAGATCCAGAGAGCTCCCCGAATGGCATTGCTCCTTCTAGGCGCAGGACATGAGTGGTGGCTTCTGTTTCCCCTCAGAGGATCCATGTTTCAGACCATGGTCCCCCAGAAACCTCATCCACGCATCTGACCCTTCAGTTTCCATGAGTTCATTATCCACCCTCCGGTGCACATGGACCTTATCAAGTCATCCAAGACGTTTGCCAATTCCCGACCATCAGGATCGGTGGACCTGGTGTCATGTTCGGTGGACCAGTGCGATGCCCTGTGACCTCAGGGTGACTGAGATCTTTGTAGACAAGATTATGGCATCAAGTGGGACACTAACAGGGGTCAAAGGCAGGATCAAAAAGGGGATGTCACGTCTGCCGTGTGGAAGCAAATGCTCCCTGTGGATACAAGGAAAAACACGTTCACCAAATCAATAGTGTGTCCTGCCCGGGGCTTTGCTGATTTTCTCAATAGAGTTTCCACGATTGGGAAATGCACCAAGGCTCATCACCTGATTAAATTTAGAATAATCCAGAGCAGTGATTCTCAACTGCGGGAGACCCTCCCTCCCAAGGGACACCTGGCAGCATCTGGAGACTGTTTGGTTGTCACAGCTAGGGGGTGACACTGGCGTTTAGTGGGGTAGGAGCCAGGATGCCGCTGAACGCCCTGCAATGCACGGGGCGGCCCCACCGTGAAGAAGGTCCTCGGCTGGGGGGTCGAGAAGGGCTTATCCAGGGTCCTTCCCTGAGACCCGTCCACCTCCCACATGTGTATTCCGACTCCTGAGGCCACAGAGCCCACTTTGGTGGATGAGGGCTGGCTCTTTTGTGTCACCTGAGCACTTGGCTGGGGGATGCCGTGGTGTTTGGGGTCCCCAGGAACCTGTAATGTCTGCGGGCCTGTTTTGGGAGCACAGACAGCCCGCTAATAGCCTGCTGGTCTCTTTGGGGGCAGATCAGAGTTTGTTCTTGGGTCAGTGTTTCTGGATCCTTCCTGGAGGTCCCCACCTGCCCTCAACCTGGGACTCAGATTGTGAACTGGCTTCAGGGGACCTGGGTGACAGGCACGACTCTCGCAGTGACAAGTCTAACCAGGGAGGTGGCCTGCTGTGTGGTTCGGTCACATTCCCCTGGACCCTCCACCTACTCTGTCCCGAGAGATGCCGGGGCCAAGTAGCCATGACAATGGGCACTAAACCTTCTAATGGCCACTCCATCCACGGCCCAGCACGGTTCTTGCCCTCAGCTGGTCGATGGCCTGACTGCGGCTGCTTCAGGACCTTGTCATTCCCGCTGGAATCGGGCTCCCACCCCAGTGCGTACGGCCGGCTGGAATACGGCCAAAGACACGCAAGGTCCTCCTCCTGGAACCTGGGAACAAAGTCTTTGCGGATGGATCGAGGCCAGGATGTTGAGACGGGAGCCCATCCTGAACCATCCGGGTCGGCCCTAAAAGCCCTCACAAGCGTCCTCGTAAGAGGGAGGCAGGGGCATTTGATACACACGGAGCATGGAGCGGAGGCCCCCTCGCCTATGGCCTTCTTTCCCAGGCCAGCTCCCAGGGGCCGTGGGGTGTGGGCTGCACGTGAGGGTCTCAGCTCGGCTGCTGGCCGCTGTTGAGTCCAGGTCTGTCCGCCAGCGGCCAAACTCCTGGAGCTGCGTCAGCCAACCCAGCAAGTCCACAAGCTCTGGTGAGTGAAACCATGTTGGGAAACTCAGACAGAATTGACCTTGCATCTCATCCTTGGGACAACACCTGAAAAATCGGCTCTCAAACCATTTCCTGGAGATTTTGTAGCAAAGCTTCCTCTTCCTGGGGCATTTAAGTCAGGAGAGAGGCCGAGATCTGACTCAGCTGTGGCTCAGATGCGAGAGGGGAGATGCGGCTGGATCTCGGGGAGACCAGGAGCTCTTTGCCAAGCGACTGCCTGATGGAACTGTGCCAGGGTCTCCTGACCACGGTGGCGAGTTTCTCTGACGGGGTTGGGGGGTGGGGGTGGGTTCTCTTTCTGAGATGCAGAGCCCAAGACCTTCATCTCTGTCCACGTCCATCCAAACGTCCCTGCTCCACTACCCAGGACCCCAGGGCTGCTCACCAGCCCCACAAGTTCCCCTGGGAATGGACGTCAGCCCCACCCCCTCTCTGCAGTGGCCACTCCTGCCATCATGGTCAAGTGCGGCCACCACTTGGTCCCCAAGGTACAGACTTCAAAAGGAACATAGGTGACAGTTCCATTAGCTGTGAAGCCACTGTGGGGCCCAGGCTGCTAGGGGCCCGATTTCCTTGGCAAGGACACGGTCAAGTCGTCCCAGACCCTCAGGGTGGCAGTTTGGATCCTTGGGTCACTGCTGGCACAGCGTCCAGTCAGGAGAACCTGAACCACCCTGCGTATTTCAGCAGGGGGAGGTGACATGGGGACCGTCCCCTGCACGGGCCTCAGAGGGAGAAGGCGGGAAGCATGATGGGCACGGTGCTGGGAGGCGGGGGTCTGCTGGCCAGGCCCTGTTAGAGCCGCCCCCACCCACGGGGCGCTTACCCTCCCCCTCCCCCCGCCGCTCTGGCTCCAGGCTTTGCAGGACAGGGTCCTTCTTGCTGTTCAGAGTCAGACGACACCATGACGTGTCCTCAGGGCCAGTTTCCCTGACTCCGATCCAGTGCAGCCCCGGTCTCTCCCCAGCACATCACCTGGTGTTTTCCTTCCTCCTGTCCTCTCTTTATTATCCAGGTAGAACTTAGTCCCATGAAGCACACAGCACCCCCGCCCCAGACCAAGGTGCGGGACATCCCACACCCACTTCCCCGAAGGGCCACCTCTGCCCTGATGTCCACCCCGGCTGCTCTGCTCCCGATTCACACTCGAGGTCCCTTGGGAATGCTTGCCCGTCATGTCTGTGGGGTTGGCCTCGTCCTGTCCGCATGGCGCTCTCCGCTCTCTTTCATTTGCTGATTCTCGGCCTCTCTGTACAGGGGAAGGCTCCACGATCAGGTGCCCTGTTTGTTTTGTCTCCCCCTGACCTGCCTCGGAGCCTGGGGCCCGGCAGGTGCCCCGGGGAGTATTTGCTGAATGAATGAATGAATGAAGGGGTGCAGAGACATGTATACGGTACGTCCGAGGGAAACAGACGGCTCTGACTGGCAGGGAGACGGCCTCGCCCTCCCCGTCTCCTGCCCAACATCAGCCCCACGGGAGGGGTGGGGCGGACGTGGAGCCCCCTTCCTTTGGCTCCCAGGTGTGTTGGCCTCATCAGCCCGTTAGTAATGGGAGTGAAGCTTCGGAGAAACCGACCCCCACAGACAGAGGTGCGAGCCCCTCCTCTCACTGTGCCCCCTGCATTCCAACCCTGTGCTGCCCCAAGAGACCGTGGGCACAGCCTTGATGAGCTCTCAGCCTTGAAAGGCTCTCAGCCTGACTCCCAGGCCTTCGTGCAGGTGAGAACAGGCAAACCTCGAGCACGCACCCTGGAAACATTCATTTCTGCTTCTTCAAGAATGGGAAGATCCATTTTGTGGCATAAACCTGGTTGGTGGTCTTCTTTCTCCAGAAAGGCAGCGCCTTAGCCACAAGGGATCCCTCAGCTGCCTTCCGACTCTGGGTGGAGAGCTCTGGCCCCAGCTGGGATGCAGCGTCTCTGAGTGGCTGGCTGGGGGCACGGAGATGCTGGCTCAGTCTCCCCGGCCCGGCCTGTTTGCAAGCCGCTCGCCCTGATGGATCCTGGAACCCCAGAAGGGGGATCCTGGGCAGGGCTCCATCTGCAGAGCTCCCAGGGTCCCTTGCATTTCATTCATTCACTCATTCACTCATTCATTCATCCAGTCATCAGCTCAGGGGGCAGCCCGGGCACCTAGCCTTCTGGCCCATCTTCCCCTCCGATAGCCGCTGGTGTGGGGCCTCCACGCAGACAGAGGCCCAGAGGATCTTGGGGGGTGGCGGTCGGTCCTCTGACGGTTCAACCGCTGCCCTGGGCTGGGCATGCTGGACCCAAGCGGAGGGCCCCAGGTCGACTGAGCGGTCCACAGTGACCGGGCAACAGGGCAGCCCTGCCCACCAGCCAGCAGTGTCTACCCGAAATTCAGCACAAGCTGGGGCTGCAGCCCTCGACGCTGGCTGCCGCTGCTGGGCACCAGCAAGACCCCAGTGACCGACGGGTGACAGGTCCATCGGGGCTAGTGGGCGTTCCCCGTGGACATTGCCCTCCAGCCCCTGCAGGCCCACTGTCTTCCTCTGCCGCCTGACCCTGTGTCCCTGAGGCTGACCTGTAGGGACCCCTCTCTGCTGCGCTGCCCCCTGGCTTCCCGGGGAGTTTGGCCCCTGAGGTCAGAGGGCTGGAGAGGGACCCATTTCCTCCGGGGGGGTTAAAACTGCTGCTGCTGAGTTTCTTTATCCCTTTACCCGTTGCTGGGCCCTCAGCCTACTGAGCCTCTGTAGACAGCCCCACACAACCTCCCCTCCCTCTCCTGCGGGCCCAGGCCGTCTCTTTCGTGCCAGGATTCTAGCTCCTCAAGATGGAGATGGTGTCCAGGCCACGGCTGACCCTTCAAGGCTGGACGGGCACTCATAGATGAGGCAGGGGGGAGGTCGCCCTGGGGTGCTCACAGAAGACCCCTCCACGGGAGGGCCTGGGCGGTGCCCCAGCCGGAGCTGGGCACCCCTCTGTGGGGTGCATCCATGGTGTGCACTGAGCTCCCGTCTTGGGCGGGGCACTGACCGCGGGGAGGGGAGGCCGTGTGGGAGCGCCTGTCTGCACAGAGGGGCTCTCCTGGGGCACAGCCCCTCTCACCCTAATCCAGGGATTTTCCTGGCGTGTCGTCTTTAATAGATGTTATTACCATCTGGAGCCTGATATGCTGGTAATTATCTTCCTGGGCTTCATCCCGAGCCCTAGTAATGCCATTAGGGGCTTGATGTGCGAGTCTTAAAACAGTGATTATTTACAGCGCGTGCCATTCAACCCCCATAATCCTGACGTCTGTGTCGAGTCCTGGTCCTGGGAATGAGGGCGGGGCTGAGGGAGCTCTGGCGTCCCCTCTGTCCCCTCCGCAGAGGCTGGCACAGCACCGCGCCAGCTCTGAAGTGTGGCTGGGAAAGACTCGGGGTCAGGCCTCGGCCGGAGGACTGCAGACCGGGTCCAAACTGCCCGCGACAGAGCTGTGTCTGGCCAGGTCTGGGGCCTCCGTGTGCCAGTGTCCCTTGGGACCACCGGGCAGCAGAAGGGTCTGGAGCAGGGTGTCCATCAAGGCTCCACCGGGGGCCCATGGGTGACCTTGGCTGAGTTGCATTTCCTGTCTGAGTCTGTAAAACGGGCACAACCAGAATACCTGCCTCCAAACTTAGATGCATGTTACCAGGTGAGAGGAGCTCTATGTGATTCCAGCTCTATGACATTCGGGAAAAGTCCAGTCTCCGGGGACGGCAAAACGATCAGGGGTTGCCAGGGGTTGGGTGGGGAGGAACGAACAGGCAGAGAGCAGAGCATTTTTAGAGCAGTGAAAACACTCTGCATGATACCATAATGATGGATACATGTCTTTCTACATTTGTCCAAACCTGTAGAACGTACAACAGCAAGAGGGAACCGCGACGTGCAGACTGTGGACTCTGGGTGATCACGACGTGTCAGTGCAGGTGTGTCGGTTGTGACAGGTGCGTCCTCCGTGGGGATGTTGACAGTGGGGAGGGTGTGTGTGGAGGCGGGATGTGGGCAGGAGATCCGGGAACTCTCTGTGCCTTTCCCTCAGTTTTGCTTGAACCTAAAGCTGCTCTAAGAAAAGTTAATTTTCTTAAAAAGACGAGCTTGTCGGGGGTCGGTGAGGCCCGAATGAGCTGATGTAAGCCGTGTGTCTCGGCGAGTTTTTAGAGCGGCGGCCACGTGGCCAACGTGGCTTAGGTCTCGGGACAGAGGAGATGTCGCTGGGCAGGGGCCGCACTGGGCGCCCCGTCTCGCCCTCCCCTGCCCTCCGGGGCGGGGGCTGCCACTGGGAGTCCCCGGGGGCAGCGGTGCGCCGAGGCTCTCAGAATCAAGAGTCGGTGTGGAATCTTTGTTAGCGGTGGGGCATGCATCTTTTAAATTATAAATCGATAAATAGTTAATTCAATAATAGAACTCTCTTGAATATTTCATGTGGCCCACGCACTGCAGCGCTTGGCCTGGATGTTGATGGAGCGGCTTTGAGGAATCCGAGGCTAACTGCCCCCAAACTCCGATTAGCTCAGCGGGAGCTGGCGAGGGTCCCCTTCCCTCGCCTGGGACCGCACTGGTGCTTGTGTGATGCCCAGGAGGTGACCCTAGAGAGGCTGGGCTTCATCCCCCATAAGCCACCGCTGCTTAGAGGAGGGACGAGGTTTGAGGGAAAGGAGGTGTGGTGGGTGTTTTTTTGTTTTTTGTTTTTAATCAGTCATCAATTTTATACACATCAGTGTATACATGTCAATCCCAGTCGCCCAATTCAGCACACCACCATCCCCAACCCACCGTGGCTTTCCCCCCCTTGGTGTCCATACGTTTGTTCTCTGCATCTGTGTCTCAACTTCTGCCCTGCAAACCGGTTCATCTGTACCATTTTTCTAGGTTCCACATACATGCGTTAATATACGATATTTGGTGGGTGTTTTTATTTCCCCAGATTTACATGTTGAAACACCAAGCCCTTGTGCCTCAGGACGTGGTTGTATCTGGATCTTTAAAGAGATAATTAAGGTAAAATGAGGTTGTTTGTGTGGGTCTTAATTTAAGAGGCCCCGACCCCAGAGGCACTCCCAGGGGAGCTGGGTTGGTAAGGTATTCAGTAGGTGCCACATCACCACCCAATGCCTTTCCTCTAGGCCGTTCTGGACCAGGTGGGACTCCGGTGGCCAGGGCGCCAGGCTGAGGAAGTGTGGGCGGCCCCTGGGCTGTGTCCACATGGACGGAGCCTTTGACTTGGGTCTCTGAGCAGCCCGTCGGGGCCTGCGGGGGACACTGCTGGCGAGGGTCTCCTCTGTGGGTCTGAGCCTTCAGGAACCCACAAAGCCGCTCTCGCTAAACCATCCTGACGTTTGCTTGGCCCCATCAACCCTGTGGCCAGTAGGGACCCGAGCCTGGCAGGAGACGTGGCAGCACCGTGGGTAAGGTTCCCGCCCTTCTCTGCAGGTGAGGGCAGGCCCCGCAGGTGACCCTAAGTGTGGGGACGCGTCCACGCCTCAGAAGAACAAATGCAGTTCGGGAACTGGGGCGCCCGAGGCCTCAGGTCCACAGTGGTTATTCTGTGCCCTCGGTGCCGGTGACTGCTCCGGGGACCTGTTGTGCCCCCGGGGAGGGCGGCAGCCCCTCCCAGGTGCGGTGGCCTTGGAGCAGATCCGTGTGCTGTACGGCCCTGTCTGCTGTTGTCCCCGAGGCAGCCCTGCCTCCGTGGCCTGTTAGCTCTGCTGACAGAGCTGTAGCAGTGACAGTAGATTAATATCTCTTTAATCAGCCAAAATGAACATGGCACGCTGATGACAGTCCAATTTTCTGCTAACAGATCGTAGCCCATCTAAAGCCAGCGCTCTGCTGATTTTTATTTCTGCCAGAGATAATTCAGTGTGGGAGGACCAGCCAGCGCCATCCCGGCTGCCGCCTCGCTGTTCAATAAATCTCGCCACCGCAGCATTTCTCACCCACCTGTCAGGTGCCCGCCGCCCGGGGGACAGAATGCGCCTCCGTGGGCCGGTGGCACGTAGAGGCCGTGGCAGAGCTAGGAGGCACGACGTGTCTGCCGTCGAGCTGGGCCCGATGCGCCTTTTCCCTCAACGGGAGCCACTGCTGAGTGCCTTGGAGGCTGCCGGAGACGAAGAGGAGGGGCTGCAGGAGCGGGTGCTGCGTGTGCACACGTGTGGGGTCCCAAGGGGGCCCCGGCTTCGTGTGACTCTCCGGTTGCCCCTCCCGGGCCGTGGGAAGTCGCTTCTCTTCCCATCTTCTCTGCAGATGCGGAGAGCGGCTCTCGTCCCACCTGCTCCACAAGGAGTGTCCAGTGGCGCGGGAGGTAGGTGCTGAGTGAGTCTGGCGGCACCCGAGCAAGCCTCTTACCCGATGATGAGCCCGCAGGGGGCGACTGGGGGCTTCCGGGTGGCTCTTCCCAGGGGGCGGTTTTCATCCCACAGATGGAGGCAGCTCTTCTCTAAACGTGATTGTGTCACTGGCGTGGTCCTCGTACCCGCCGGCCGCCCCTCTCACGGTGGCTCGGGTGCCTGCAGCCTGCTGGCAGCCCTTCCTCAGAGGGCCAGTCCCAGAGACTGCACCCCGTCCCGCTTTGCCTCAAGGCCGGGTTCCTGGGCAGCTGGCGGGCTGTTAACTTCATCCTGGCAGCCAGGGCCTTGCGCTGGCTCGTCCCCAGTGTCCACGTCTTAATTACAGGCTTCCTTTGCAGCACCTCCAGGTGGTATCCTGGAGGCTGGACCACTCAGGCCTGAGTCACGGAGAGCCCTGGCAGGGGCCCTAGCACCATTTGGGGCCCAGCGAACTTCTCTTTCAGATCCTTGTCACCACCATAAAGTCTTTCTTTAAAACAAAAAAAAAGACTGAGCATGAGAAATAGTGATTAGAGGTGACGCTTCCGGTGTTCCCCTCTGAGCTGAAGCGGGGAGATGCTGGTGTCAGCAGCCACGGGCGGCAGGTGGATGGGAGACGGTGTCCGCTGCATCAGGGCCCCGGCTCCATCCTCACCCTGAGCAGCCCTGGTCCAGGCCTTGGGACCCACCCCTGCCTGCCCGACACGGCCCAGCCTTCTGCCCCCCACCCCCCGCCCCGGCAGTTCTGCTCCCCTTGTGCAGCTTTGTCCTATGCCTTCAGGGACCTCTGCTGACTTAGCTGCCCAGGGAAGGGGAGATGGCGCAGTGGCAGGGCCTCAGTGCCTCCCCAGACACCGTTCATGGGTTGCTTCATTCATTCACTCAGCAGACATTCCCTGAGCCCTCCAGACGCTGGTGTCTTCAACCAGGTCACGGTCCAGGATGTGTTCACAGCCTGGTGGGAAGACAACACAGAAAAAGTGACCTCCCAGCCCTCTGTCCTGTACTGGGCTGTGCCCTTGGGGCAGGAAAGGCCAATAGGTGTCACTCATGCCATTATGGCTCCTTCCCGTGTCCAGGGCAGACAGCACTAATCGAATGCAGCCCTACTTTCCCTGAAGATCAGTGTTGCCCCCTGCCCTGGGGTGAATCTTTTCCAGGATGGTGGTTCTGTCCTGCAGGATAAACTGCCCTGGGCTGCATCCTTCCCACCCAGCTGGGCCTCCCTCCAGAAGCCCAGAGCTTCATGCCCCGGCTCTGCACCCTCTGCCCGGCAGGCTGTGGGCCCACACCGGGCAGGCACGCCGCACAATCAAACCCACACGGCAGGACGTGCCAGGCAGTGTGTCCATGTTGTCCACTTGCTGCCTGATGGCGGCATCCACACCTCGTGGGCCCCCATGGCCCTCCCGCCTCCCCTTCCAGGCCATGGCTTCTCACCCCAGAGGGGTCACAGCCCTGGCTGGGGTCACTCAGCTTGCACATGCCCTGCTCTGTCCTTGGGGCCATGCCCACCCTTTATGAGCTGGAAGTCTGGGGACAAGGAGTGCCATGACAGCTTTTCTGGCCTCTTCCTCCCCTGAGATCCTGGATGGTGGAGAGCACCCCTGGTCACCCCTGCACGGCCGCCACGGGAACAGAGCTGGCTCTGCCCATGGGGACAGTCTGGTGAGAGCCAGACCCCACTTGGGGGCTCCCGGGACAGGAGAGCTTGGCCAGGGCCTGCTGGGGAGGACCAGGGACAGAAGGAGGTGAGTCCCCCAGCCCCTGGCACTCTGGCTTCAGAGCTAGCTCTTGGGGACACCTTTATCGTTGGCTCCAGCCTCCTGGGACCACTGCCCTCTTCGGAAAGGCGCTGATCCTCAGGGGCACAGATTGGGGGCTGCAGTGTCCTGGCGGGGACCAGACCTGGCAGGATTTAATATGGGCAGCGCAGGACCTGACTGTCCCTGGCCTGGAGGGTGAGGGCAGAGAGAGGTGCCCGGGATAGAAGAACATGCGGGGTCGGGACAGCCGTCAGAGGAGCTGGGGCTGGGGGGCGGGGCAAGCCCGGCCGGGGGAAGGTGACAACGCCCCTGATTCAGGTGCCCCTCCTGTCACCTGCATGGGCTCCCACTGGATGGAACCTTCTGGGAGCCAGAGGACACGTGCCATGGTTGCTGTCCACACCAGGGCAGGGAGCAGGGCGGAGGAGCACGGGTCCGAGGGGCGGACGGGCAGAGGTGGCCCAGGCAGTCTGCTTGCTCTGATGCACGGTGAGCATCCTAAACTGTTTGGGCCCTTCTGCCCGTGGCTGGCAGTGCTGCTCTCCACCTGCCCCCAGCAGGGTCTCCCCTGGGAAAGCTGAGCTGCCCGCCCCCTGCCTGCCCGAGGAGCCTTCTCCATGCACGGGCCGTCTTGCCGTCTGCTCCAGGTCACCCGGGCCATCCGCCTCCTGGGCTGGCTTCTTCTCCCCACGCCATCCCCGTCTGCCGGGCTCCGCTGGGAAGCTTCCTGAGCCGACTGATTCCAGTGTCAAAGGGCCTTTCCCTGGAGGCCAGTGGCTCGGGAGGCCCCAGGAGTGGCTGGGCTGGGCAGTGGGGGATTCTCCGCCCCCTTGATCTTGCCTGTGGGTTTATTCTACAAACAAGGATTTGAGTCTGACGGTGAGAATCAGGGCCTGGGATGGGGAGGCTGGTCATCGGCCATGATTCCTGACAAGGCCTGGGACCCCTGCCCTAGCTGTTGGAGCCTCCCGAGATCCCAGAGGGAGGCAAAAACTATTTCTTCAGAAAATCCTCCTGAGAAGGATGGAGACACAGGCCCAGCCCCTCATCCCCACCAGGAAGGACCCTGTGGCCAGCTCCGTCCCCGGGGTGCTGGTGGGCGTGAGCGTGGGGAGCCCGCCCCGTGGCTGCGTCCTCGGAGGACTGGGCAGTGCTGCCTGCAGGGGGAGTGGTCCTGGGTGCTGCCAGCTCAGCCCCCGGCAGGGGAAGCCCTTTCCAGGAGACTCCGGGCCTGGGAAGGCCTGGGCACAACCTGGACCGGGTGGGACCCGGGTAGTGTAATGACGTAACTTGTCCCCAGTTCTCTGTTCCCGAAACACCTGCATCGAAACTCGAGGCCCTTTGGGTGGGAAGTAAGCCCCTTCCCCATGCGTTTTACTGGGTCTGTTCTGGAATCTTTCCCAAGGCATTTAGAGAGTGGACGGAGGGGGTGAGACGGACAAAGTCCCTGTGCACACACGTGCACACACAGACCGGTACTCACATTCACATGCACACACATGCACGCACGTGTGCACATAAGCAGACAGGCACACATAGACTGTACACATGCACACATGTGTGCACATGCACACACAGACACGTGCACACACATTTACACACACATGCACATACATGTACAGGCGAGTGCACACACTCACACGCACATACAGGCACACATTCTCAGATGTGCACACGCGTTCACAGACTCCTACACACATGCATGCACACTCTTTAAGGGCACACCCAGGACTCAGGGCCCGGAGCCCCTCTGGCCCTCAGACAGACCACGTGCCCTGGGGCGCGTGGGGCTGCCTGCACAGGCCCAGGGACGGGGGGCATGCCTGGTGGGCCAGCCTCGGTGTGTGCATGGGTGTGAGAGGCCGCACTCTGTGCATCTGAGTGTGGATGCGGCGGATGAGGGGAACCACAGCCCTGCTCTGGGTGTGCACACGGGCTGAGTCCTCGTGCCCCACGTGTGGCACTTACACGTCTGCATCCGAACGTGTCTCAGGCCCCTGGGCGTGGGCCTGAGGCCGCGGCCACCCGGGCTGCTGGGCAGCTGGCCGGGACTCTCTGGTCCCGAGTCACCATGGAGACGGGCGGCATCGCCCCACCCCCGGCCCTGATCTGGGGCCTTGTTCCCAAGGCCGGTCCTGACCCGAGGGCCGCCTGCATTTCCTTGGCCCCATCATGCAGCTGACAGGCTGGTATTTCCCTTCCTGTTTGTTCTTTTTCCTCCCTGTCATGTCGACAAGCAGAATCGTGTTCCCTGACAGACGGAAATATCAGCCCTCAAGTACGGGGACAAAGCAGGCTTTAAACTTTAACGAGAGGCGTTAATGGAAATAAAATGTAAAAGTCCCCTTCAGATGTGGGGTTTCTGTTTTATCAGAGAAAAAGCGCCCTAAATAATAAATAAACTATGTGTGTCTTAGTTCCTTTACATGCGTGAATATTTAAAACGTGCAAAAATGTGGAAGACGTATTTGCTGGGAACAAAAGGAAACACTTATTTAACCCCCCAAAATGAATAAATAAAGAAAGGTGACGGCGAAAACAGAGGAGATGCATATTTACTGGGGCAGCTCGGGGTGGGGGGCGGGGAGCTGCACGTGAGCTGGTCTGCACACTGGCCTACTTCTTGGGGTGCAGGGCTTGGTCTGGATGGTGGCCCATGGGGTGGTCCCTGGGGTCATTCCCTGCACCTCCATCAGCGTGGGTCCCCTGGGGTCTGTCCCTGTACCCTGACCAGCCATTGGTCCCTGAGGTCTGGCCCTGTGACCCCACTGGCTGTCGGTCCCTGAAGTCTGGCCCTGTTCCCCACCAGCTGTGGGCCCCCCCGGGTCAGACCTGCGTCCCACCAGCAGCTGAAGCGCTCGGCTGCAGCACCTGTTCCCCAAAGCCCAGGGGAGACGAGCAGACAGTAAGCAGGAGGGACCCCTGGGCAAATTTTAAAAGCCCCAGACACACTCCCTTCCTACCCCTTTCTGTCCCGTCATTCCTTGTTTCGTGAACACCTGGACACCCCTTGTTTATTTAGTGCCCACTGTATATCTTGAGCACCAGGCCGTGTGAGTTTCCCAGGACGTCCAGGACGACAAAGCCCCACGGCTGGGAGCTAAAAACAACAGAAGTTTGCTCTTTCCCGGTTGTGAAGCCTGGAAGTCTGAAATCAAGGTGTCCAAAGGGCCACATCCTCTCTGAAGGCTTCAGGGGAGGATCCTTCCTGCCTCTTCTAGGTTCTGGGGACTCCAGGTGTGCCCTGGCGTGTGGCCACATCACCCCAGTCTCTGCCTCTGCTGTCACGTGGCCATCTTCTCCCTGTGACTGTCTCCTCTTCTTATAAGGACACCAGTCGTGTTAGGGCGGGGCCCACCCCAATGTACTCATGTTGACCTGGTTATATCTGCAAAGATCCCACCTCCCAATAAGATTGTGTTCACAGGTACTAGGGGTTGGGACGTCACCATGCCTTTTGGGGGGGGGGCAGGATACAGTTCAACCCCTGGCACCAGGGCACTGTGAGCCTTTCTGAGGCCTCTTACGAGCAGGGAGCCTGAGGCCGAGGGGATAAAGTGACTTGCCCAAGGTCCCTCTGCCTGAGGGTAGGCTGTGTGTGTGTGTGGGGGGGGTCAGGTCTCTGTGGGGGTCCTGCTGGGGACCCCCAGGCTCCACCTCCCAGCCTCATGCCAGCTGCAGGGTCTCTCCAGTCAACTCGTATTTTCTATCACGTGGACACCTGGTATCTTGCATCTCAGAAACGGGGGAGAAGTTGTGAGATCTTGGGAGATTTGGGGAATCGGTTTTCACAAGCTCATCCTGCCTCTTTCCATGCTTGTTATGTGCAGGAGGCGCTGAAGGTCTGGCCCAAGGCTGGCCTGCTCCCGGCCTTTGCACAGATGTTCCGGCAGACGACATAGATGTGTGCACGTTCACCTTGACACTCTGGACTTCGCGACTCCAGACTGCAGGTGGCGGGAGCGGAGGAGGGAAACCTGGCTTGTTTTGTGCTCTTGTCCCCACTGGTGACCTGAGGAAGCACAGCTGTTTCTGACCCACCTTTTCTCAACTGAAAATGGGTGTCAGATGGACACTGCCCCGTGCCCGCCACCAGTGGTCAGTACCTGGTTAAAGGGGAATTGGATGGACAGACAGACCCTCTTTCTGAAATTAATGTGTGCTTTGTCACATTTCCTGCGGAACTTTCTAGGAGACAGGGGGGTTTTCCGGGCATGGTCTGGCCCTTGTGCTACTGCTGATGATAACCGTGCCACCTAAGCAGTCTCCAAGTGGGCGCTGGCATCTTGACCGTCTGGTGCCCGCGTTGCCCACAGGAGACATACCCGATGGTCCCCGTCCTGCAGTTGCGGACGGCAGGATGGAGAGCGGGTCGGGCCCTTGGCCAGTGTGTCCCTCGCTCTGTTCCAGGTCCCACCTGGGGTCCCCTGGGGCTGTTTACTTGCACGTCTGCTCTGCTCTGTTACCCACCTTCCTGGAATCCCAGTGCTGCTTTTAAAGATAATTCTTTTTTCTTCCCGCAAAGAGGTTTCACGGTGTGACCGCTCAATTATTCATGGCTGGGCCTCCCCAGGATGGAGAGGCAGAAAGTTTCCGAGGCTGAAGAAGGCTTTCTGATGTCTGCGCATTAATTTTTAAACCTGCTCATGTCGGTGACCGGCCCGAGCTGTGCACCCTTCAGGCCAGTGGGAAGGTTGGACCAAAGGGACTGTGTGTTCTCGAGTCTTGTGACTGAGGACGGCCCAGGGGTGTCCTTGGTCAGAGCGGAATTCCAGGCTCCTGGGGGGAAGAAGCTTCCAGACCTGGAAGCAAATTGGTCGGTCAGAGTAGGAATTCTCCACAGGCCATTCAGCCAAGGCGGGAACATTGTCCCTGGATTGTCACATGTGTTCCTATTTCCTGAGTCAGAAGAGAGTGGCCCAAAGGGTACACAGCTGCCCGTTTACAAGTGAGGAAACCGAGGCATGTCCAGGTGGCGTTGCCAGCTCCTAGCGGTCTTCTTAGGACGTCACCGGGGGTCCAAGGCCCGGCCCGTCTCCAGGCAGGATCCTGCGAGCAGGCAGGTGCGGAAGCCAAAGCGGGCCCAGACCATGCTCGTTACGGCCAGAGAGAACTCTGTGCAATTATAGCACTAACAACATCTTTTATTTCAGCAACATTGGGGCAAAACAACTTTACAATGGTGTTTTATGTGTTACATGTGCACCATAAATATTTCCATAAAAACATGCATTAAAATATAAAAGTGGGCCCCAAATATTAAAAGTTGGGAGGGAGAATCCCACAGCAAAGCCCACGTGACAGCCGGCTCACCAAGCAGCTGTGGAGGGGTCACCCCCGCGGGTGGGGAAGTGAGCGCCACCCCGAAACCCCTCGTGGAGGGGGCCGGCTCAGCACCCCGCCAGCCAGCCCTGGCTCTGCTGAGGGGCTGTCTCGGGGCTGGGGGGAAGGTGGTGCCCCCTGCCCCGGGTCCCGCCCTCCCTGTACTTAGGGTCTGGGGACGCCCCCCAACTCCCCGCTTCCCTGACAGCACCTGGTCCTGCCCGGCCTCTGCTCACAGCTGCCCTCCTTGGGCCCCCTGACGCCACACACTCCCTCAGTCCAGACTTCCCAGCCAAGCCCACCATCATGGTGGACCAGTGTGGCCAGGCTCAGGGGTCCCCCAGACCACGCTTATCCACCCATGGGCTCCGGCCGCAGAGCCCGGGGCCTCATGTTCACAGCACGGCTGGTCCCTCTCACTGCAGCTGCGCCGGGCACGGCTCTACCAGCCGTATGCAAGTTAGTTAACTCACTGTGCTCCACAGCTGCCTCACACGGAGGTCGGCACAGAGAGGTCAAGCGACTTGCCCAAGGTCACACAGCCAGGAAGTGGGGGAATCGGGACTTGAACCTGGCTGCCTGGCTCCAGACCCCTGAGGTCCCTGAGGACCCAGTTTTCCCAGAGGCGTGGCGCCTCCTGGCCCTACTCCTGGCCAGCTCTGAGCACATCAGGCCCGCCGGCCCCTCCCTCCAGGCCTCCATGAGCAGCTCTGAGCCATCGCTGCCGCCCTCCTTTCTGACTGTCCTCTGACTCGGGCTCCCTGGCTGGTCCCGAAGGGCTGCCCCATGCTTGGTCATTGTTGCCCGTCCAGGCCTTGGCCCTCCTCCTCTCTGCCCAGCGGGTGGGCTCCTGTCTGCGGCAGCAGGACATTCCCTGCCGGTTTCCAGAAGCCACGCGTGGACTGTGGACACAGGTTAGATGCTTATTTGGGGTGAGGTGGGGGAAGCTGATGGAGGAGGGGGAGCTGAAACCCCTGCCCCGTCCCATCCCTGGGCCCCAGCTCGGGCCTTGGAGAGATGAGGAGGAATTTTGTGCTGGAGCCCAAGGTGGGAGCAGGGGAGCTGTGTCCTGAGTAGTCGGGGATCCATGGGGGGACGGTAGGGCAGGGTCGCCCGCAGGGACCCCTCCAGGGTGGACTGATGTCGCCAAGTTCTGAGGAATTAACAGACTCAGACCCATTTAGGAACAGGACAGAAAAGAGAATAGACACTGGGGGCACCTCCATGGCCCCTGCTCCTCGTGTGTTGACCAGGAACCTCTGCTTCAGCCTCTCAGCTGAGGGCTGGGGATCCCCCAGGTTTGGGCCCCCCCCCCCACCCCCGGATCTCGTGCTGGTGCTGCAGCTTCACGGAGGGAAGGGCCGAGCTGAGCTCCCGACAGCAGCACAGCTGGGGAAACATGGGAGCAAAGCCATCCCTGCAGGGGGCTTCTCCCAGCCTCTGGTCCCCAGACCCTAGGTCTGGGGCAGGGGTGCCGAGCGGGGTGCCCAGGAAGCACTGGCACCCGGAGCCCCCTGGTGGTGAGTGGTCACCACTGCAGCCACGGCCATCCTGGGCGGGGACCCGGGCCCAGTTCCACCCTGACCGGCTGGCCCCTCTGGGATCTGCCCTCCTCGGGGTCCGGGGATCTGAGTGTGCGCACACACAGGGCTCCAGGCAGGGTGGCCAGATTTAGCAAATACAAATGCAGGACTCCCAGTTAAATTTGAGTTCAGATCGAGCCATGCTTTACGCAAGTGTGTCCCATACAATATCAAGATGTATTTACACCAAAACATGAAGTGTTGCTGATCTGAAAGTCAGAAATAACTGGGCATCCCAGATATTATCAGGCAACCCCAGTGGTGAGAGTTCGTGGAAAGAACAAAAGAAAGAACCCGGGACGAGCCCTGCCCTGGAGACTCCTGAGTGGGAGCTGAGGGCCGATCCGCCACCCGCAGGGCCAGGCAGTGGTGTGATGGTGGGACGGGTGGGGAGGACGCGGGCTGGGGTCCCAGCATCAGCGCAGCTCCGTCCCCACAGCAACCGTTTCTCCAACAGCTTTCTTGAGCACTAATTGACAGCGCAGCCACTTAAAGTACGGTTCAGCGCTTTCAGGATATTCACAGATCTGTGCCACCACCCCCACAAACAACTTTAGAACATTTTCATCACCCCCCAAACCCCTGTTCCCTTCAGCTCTCACCACCACTCCCTGCCCCCCTGCCAGGACCTGGCGACCACAAATCTACTCTCCGTTTGTGTGGATTTGCCCACCCTGGACTCAGCCCTAGAGTCACGCCCCATCCCCGGGCCTGGGCCCCTCCTACTTACTGGGTTGGCCTCGGTCATGGGGAAGCCAGGGCGCTGGACTGGTCTTGCAGCCCTGGGAGGCCGGTGTCGGACGTCTGACATCTGGAACATAAGAGAAGAAATGTGTGCTGTTTTAAGCCACCAAGTTTATGGAAATTTGTTACAGCAGCAATGGGAAACCGAGAGCGGCTGCACAAGGACCGGACCACGTCCTGCTCGGGGGGCCGGTGCCTGTCCTTGCCTCTGTGCCACCTTACCCCCGTCAGCACCCGAGGCCCTGGGGACAGCGTGGGGTTCAGTGAGCTGACGCTTGAAGTGCATCCAAGGAGGTTGGGGTTACGCGAGGGACGGGGTCCGGGGCTCGCCTCGCTCTGGAGATTTCCAGGGCAGGAGGCCCTTGCAGAGCGGGGACTCCTCCCTTCGCACCCAATGCTCCCCTGTTCTAGAAGGAGTGGGGGGGGCTCGAGCCTGGTCAGGAGCGGGCGACAGTGCCCCACCCAGGGATGAAGACACACAGCTCGGCCTTGGGGACAGAGGGGCGGGCGGTGGGGGGACCTCCACCTCCCTTGACCCCTTCACCCTTCAGCCCTGGGGGGACCCACTCTGGACCAGACACTCTGCACTGCTTCTCTTCTGCCACCCCACGCAGGAGGGGCCGAGGTTGGAATTGACTTGAGACTGGAATTAAAGACAAAACGCCTTCCTGACTAGAGAGAGATGCTCCCGTATGTCAGGCAGCCGCGTGGCCGGAGGACCAAGGGATCTGCCTCCGTGCCCTGCGGAGGTGCCACGTGGGACGCGCAGGCGGCACCGAGGAGTGGACGGGATCAGACTTGTTCTGTCCCCGCCAGGGACCTGCACCCCGTGGCCCGGCTCCTGCATCGCGTCTGCTCGTTCCTAACCCTCGAACGCCCCAGCCATCCTCGCCCCCGGGACGGCGGGCAGGTGTGGCGGGGAGGGGTGGGCAGGGGGTGCTGGGTCTGCCCCTCTATGTGGGGCTTCACCTAGGCTCAGGGCAGGACCGGTCTGGTCGGCACTCCGGCCTCCCCACCCTGAGCTCCCGAAGAGGGGTGTGTCCTGTCCCTGAGCCCAGAGCTCGGCTGGCCCCGAGGACAGGCTGACGTCGGCGGGTCTCCCGCCCCCAGGGCCCTCCCCCTTCCTACAGGAGGTGACCCTGGGCCTCAGCTTCTGCATCTGCCCCACGTGTGCAGTTGAGGGGACTCTTGCCTTGGGGGACAGCTTTGTGTGTCCCCAATCTTCCGTCCAGGGGTCTGTATTTTTAGGGTGAGAAAGGTTACTCAGGGCCTTATACTATCAATGTTTTTTGTTGTTGTTTGTTTTTTTACCATTTATAGAATTATTTAGTGCACTTATTCGCTTGAACAGGTTAATGGCTAAAAATGGGAGTCTGGGATTATATGGAGATTTTAAAAAGCTCTTATGAAATTATATCTCACATGGATATTTTTTATTTTGGGGTGCCTTTCCTGCCGGTGGACCCCTCTGGGTGCAGCTGGCTTCACGGAGCCCGTGTCTCGGCACCATCCCAAGTGTACGGTGAGGAATTCCGGGGAATTCTTGGGCAGCAGGATTCCCAGGCCGAGGGCCGACTTGGGGCCGGGACTGAGCAGCTGTTCCCAGCATGGGGCGTCTCCAGTGCAGCCTCAGGCCTGAGGGCCGGACACCCCGGGAAGCCCCTCCCCTGGGTGCTGGAGGAGGGGGCCTCCCATCCCTCCTGGGACCTGGCCGGTCTGCCGTCTCAGAGGGTCTGCTTCTGGGTTGCTGGGGTTTCAGAGAGGAGAGAGGCTATTCTGAGAATTTCAGCAGCTACGTCCCTCCAACCCCTCCTGGTGTCAGTGGAGCCACTTCCCAGGATGGTCCAGAGTTGGGCAGAAAGTCTAGTCCTCAGACAGTGGGCGGTGCTTGTGTTTCTTGAGTATTCTCTCTGCTGGGAAGAAGGAGGGGAAGGGGCTGGAGGGTCCCAGGCTCCAGGTGGCCTTGGAGCAGCCCCTCCCTCATGAGGGCAATGGGACATCCTGGGGACAAGAGGGCCCTGGCCTGCAAGGGACACGTGAGGCTGAAGGCTGGGGCTGGGCGGGCGGGGCTCCCACCTGGTGCATCGGCCACCCTGCAGGTGGGAGCCCCGGCCCTCCCGTCTTGCGGAAGCATCACACTCGCTTCTGTGTTGCATGATTTTAGCCTCTAAGACAGAGAGTCCCAGCCAGAATGTGAAATTCACAAAATGAAATCTCATCAACTGATTTCAAATGAAAGGTAGAAAGGTAGAAAGCTTCCCATGATCCCACCTGATCCAGGCGGGCCCTGCTCCAAAAGGGGGTCTGGCCTCAGATTCCAAGCTCACCTCCAAGGAGCAGGACCACGCTTCACATTCTCAGCAGTTCCAGGGCGTCCGCGAGCTGTCATGTCCCTTCCACACGAAACCGGGGACCCAGAAGCATGAATGTGTGTGTGTGTCCGTGATCCCCGCCCCCTTTAAGGAGAGGAAAAAGCACTCTCTCTTTTTCTGTGTGTGCCAAAGCACGCCTCACATCAAGGCGCCTGTCACTTCATAAAAGTGACCCCCCAAGAGGCCGCCACACCCTAACCCTGGGCCACGGGGCGCCCCAGCCCCGCTCGCCTTCCCGTCCCAGAGCCGGATGGAGCAGTGGCCTCCGCGCACCCCAGCGTCAGTGTCGGGAGCGATTTGCTACGCCGCGTAAAACATCTTAGGGCCGTTACGTTTCCCAGATTGTCTTACAGCAAAAGTCGGTGTCACTGTTATGCTTTGAAACATTTAAGAAACAACAGTTTACGGTCTCAGATCTTCACGGTTTGGAAGACCAAACACTCCGCTTGCTTTGGCCAAATTGATGTTTGAAATTCAGGAGGAACCCCATCATGTTACAACAGGAGAGAATGTCCCGTGAAGAAAGCGCCCAAATCACTCCAAGATGTTTCAGGTTTCACGTCTCCTGCTCTCTACGGAAACCCGTTCGTGTTCTCAGGCTTGGAGTCAAAATACACAGAAAGGGGATATTTTTAGACAAGCACATTTGGAATCAGATCACCCGCTGCAGCGCTCACGGAGGCCTCCTGGGTATGGGGGGTGGCGATGCAGCCGCGCCTCGCTCAGGGTCCTCAGGCACGCGCTTGGGCGCCCGGTAGGGCCGGGGAAGGAGCACGGCTGGACTGGTCCTGTCCCTCGCTGACACGGGGTCTTCTCTGGCAGTAGAACAATCTCTACATGGTTTGTGCCCAAAGCACAGTCAACGCTGGGAGCCCCCCTTGCGGTCCATCCTGGTCCCTGGCATGTGCGGGGCCCGGGGGAGCCCGTGCACACGTGTGCATGCAGGTCCGGGGCATGCACGCGGGTGCACCAGTTCATGATGGGCTCCCCAGTCAGGGCCCGGGGGACACGGGGACCCAGCTGGACGTTCCCACTAACGTGCTAGCTTTGCAGAGATGCGGGTGAGACAGACCGTGTTTTCGCTCATAATCGGAACAAACACGGCATGAAAATCATGGAGAGAGAGAATAAATATGGACCCCTGGGCTGTCTTCACAGAACCACTGCTGTTTTAATTACTGCGGTAATTCATTTGAGCCCCGTGGAGAAGATTGGAGGCTGCGACCAAAGCACCGCTGGCCTGTCCAGGCGAGCTCTGCGCCTTCCAGGGCGTTGCGTCCGATGGTGGTGCAGCCCCCTCCCTTCTTTTCTCCTCCTGTTGCTGCCTGCTGCTGTGTCGTGCCAGGGAGAATTCCAGCAAATAACGTCTTCGTGGGCTGGATGGCTGCTCAGAGCAGGTGTCTGCCGCCCAGTTGGATGTTCCCAGACCTTTGATGCCCTGACTTCCCTCCTCCCCATGACTCTTGCTCTGAGCCCATGGCCAGCGTCTGTTTTCCCAACTCAGGAAAAGCCTAGAATATCACTGAGAGTCCTGAGGACCACCCCCGTCTCCAGAGCTGGTGGGGTCGACCTTTACATCCCGCCCAGGTGGCTCGGGGGCGACCCAGCCGACCAGTGACAGACCGGGTGTTTGCGATGGGCAGTCTGCCCCACGTGGTAGCCATGGGCTGCCAGCGTTGAGGCCACAGCTTATACCCCAGGTGTGAGCCTTTGTCCCCAAACCCGAGCAGTGGTTGGCCACAGGAAGAGCCCAAGGTTTGCACTGGGACGGGGGGACGTCTCTGGTGACCGCTGAGGGGAAGGCTTAGGCTCTACCGTCTGGAGAGGGGAAGGGAGGTGGCCCAGTTAACTTTTAATTTAAAGAAACGACAGATGACTTTTCAGGATAACTCCGTGTATTAGTGTGTGTGAGGATTGTCACAACGAATAGCACAGGCGGGCACCTTGAACAGCAGGGTTCACTCTCCCCCTGTCCTGGAGGCAGAAGTCCGAGACCGGGTGTGGGCAGGGCTCCCGAGGCCTACTCTCCTTGGTGTGTAGACGCTGTCTTCTCCCTGTTTCCCCGATGGCCGTCCCCTGGGCCTGCGTCCTGACCTCCCTTTTTTATAAGGACACCAGTCCAATTGGAGCAGGGCCCATGCGAAGGACCTCACTTTAATTCGGTCTGTAAAGACCCCATCCCCCAATACCATCACATTCTGAGGTCTGGGGGCTTAGGGCTCCAACATAACCTTTTGGGGGGACTCAATTCAGCCCCTGGCCACGTGTCTCGTGCAATATTTGGAGCGTTCTCAGGCTAAAAGTTACTCGTTGCTCATCTAAAATTTAAACATAACTGTGCACCCTGTGTTTTTCTTTGCTAAATCTGGCTCCCCTACCTGTAAAGCCAGTGTCCGGGCCCCTCGCTCCCAGCACTGGTCCAACCCCACGATGCAGGTCACGGTCTGAGGGAGTGAGGGCTGGGACCCAGAAACCCCTGGGACGGGCAAGGCCGGCACCAGCCTCACTTGGGAGGCGGTGAAGCCCTTTATCCGGGAGGAGCAGTAGCTGGAAAAGGAAAGAGTTGGCTTCTGAAGGTCCATCCTTGACCACCCCTCACCAAAACACACACACACACACACACCCCCGACAGGAACACGAGTGGGCACGCGTCTCAGCCTGTGGACTTACGTCGTGTGCACACGGGGATTGGGGAGATCCCGGGGGGTCTCAGGGGCGCTCATGAGTTGCTCTGAGGCCCTAAGGAGATGTGGGATTTTGGATGGTTGATGAGGGAACCGAGGGCCAGGACGGCCTCTGGTTACTGTTTAGGGAAACACAGGGAGCCCAGGCCTCCAGCTCAAAAGGCAGAGACCTGGCGGAGAGCT
Organism: Balaenoptera ricei; assembly: GCF_028023285.1. Classification (NCBI taxonomy): domain Eukaryota; kingdom Metazoa; phylum Chordata; class Mammalia; order Artiodactyla; family Balaenopteridae; genus Balaenoptera; species Balaenoptera ricei. Next base: position 1,597,634 of record NC_082639.1, read on the forward strand.
GGGGGGATAACGGTTGGGCTTGGCCTCCGGATGGTCCTCAGGGAACCCCAGCCTGGCTTAGATCGGGGGCAATTAAAAGAGTGGACCTCCCCCCACCCTGTGTGCGACCACAGTTGGGCGGGGCAGGGTGGGCCCGGGCAGCCAAGGCCTGTGGGTGAGGGTCCTGACGGCCGCGTTGTAAGTGGACACGTGTGCCAGTGGATCCTGGGGGCTGCGGCCGCCCCCTCCCCAGCTTGGCAGGTTGGGAGGTGTCAGTGCCAGAACGGTTTTGAGCTGAAAACCCTCCGATTTATTAACTTTGCTCCAGAAGCCAGTGCGTCTGTTATTTATGCTACTTTGATCTAAAAAGCTGTTTGTTTACATTTTATTGCGTTATAAATCCCGGGTAAGCAGGCATGATATTTTTATGATGCCCAATAAGGACTCTCTTGTGAGCACATCCAGGGTGGGAGAGCCTTTATGGCTCTGCTGTTAAGGTCTTCCCTCCCGGGGTCCCGTTTCTGCAGATCATCTGGTCACGTGCGGCCCACAGATGTGTCTCCACAGAACATCTGGGCTGGGGGGGCGCTGGCTGCGGAGTGCGGGGCGGGATTGCCGTGCACAGGAGCCCCGCGGGTCACGGGCAGCCCTGCGCCGGCCTGGCCGGAGCGCCGCTCACCCCCAGGGCGGCTCCTGTACTGCCCGGGCAGGGGCCTTGTGTGGCCATTCAGCCTCGGTGTGGCCCGGGCTGCGGCCGTCCTTCTGGCTCTTGGGCCGGCGTGGAGCAGGGAAATGCGTCTGTCGGCCCCAGCTCAAGGCGCTCCGTCCCCTAAAGCAGAGACGGGCAGCAGAGCAGCCCGGGCACCCTGCCTGGGGCCCACGGGGCAGGAGGCAGCCGTACTCACCCTCCGAGTGGACCCTGATGGCGTGCCTCCTGCAGCCAGCGCGGCAGATGCAGTGCTTCCTTCAGCTTGCAGACCAGCGCAGGAGGCATGGAGCAGGCCAGGGAACGCCGACGCTGAACTGGGGCCCACCAGATGCCGCGGAGAGGGGATGCAGGGCCAGGCTTGGGAGAGTGAGTGGGCTCCCGTCGGGCAGAGGGCAGGTGTGGGCAGAGACGGCCTGGTGTGAAGGGCGTGGAGGGTTTGGGAAGGTATGGGGCCCCCTGGGGCTGGGATTCCCCCCCCACCCCCACAACGGGGGAGTGTGAGAGAGGTGGGCAGGTCCCTCCTGGTCTTTTTCTTTTTTTTTTTTAAGGGCTCAGATTTTGGATAAATTTCCCTTTACTCTGGAAGTTCGTGGTCCAGGAGCCAAGGCTGTGGCAGGGCTGGCGAGTCTGAGGTTGGGGGTCTCGGCTCTCCCCGCACCTGTGATTTCTCACGGCACGGTGGCTTTGTTGCCGGATTATGCGTCCCCTGAGAACAGGGACTCTGTCTTGTCCAGTCCCGAGTACTTCGCAGCCAGACCTGCTTATGGGGACACATTTATTCAATAGTAAAAAATTGCTGAATGAATGAACGTATGAAAAGAAGAGCCAATTGGTTGGTTAACCCGTCAGGCAGGGGAACATCCTTTCCGAGCCAGGCAAGTAACATAAATGTGCAAAGTGTCTCACATCAGGCAAGAGGAGTTCATGGGAATTATTGCAACCAATGGTGTGTGCAGACTAAAGGCATTCAAATCCCGATTTTGTAAGAACGCCGATCAAGTGAGGGGAATTGCTTGGGGGGCCTTCATGGGAATTACTTGCCGTGGCTGCACGCCAGTGACCTCTACCCCGGAGGCTGCTGCTTCCTCCAGAGCCCACGGTGGCTCCAGTCTAAACATCCGATCTGCTTGTTGGCAGGGTCAATCGTCCTGGTCCCTGCACCCCAAGCTTTGCCTTGGGCTGGCTTGGCCTCTACTAGCCCCGCCCCCCTGCTCCATTCCAAGTGTGTGCTTCTCAAATCTGGGTCTTCCTGATTTTCTGAACAGAATATCAAGACCCAAGACCTGGGAAACATGACTGAGCAGCCCTGGAGGCTCCAAGTCCGAGATCAGGTGTGGGCAGGGCTGGTTCCTCCTGAGGCCTCTCTCCTCAGCATGTAGACGGCTGTCTTCTCCCTGTGTCCCCACACGGTCATCCCACTGTGCATGTCCCTCCTGGTCTTGAGGGACGGTCTGGACTTTACCCTCCACCATGGCCAGGTGGGGTGGGGTAGCATCTCAGAAGAGGGGCTGGAGGACACAGGACAGGACATGGGGACCCAGGACAGGGCATGGGGACATAGGACAGGGGCTGGAGACACGGGACAGGACGTGGGGACCCAGGACATGACATGGGGACCCAGGACAGGACATGGGGACATAGCACAGGGACTGGAGACACAGGACAGGACATGAGGACCCAGGACAGGACATGGGGACATAGGACAGGGGCTGGAGACACAGGACAGGACATGGGGACCCAGGACAGAACATGGGGACATAGGACAGGGGCTGGAGACACAGTACAGGACATGGGGACCCAGGACAGAACATGGGGACATAGGACAGGGGCTGGAGACACAGTACAGGACATGGGGACCCAGGACAGGACATGGGGACATAGGACAGGGGCTGGAGACACAGTACAGGACATGGGGACCCAGGACAGGACATGGGGACATAGCACAGGGACTGGAGACACGGGACAGGACATGGGGACCCAGGACAGGAGTGGGCGATGCTTGGAGAGGGGGGACACCAGTGTGGCCTGTGGGACTCCAGGCCGGGGGGACACATGTCAACCGGCTGCTCCTGTGGGTCTGTTGCTTCATTCAATCCCAACCCCAGGTGGAGGGCAGGGTGGGGGCCTGGCTGGCTGTGCAGGGCCCTGGGCCACCTCTCAGCAAGGGCAGGGCCTCTGCAGGGACCGGGACTGCTCGGGGGCGTGAGAGACTCGTGTGGGGGCTGAGGCCGGGGTCTCGGAGGAGGTGGGCGCGTCCGTTTGCCGCTGGACAGCAGAGCCCGTGGTTTCCGGCAGATCCCCTGTGAGTAGGGCTGCCGGAGCCCCCAGGCTTCGGTCTGAGGCTCCCCAACGGCAGCGTCTCTCTCTTCCTCTGTCTGGTTCTGCTACCTCGACTGCGTGCTTCTGGAGGCGGGGCAGGAGCCTGTCTATTCGCCTTAAAAAAATTAGTAGACACTATATTTCAGAGCAGTCTCCGACTTACAGAATATCGAGCAGGTAGTGCAGGGGTCTGTCCACCTCCCCCCATGGTTAACATCCTGCCTCAGGAGCGACATTTGTCACAATGCTGACGCATTGTCATTAATTAAGTGAGGTTCACACACTCTCTGGGTGTGGACAAAGGCTTCAGGCTGTGAATCCACTATTTCGGGGTCACGTGGAATAACCTTGCCCCCAGAAGCGCCTGCGCTGCAAGGGTGTGTCCTTACCTGCCTTCTCACCCCTGCTGCCCTCCCTCTGAGCCCCCGGCTCCGCATCTCGGCTCCCAGACTGGGAAGGAGCCCCACCCGTAGCACACCCGCCCCCAGCAAACCCGCCTGGGACCCACTCCTGCCCGCCCGCCCGCCCGCCGTGCCCCACGGCCGCCCCTGCCCTCTGGGAACTCGGGGTGCAGCAGAAGCAGCAGGGGCATTTGGGGGCTGGCGACCGGGTATAGGGGCTGCTCTGCACAAGCCACTTCCCTTCCCCGGACCCGGTGACCTTCGTCCACGGGCGGCTCACAGGGCTCTGAGGACGCAAGGTCAGGGACGCAGTAGGTGCACAGAGAAGGCCAGTTCTCTTCCTCTTGCTCCCCCGTCCCCCGGTCTCTGTTCTCAGACATCCGTCACTTCGGTGGAGCCACAAGCTGGCGGTGTTTGCTTGCTAGAAACGGGGGGCCTGCCCTTCTGGGCTCCGGGGCCCCTGATCTGCAGCAGAGCCCCTTCCTGAGGGTCTTCGTTCCGGAGCCCGTCGGGAAGGTGACGGACACCAAGGCAGAGAAAGTTTGAGGCCACTTAGAGCAGAGACGAAGCAGGCACGGCACCCTCGCTGGCCTGGCCGCCGTGCCTGGATTCCGTGTGTGGGGACGTGGGGCGGGGCTTCTGTTCTGCCCTTGACCTCTGGAGTGAGGTGAAGCCACAGCGGGCCCCAGGAGGACGCTCTCTTCGTCTTTTATGCTGGAAGCTTTTCAGGTAGAAAAGACAGATAAACCCAATCCGATGGGTAATGAAAAAACATGACGGCCCGGGCGACACGTGTGTGTCTGTGATCCCGGCCGGAGCCGCGTACACGCTCATTACGCGCGGGGCGACCGCCGGCCCTGGGCCCCAACGTGTCATCGGCTTTCAGGAAACTGGAATCTCAGAGTAGGTATCGGGTAAGCCGCTAATGTTGGAAAAAAAGCGGAAAGCATGTTCAGGGTCTCTGTTTTACGGCCCTCTTGAAGTCAGAAGTTGTGATTGTAACCCAACCCGCCTCATCAGAAGTGTTTCCAGAATTGTCGGGGTGATTGAAAGCCCAGGCAAATTTGGCCGCTGGGGCCGCGAGCAGCCCTGACGGGGGGAGCGGCTGAGCCATCCAGGCGGGCTATGCGGTGCGTGCCACTCCCAGCCTCTGCCTGAAGCAGCCGGGGTCCTGTGCCCCTGGGGTCTTGGGGACCAGGCCGCCCACAGAGGCTCCCTCGCTGCAGCTTTGGTGCAAAACCCTTGTGACACCCTGGGTGGGCCCGGCTCCGTCACCGGGACCTTTTGAAGGGGAGCTGGGCCTGGGTTTGCTCCTTCCGTGGAGGGCCTTCAGTGGGGGCAGGGCCTCCGGTGCACTGGGGACCTCCTCGGCGTCTGCTGAATTGCGCTCCCCAGTTTCCACCTTGAAGTCTGAAGTACCTCAGAATGTGACCTTATTTGGATATAGGGGCTTTGCCAAAGAGTGAGTGAAAACGAGGTCTTAGGGGGGCCCTAGCCCAGTAGGACTTGTAAAGGAGGAAATGTGGACGTAGATGTGTACAGGGAGAGGCCGTGTGAAGATGAAGCTGAGCTGGGTGACGTGTCCATCAGCTGAGGAGCCCCAAGGATCGCCAGCAGACCACCGGAGTCCAGGGCAGGGGCCGGGGCCCTGTGACGCCTCCAGACAGGGAAAGAGGTCTCCCTGCCGTCTGAGCCCGGCCATGGTGCTGTGCGACGCGGCCCCAGGACACGCCCCACACGGTGGCCGGGCGCTCAGAGCCTTCGTCACTCCTCAGGGCCATCGCACAGGGTCCGGGGAGCCGGCTCCGGCCCGGTGGACACTTAGGGTAACGTGTTGGGCCCGCTAGGAGTGCCCAGCTTAGGGTGGCAGGTTCTCTGCTTGGTTCGATGCCTTCCTTGGCTTTGCGAGGCATGGCCCTGCCCTGGTGGTCCAGAGGGTGCCGACCCCACCCCAAGGTCAGACTTCAGCCTCCAGTCACGTGGTCAACAGCTCAACCCCCCTCATTATGGCCGCCACCTCTGCAGAATGAGAACTGCTTTGAGAAGATGGATGGGGGGCTCGTGGCCCCCGGCTCCACCTGCCTGTCTCTACCTGCTTCGCACCGCGGGGCTGGAGGTGGGTGGGGTGGGCGGCCTGGAAGCCTGGCCGTGGAGACGGCCCCTGGGCTCCCGGCTCTGCCTCTGGCTGGGTTTGGCCAGGGGGTGGCACTGCGGGTCTCCCTGTGTCCCTTCCCCACGCCGCCCTCCTGGCCAGGCCCAGTAACTGCCAGCTGCCCGTCCCCTGCAGGGGCCCCCGTGCTAAGAGCCCTGGGGGTATAATCGATGCCCCCTCCTCCCCCAGCCCTGCCCGCGTCTTGTACAAGACCCCCCGGCTAGCCTTCCTCGGCTTACCCTGCGGAGTGAGCCACCTGCATCCTGCTGGGCCCCCACCGCACCCCAGTCTCCACCCTCCGGGCTGCGAACACGGCGATCGCGTGACCTCACCTCCTCTCAGCCCAGACTTCGCTCCACGGACACAGATGTGTCAATGGGATCGGGGGTGACATCATGACGGGTTAACTGATGGGGACCCCACCACCCCCTGTCTTCTTCCCCAGCTGGGGGGCCGGACGTGAACTCAGGGCCAAGGAGATGTACCGGGTGAGGCCAGAGAATCAAGCTGCACTGAGGCAGTAAATTCTTGGCCTTTCTGTTTGCGGAGGATCTGGGGAAATGTGTGACTGGACCCCTCGGTGCTGGCCCGTCCCTCTAGTCCTGACGAGGTGGACCTGGGGGTGCAGGGCTCGCTGGGAGGCAGGCCCCCGAGCTCAGCCCCGACCCTCCCCTGCCAGGCTGCCCTCCACCCGGGTCACGGCGGCCCCTGTCTTGGAGGGGTGGCCTGAGCCCCCAGCCCGGGCAGGCAGGTGGCAGAGGAGGCAGGAGCTGAGTGTGCCCGGGGCCACCCCGAAGTCCTGAAAGCCTGCGGTGACCAGGGACAGTCGTGCAACGGCAGCAAAGAGGGTCAAGCGAGCGGACGGGTGGGGGCCTCACCGCAGGCCAGGGGTGGACCTCATCGCCAAGGGGTCGGAGGAGCCAAGGAATCCACGGGTACCAGCCTGGAGCCCGAGATGCCCGGGACCCTCCCGATGTCTGGGATCACCCTGGTCTCCGGACATCCCGGGGGTGTGGGAGAGGGGGAAGCCCTGAACTAAATCACCTTAACCCTGAAATGACCGAATCCTTCAGAAGTGGAGATTAAACGAGACTCAGTTATTGTTGAAAGACATATTTACCGCTTTGCCCACTTGCCGTTCCCTTGGCCTGAGTCTTGTACCCAGTGATCCAAGTGCACCTTCTGAGGGGGGGCGGGGGGCGAGGGGCCATAACCACAGCCTCGGAATCGGAGCAAAGCCATCGCTGTGTTGACCCAGGCGGAAGATTAAGTGGCCGGGAGCGTGTTTGGGAGGGGACAGAGCCCCCTCCCCTTTCTGGCCCCGCTCTTCGTGCTGGCATTTCCCGCGCGCTTGAATTCATTACCCAGGAAAAGTGCCATGCGGTGGGCGGGGTGGGCTTCCCCAGTCACATGTTTTTGCAATTAACTGTTCTCTGTACACCTGGGCCAGGGCTTCCAGAGAGGCCGAGAGGCCAGGAGAGGGTGGGGGTCCTGTGAGGTGACCATGCACCCTCTTATTTGGGTAAGAAAGTGGGGGAGGGCAGGAAGAGGGAAAATCCCTTTGGAACAACGGGCCAAAGGCGAGTCCACGTGTGTGTGTCCCCCAGCCTCCATCCCCCAGCCTCCCTGCCCCCAGCCTCTGTTCCCCCGGCCGCTGGGGGTAAATCCTGTTCGGGCAGGTCCGCAGGGCTGGCTCTGGTGTGAATCGGACCTTTATGAGCGCAGCAGCGCTCAAGGGGAGATTCATGGGCCCGGCGCCTTCGACTCTGGGTTATGAATGGGGGCCCTCAGCCATTTCCTTCTCATTTAATTTATCATTTGTGCCGTCTTTCAACACCAGGCCCAGGCTAGCGATATTGGAATGTGGGCCTGCACAGAACTGCTCCTGCAGCAGGCGTCGAGGAAAGAAAGCTCAGCGCCAGCTTCCTCCCTGGGCTGCGCGCAGCGTGGGCCCCTCCAGGCCCGCAGGACAGGGCAGAGCCCGGCTCCAGGGCATGAGGATGAGGGGGCAGCCGGGAGCAGAGGCGTCTGGAGGCCCTGAGCCCTCGCCCCGCCGGGCTCGCTCAGCTGCCCGGGTCTCAGAGCAAAGACGCCAGCTTCGCGAGTGACATCAGTGTCTTCCTGGCTCGTGCTGGGTCACAGGATGGGTGTCTCCGGGGCTTTGCTCGTGACCCCTGGGTTTGAGTGTTTCTGTTGTTTTTGCTTTAAGAAGGTGGGAATTCCCGCTGTCATGAGACGTGGATGAGGAAGAAAGGGCCCGCTTGGCTAGATGGCCATGTTTGGCTGGGGGCAGGACCTCTGCCTCTGGGGGAGATGCCCGTGCAGAGACCCTCCGAGGAGCCTCACGGACTCAGGCAGGCCCAGGTTCGCCCCCTAGTTTCGGCGGACGTCAGTGATCTGTTGAGGGTGAGAAGGAATATCAGTCCTCTGTATTTTCATTTCACCATTTCTGCCCCGTTTCCTGACCCTTCAGTTAGCACCTTTGGGGGCACTTCACACACATGTGCACACACTTGCATGCAGGTATGCGCATGGGTGCACACACACGCTTGCACACACATATACGCATCACACACACATGTGCACACGTGTGCGCACACACACACACACCCTTCAGCAGGGGGCCTGGTCACTCCTGGAGAGAAGCCTGTTGCTAAGCAAGGTGAGAAATTGATGCTGGCCCCGGGACCGGGAGAGGTGGAGACACTTTGGGGCCAGTGGTCCTGTCCCCCAGTGCTGTCAGGAGGGGCCTTGTGCACACCAGGCCCAAAAGCTCAGCTGGGACCCCACCCTCGGTCCCCAGAGCCCAGCCTCACCGAGAGCCTGCCTGAAGTCAGCACGATGCGGGGTTCCGACAGAGCCCCTCTCGGCTCGGCCCCGTTCTCAGGGAGCCCAAGCCCTGCTGCAGGTGACGGCTGTTCAGCCCCTTCCCAGGGGACACCAGAGGGAGAAATTTGCAAAGGGAAGAGCGCGTTGCGGAAACGTTTGCTGTGCCCGATCTGCAGGGTCGGTGACAAGTGTTCCTGTCCGTCCCCATTTGTCCTGGGCCATCCACGGATGTGCAGACGGGCACACGGCAGGGCCACGCCATCCATCCTGCTGTGGGCACGAGCTGGGGGCTTCCAGGAAGGGTGGAAGGAGGGCTGGCTGGGCAGCCCCATGTCCTGGGAAGAGTATCACGGTCCACTCTTTCCCCTGGAGTTTACAACGGACCTGGAACCGACACCAATTCAGCGACACGTGGAGGGGCGTGAGGCTGCGGAGGGGGGAGGGGGGTGGAGAGAGGTAATACAGCACTGAAATCTGAAATCCGCCATTTGCCTCTTCTCAGCGCGGTAGAAGGTGGGCCTTGGAGGCGCAGGTGTGTCTCACCTTGCACCCCAGCTATGTTCCCGGGAGGCTGGCCTTCAGGGTGCTGTTTGGATATTCTGTCTGGCTTCCCACCGTGGCCTGGCCTGGATTCCCACCTTTGACCTCTTGTCGAGAGGGGTCTGTCAGCAGCAGCAACTCCCCACACTGTGGCTGGAAATCCGTTTCCCTTCTGGCATCTCTGTGTTTCTGAGGACGAGACCCCAGCTGGGTGGGGACAGCTGTGGGGGCCACTAGAGCATCATGACCCATAAGGAAATGCTCAGAGGCCCACACACTAGGGGGACCTCCAGACGGCCCTGAAGTGAAGCACGCCCCTGTGGTCTTCCATTTCTTCCTTTTTTCTGTTGCTGTATTTTGTATCTGAATTACACATGGAAATATTTTGTCAAAATTATACACTTACGTAGTATAAGGCTAATAAGGAGAGTGGATGACCTCCCACTTCTCATCAGCCTTCTGATTTCTGCCGCCCGAAAACAGCCACTTCAGCTCCCTCAGAGTTTTGCTTTTTTTAAAAAAATATTTATTTATTTGTCTGCGTCAGGTCTTAGCTGCGGCACGCGAGATCTTCATTGCTGTGTGAGGGATCTTTTAGTTGCGGCATGCGGAATGTTTTTTAGTTGTGGCATGCGGGATCTTTAGTTGCGACATGCGAACTCTTAGTTGCGGCACGCGGGATCTAGTTCCCTGACCAGGGATTGAACCTGGGCCCCCTGCATTGGGAGCGCAGAGTCTTAGCCACTGGACCACCAGGGAAGTCCTCCTCAGAGTTTTATCTGAATTTATCTTTATGTTTTAAAATGACATGTTTATACCTTACATCACATAACTAATTGTAACAACATCCTGTTGCCTTTGTGCTGTCGGAGGATTTAACCATCTTCACATACAACTGTCAGTTTAGTCTCCCCACAATTTTTTATTACATCAGTTTTCAGGGTTTACTTTCTTACGAACGTGTGGATAATATTCTCAGCTAAGCCGCGGAAAGAACTATGATTTCATTTCCTTTCTTAAGCAACTTTTAAATTTGCCTGTATTAGCAATTGCCTTATATTTTCATTTGCATACGTTTCTATGCAGCTGTTACTAATTAAAGAGCTGTAAGATTTCTCTAAAAGTGGCCAAATATATCCACTTTCTGTGAGTTTCACTTATTTATTTTCTTGGAGCTGACCTCTCGGATCCTTCTTTTTTTCCCTTCATGCTGTTTTGGTTGCTCATTAGTTATTACTTTACTTGGGACACATTTGGGAAGGAAAGGAGGTGCTATTAACCATTTTTCTCACCTCATCTTGAGGTCACCAGTGCAGTGGTTGTCTTGGGACTTGCTTTCACCATCACCCTGGGCATTTCTCTGCTTCCCTCTGGTTTTGGATTCCCTATTTCCTGAGTCCCATTGGATCTACTTTTTGGGTTATGCCTTTGATTTACTGGAGTACATCCTCAAGTAGCTTTCTGAGAAAAGTCTCATGCAAAGTAAATTTTTGAAGCCTTTGGATCTTTGAAATTGTTTCTATTCTACCAGCACTCTTGATTGTGTGTTTGCCTGGATACTGGATCCTAGACTGGAAATTACTTCCTTCAGAATTTTGAAAATGTTTCCTCATTGTCTGGTGCCATTTTATTCCTGATAATTTGTATATGATCTGCTCCCCCCACCCCAGCCCTCGAAACTTCTAAGGGCATCTTTCCCCAATATTATGACAATTCACGATGCTATGTCTTGGGCAGGTACATTCTCCTTCCTGAGTCTCTCCAGCTTCCTTTCTTTGCCCTCCTGGTGAGCAGTTGGATTCCTGAATCGGGCTTCCAATTTTTAATCCTGTCTCCCTTCTCTCAGAGAAGAAGGAGGGCTGGCTCCTGGATTGATTCCAGGTCTGCCACTGACTTAGTTGTATAACCTTTGGCAGGTCCCTTAAACCCCCTGAGCCTCAGTTTCCTCATCTGTAAAATGGGCTTAGTTGATAGGACTTCCCTCATAGAGTTCTTGGGGGTTAAATGGAGCTGATCTATAATGATGATGATTTAAAATGGGTTTCCTCTAAAGCAGATCCCTCAGAGGCATTTGGATTTTAAGGAGGGAAGCTCTGGGTTGGGGGCAGGGCAGGTGGGCCTCACTCTCATGTGTTGCTGTGTCACTGCCGGTGGTGGGGCCCCTGCAGGACGCCAGCCTTCCCAGTGATGCCGCCCAGCCACGCGCCGGTGACCCTCACTCCTGGGCGTGCTCTGTCCCGGCTCCCTGGGTGGGGCCATGTGCCCACATGTCTCGGGCAGAGTCAGGGGCTGCGTTCTGTCCTGGGGCCGCCCAGCGACTTTGGCAAGTCACCTCCCTGCTGACCTCAATTTCCCCATTCAGAATCGGAAAGCCTGCCTTGCTGACCCCTGAGGACCCCCTCACCTCTCCCCTCTGGATCGCACACCCTGGGAGCTGTGTTCACAGCCAAGGGTCCCTCCAAACCCAGTAGCCCCTCGGTGTGGCCCTTCCTTTCACCGAGGGCACATTCCTTCTGTATAAACTTCCAGCCCCGGGCTGACCACAAAGACTTGTTGGAGACAAAGCTCATCTATTTCTCCCCGTCCCGCCACCTCTGGCCTCCGAGTCACCCTGGATGCGGGGCCGCGGCGCTGCCATTGTCCTAGCCCCTCTCTCTGCCTTGGCAGGGCGCCAGTCTTGAAAGTTCCTGATTTATTGTCTTTGAAATGACCCGCAGATGTGGCTGCGTCTGCTGGCTGTTGCCAATTAAAGTGCCGGGGGGCACTGGCCCTCTTAGCCCAGCCTGGCCTTCCTCCCGGGGTTTGGGGCTGGGTCAGCCGTGGGCGCAGGGTCGGTCATGCAGGGGCTCCTGGGGACGCTGAGCCGTGGAGGCCACCAACGGGACCACCAGGAAGGGATGGCCAGTCACTTCCTGGACACGGCCTCGGATGTACCCCCCTCACTCCGGACACCCACTTTCACAGGCCCTCAAGACACCAATGTGGGAACCACTGATTTCCATTTGGGTGCACGATTCCAACCCTGGAAAGGAAATGCACTCAGTGGTGAGAGAGAGACAGAGAAACACAGCTACCATGAGAGACCTACATGCAGCTACTGTGAAATCACGAGCCACTCTCTGCCTTGGCTATCCCACACCACACCCCACGATGCAGCATCTCAGGGCCAATGCTGGGCCAAGACCACCCATTACAGACATGCCTCGGACCTCCCCCCACCGTCTGATATTCACGCAACCTTACTTTAAAAATACAGGTGACCCATTAAATAAATAAATGCTTGTTATTAACACATCTATGGAACTTTTCGTATTAATAAACCCACCCATGGGGAACCCTGTTCGTGCCAGGGCTGGGTCCCCTTTGGTTGACCATCAGCCCCTGTCTGGAGAAACCCTGGGGGGTGGGTGGAATTGGCCTCCAGAGCAGGGGCACCTGAACCGCTGGGCTGTCCGCTCCCACCTTGATGTCCTTCTCTCTGTCACTCCTTCTACAGAGCCAAGGCCTCCCGGGTGACCTGCATGGGGCGGGGGTGCTGGGGGGCTCAGGACCCTGCCAGCCGGGGCCTTTCACAGGCGGGATCAGAGCCGAGCACAGCCCTTAGCCTTCAGAACAGGAGGACGGAACTCGGCTGATTTAGAAGTTCTCTTCAGTGTCTCCCAAACAAGGGTGTGTGTGAGTGTGCCAGTGTGTGAACGTGTGTGTCAGTGTTGTCGGGGTGTGTGTGTGTGTGTGCGCGCGCGTCAGTCTGTGTTAACGTGTGCGTGCATGTGAGCACGTGTGTGTGCATGTCAGTGTGTGGGTGGCACTTGGCTTTCCTCCGGGGACCCCTCTTGGCACAGACTGGCCTGGGGGGCATCCCCGAGTGCCCTTTGCCAGGACAGAGGAGCGGGGTTTTATCTTAGAGGTGATCTGGAGTAAAAGCGTCTCTACAGATGTCTGACATCTGATAACCTGACTTGGCTGATACCTTAATAACCACATAAAAGACTTACATTTTTCTCTTAAGATTTAGCAAGTATTTTGTTATGAAAATGAACATGTGCAGTTCCATAGATGTGCAGAAGGGTTTGGCCTGGAAGGCGGGCTGTGAGCCTACAGCTTCTGGGAGCGTGTGGTCAGGACGGGCCTGGGGAGGGAGGGGGTCCAGGGGCTGGGAGTGACCGGCCTCCCTGCAGCCCACGAGAGGCTGCTGCCCTGGAGCTCTGGGCCCCTGATGGGCATCGGGGTTGACGCGCTCAGCCCACTCGACGGAAACTGTCCGTCCCTCTCAGACATGCAGTCCCCTCGGCAAAGCACCAGAGGCCACCATCCGCGGGGCTGGGACCACCAGCCGTGCCTCCCTCCAGATGAAAAGCGGCATTCACGGGTCAGTCGGTGCTATTTCAACCGCCTCTGTCTGTCCCAGAACATCCGCTGGCACCACCCCCCGACCTCCCACCATGTCTAGGTGAGAAATGCATTCCCCACCTGGCCGGGTACCCAGACTGTAGCTCCCGTGGGCGGCACTTCCAGATTTCACACTGACTTTTGACCCTCGGCCCCCTTCCGGCCTGGCTCTGGGTCGGGGAGCAGCCCATGTGGGTGGGGCAGGCAGTCACCCCAGGCGGGTCACCTACATGGTCACCACTGGAGGGCCAGAAGCAGGAGGAGGCTTCGGGAACCAGCGGAGAATCACGTCATGGGGCTGGCGCGTTGGAGCCCGTGTCTCGTGGACACAACTGTCCTGTCGGTCTGTCTGTGACCACAAAGCCGCCCACCTGTCTGTGTTGTTAGATATTTTAAATATTCATTAAGATTCTGTCTACATGTACAAGCAAAAAGGCCCCCAAACAACCAAAATGAAATCAAATTAAGGTGCCTGCGGTGTGATCTAAGATTTATTTCCCTGACCGTGACAAAGAAGAAATTCTTGGGCACTGGGAACCGGTCAGTTCCCGGTGGGTCTGCGGCCTCAGGAACCTCAGTCCCTTCCGGCTCCCTCACCCTTGGGGGTTAAAGCAAGCGACTCCCCATCAGGACAGCGGCTGCCCTGCTGCCCACCGTCTGTGGTCTTCGCCCGGCCCCAGAACCAGCCGCGGGCAAGGAGGGGACCCAGGGCCCAGCCACCCTGGCCACTCCGGCCACGCCGGCCGCCCCACCCGGCTCTAAGCGTCATGGGCCACTGCTCATGGGGCTTGAATAACACAGGAGGTGGAGGTGCGGGGCAGCTGCAGCTTCTGTTTCTGATGGAGCCCTGGGCACCACGAGTTAATGGATTAGTCAAAATGACGTGAAAAAATGGATCTCTGATTTATGACCTGCAATGTTTTGCTGACTGTGGCGTGTTTTTCCAAGCCCTGCGTTTTACAGTCTTGGGCACATAAGGCCTTTGCTGCTTCCCTGACTTTGCCCTCAGGGCTCATCCCTGGACCCTTTGCCCAAGGCCTCTCCAGACCTTTAAAACAGGAAGTTTAATTTTATAGAATTAAAAAAGAGAAAACGGTACTTAATTATCTGGCTGAGAAACAGCACTGCCCTTTCTTAATTTTAGTAGCTGATAAAAGGCCGCTCCTGGAGGTAACCACTTCTGGTCCAAACGCCCTACAATTTGGGCTATTTGGGTAGACTGTTTTATGAACTGTTATATATGGCACTACGGTTTTTAAGCTCTGCTATGACATATTTCTCTCAAGATTTATTAGGAATTTTTATTTAAAACAATATATTAAATAGGGGAGAAAAAGTAATCTTAGGTAAAATTCAAATATTAGCCAAACATAACATGGCCCCAAACCTCTTTTATTTGAAGTTGTCCCCCTTCTACCCCCCCACCCCACTGCTGCTATAAAAAACATTTGGGGAAAAACGGCTGTTGGCTGCATCATTAATTCAACGTGGCTTCCAACAGGCTCTAATCAGGGATCAATTTCAAGGCCAGTTGCCACTTAAGTGATTTTATGGAGACAGAACAATGAACCGTGCCCGCCAAGACCCTTGGCGCCTTCCTGGTTTCCACTAGACCCTGAGGATGTCCATACAGGCCTGTGCCCCAGGATCCTCGAGGTCCCCCACCCAGAGGCTGACCCCTCTGCCTTCCGCCCCCAGAGGCCAGGAACTTGGGGACCACCTGCCCCGTGTGTCCTGAGCCACAGCCCCACAGGGAGCCTTCTGTGTCATTTGGGGACATGTCTTCTCTCCCCTGAGCCACTATTCCTCATCCACAGAGGCTCTGAAGACCAAGTTTGGTGAAATTCAGCCTTGGTGGTGGGGAGGGAGACTGGGCAGAACCGGGGCACCGGGGCCAGGGGGCTGACACCCCTCGGGGAGTGAGCCCCCATCATCCCATTGGACCGCACTAATTCAACACAAAGTCAAGGCAGTGTGTAAGATGGTGAAAACAGAGTCCCAAGTGTGGTCCTTCTGAGCCCGGGGCCTGCAGGTCTCACCCCTGACGCCCGCCCTGCGTGGGGTGGGTGCCTTTGGGAGGGGACCACGTGGAGGCTTAGAGCAGAGCCTGGGGCGTGGAAGGCTCAGCCCAGAGCGGATAGCCGTCGGAGGGCAAAGCAGCTTCTCACTCCCCTGGGGGCCCCGGCGTGGGTGGGGCCCCCCTAGGCCCCTTGCCTGTGCTCTCTGCTCTCCCAGCAGCTGTCCACTCAGCACCAGCCACGTGCTAGGGGGTGAGGGCCAGCCAGGGAATGGGGCTGGACGAGCCCCTGCCCCGGGGGCTGGACAAAAATCCCGATATTTACAGCTTGTGGTGAAATGTGAGGAAGAGAACAAACAGGGCAGAGAGAGGGGGGTCCGCAAGGGGGCCCTTGACCGGAGGTCTGGGAATGCCTCGGATGAGCCAGCCTTTCTGCTGAGACCCCCAGGGTCGGCCCAGGCGGGAGATGTCCAGGCCGTGGGGAGACCTGGGGGTGGAAGAGGCCAGGAGGCAGATGTCTGCCAGGGACGGGGGAACAGTGAGTGGGCCTTGGGGGGGCACTGGGGAGCTGGGTTGGGCCCTTTCTCTGGGCTCACGGCCTCAGCACCACTCCCGGGACGCTGGGATAACCTCCAGGGCAGCTGTGCCCGGTAACACCTCCTCTCGGCTGGGCCCTTCCTGGGGAAGGCAGCCTTGTTTGCAGACGGGCCGCCCTGGAGAGCACCTGTCGCTCTCCACGGTCACTGGGCGATGGGGTGGGTGTGGGGCTGCTGCCCAAGCCGCCTGAGCGCCGGCAATTGAAAGGATATCATCCTCATCAATTACAGCGGTCCGCGCTTCCGAGAAGGCCTCCTCCCCAGCTGTGTGTCTACCAGTTAGCCGTGTGTAGTTAGCTAATTTGTGGGCATTCAGGAGTAGAGCAAATATCAATCTTTTGAGCCTTTTAGGGCCCCTCGAATCTGTCTGTGAGTATTATTGGGCTCTCACCTGGCCTGCTCAGGGTCAGCGCGCGGTGCTGCGTGTTTAATCAACACCTCCGAGGCCATCTTTGTACATTGGGGGGGTTGGCACTGGCTCGGAAGTGGTCCCGGCTGCAGGGCTGGGCTGACTCCACGGGGGCTGGTGCTGGCGGGCACAGGAGTGAGTCTCATGTGCTGTCCATGCAGGGCTGGCTTCTGGTGCCATACTAACCTCTCAGCCTGGATGGCCGGGAATGCCAGGGGCCCAGAGGGAGGAGGGATGCCCTAGTTCCATGTCCCTGCCAGGCACACTCAGCTGGTGACCCCGTTGCCTGTGAGCCTGGCGGCCCCTCCTCCTGCACCCACAGCGCAAGGACAGCCCTGCTCTGGGAAGGGGTCTAGTGGTGATAGCCAGGGCACTGCTTCCAGGTCCCGCTGGCGCAGGCAGGGAATGTCGGTGTACCCTGTGGGGCTGGGGACTGGCTGGCATCCACGAGCCGATGGCTCCTGTCCTGGGGTGAACGTGGTCTCCCCCAAATTCATGTCTACCCAGAAGCTCAGCATGTGACCTTATTTGATTTGGAAATCAGGGCTCTGCAGATTTAATTAGTTAGGATGAGGTCCTGTTGGATTGGGGGCCCCTAATCCACGTGAGAGGCCATGTGACAAGGATGCAGGGTCAGAGTGATGCGGCCACAAGCCCAGGAGCGCCCCGGCTGGCAGGCGGCCTCCCAAAGCTGCAGAGAGTCAAGGAAGGGGCCTCCCTTTGGGCCTCCGGAGGGAGCGCAGCCCTGCCCACACCTTGACGGGGGGATCCTGGCTTTCAGGGCTGAGAGAGAATCCATTTCTGTTGTTTTCGGTCACAAGGTTCGCAGCACTTTGTCACGGCAGCTCCAGGAAACGATTACAGCTCCAAACAGATGCCTTCAGTAGCTTCCCTTCCTAGCTCACACGTTCTTGTGATTTTTTGAAATCTACCCAATCGTATATCTGTTTCGCTGCAAAAGAGGAGCGAGTGATTCCATGGGCCGTCAAGCAGGAACATTGCTGGGTCTGTCCTGTGAGTCCCTGCCCCCCTGGCCTGCCGCCCCACGCTCCAGGGTTGCCCCAAGCTGTAGGGCAGTAGTGATCAGCAGAGAATCTGCTACCAGCCAGGCTGGGCTCAAATCCCTGCCCCATTGCTTTCCACCTGGGGCAGTGCCCCTGGAGCTTCATGGGGGCTGGTCTTGTCAGCAGGGGGAGGGTGTGAGCTTGTCTTCGGGGAAGAAACAGGTCTTGCAGGGAGAGAGTGGGGAGGCAGAGCGGGAGCCTAGGCCTGGGGGGACATCTGCAGGGTGTGGGGGAGGCAGGTGGGCGGCAGAGGGCAAGTCTGGGCTCTCGGGGTCCCTGGCTTCCTGCTGGGCCCACAGCACCCAGCCTGGGAGAGCCAGCACAGGCAGCTCCTGCGTGGCCCACCTGAGAGGGTTCCCTGCCCAGAGAGCCTGGGCTTCTGTTCCCTCCTAAGAGCTCAGGCGTGCACACCCGCAAGCCCGAGGGATTCCCCCCAAATCTCAGCAAATGCTCTGCGTTGTTTGGGGCAGTGACCGAGGTTGGCTTTGATTTCACTCAAACCAGCCCTGCATCTTCACTTTGCCTAAGTGGAGCCTTCGTAGATCTATTTTGGGTAACCTCTGAGCTGAAACATACTTGTGGGATGAGACAAGCCTCTGGGTCATGCATTCGATGCCATCTTCAAAGGCGAACTCAGAATGGAAACCGGATCCACAACCCTGGGCAGGGTGGGCAGAACGGGCAGATTCGGTGCCATTGGAGGTCCTTAGCGAGGAGGCGGGGGATGGATTCAAGCAACTGCGTGGGTGGAATTCCGGCACGTGGAAACGCGGAGGGTCCAGAAGTGTCATCCAAGATTAGAGACTTGCCCAGAAAATCACGGGCAGCCGTGGAGACAGCGAGTTCGGCTGGCCCTCGCCCGCTCCTCAGAGCTGCCGGCCGCCTGCCTCCATCAAGATCCAACCTGCGTGGGTGGGAGGCGGGTGGCAGGACAGGTGGGTGGGGAGCCGACCTTCCTTGACCTGGTGGCTTGGAGCTGTGGGGAAGCAGCGTCTGAGTGGGGGCTGTTCATAGCCTTGAGCTGCAGACACCCACCAGGAGGAAGAGCTTCTGCCCCCACCCCCTCCAGGACCCGCCCACTCCCCCCTCACCCCCTGCCCCGCATCAGGAATGTGCCTCCCCATCCAGAGTCAAAAGTAGCTGAGAAGTGGGGGTGAGCTGCAGCTGAGATGGCAGCCTTGTCAACCCCATATGGAGATCATTATGGCCCCGGGGAAGCTTGTTTGGGGCCTGAGTGTCCAAGGTGACAGACAGCCTGTGCCCATCAGGGTATGGGGGGTGGTGAGGGGGAGGAGCGGCGAGGGGGAGGGCTCCTGCAGGAAGTGGCGCGGTAGCTTAGGACCTCGCCACTGAGGCGAGGCCGAGGCAGAGACGCGGGCTCAGATGAGACGGGGTTTTCACCCGAGCTCCTAGGCTGCAAGGCCGGGTCCAAGAAGCTGGGGTGATGTGAACAGGAAGAAAGGAGAGGGGGTTGGAAATGGGGAGGCATGGAGGTGGGGGGCAGGCCCTGACCGAGGGCAGGGGGAACAAAAGTGGCCTTTCTTCATCTCTCGGCCACTCTTCCTCTGGCCTCTCCTTTCTCTGCCCAGGCCTCTCCCAACTCTGTGCTTCACGGTCTCCTGGCTCTGCTTCCCCGGCCCAAACATCTCCTCCCCACCCTCCACATCTGTGTCTCTACCCATTGCCTCCCTCTTTCCCTCTCTCTCACTCCATGTTTCCCTCACCTCTCTCTCTCCTCTCAGCCATGAGACTCAGAGGTTTGGTCTGATGGTGTCTGAGCTGGATGACCGGGGACCGTGAACAGGTCCGCGATGCTGCAGCTGGCCACCAGCAGGCCAGGCGGGATGGAGCATGAGCTTCTGAGGGGCAGATGTGAGGGATTCTTGTGTTTACCATTTCTTGCCATGAGAATCCTTGCACCCAAACTCACAGCTGAATTCCACTCTGCTGTGGTCCCCTGGTTACACTGGCCCTTCCCAGTGGTGCTCAGTGCCCAGACCTATTGGGAAGATCTCCTTCACCATCCAGTTTCCCCTCTGGCCTCAGTCAATGCCTCAGGCCTCACAGCTTTGTGCCTGTGCCTCAGAAAGTGAACTGTGGACCAGGGAAATACTTTTGTGAACAGTAAAAGAAAATAGATAATTCAGACCAACCCTCCCACTGAAGACAGACAAAACCAGCTTGAATCAGAGTCCAGAAAGCAGTGGAGAATTAGAGGAACATAATGCAGGAGACAGTCAAGGGGCGCTTAGTGTTTGGGGTTGCCTCTCCCCTCATGGCATCTCACTGGGAGACTGAGAGTCTGCAAATCATCTCGTTGCCTGAAGTTGGACTAAGGTGGTCCTGGGTTAGAGTGGCTCCTTCTGTTTGTCAGAAACAAACATATGTCCTCTCATGAGGAAGATATTAATAACATAATTCTAAGCCTCAGATTATTTTTAGTTATTTAAAAAATATAATGCTTGGCACTCGACAAAAAATAACTAGATATATGAGGAGATAAGACAATGTAAATGAAAACCAAGAAAACAATAGGAAATATAAACAGACTTGCAGGTGCTCCAAATATTGGATTATCAGACACAAACATTAAATGAGTTAGAATTTTATCAGAAAGCTAAAAACTATAAAAAAGAACCAAATGAAAATCAAGAACCTAAAAATATAATAATAAACATTAAGTCAATGGATACATTGGACAACAAATTAGACACAGATGGAGAGAGAATTAAAGAACTGGAAGACTGATAGGAGAAAAAATGATCTGCAGCAGGAAGAAAGAAAACTATGGAAAATACAGATGAGAATTTAAGACTCATAGGGGATAAAGTGAACAATGCTACAGACTTCTAATTGGATCTAAGGGGAAGGAGAGAGAGAGAGAGAACAGAGAGAAGCAATATTTGCCTAGATAATGGATGAAAACTTTCTAAAATTGACAAAATACATCCAAACACAGATTCAAGAAGTCCTACAAAGCCCAGACAGGTCTATGAAAGTTCAGGTTACAGATGTGAGGAGGGCTATGAAAAGATGGTGGAGGAATCATCGTGGTGAAGAACCATCGCCCATCCACCTTCACTGGGAAGATATTGCAACAATAATGAACCAATATGTCTGTCTATCTAGAATTATACAGACAGCAAAAGTGTATTTCAAGAAAGAAAGCAAATAAAGAAATTTCTAGACAAACAAAATCTGAGAACTTGTCACCAGTGGATACTCACTAAAGGAAACAGTGAAATGTTCAAAAACAGCACTGCAAACTGTAAACATATGGTTTAATCTATATGAAAATTGACTGTATAAACAAAAATTAACAATGTCTGGGGTTTTACATATGTATATGGTTAAGATGCATAATATGAAAACATGTAAGTTGGGGAGAATAAAATGGAATTAAACTATTCTAATGTCTTTGCATTGTCCTTTGACCTTGACTTCAAGGATGGATGCTATAATCTCTAGAGCAACTGCTAAGTGAATAGAAATATATGTATAAATAATGAGATAATGGGGGATGAGTTAATTTTAAAAGCTGAAACAATCCCCCCCACTAAAAAAAATCAAGAAAGGAGAAGAAAAGGAGCATAGATCATTCAGGCCAGATAGAAAGTAAATGAAAAGATATATTTAACCCCAAATATATCATTACTTTCATTAAATGCAAATAAAGTGCTCTAATTAAAAGACAAAAACTGTCATGCTCAATAAAAACAACATCCAAATACATTTTGTTTATAAAAATCTACATAAGCAAAATCCAAGTATAAATTATTTATAAAAGCTACAATCTAAATATAAGGATAAAAGCAAGTTGACATAAAAAGTTTAAAAAAAATGTGCTAGGAAGGACTTACATTAGAAAACTGGAGCAGTTGCACTGAGACCAGAGAAAGTAGACTTCAAGGCAAAGAGCATTACCAGAGAGAAAGGTGGACATTTTATGTTGATAAAATGTTCAATTCACTGTGAAGATGTATGGATTCTAAACGCAAAGCCACCTGATAGCATAGTCTCAAATAAATAGTAATAGTAATAAATAAAGCAAGAATTGATAGAATTAAAAGAAGAAACTGACAGATTCAGAGTCGATCCTGACACAAATCTCTCAGCAACAAATTGAACAAGTAGACAAAATATCATGAAGGATACAGAAGATTTAAACAACATGATCAGCAGCTTAACCTCATGGACATGGATATGCCATGCACCTCCAAATGCTAATATATATATTATATACATATAAAATAAAAGTTTTAAAACATTTCAGAGGATCAGAATTGTGTGGAATTAAACTAGAAATAAAAAACAAACAGATAACAATAATAAAAACCTTGAAATTTTGGGAATTAAGAAAGATATTCTAAAATAACTCACAAGTCAAAGAAAACAATCACTTTGGAAATAAAAATATTTTGACTTTAATGACAACCAAAAATATGTTACACCATAATGTGTGGTATGAACCCAAAGTATTTTCTGAAGGTAAATTTATACCATTAAGTGCATTAAAAAAGAAGACAAAAAAAAAGGAAATCAATTATATAAACAGTCATCTCAAGAAGTAATAAAAAAAACTCCAAAAAAAGGAAAAAGAAGAAAATGATAAAGAGAAGATATTGATGAAATAGAAAATGAAGGTAAGAAAATGAAGCCCAAAATAGATCCTTTGCAAGACTAATAAAATTAATAAGCCTAAGAGAAAGAGAGAGAGAGAGAGAACAAAAAAGTGCAAATAGCCAATGTTAGGAAGGAATAAGGGAAAAATCACTACAGATTTGGAAAGTATTTTTAAAAGATTTTATGCTAATCAATTAGAACATGTGAATGAAATAAATTTCTTGAAAAATAAAAGTTAAAACCATCATAAGAAGAAACTGAAAATCTAAACAATTGTATAACTGTTAAAGAAATTGTCTATGTAATTAAAACCCTTCCCCCAAAGAAAACTCTAGGTACAAATTAACTTGCCTGTTTAATTCTAACAACATTTAAGAAATTACGCCAGTCTTATACAAACTCTTGTATTGAAAGAGTCACTTTCAACTGAAAGTGAAAAAAGGTCACTCTCCTCAACTAGGTTTACAAACCCAGCATAATCTTGATACCAAAGAGGGACAAAGACATCACAAGAAATGTCACACAGAGCAATTGTTCATCACTTCTGAATTTAGATTCAAAGATCCTAAACAAACATTAATCAACTCAGAATCATCTGTATATAAAAATAATATAACTTTGGATAAACAGCAAGCTCCTAATGTATAGCACAGGGAGCTGCACTCGGTTTATCCTGTGATAAACCATAATGGAAAAAAATATAAAAAAAGAATGTATATATGTGTCTAAGTCACTTTGCTGTACAGCAGAGATTGACACACCATTGTAAATCAACTATACTTCAATAAAAAAAAGAAAAAAGAAAAAAATAATATAATTTGACTAGGTTAGATTTTTTTCTAGGAATGAAAAATTGGGTTAAAATTCTTAAAATTAATCAATGTAATTAAGCACATAAATGGAATAGGGTGAAAATCACATGATAATCTCAATAAATCAAGCAAAAGCATATGAGAAAATTCAATATCCATTCATGATTTAAAAAAATTAGCAAACTAGGAATTTAAAGCAGCTTCCTTAACCTGACAAAGTAAGTATGCAAAACCTACAGCAAATATCACACATGATGGTGAATTGTTGAAAGTTCTCCAAGCTTGGGAACAAGACAAGAATGCCTGCTACTACAAGTTCTGTTAAATTCTAGACTAGTGATTCTAGCTAGTGCAATAACGCAAGAAAAAGTAATAAAAGTTATAACTATTAGAAAGGAAGACATACTGTTGTCAAAATTTATAGGTGATATGATTATGTAAATAAACATTTAAAAGTCTATAGATTCATTATGAATGTTAATAAGTAAGTTTAGCAAACATTTCTATATATTTTAGCGACCAAGAGAAAATAAAAGTTTTTTGAAGTTACCATTTACAATAGTATCAAAAATATCAAATGCTGTGATGAATCTAGTGAAAGATATGCAAACTTTATCACAGGAAACTATAAACCATCAGAAAAACTAAGGAAAACATGAATTAATTAAGGGGTATATCATATTCATAGATTGGAAAACTCAGGTGAAGAAGTCCACTGCCACAGATCGATCTGCAGAATCAATGCAACCACGATAAAAGTCCCATCCATTTCTCTGTGGAAACTTATAGCCTAATGTTTAAATTTATATGGAAGATCAGTGAATTTGGAAGAGCCAAATCACTTGTGAAGAACAAAGAGGGAGTTCTGGCCCCACAGATAAAG
The DNA here is from genome assembly GCF_028023285.1 of Balaenoptera ricei. NCBI lineage: Eukaryota > Metazoa > Chordata > Mammalia > Artiodactyla > Balaenopteridae > Balaenoptera > Balaenoptera ricei. The sequence continues at coordinate 1,621,356 of NC_082639.1, forward strand.
CAGTCTTTTAAAGCTGCAGTACTTAAGCGATGTGATATAGTTACAAGGACAAAGAGACAATTGTCAGAGTAGAGATACAGAGCCACCCGTATAGGGACACCATCCATATATGGTGTATGGCACAGTCCTAGGACCCTGGGCCCCGGTCAGGAGAGAGGCCCTGCTCTGTCGGCACTGCATGGGGCAGGGCAGAACCCGTGTCCCCAGGACCTCATCTGATGGGCAGCAGAGTGGGGGATGGGACTGGACACAGCACTGCTTCCTCATGTTGACCCCTGGGCGACCTCATGGGCTGGAGCCCAGTGGAGGGAACCTGTCCTTCCCCAGAATACCCACGAGCAACAGAATCTTCATCCCATGGTGGGGGGATCTGCTGAGTTAGAAGACACGTGACTGCTGTCGGCTGGAAGCATTGCAATAAACAGGCATGTCTCCGATGACCAGGATGTGTGTGGCACCCCCGGGGTTGTGCCCTGGCCGGGGCGGGTGGGCGAACAGTCCACTCCTCCTCCCCAGGAGCTCAGGGCATCCAGGTGAAGTAGCCAGGCCGGCCTGCACATGCCCTCCTGGGCCACCTTCCGCTCTATTCAAGGTGTGACTGTCACCACCCCAGCCAAGCGCGGTTGCCATGGGGATCGCCGGGGCGGGGGAAGGATGCTGGTCCTGGGGACTGACGTGGATGGGGGGCAGGAAGTGGTGGTTAGAGAGTCCTGAAAGGCCAGATCGTCACGGCAGGATCCCCGGGTTAGCAAGAAGGGCCCATATGTGCTGATTTCTTGCACCCAGCCAAGGGGGCAGGGCTGGAGGACTGACCGGTTGGTTGACAGGGAAAATAATTATAGAAGAAATTCACTTTAGAAATCTCAAGGCAGCCTGTTGTCACTGCACTTTCTCTTTCTGCTTTAACTAGAGATAAGAAGAGATGCCAGCAAAGAGGAGATGCAAATGTCGGTTAGTGAGAAGTTCCAAAAAAGTCAGAGGAGGTGGGACAGCTTTATTCTCCTGCTAGGAGGATCAAAAGACAGAGGGACGCCCCCGAGGGACCCCCATGCATGTTTGCTGTGTGCTCCGCCTGCCCCGTTGCCCAGCAGAGCCCTGGGATCTCTGTCCTGGTTGGGACGCACAGGGCAGGTGAGACCAGCCACCCAAGGACACCAAACTGGATGGACCCCGAAAGACTCAAAAGGGAGAGACGGACATCGTACCTGGGTGTTTTCGTTCTTCTGGATTTTTCTCTAAGTTACAATTTATTAGATATCATTAAGCCAAAACATACTTAGTTAACCAAAGTGTTCAGTTAAAAACATGGAGGAAAGTGATAACATTTTAAAACTACAGCTGTTAAGGAGGGGATCATGCCTTCCTTGACCCTGCCTTAGGGGAGTTGGTGTGATTCCCACAGGCCGGGGGCCCCGGGGGAGGGGGGAGGGAGGGATATCTGCCTTCTGGAATTGTTGCAGGTGACAGGGCTGGCCTGTTGCTAAGCCTTTGACAGCTGGGCCAAATAAACATTGCCTCCCCAACCTTCTCACTGGCCACCCCACCCTGCCCAGTGGGACCCGGCAGGTCCAAGAGGACAAATGGTCCGGAGTGGACACAGCGAGGACCTCGAAAGGACCCTCGGCACGTGGGCTGAGCAGGCTTGCGTCCCAGGCTGTCCTTTCCTCATGGAATTCTCCTCTGTGGCAGGTGCTAGTGTTGGCAATGGACTTGCGGCTGCCCATGAGGTCTCCAGGGTCTGAGCAGAGCTGGGGGATGCTTGGACATCTGCCTCCTCACCCTCGGCTCTTTGTGACAGACTCAGGTGGAGGGAACAGCAGGATGGGCCAGGAAGCCCCGGGGGGCTGGGGCACTAGGGCCGCCCGCCACCTGTGTCGTGGGGCCCTGGGATCACCCACCTGCGAGCCCTCCTCGGGGCATAAATGAAGGTGTAAATGAGGTTCCCAGGGAGATCTGACTTCTCCTAACCCCTTTCCAAACATAAGCCCCATTTTACATCAAGTAGCATGAAACAGGCCTCATCAGCACACGCCCGACGCCCGCCTGTGGGAGTGTTCCTGAGGGGGCTGTCCCCTCTCGTGGGGCACTGGCCTCTGGTTTGGGCCCTGACTGTCCTGTGAACGTGTTCCCTCCTGGTCCCTGCTTCTCAGCAAGACCCCCGCTCGAGGGCTGGGGTGCCGGCGCCCACCTCTGCTAAGCGTTTCTCTAAGAATCTCAAATTGCCGTCAAGGAGTCTGAGCTGGGAAGGCTGGGCTTGCAGCCTTGGTGTGTGCATGGGCGGTCATGACCGCCAAGTAACTGCGCTGGCCGAGAAATGTAAGTCCTCAATCCAGGGATGACGACTGGCATTTTAGAGACAAGATACTAGCGTGACCGGCGAACAAGCAGCCGGGCTCTGGCGCCCTCTGTGTCTCAGCAGACATCCGTGTGGGCACGTTTCTTCCACCGGCTCAAGGGCCTGACAGACCCGTGGGCGGCTGTGGGGTGCTAGAGGCCTGGCTGGGTTATAATCCTCAGAGCCCCCCCAACTCTGTTTTGGAGGACAGAGCCCACCTCTTCAGCAAGCTCCTGTGTTAGGGGCTGAATTGTGTCCCCGCCCCTCACAATCTATAGGTTGAGGACCTCTGAACGTGACTGTACTTGGAGATGGGGTCTTTACAGAGGGGTTTAAGGTAAAATGAGGTCTTATGGGTGGGTCCTAATTCAAGGACCGGTGTCCTTATAGGAAGAGGAAATCAGGACACAGACACGTACAAAGATGAACAAGTGACACGGAGAGAAGACGGCCATCTACACGCCAGGGAGAGAAGCCTGGGGAGGAACCAGCCCTGCCCACACCTGGATCTGGGATTCCAGCCTCCAGTACTGGGAGAGGATAAATGTCTTTGTTGAAGCCCCCAATCCGTGGTGCTTTGTTGGGGCAGCTGAGCGGCCTGCCAGGGCTGGCCGACAGGAAGGCATCTTGAGGCTGGGGTGTCTCCTGCCCACTCCTCCAGCGCAGCTGCTGCGAGGGTGCCGGGGAGAAAGAGGGGCAATAACACCATGCGGATGGGAGAACAGACATCTGGGTGTCACTCTCGCCAAACAAATATTTGCTCAGTGCTTTCTGGAGGCGAGCAGCGTGGACACAGCTCCGGGCATGCAGGGCCCACAGGCTATTAATGGAATTAATAGTCACTTAGAGAAACTAACAAGAACATATGTGACAGTTTGGCTTGTTGCTCAGCAAATACTCACCCCTCCTCTTCAGGGTGGGCGGGGTGGCCCCCACTGTGAACTTTGTGCCGGGCCCTGTGACTTCTCAGCAAATACCCCTCCTCTTCAGGGTGGGCGGGGTGGCCCCCACTGTGAACTTTGTGCCGGGCCCTGTGACTTCTCCGGATGGAGGTGTGATCTGAGCAGAGGTCTCCCGCCCACCTGCTGGGCACACACCCTGACGAGAGCGGGCCCGGGGCTCATGTGTCCTGCAGTCCAGGCCCCAGAAGGCACACAGCACAGCGTCCCGGCCCCAGCCCTGGGCAGAGCTGCCCAGCCGGGCCCAGCGTCTCTCAACCAGACCACACCGGCCTGCTGACCGTGGGTGTGATGGCCGGTGCCTGCGGCTGGGAGACACTGCTTTGGGGAGCTTTGTTACACGGCGTGACTGTGGCAGTTGCTGACCAAACACCATATGTAGGTGGTTTTTACTTTGGTCGGGAAAGGGCCAATGTGGGAGGGAATCTGCCCGTGGTCTATCAAATCCCGATAGATTTGACAGAGTCCTGATTTATCGAATGAGCACACGCATATTCACCAAACTGTAGAATATTAGGGAAAAAAGGAAGTGCCCTGCCTCTAGGCTAGAGGTTGGCAAATGACAGCCGATAGACCTAATCTAGCCTGCCATCTGCTCTGGAATGGACCATGATCTAAGAGAGGTTTTTACATTTTTAGAAGGCTGAAAAGAATGAAGAATAACCTTTCATGACACATGAACTTCATATGAAATTCAAGCTTGTGTCCATTAAGTTTTATTGGGACACAGCCATGCCAGCTGGTCCAGTGTTACCCATGGCTGCTTTCACTACACGACAGCAGAGTCAAGTCCTTCAGGCCCACAAAGCCTAAACTATCACTTTCTGGCCCTTTATGGAAAAACTGTCTGACCCTGAAGAAGAGGAAGTCTTAGGGCAAAAACCAAAAAGTGTCACCTTACCTAGTGGGGAGAGCAGCTGCATTGTAACCCCGGAGCAAAGTGAAAACAGGCTTCAGGGCATCTTTCACAAATGTGCTCAGGCGGCCAGTGCCTGAGGCTGCTACATGCTATGCTCTGTGAAAGCACGCCTGCTCCAGCCCCAGGAGGTGGAGCGGAATCTCGATGCCCTGTGATTGCTTCTGTTACCTTGATGTGAGGGTCCAAACCTTCTTACTTACCCACTGTGTTCCTTCCTTCTTTCTGTGCCCTCCATCACCCTCTGCTTCCTGAACACCTTCCACGTGCAGTGTGGTCTGTGCTGGACCTGAAGAGGCAACATTGAGTAAGGCAGTTGTCCACTCACTCACCCATCCATCCAACCATCCATCCATCCACCTGTTTACTCATTCATCCATTCATCTATTCATTCACGCATCCATCCACTCACTCACTTACCCACCCATCTGTCCATCTACCCATCCATCCATCCACTCATTCATCCACCCAACCATTTATCCACCCACACATTCATCCATGCATCCAGCATCCATCCATCCATCCATCCATCCAACCATCCACCTGTTTACTCATTCATCCATTCATCTATTCATTCACCCAACCATCCACTCACTCACTAACCCACCCATCTGTCCATCTATCCATCCACCCACCCATTCACCCATCCATCCATCCACCCATCTACCCATCCAACCACCTAACCATCCATTCACCCATTCAGTCATCCATCCGTCTGCCCATCCATCCATCCATCCATCCATCCATCCATCCTTCCACACCTTCATTCAATGACTATTTCCCAAGTGGTCATTTATCAAGCACCATGTTGGCTCAGGAATATGATGGTGAACAAGCAGATAAGTCTGTGCCTTAGTGGAGCTCACGTCTTACAGGAACAAAAATAACCTAATCTATCATTACAAATTATGATGTAGGAACTAGAGAAAAGGAGCAGACAGTTCTGGGGATGCAATGGGAGGAGGCCTTTCCGAGGAGGGGGTATCAGGCCAAGACTTGCCGTTGAGGAGCAAAAGGACGCTTGAAGGACGCGAGGTCTGAGGTTGGACTAAACTGCCCCTGGGAGCTTGGGGAGCATCAAAGCCAGGGAGGAGCCCTGGAGGGGGCCTGCAGCACAGACAGATCACCCCAGTGCCTGTGCTCAGAGCCCCCACTGTGGGACAGAACCAGTGCTTTTGGGGAATGGAGGGTGGAGGGGGTGAGTCTCTAGGGAGACTTGGTTGACCCCCTGTAATGGATTGAACAGTGTCTCCCAAATTCGTGTCCACCAGCACCTGCGAAGGTGGGCTTATTTGGAAATAAGATCTTTGCAGATGTGATCAGGTTAAGGTGAGGTCATTAGGGTGGACCCTGATCAAATGACGGCTGTGCTTATGAGAAGAGGGAGATTCGGACCCACAGAGGAGATGCATACAGTGGGCGGATGGCCACGCGAGGACAGGGATCTTCCCCAGAGGCTTTGGAGGGAACATGGCCCTGGCCCCCAGAACTGTGAGAGAATAAACTTTTAGTTTGTAGTAATTTGTTATGGCAGCCCCAAGACACAAATGCACTCGTCCCCCACCAGGACCAGCCTATCTACACTCTTACCTTCCAATTTTCTAAGAAAATCTGTCTCTCAGGGCCAGGGACCCCCCAAAGCATCCCCCATCTTGAACCTGCTCCTAACCTCATGGCCCAGCCTGGGCCTGACCAGCCAGTGGGGTCAGATGAGGAATCTCCCTGGAAAAGAAGCTCACCCACTTAGGAGCTGAGACTTGGGTAGAATTCGGTTCCCACTCAAGGGGAAATGATTTATAAGACATTTGGAGGCCAAAGAGGTCGCCTGGAAAGCAGGCATGAGACAAAATAATTTATCAGAAAATTCTAAGTGGCTGCCTGTGATGGTTAGGATGACCTGCGGTCTCTCCCAGCCTGGGAACTTCCTGGCCAGACCCCACCCGGCCGCTACCTGGTCCCGGTTTGGCTAAGGGCCGAGCGGATGGGCGGACAGCGGTCTGGTCATTGTCACAGAGCCGTCCTTTCCTCTGCCGCCAGGAAGGGGGCCCCAAGCAGACACCTGATGTTCTGGGTGGGTGTCTGGCTTGTGGTCCTGACTGTCAGGGCCCAGAGCACTGTGGGCCCCCTCATGGCCACGGCGTGAGAAGAACCAGGGTTATGGATGGAGCAAGTCCCCCAAGCCCCCCTGGGTGCTCAGGGAAGCCTGGAGTTCGGGAGAGTCATGGTCGCATCTCTGTGGGGCAGCAGGTGACCGCTGGGCGGGCCTTGGCCGAGCCCTTGGTGAATGCCCAGGTGGAGCCAGCCCCTCCCTCCGGACACACTTGCTGAGCGGTCACTCAGTGACCAGCCGTGCAGCTGAGAGGCAGGAGGGCACAGGGCCCTGGGGTCCCGCCGCCTGCCGTGACCGTCTCAGGATTCAGGAGCCGCTGCCTTGCTGTGGGGGTCCCTCCTCCTGCCCGTCCTCGTGTGAACCGAGCCAGAGCACATCTGCACTCGGTACAAGACTTAGTGCGGCTTTAGAGCCCCGGGGTGTCCAGGCCACTCTCGGGTTTAGGAGTAAAGTTCGGATGAGTGCGGGCTGTTCAGCGCGGGCTGCCCTGACGGGGCTGCAGCCCTGGAACCCGCGCGGGTCCACAACAAAAGGGGGTGACCCAGGGTGGACAGGAGCATCTACGCAGCCCAGCGTGGGCGCCGACAGGGCTCGGATGCGCTGCAGGGTCCTGGCCGGATCCCGAGACACTGAGCCGCCTGGAGTTTGTGCTGCTGCCGTTTGGGGGGCAGCGTGCTCGACCTCAGGGCAGAAACAACTTCATGCATCATTCACGTCACACTCGATATTCCGAAATGGACGCCGATTTGGAAACCACTCCCCCAGATCCTCGTATGCCAGGTGAAAGTTTCAATTTGGAAAAGAGGATTTTTTTTTTTCTTTGAGTGAGTCACTTTCTCAGATCGTGGAGAGACGGCCCGCCAGCCCTTATCTTTGAACTCCATGTACTTAACGCTTATTAAAATCAATACCGTCCATTAGCCAGCCACGTTTCCATTTTTAATCATCTATTGATATACGGCCTGTGCTTTTATAGGACTAAACAAATTTCCGCTCTCCGTGCCCCTTTGCAGCCCGGGGGCAGGCGGGTGTGCGCGGCCGCGGGACATAAATGTTTATTTACTGCCTGCTTCCTGATTGAGAACATGCCTGGTCCACGGGCTTCAGATGGCTTTTACACGGGAGACTGACGGCCACTTCCTGTTTTCCAGACACAGCACACCGTTTTTAAGGAGCGTAATGAATGCGAGGTATTGTGGGCGCGATCGCCGGGCCATGCCCAACCTGATCAGGAGGCAGTGCCGGGGCGGCAGGCATTATTATTGATTTAGCCCTTCACTGCTTTCTGGGGGGCGGGGGGAGCTTGTCACAGCTGGGCTGGGTCCCCCGCTCTCTCCTGGCTTCGGCAGATTCCTGTCCCACGGGCTTTTGTCTGGGGAAGGGAGGGAAGACCAGGTGACCTCAGGGAAGGTGTCCATACACGGGGATCCTTCCAGAATAAGGGGCAAAGTGGTTGCTGCCTCTGTCCAGCACGTCCCTTCGCCCTGGAGGCCCAGAGGCAGCAGGGACCCGGGGGCACGGCCCCCCGCCCTCCTCTCTGCACACCTGCCGTGCACACAGCAGCCTCGGCCCTCGCCCCGGCCCCACCACTGAGTTCTTAAGAGCCACTTATTCACCAACATCTTCAGAACCAGCACTGCGCTAGGTGCAGGGGAGTCGGCGACCGACGAGCCCTGCTCCGGCCCCTTGTCGTCGTGGTGTGGACACGGCTCACAGAGTCCAGATAATGGGGTCCACGTTCGGTGGCTGCCCAGGATCCCTGGCCACATGGAGGGGTCTCTGGGCACCCGGAGGCCACTACCACCCAGGCCTGGGGGGCCGATCCGGACTGTTGTCAGGGCCCGAGGGGACTCCGGCTCTGGAACTGGAAGGACCAGGGGCGCCCTGTTCACCCAGCCCCTTCCCACTGTCATCTGGCTTGTCTGGAACCTTCTTGGCAGGAAATAACCTCGGCTACAAGCGGCCTTGCCTCCAGTTGCCCCTCAGGGAGGTGACATTCCCCATTTGTAAACAGAGGCTCATCTGGGCGATGCCCACGGCGGCCCAAGCTCGGAGCGCAGGGCTCAGAAGACACACTGAAGGGGGTGGCACTTGCTTGTTGGAAGCTGGAGCTCAGCCTTTGGCATTAGCTACTCCTCCTGCAGCCGTCCCCGGGCCCTGACCCGTCCCCGGGCCCTGGAGCTGGGGGGGCCCTGCAGGCTGGCAGGGCCTCAGTGCCTGAGGCTCAAGTCATAGAACTGGGGGCACCCACAGGCCTTGGACCCAATGGCTTCTGGCTGTGTTCTGACCCCCCCACACAGGGATCTGGGGGGTCTAAGTCCTCCCGGGGTGGGTACAGGGTGGCCAAGTTTTGCTTCTACAGAATCTGCTTCGTTTCTGCCTTCGTTTTGTTTTCACGCTCTTTGGTGGTTTGTGGGCAAACAGAATCCCGCTGCTAAAATAGGTTGAAAGTCATTTGTCTGCTTATCCTCAGTCCCGGGGAAGCTGAGCCTCAGAGCGGAGGCCCGGGCTCGTCTGGGATCACGTAGCCGAGGGAATGGCTATGGCAGACTGCCATCTGGGGTCTGTCCCGACTCTTGCCCCCCTCACCCCACCGGGGGCGTCAGGGAGGGGCAGGGTCCGGGCGCAGAGACCCTCTCCTGGCACACGGGGTGGGCAGAGAGACCCGCGGGCCCTCGCCGGCCACCCAGTGCACGGCACCACGCCCGCGAGCCCCGGCAGTGGGTTGGCCGAGGATCTGTGATCAGTGGCTTCATAAAATGCCTTCTAATGAAAGTAACACGCGGCAGAGGAGAGGGCAGCCTGCAGGCGGGGCCACATGGCAGGGCAATGTGCACGTTAAAATGGGTAATGAGAGACATAACAAATCCCCAGTATTGGGCAAAGCTGTCGTTAAATCCCTTAATGATAGCGGTAGTTTCTCTGGTGCACCGCACAGGTCTTTGTAAACCCATTTGGCGTGGCGGGAGGGGGCAGAGGGGTCTGGAAAGGGCCTTTCCTGGAAGCTGAGACCCCAGAGCCGCCGGCGCTGGCGGCTTTGTCTGAGCCACGAGCCCTGGAAGGCAGAAGTGCAGCCGTGGGGCCGGTCTGTCTGCCTGACGCTGGTTCGCCTTGCAGTTTCTGTCACTTGCAATTGAGAGTCCTAACGAACACTCCCTGAGTCTCAGTTTCCCATCTCTCAGGGGGAAAGGTCTTCCCTCCGGCCTTCCCGAGCAGAGGCGGCACCGGTGGGCAAGCCCAGCTGAGCCTCAAGCCTTCCTGGGGGTGAAACCCCTGCCCTGTTGGCCTTGACCTCTCCGAGGCCAGGTCTGGGGTCACACAAGCTCCCCCGCAAAAGCAGCCCCCAAAGTCCCTGCATCCCTGGGACGTCCCCAAGCCCTGGTGGGCCAAGGTTTTTAGTGACGGTCTGGGGGGTGGTCCCTGGCCTCCTTGGAAGCTAGCCTGGTCCCCAGCTTAGGGCTGAATCCTGGTTACGCCCCTCTCAGCTGTGTGACCTTGAGTGCCTCCCTAGTGGGCTCTGTGTCCTGTCTCCAGGGTCCGAGTGAGTATGAAGGTCCCCAAACAGTGCTCAACGCCCAATGTCCCCTCAGGGACCCGGGACCGGGCTCGGGGTGCAGTGATGGTGGTGGGGGAAAACGTGACCCCTGAGCCCACCACACCCTGCCCAATCTCGAGGGCGCCTGGGACTCCCTCTCCTGCCCTTTCCCCTCCCCCCAAAACGCTGATCTGCTTTCTCACCAAAACACGTGTGTGCCTATGTGACGCCATGCCCCGTATGCACGCACACACGGATGCACACAGGGACGCACGGACACGCAGGCACATGGGCACACATCCTGTGTGAGGCCGTGCCCCCCTCTCTCCCCGGATACACACGTCCACCCGCCCCTGAAGCTGTGCTCTCCACCACCCAGCACTAGTGTTCTCCAGTGCTTTTTGGTTTTGGGGGGAGGGGGCTAAGGGCTGAGAGGTGGGAGCCTGGACCACGAGTATCCGAGTATCCGTCACTCCCACCACACAGAGGTGACTGAACTTGACCTTGGAGGACAGTGGCCACCTGCTATGAGCCTGGGGAGGTGCCACCTCTGGCTGCCTCCTTCTCCATGGGGGGGTGTGTTGGGGTGTCTGGCTGCCAGAAGTCTTCTCCTCCCCTGAGCAGCCCAGCACTGAGGCCTTGGGGCCGGCAGAGAAGCATCTGCCCCCCAGGTCACGGGGGCACATCTTCTTGTCCCTCGGATGCCTGGAAACCAAGGCTCCTGTGAGGCCCCTGAAGACTCGGCACAATGCTCACGGGCGGCCCGATGGGAAGGGGGTCTCTCCTGGGGTCGTGACCCATGGCTGGTGCTGTCGGGGGCGCCCACCTGGCTGTGTGGGGTTGGAATCCTGGGTTCCCGGGCCTCCCATCCCCACTGGGTGCAGACGTCCAGGTGAGCTCGGGATACTTTGCTGCTTGTGGCCCCAGAGACGATCCAGGACATGGGCTCCTCCTGATGGGCAGCCGGAAAGGCCCCCGGCCGAGGGGCCAGGGCAGGATCTCTCACCGGCCCAGGGGCCCCTGAGGACGGGACCCCCCGCCCCACCAGAGGCTGAGGCTGAGCTGGCGGGAGGGGAGCAACAGGCAGCGTGACACGGGCGACAGGACCCAGGTGTGGAGTATTTAACAGTCTGTGACCCGCCATCCACTCTCGGCTGGGTGTTAATGGCCAAATGTTTTGCAAGTAAATTACCAGAAAGAATTTTTCCTGAGAAGTAGAGGTTTGCAGAGAGGTGTGAGGGAACTGGACAAATGGCTACGTTTCTCCCCACCTGCCACCCCTCCCGGCAGGCCTGCTCCTGGGACTTGGGCGGGGAGGGGTTGGTCCCCCGTCGGACCCCACCCCGGGAGCTGCTCCCTCCGAGGAGGGACTGGAGCGAGGGGCAGGACGGCCCAGAGCTCGCCGACGTCCTCCCTCACGGGTGCTGGGCAGAACCGCCCCTCCGGGCTTCCCTCAAGGTGGTCCAGGCACAGCCAGGGTGTGGGGACCGCTGGACTGCCAGCCTTGCCCCAGCACGTGCTCTGACCGCATCTTAGGAATTGTGTGAAGGAGCACGTCTGTACTCACCCCTCCCCCCGCCAGAAGATCTGGGGCTGCTGCGCAGGCCGGACGTGGCCCGAGGGCCTCAGGAAAGCCCGGGGACGCTGTGTGAACGGGCCGGCTCTCCCGGGGCCCCCAGGACGCCCTGTCCTTGGCGGTGGTCTACACTGTCGACTCTACACGCTTTGTCCCCGGCCGAAGCGGAGGACGCACCGGCCCCGGGCTCTCAGCAGTGACGGCAACAACGCGTACCTGGCCAGGCGCCCCACGTGGCGGCTCCTGGACGGCACGGGGCCTGACGCAAGCTCGGCACAGTGAGGATCTGTTGACTGAGTCCCTGGCACCGTGACCCTGGGGACGGCTGGTGGGTGGATCACCTGAGCTACTCCCCACAGGCCGTCCAGTGTGAACGTCTCTCACACTGGACTGAGAGAGTGTGAACCAGCCCTGGACCGGGCTGCCACTGTGGCAGGGAGGCCCCTCCTGGTTGTCCAGCCTGCCCCCTCCGTTCCCGCCTCTCCAGGTCACCAGTGTTCGTATTTCCTGCCCGGGCTCAGCAGTGAGTTCTAACTCCACGGCCTGCACTCCGTCCTTGGAGCTAGAGACCCGGCGAGAAGGCCGGGACCCATTGCCAGCCCAAACTTGGAGAGGGCGGGACAAGGGGGCCACAGAGGGAGCCCTGGCTGGGCTCTGCGGGCACGACTTTCCGGGTCCTGGGCCCCTCTCGGCAGTTCTGAGCCTCCTTGAGCCTTGCAGCTCCAGTCTGCGAAATGGGATGGGCCCCACTCCGGGTTTCGTGAGCAGCAAATGAAATCTGATGAGAGCGCTTCGCCGGGCGTTATACAAGGTCAAGTGTGAGCACAGCGCCAGGGGTGGATCCCCGAGGGGCCGCCCCCAAAGGCCAGGTCCCAGAGCCCACCTTGTAGTTCTCTAGGGCTGGGCGCCTCCTGGGGAGACTCGCACCCTCCCTGGGCCGGGACGGGCGGCACTGCCGCCGCGCTTAGCGGACACGGCGCTGTGGCCGATGGGGTACCTGGGGCTCACCAGGCGGTGCCCGGCCCCTTGGTTGGGGACGGGGCCCTCTGTGTGCCCAGGAGAGAGGCCTGGGGCCCTGCAGGAGAAGGCACGGGCTGACAGACCCCGAGAGCCCTGAGGCCGCTCTGCCCAGGCTTTCCCCAGACCCTGTGCCCTCCGCGAAGGCCTCTCCTGCGTCTTTAAGACGCTAATGGGCCCTCTTAAAAAAAAATGACAGTTTGCTTGCACACTAACAGGTTCTCGTCTGACATCAGCAGGGAATCAAAGATATTTTATTATTTGGAAACTCCATATAGGGAAGGCAGCCTTGAAAGTCTGTCATTGCTCCAAAACCCACACCTCCCCTGGGAGTTAATTATTTTCTTAAAATGCAACTTGTACTGTTAGTTTAAAACATTCCAACTGTGTTCACACTCTTTAAATCTTCAGTAAACCTTAGAGTTTAAATCACTTGCAGATAAGAGTAATTCTATTAGGGAGAGAGGGGACGGATGCTCAAAGGAGGTGAAATCAAATGGAATAGAAAGGCCATTGGCTGTGCGCTCCACGGCCACTGCCGGCCCTCACCCCTCGGGTCGGGCTGGCCATGGACTGTAGCCCCCCAGGGCCCAGCTGCCCAGTACCCTGGCCAGAGCTGCCCACCTTCTTCCTCAGAGGGCGGACATGGGCCCTTGAGGCTGGACCAAGGTCAACTTCCTGATGGTCGAGGCGGGGCCACTTTTGGGGTGACCTGGGACACTTGCTTTGGTGGGGAGGAACCCCTGGGTCTCTGGCCTGCAGGGCGCCTGGGGCCTGTGTGGGACCAGCCAACTGCGGTGGGCAGCCTGGAGGGTCTGCTCTGGTTCCCTGTCCTCACCCACCAACACCCTCTGGTCGGAGGAAGCCCCAGGGCCAAGGGGGGCCGTTTGGATTATCACTTGGGGGCTGGTTCTCCTTCCAAAGGGCCTGTTTTATCTCAGACAGACGACAACAAACCCGGAAGCCGGCCTGCCCACAAGCCCACAAGCGTGACGAGCTTGTCCTCTGCTCTGGAGGCCTCCAGATTTTGGAGGGGTTTCAGGGACCCCTGGGCTCTTGCTGCCACTCCGTCCTCCCGAGCCAGACCCCGCATCCCACTCAGGGGCTGCCCGTTGCCCTGTGCTGCCCACCAGCCTGGAGCGTGCTGAAGGGCTGGCTGGTACTTGCTGCCCAGACTAAGTCACCAACCCCTCCCCTCCTCCCGCTGTCCTTTCCTCTCCGCCAGGCCCCGCCCCACGTGGATTCGGGGCCCTGTCCCTCCCTGTCCCAGCACTGGCCATACGGGACTATTACTGCTGGGCCACCGGTCACCTCCCCACCGGACTGAGGCCCTACCCCCCAGGCAGGGCCAAGCCGGGTTGTCCTCAGGTCCCCAGGCCCTGCACAAGCCAGACCCCGAGCTGGGCCAGGAGGGCACCCGGGAGCTGGAGGGGACCTTGGGCTGAGGAGCGAGGACAGGTGTCCTCCACACGCCCCCGAGTCCCCCTGTGCTGGGCCGACAGGTCCACACTTGCCCCAGGGGAGGTCGCAGCCACCTGTCAGAGCCCTGCCTCCCCGTAGACAGAGCACCCCAGGTGGCGTCTGAGCACGCCCACCCACCCCTGCGAAGTCTTCGGAGTCACTGGGCAGCAGTGGGGAGGGCGGGGGTCCAGGGCAGCCGACTCTGGGCTCCTTGCGGGTGGGGGGAGTGTCAGGGTCTTCCCAGCTCCCTGGACCCTGCATGGCTGCCCCGGCTGGACCTCCTGCCTGGGAGAGAGCTGGGGGGGTGCAGAGCCAGCCCGGAGACGCCCCTGCCTGGTCCTCATGGGTGGGGGGCTCTTCCACCCAGCCTCTCCCCTCACCCCCTCTTTGCTCCCCCGTGTCAAAGAGGACAAGGAAGAGAAGGCAGGATAGTCCAGGACTGGACACTGAGTGACCAAAAGTCTCTGAGAGGGGAGGGGGCTGGACCCTTCAGGAGGTGGTGCCCCCCCCCCAGTTGCATACTTGGCCGAGCTGGTGGCGTGGAGGACAGCCGGGGGAGGCGGGGCCCGGGGACCTCAGCGTGAGTGCATCACGAGGGTGTGAAGTGTCTGAGTGGGAGTGTGTGTGTGTGTGTGTGTGTGTGTGTGTGTGTGCGTGCACGTGTGGGGAGCCCAGCAGTGCCTGCTCCTTCCTGCCTGTGCCCCATCCCCACTGGGGTGTCGGGGTGTCCATCCAGGCCAGGGGGAGGAGAGACGGGGCCGTGCCCAGAAGACAGGGGGCTCCCCTGTCCTCCCGCCGCTCGCCAGGACTCTGCTGGGCCCGGGGTCTGGCTGCCCGGCCCTTCTCACCCGCGACACCGCAAACCGTGCCGGGACGCCTGGATTCTCCGACCTGTCAGCTCCTTGGCCGGCCTGCTCTGCTCTGCCCGGGGCTGCCCCGTGCTTCGCTCGCTCCCGCTTTGCACCGCATTTCCGGCAGCTACTTCAGGGCAGAGGTGTGCTGGTGCCCAGCTGTCTTGGGTCCCTCTCTCGGACACTCACGGGTGTCCCCTGCCCTCTGGCTGGGGGCGATGCTCCTCCCCGTCCTGGCATGACCGCTGGACCTCTCCCGGCAGAAGGAAGGTCAGCAGGGCCGAATCCTCACAAGCTGCGGACAGCGTGCTCCGTGGATGGACGCTGTGTTCCGGACACACGGCTGCCCAGCGTTCCTGGCCGTCGCGGACGGCGGAGATGCCCACCCGCCGGGCTCGGCCTCCTGCACTCTGAGGTCAGGCTTATGCCGGGCCTCTGTGGACACCACTCCCCTCCTTCCTGGGGACGCCTTCTGTCCCAAGGGGGCCGTCGGGTGGGCAAGAAGCACGGCCTCCACGTCCCCCTCTGTGTCCTTGGACCACCTGGCCTCAGAGCTGGGGGCTGGACCGAACTTGGGCTGAACCTGGGGTGCAGGATCCAGGTTCTAAGATTCCCCAGAAGCTCGATGGAAGAGGGGGTCGTGCTGGCTGGGGAGGGCCACCCCCTCTACGCCCCTGCGGGACCTTTCCCCGGCCCCTCAGGGCAGGAGGCAACTCCGCTGAGGAAACACCATCTCGGCCCCGCGTGTCCTTCCAGGGTGGACCCGGCTGTTTGGCAAGCCCTGTGCAGCCCTCGGACCTCAACTCCGGAGAAACCCTTGGTCTGGTCTCACTCTTACCAAATAGCGTTTTGATGAGTTAAGTGTGAGAGAATTAAAAACAACCCGATTAAATTTCCTTTATAAATACACAGGGGTTTGGAAATCAAGGGGAAAAGCGGCTTTGGGCTAATAAAATGCTGCATGCGTTTTCCCCGCAAGTGTTAGGGAAGGCGACTGACAAGTCCTTAGAGCCCGGACGGCCCAGGCCCAGAGTCCAAGGTGAGCTCTAAGCCTGCTCCCTGGCCTGGGAGGCAGCACGGAGGCTGGGGCTGGTGGGGGGAGACCCCCCGATCTCCCCTCACCCGCACGACACCTGTGGGCACTGCTCCCCTCCTGACCATCTCAGCCAACAGCAGCAGCCACGGTAAGGGGCACACAGGAGAGTAAACCAAGGCAGGGAGAGTGAGGTACAGAGGGGGCCCTCGGGCTCTGGGCACACGGCACAGGAGGGGGGGTCCGGGGCGGTGGAACATTTGAGGTCATTGGAAAGGAAAACAGAGTCATTAACAGCTCCAAAAATAACCCAGCAAGAGTGAGGTTCCCAGGGGGCTCCTCCAAGCAGTGGAGTTGGGATAAGGGCGCACCTCTACTGGAGAGCCCTGGGGGCGGGCCAGACCCCAGCCACTGGCCCTCAGCCTGCCTAGGATCCATCTGCGAAATGGGCCCACACAAGAGCTAGTGGAGGGTGAGCTCACTCATTCACTTATTCACCCCCATCGTAAATGGTTTGGGGCAATGTCAGCGTTTACGGGCTGTGTACTGTCACATGTCAGGCACTGTCCTGTGTTCTTTTATAACAGCTTTGGGGCGGCTTTATTGGGGTATAGTTGACATACAGGAAGCTGCACTATTTAAAGCATGTGACTGTAAGTTTTGACATAGGTATACGCCTGTGAAACCATCACCGTAATAAAGACTGACCATACCCATCACCCCAAAGTCCCCCTGTGTCCCACTGTCACCTCCCCTCCTCGCCAGCCCACCCCCAACCCCAGGCAAGTGCTGGTCTGCGTCCTACCGCTACAGCTTGGTTTGTGTTTCCTCGAGTTTTGTTCAAATGGAATCACTCGGGATGGACTCTCCTTGACTCAGAGGGATCCCTTTGAGATTCATCCTGTTGTCAAGTTTGTCAGCTGTTCAATCCCTTTAATGTTGCTGGTGGTGTGAGTTATAGCCAGTGATGAATTCATTCAGCTTTTGTTTGTCCGAAAAGGCCTTTGTTTCGCTTTTGCATTGGAAAGCTGTTCTCACTGGGTGTGGACTTCTGAGCTCGTGGGATTTTTCCTTCCAGGACTTTCCCCACTGTCTTCCTCACAGGGCCTCTGCTGTCCTCCTTATGTTCGTGTTTCTGTGTTTCTGTAGGCAACGCACCTTTTCCAAACGTCTCTTCCTTTGCTGCTTTTCAAAGGCCCCGGGTCCCCTGGTTTGAGCCACTTGATCATGAATATATTCTCTTTATATGTGTTCAGTGGTCGAACTTTACAACCACCCTTTCAAGTGAAAAGTAAGTAGATAATCAGAGGTGAAGGGCCTCTAGGTACCTGTTCCAGGCGAGCAGGCGACACAGACACAACCTGGGCCACGTCCACCTGGTTCCAGCACCTGAGTCCCAGCTGGTGCCAGGCCCGGCCTCAGTGTGTGGGTCCATGGGGCCTCCAGGGTCATCCCCCTGTGGGGCAGCGAGGCCCCTGGACCAGTGTTCCCGTGGCCCTCGTTGCAGACGAAGAGGCTTGCTGGGGTCCTCCACCAACTGTGCGGCAAGTCCGTGCAGACGCTTTTTAGTTTCTACGATGAGGTTTTCTTCCCTCCAGAGTCCTTTCCTGGCTGCCATCCGCTCGGGCTGAGCTGGGCGGCAGCTACTGGTGCAGCCGCCATGACGGCTGCATTTCGAGAATCAGAGCGAGCCTGGCGTCCCGCACCGGCCCACGTGGCCGCTGCAGACTACCTTCCTCTGCTCCTTCCCGGCCTCCTTTGGGCCAACGGGCTGGAGAGACGAGGGCAGAGCGTCCGGGCCCTCTCCCTGCAGGACACCCTGGGGCCCACACAGGGGGACCGCAGCGAACAGACCCCGAAGAGAGAGGCCGCAGAGTCTGGGTGCTGCCAGCATGCAGGTGAAGTCATGGACTCCCACACCAGGGGCTTCGGAAGGCCAGCCCCATCTGGGGGATACGTGGGGTCCTGGCCCTGAGGGGGGGTCCAGGGAGCCTGCGAGAAGACTCCCTGCAGAAAGGGGGCACTGTCCCAGCATCTCTCCACACACGGTCGGGCAGGGTGGGAGCAGGCGTCTGGGGGCCCGGGGGTGAGATGCCCTAAGCCCGCCGAGGGGCAGCTCCCAGGCCTGATGGAGCCCTGGCCCCGGCTCGCCCTTTCTCACTGAAGCTTCGCCCACCTCGGCCGGTCAGCTCAAGGCTCTGGAGAGCCCGCCTCCTGCCAACCTCAACTGGTAGCCTCCGTGCGAGCGCAGAGAAGCCTTTTTTTGGGTTGAATTGACTCGGTTTTCCCCTCCCTGCTGGGTCTGTTCCAGGGACGTCTAGTATACGAGGTTGCAAGTGAAGAGGCATCTTTGTTTCGTTAATTTTGCCCGTTGGAAAACTCCGGTATTAATATTTATGAGAAATGACCTAATATCCACACCGCCTGCCGTGTGTTTTCTTAACATATTTAACGTGATTTGGGGTCTGTGTTTACTTTTTAACTGCCTTGGTGAGGGGGGCCTGACCCGTCTCCCCCCACCACGGAGGGAAGGCAACGTTGCCTTCTAGGCCTCCAAAGTTCACCTTTCAACAGCTTTGGAAAGGCATCCTGGGGACCCCCGCTCGCCCCGGCCCTTGGGAGGGGGCCCTGCTGGAACAGCTGGTGCCAGGTGGGGGTCTGGTGGGCTCTGCAGACGTGTGCCCTCCCAGCCCGAGCCCGGCACACACGGGGAAGAGAGAAGGTGGATTTCTCCAGGAAAAGAAGAAAAAACATTGAACAGCGTCTGAAAATAGCTCCTTGGGCAGTTATAAGACAGCAATTTAAATAAGTGCTTTCTCCCCGTTTCTCTTGAACATAAAGGTAATTGTCTTTGCCCTGAACTAGCTGCCAGTTTTATCATAAATTGATTTTTTTCTTTAACATCTTTTGTGCACTGCATTAGTTAATACGGTGCGGCGGGCCAGCCCCACAGGGGGCGCGGGGACCGTGGGTCCGGCCTGGGCCTTTCGACCTGATGCCAGGGAGGAGGTGTCTGGGGCAGACAACAGCCCTGCTCAGCTCCAGTCCTGGCTCTGCTGCTTAAAAGCTGTGTGACTTTGGACAGATTGCTTCACCTCTCTGAGCCCCAGGTCCCCCTGGTGGGAGCGAGAACAAGAACGATTTCTGGCCCCAGGAGTTGTCGTGAGGGTTCGAAACCTGGTCCAGGCTTGGCCCTTCTGCCAGGTGGTCGGACCCGCTTCTGGGTGGGTGTGGGGACTCGGGCCCAGTGTCTAGCAGAGTTGCTCAAAAAACACCACAGGGTATTCACAGGGGCCGGGCAGGCCCTCCATCCTCCCTGGCAAGCCAGGAAGATGCGTCAAAGCAGAGGTTCTTCCAGCCAGTCGCCTTGGAGACCCTGAGTGGATGAAGGGGGGCTCTGGGCAGTGAGGGGCCCTCGCCAGGCCCAGGTGTCGCCCCCTAGGGCCTGGCCCCAGCACTTCCGAGATTACAGAGGATGCACTTGCCAGCTTCAGGCATGTGGGTGTCTCTGCAACGAGGGATTCCGGGGTATCCTAGCTGGGAGACCCACGTCCTGAGCGCTCGCCTGATAAAAAGCAACAGGGGGCCTCAGGAGAGACCCCTCCCACGTCATGAGGGGCCCGTTTCCTGGGCATGAGTCTCACCTGCTGGGGGCACAGAAACGATACTGGAGTGGAGGGAAGGGAGGGTGTCCCACGCAGCCATCCTGCTGGGGGTTTTCCGTCCCAGGGGTGGGATAGCCACGTGATCCCCGAAACCCACCAGAGATGGGAGCTCTGAGTCCTGTCCCAGGGGGCCAGACAGGACCCCTGGCCCGTCCCTTCCTGTCCAGGCATGGAGATGAGCTCTCATGCTGTTCCTACACCACCCTCCGGGGCGGACGGCGGTTCTATTTTACAGCCTCAGCACCGAGGCGTCGAGGAGTAACCCCGATCGAAGCCACACTCCCCAGGCCTCGCAAAGGCACCTGCTCCTCATGTGGCCTCAGACAGAAAGCAGACAGGACGGCTGTCTCCATTCCAGCGTGTGGCTGAGGCTGCCTGGGCTCTGTCCGCCTCCCGACCCCGCCGTCCAGCCCCGGCTGCCCTGACGCCTCGGCCAGCCTCCTGCCGCTGCCCCACCATCTGTCTTGTCTTGTCCAGAGAAGAAGCAGCAACTTCAGCCCACCCAGGGGGCTGGGCTGAGAGGGGGCGGGGGCGACCCTAGCAGGGATGCGCCCTGATGCCAGCCCTGGCTGGCTCGTCTGACACGTGATCATCCCAGGCTCATTGGCAGAGTTCTGCCCGTGGGGTGAAGATTCAGCTCTCAGCCTAAGCACAGCTGAGAGACACGGCCAGCTGCCCATCGGACCTGCCCCGAGGCCTCCTGGGAGAGGACACCAGCACGCGTGATCAATCAGTCCCAACGCTTCCTGACACGCTTCTCAAGTTACACGCCACAGGGATGATGTCATAGCAGCCGCCAGCCGAGCCAGAGGAGAGAGAGGCCCCTCTGTTTCAAAACCAAGTGCGAGGACAGGCCAGCTTCTTGGTGCATCAGAATTCTTCCCGCCTTGGTCTCTGGAATGAGAGGACTAGTGCGGGAATCTCTGTCTATGTCAGATTATGGAAGTAATGTGTGTTTGTTATAGAGAATGTGGAGAGTCTAGAAAGTGAGAGGAAGAAATAGGAAATAATCAGAATCCCACTCCATTATAGTGGCTTCTAGTATCTTCCATCACATAGCTCTACTTACCTACCTAGCTACTCCTCATCCATCCATCCGTCCATCCATCCATTCATCCACCACACATACATACACACACACATAGATTCATCACATCCATCCATCCAGCTATGCATAATCCTTTCTTCCATCCACCCATCCATCCACCCACCCATCCACCCATCCAGCCATTCATCCACCCATCCATCCACCCATCCACCCATCCATCCATCCACCCATCCATCCATCCACCCATCCATTCACCCATCCACCCATCCACCCATCCATCCATCCATCCACCCATCCACCCATCCACCCATCCACCCATCCACCCATCCATCCACCCATCCACCCATCCACCCATCCACCCATCCATCCATCCATCCATCCACCCATCCACCCACCCACCCATCCATCCATCCATCCATCCATCCACCCATCCACCCATCCACCCATCCACCCCTCCATCCATCCATCCATCCATCCACCCACCCATCCATCCACCCATCCATCCATCCATCCATCCATCCATCCATCCATCCATCCACCCACCCATCCATCCATCCACCCATCCATCCATCCATCCATCCTTCTGTCCATCCATCCACCCATCTATTCATCCACCCACCCATTCATCCACCCACCCATCCATCCCTCCTTCCTTCTACCCATCCATCCACCCACCCACCCATCTATCCATCCATCCATCCATCCACCCATCCATCCTTCCACCCATCTAACCATCCATCCATCCATCCATCTTTTCAAACACCCTTACTTCTTGACTGGACCCCTCAATTTGCCCAGACATGTTTCCTAGGTTTGGCATTTAAGCAGAAAAAAAGCCAATCATAAGATAATGTGCTGGTCACAGTGGGTGGGAGTGGGGATGGTGTGGCGCTTGCAGTTTCGAATGCGTAAGAGTGTGTGTGTGTTTGTGTGTACATGTGAGTGTGTGTGTATGTGCCTGTGAACACCTGTGAATGAGAATGTGAGAGTGTGTGTGAATGTGTGTATGCTCATGTGCCACCGGGGGAGGGAGGGGCTCGTGCGAGGCTGGCAGACACGGACGTGAACTCTGCCCAGGTCTCCCGTGAGAACTCTGGGTCACACCATCTGCCCAGACACCCGTCTGTCAGGCCCCACGGGGGGCTGCCCGCTCCCTGCTCCGGCCGCCTTGCTTGGGCACAGGGCACACCAGCGTCAAGACGGCTAAGTTTGTGCTTGTCGCAGAGCCCGCCCTGCCACACATGGTCCACGTTAGCTGTCCCCCCACCTGTGTCCACGAGGCGCCTGGCCCTGGTGGTCGATCCCCGCTCCCACCCCCGCCAGCCCACCTCCGCTTCTAATTGGGCCGCCAGGCTGTTTAATGGTGTCTGCGCGGCTGCAGCGCTGCTCGGTGCAGACAATGCGCTATTCATGTCCAAACAGAGCACGAGTGATCAGGCTAATATCTTTAAGCTGAAAAGCGAGGCTTAATTGGAACAGATGCTGCAAATTCCAGCGCAAAAGGCCAGCTCCTCTGTGATCGAAACCAGGTATGTGCCAGGGGTTCATTTTAATAGTGGCTTTTATTTTTTTATTGGCATATACAGAGCTCACTAATACTCTGCACAGAGACGGCGACGGCCTCTTAGCAAACCTCCAAGGGCGAGAGGCCGTTGCTGCAGTCAAGACGCCCCACCACTCGGCCGACTGTGTCCCAGTGGACACTGCTCTTGCCTCTCCCCTGGGCTGAGGTTTCAGGCCCTTCCAGACCTCGGGATCCACGCCCTTCCCGGACATCTGCCTGGCCTGCTCCAAGACCGAGGGTCCCACAGACGTGGCCTCCCCTTAGTTAGGCAGCCTCCCCATCCAGACACCACTTGTGTCCCCGCTGATGCACTGTTGCCTCGCAAACTCCTGCGTTTGCTCTTCCAAGAGTGCTCCTGCTTTTAATACCTCAGCTGTCTTCCCATCCCGAAGAAGCTTCCTGAGCCACGGCTGACGGTGGTTACACACGGTTTCCAGTCCATTGTTGAGCAGAGTGGGCTTTGTCATGCCTTCCAGTTTTTCAGAGAAAGATGCCAATCCCGAGGCTCCCAGCTCCTCTTGGGACTTGGGAGGAGCCTATCTCCTTGCTGTCCTAAGGTGCCCCTCACCTGCCTGCCCCATCCTGCCAGGGTGGACGTCAGAACACTGCCAAGAGGGAGCCTGACCAGGGGCCCTGAAGCCGACCAGCCCGTCCAAAGCACCCCTGATCTGGCTGATCAAGGTCTGGAAGCTGCCTCAGGTCCTTACAGTGTTGTTTCTGTCATAAAAGCTAAACCACGTATGGCTTCCTGGCCAGCGAGGACGCCGGTTTGCTAGCACTCCTGAGAGGCTGGGGGAGTGGTTGGTAGGATTTATCTAAACAAGTGTCTCAGGAGGAAAACTTGGCTTCAGGTAGAACCCAACCCTTCCATCCATCCATCCAACCACCCACTCATCCACCCATCCATCCATCCATCCATCCATCCATCCACCCACTCATCCACCCATCCACCCATCCATCCATCCATCCATCCACCCTTTCATCCATCCATCCATCCATCATCCATCCACCTATCCATCCATCCATCCATCCATCCACCCATCCATCCACCCATCCACCCATCCATCCATCCATCCACCCTTTCATCCATCCATCCATCCACCCACACACAAGTCCATCCATCCATTCACACGTTTATCCAGTCAGTTAGTACTCACTCAGCTCCTACTAAGTGTCCAGCTGGTGCATGAACTCCCTCCCTTCTGGGGTGCACATGGGACAGTCTCTTGGGCTGGTGCATGGGCTATGGGGTGGCTGGGCGACCTGTGTTGGTGGCTGGTGGCCCAATGGAGGCCAGAAGGACCAGGAAGTCAGTGAATCCACTTTGCATGTGCACAAAGGCGAGATGAAGAACAGGTCCTCTGTCTGGGGCTGGGGGCCGGCACCTAGAGGCCCTTCCTGCAGGAAAGGCTCTCCCCGTCCAAACCAAATCCCTCAAGAAATCCGTTCTCAGGCTCAGGGCTCTGGAAAAACTCCAGATAATTAGTGGGCAGAGGGGAGGGGGGCTTAGCACCTGAGGAAGTGAGAGTCAGGGGCCATTAACTTGGGGTTGGCCAGCCTTCCTCTCCTGCCCTCTAAGAGCCCCAGGCCAGGGAAATGCAGGTCAAGCAGGGTGGTGGCCCTCCTGTGACCCCTGCCCAAGGTCCCTGCTGTGGGAACCCGGGCCCAGCATTCTGCGAGCTTCAGGGTCCTGCTGCCAGGCCTTCCTTTGTCCGGGCAGCAGAGGACTTGCCCAGGGTCACAACGAGGATGGTCAGTGTCACCACGACCATGGCCCAGGTAGCTGTACTCTGAATCTGGCTGAATGACGGCCCTTCAGCCCATCACCCCTCTGGTGGTGGCAGAGCCTTCCCGGGCCAGCACGCACTCTGCCTGCCTCACTGCGGGGGTCCTCCGGTGCCGGCAGTGGGAGGGGCCCAGGAAGTCACCGCAGGCTGGGGAGCTGGTGACCTGGGGAGCTGGGGTCAGAACTCAGGTCTCTTCCCCTCGGGAACCGAAACGCCCCTTTAGGAAGCTACCCCACGACACACATCCCTTGGGGGAGATGAGCAAACCGTGTCCCAGAGACCGGCTGTGGCTGTGGCCCCAGGTATGAAATCGGCAAGGGGACTGGAGGATGGGTCTGCCCAGGGAGGTGCCGTCTCCATCAGGCTGAGAAGGGTGGACGATGGGGCAGGAAGGCTCCCCAGGGAGAAGGGAGTCAAGGCGCTTTCTGAGGCCACCATCGTTCTCATTTCTGTGGTTTCTTCAAAGGACTGTTCAGAAGCGTGGAATCTTTCCAGCATAGAAAGAAGTATGGAGGATAACATGCCACCCCCATCCCCACTCACACTGACACCGCCTTTGTCACGTTGGTCACACGGATGGCCCTCGATCCCGTTCTGTGTCCCCCAGCATCTCTCGGTGTGGCATTGACCGTCCCCAAGCCTGGCTTGCATCCTCCTGTCGGCGTCACACACTCAATTCTGCTTCGCGTGTTGGTTGAAGGGCATATGCTGGTGTCGGCTTCCCCGAGGGATGACCGGGGTCGTGGCCGCGCTGCTGTGTGACAATGCCGGTCGGTGGGTGCTCGCCCCCTCTCCTGGGGATGGCATCCCGGACCCTTCCCAGGTTTGCTATTGTGAACGATGCTAAGATGGACCTTCTTGCAAAGGTTCCTTGACACCCACAAGTGAGCTTCTTAAGAGCGGAATTGCCAGGCAGGCGTGTCTTCACCTGCGAAACTTGCCAGGTCGCTTGGGGGCGCTGCGTCAACACGGGTGCCTCCAGCTGCTGGCGATGTGACAGAGGTCCCCAGCACTGGTGTCAGCAGACCTCTTCTGGTGCCCGGCTGGGCTCTGGGGGCCTGCCACTCCTGCTTTGATGAGCAGCTCCCTCGGGGCTGGTGAGTTTGAGCATCTCTGCCAGGAGTTCAGGCATTCGTGTTACCGTCCCTGTAAAAGCCCCTGATCGCTTTTACCCAATTTTCTACTGGAATCCTTTGTCATTTTCCTTTCTCTTGTGTTTCTTTAAACGAACATTTTATTAAAAGACAACATACATACAAAAAAAAATGCAGGGCTTCCCTGGTGGCGCAGTGGTTGAGAATCTGCCTGCCAATGCAGGGGACACGGGTTCGAGCCCTGGTCTGGGAAGATCCCACATGCCATGGAGCAACTGGGCCCGTGAGCCACAATTACTGAGCCTGCACGTCTGGAGCCTGTGCTCCGCAACAAGAGAGGCCGCGATGGTGAGAGGCCCGCGCACCGCGATGAAGAGTGGCCCCCACTTGCCGCAACTAGAGAAAGCCCTCGCACAGAAACGAAGACTCAACACAGCCATAAATAAATAAATAAAAGAATGTGAATTTCTTTTAAAAAAAAAAAAGCAAAACTGGGCTATTCATTAAAAAAAAAAAAATGCAAAAGTCGTAAATGTGCAATTGGGTGAATTTTCACAAAGTGGGCACACCCGTGTATTCAGCACCCAGATCCAGAAACAGAACATTCTGGAACCCCACAAGTCCCCTCAGGTCCTTCCCGTCATAACCCCACCTTTGGCACCAAAGGTAGTGACTATCCTGACATGACACCGTGGATTCGTTCTGTGTTTCTGAACTTCAGGCAGGAGGGACCACGTGGCATGTTCTGTGGGTGAGTCTTGTGGTTTCCTGCAGGGCGTAAGTGCTGGTGGGTCTCTGTCCCCCTGAAGCATTCTCTTGTTTAAATGAATTATTTATCCATCCATTCTACTACCAAGCTGTCCCCAGTTTTACGATATTTTGATGAAGGGTCTTATCCACAATCCTGTGGATGCCTGTGGGTACACCTGTGTGCCGCTGCTCTTGGGCATGAACTTGAGGTGGGCCCCTCTGGCCACGCGGGAGGGTTCCTCTTGCTCCCCGTTCCTGCTGACTTGCCTTATCAGCCTTTCCAGTTTAGCCAAGCCAGGATAGCTTATTGTGGTCTTAATTTGCATTTTCCTGGAGGCTAAAAAGGCTGGGATTGTTTCATGCTTTCTGGCCATTTGCTGCTCCACCTTCATGAAGAGCCTGGCTCAGATGCGCCCGTGTTTCTGTAAGGTTGCCTGCTGAGACTTACTGATCTGCACACGTTCCGTGTGATTCCAGAAGCCATCCTTTTGTCACTTACATTGCTGCAGAGGTCCTGGCCCATGCTCTCGCTTCTTTTGACTCCCATAATTGTCTTTTGTAATGGATAGAATCCCTTCATTTCACATAATTCAGTTTATTAATCTTCTTCTTCTGGTTAGTACTCTGGGTGCCCTGTTCAAAGTCTTGGCCTGGTGAGGTCATGAACGTAGTCCACAAGACCCTCTAGAAGCTTTATTGTTTTTCCTTTCCCAGTTAGAGCTGCCTTCCACCTAGAATATATATTTTTTGCATGGTGTGAGGTAAGGGCCAAGTTTCATGTTTTTAAATGTACGACTATCCAATTGACCCAGCACAACTGATTAAAAATACCATCCTCTCCCTACTCTTCTGCCTCACCATCTTTGTCAGAAGCAAGTGTCCTTGTAAGTATGCATCTGTTTCTGAACTCTGTTCTGCTCCCTGAGTCTGTGAGGATGAGGATGAAATCAGCATGGAGCTAGGAAGTTGTAAACAGAGATGGGACATGTATCAGTCTTCTAAGCTGCGTAACAAATACCACACCCTTAGTGGCTGAGAACATCACCTATTGTCTCAGAGCTTCTGTGGGTCAGGAATCCAGGTACAGCCCGACCATTCTCTGCTCAGGGTTGCACAAGACTGTAGTCAAAGTGTCAACTGGATCATGTTCCTTTCTGAAGTTTGGAATCCTCTTTGGAGCTCATGGTTGTTGGCAAAAATCAGTTCCCTGTGGTTGCAGAACTAAGGCCTTTGTTTTCTTGCTGGCTGGCTGCCAGGGTCTGGTCTCAGCTCTAAGTCCTTGCCAGGTGGCCCCCTCCAACCTCAGAGCCAGCAATGAAGACCGTCCCTCATGTATAATGGCTCTCTCTAATGGAAGAGGCTCCAAATCTCTTCCCCCAGAACAGCGCTGCTCCCTTCAAGGGCTCATGTGAGTAGGTGAGGCCCACTGAGGAAAATCTCCCTATCTACTGATTTGCCACCTTAATCACACTTGCAATTAAGTTCCCGTTCACCCTGTTGTGGGTTGGCTGCATCGGGGGTGGACGATGGGTCTCCCAGCGTTCTACCCAGATCCAGGGAGAGGAACACACATCACTGACACAGCTTGGGCTCTGAGATGGTGTAATAAGTAGATGGAAATTCATTTGCTCTCTCACAACAGTAGAATTGCAGGTTGTGAGCTAAGTGGATGACGGCCCAGAATGAGCACCCAGCCTCCCTTGCAGCTAGTTGTAGTCATGACAACAATTTGACTCATTGGACTTGGAGTGAATGGACAGTTTCAGGATTGTGCACATAAGGATGTTCTGATCTTTCTTGTGGCCTCTGTCCTACATAGACATGTAGTTGTGGTCTTGAATCTCCTGGGTCAGACAGCTGAGGGTCGCACCTTAGAGGTGGGGAGGACAAAATAGAGAGAGCCTGAACCCTCAGACAGCCTCCTAAAGGGAACTGCCACAATAGCTGTGGATGGTCTCTTTCCACCCCTGGGAGAATGAAACCTTGTGTGTTTACTGCGTATTTGACTTTTTTGTCAAATGCTTTAAACCTAAGCCTAATTAATACTCAAGGTAACTGATGTGAATTAAACTTTCTAATGTTAAACCATTTGCATTGCTCTGATAAACCCAGTTAGGTAATGATAGTTTGTCTTTTATTTGTTTGCATATTTCATTTTGATGGATTTAATTTTTGGCAGTATTATTTATGAATTTTTAAAAATCTCTGTTCGTAAGTGGATTTAGCTTATAACTTTCGCTTCTTGTATTGTCTTTGTCTGCTCTTGACTATCAAAGTGATTTTAACTTTGTTAAATGGTTTGGGGGGCTTATTTCTTTGTTAGTATTTTGTGAGAGTGTTTAGATTTGGAATTTTTACTTATTGAATATTTTGGAGACTACCCTTTAAAATGTTACGATTCTAATGGTGTGTTTCATGGGTCTATTTTGCATTATCTTTAATGGTAAGAGATTTTTGCTGATGTTTATATTTCTTTTTTAGTAAGTTTTTTAAAAAGACTAAATTCTAGACCTCTTTTGGATTTCAGCAGCATTCCTACCAATGTGCTTTTTCTGTTCCAGGATCCAATCCACTGTGGTCGGTTGGCATGTGGTCTCTTCCAATCTGTGACATCCTTGTCTTTCCTTGTCATTCATGGACCTTGACACTTTTAAAGAGTACACGTCAGGTATTTAGAAGAATGTCTACAAACTTGAGTTTCTTTTGTTTTCTCATGATTACATGGAGTTTGGCATTTTAAGGAAAGAATGCCACAAAAATGCTACGTCCTTCTCAGTGCATGCTATCAGGGAGCAGTGATGTTACTATATCTTAGGACAGATGATGTTAACCCTGACCTCTTGGGTAAGGTTGGCTCTGTCAGGTTTTACACTGTAAAGTTACTATTTTCCATTTGTAACTAATGGAAATATTTGAGGGGAAATACTTTGAGGCTATACAAATATCCTGTTTGTCCTTAAACTTTTACCTACTAATTTTAGCTTTTATTGATGGATCCTGCCTACAGCAATGATTATTGTGGTTTTCTAATGATGGTTTTTAAATTTCCATCCATTCATTTTACATTTATTAATTGAAATGTTTCTCAACAGAAGAGTTGCCTATTCTCCCACATTTATTTATCTATTTAATCATTTGTTTATGAATCCATGGATATTTTCCCTTCTGGGTTTTAATCTAATACCATTATTATTTATTATATTACTCAAATTGTTCCAGCTTTGGTCACTGAAAGCTCTTTTGATTGGTTCCTATGTCCTTCAGACATGCACCTCCTTCCCATTTGTTCATTTTTTTCCAAGCTTGTTTTGACTCTTCTGGTTCCTTTGGATTTGCATATGGATTTTAGGATAAGATTGTCAATTACAGTTTAAGAAAAAAAAGCCAACTGGGAATCTGATAGAGATTTCATTGACTCTCTGGATCAATTAGGGGAATATTGCCATTTTCACAATATTAAGTCTTCTGATCCATGAACATAAATGTCTTTCCATTATTTAGTTTTTTAATTCCTTTCAACAGTGTTTTAGAATTTTGAGTGTACAAGTCATGAACATCTTTTGTTAAATTTGTTCCTAAGGATTTCATTCTTTTTGAAGCTATTTATTATAAATAAAGTGGTTTTATTAATTTCATTTTCAGAGAGTTTGTTGCTAGTGTATAGAAATTTAATTGCTTTTTGTACATTGATCTTGTATCCTACAAATATCTTGTTTATTAATTCTAATAGATCCTATTCCTTAGGATTTTCTATATAAAAGACTATGTCATCTGTGAATAAATATAGTTTTGCTTCTTCTCTAAACTGGATGACATTCATTTCTTTTTCTTGCTTAATTGCCCTGGCAATTACCCCCAGTACAATGTTGAAGTGATGAGAGAGCTGCCATCCTTGTTTTATTCCCGATGTTAAGGAAAATCTTTCAGAGTTTCAGTGTTAAGTATAATATTAGCTCTTGATTTTTCATAGATGTCCTTTATCAGATTGAGGAAATCTCCTTATATTCCTTGTTTGTTGAGTGTTTTTACCATGAAATGGTGTTGAATTTTGTCAAATGATTTTTCTGCCTTTATTAAGAGGATCATGTTGTTTTTGTCCTTTATTCTATTAACTTGCTGTATTAGATTAATTGATTTTCATATGTTAAACTAGCCTTACTTTCTTTGCATAGATTCCCATTGGTCATAGTGTATAAGCTTTTTTATATTATGTCATTGGATTCAAATTGCTAGTATTTTTGGATGGTTTTTACATCAATATTCATAAAGGATTCTAGTCTTTTTTCTAGATTCTAGTTTAGTTTTCTTTTCTTGGGATGTCTTCATCTTACATTAGTATCAAGATATTATTGCCTTCATAGAAAGAAAATATTCCCAGAACTTCCCTGGTGATGCAGTGGTTAGGAATCTGCCTGCCAACGCAGGGGACATGGGTTCGATCCCTGGTCCGGGAAGGTCCCACATGCTGTGGAGCAACAAAGCCCGTGAGCCACAACTACTGAGCCTGCGCTCTAGAGCCCGCGAGCCACAACTACTGAGCCTGCATGCCACAACTACTGAAGCCCATGTGCCTAGAGCCCGTGCTCTGCAACAAGAGAAGCCACCGCAATGAGAAGCCTGTGCACCACAATGAAGAGAAGCCCCCGCTCACTGCACGCAACAATGAAGACCCAATGCAGCCAAAAATAAATAAATAAATACATTAATTTTTTTAAAAAAGGAAAGAAAATATTCCCTCTTCTATTTTTTGTAATAGTTTGTGCAGGGTTCTTTTTTAAATGTTTGGAAGAAACTTGAGAACCAGAAGAGCTGATCTTGTAGCTCCAAGAGCTGACAGGCTCAAGACCCAGGAAGACCTGGTGTTTCAGTTCAAGCCTGAGGCAGGAAAAAACCAATGTCCTATCTTGAAGGTGGTCAGGCAGGAGGCGTTCCCTCTTACTCACGGGAGGGCCAGACTTTTTGTTCTATTCAGGCCTTCAGCTGGTTGGATGAGGCCCATCTACTTTAGGGAGGGCAGCCTGCTTTACTGAGTCCACTGATTCAGATGTGAACCTCTCCAGAAACATCCTCATAGACAAACCCAGAATCACATCTCACCAAATCTCTGGGCCCCCCGTGGCCCATCGAGCTGACACACAGAATTAACCATCACACCTTCCTCCTGTCTGCATTAAGTTTGGTTGGCACCTCTTTTTCTAGTGTCTTAAGTTGGAAGGTTAGTTTATTGATTTGCGATCTTTCTTCTTTCTCAATATAGGTGTTTTTAGCTGTAACTTTCTTGCTATATTCTGTTTTGGTTGTATCCCATAAGGCTTTGGTATGTTGTGTTTTCATTTTCACCAATCTCAAAGTAATTTCTGATTTCCATTGTGACGTCTTCATTGATCCATGTGTGTTGTGTAATATCTACATATTTGTGAATTTTCCAATTTTTCTTCTGTTACTGATGTCTGCTTTCATTCCATTGTGGTCTGAGAACATACTGTGTATGATTTCAGTCCTTTTAAGCTTATTGAGACTTGCGTTATGACCTAACGTATGGTGTCCCCTGGAGAATGTTTTATGTGCACCCAGCAGAACATGCATTCTGCTGTTGCTGGGTGGAGTGTTCTGTAGATGTCTGTTAGGTGCAGTTGTCTTAGGGTGCTTTTGAAGTCTTCCATTTCCTTGGTGATCTCCTTCCCAGGTTTATTCATTATCAAAACTGTGGTAATGAAAGCTCCAACTATTATTGTGAATTGTCCGTTTCTTTCTTCAATTCCATCAGTTTTTGTTTCATGTATTTCAGGGCTCTGTTTTTAGAAAGATATGTTTATAATTGTTATGTCTTCCTGACAGATTCTTTTTATCATTAGAAAATGTCCTTCTTTTTTTCTCATGCCATTTTTGTCTTAAAGTTTGTTTATATGATATGAATATAGCCACTCTGGCTTTCTTTTGATTTCTGTTTTGCATGGTATATTTCCCCCATCCCTTTACTTGCAAACCATTTATGTCTTTGAATCTAACATGTGTCTTTTGTACACAGTGTGTAGTTAGATCATGATTTTTATAAATCTATTCAAAAGGCCAATCTCTGCCTTTTGATAAGAAGAGTTAATCCATTTACATTAAGTGTAGTTCAAATAATGTAAAATTTATGTCTCTGATTTTGCTGTTTGTTTTCTATATGTCTTATGTCATTTTTGTTCCCGTGTTCCTTCATTACCACTTTCTTTTGTGTAAAATAGGTGCTTTCTGTGTGCCAATTTACTTCTACTGTTGCTTCTTTTACTATATTTTCTTAGTGTTTTCTCTGGGGATTACAATTAACATCTTAAATGATTGTAAGCCAGTTAGAATTAATATCAACTTAATTTATTATCTATAGTATACACAAACTTTGCTTTTCTATATAGCTCCCTCTATTCACTCCCCCATTTTGTGCCATATTGTTGTAAAAATTACATCTTTATACATATTTAGCCCATCAGCACAGTTTCATAAGTGTTGTTGTACACAGTTGTGTACACAGTTGTCTTCTAAATCAAATAGAATAAGAAAATAATTACAACCAAAAAATACATTTATACCATATTTTATGTTTACCTTTGTAGTTCTCTTTATAGGTACTTTTCATTTCTTTGTGTGGATTCAACATACTGTCTAGTGTCCTTTCATTTCAACCTGAAGAACTTCCTTTAGTGTTTCTTGTAGGGCAGGTCTGCTGGTGATGAATTGTTTCAC
This sequence comes from Balaenoptera ricei, assembly GCF_028023285.1. Classification (NCBI taxonomy): domain Eukaryota; kingdom Metazoa; phylum Chordata; class Mammalia; order Artiodactyla; family Balaenopteridae; genus Balaenoptera; species Balaenoptera ricei. The sequence continues at coordinate 1,653,783 of NC_082639.1, forward strand.
TCTGTTTATCTTGGAGTGTCTTAATTTCTTGTTCATTTTTGAAGGGTAGATTTTCTGGATATAGATTCTTGGATGATAGCATGTTTCTTTCAGTGCTTTGAGTATATGATCCCACTGCCTTCTGACTTAAAGTGTCTCATGCAAAGTCAGTTTTTCTGGATATAGATTCTTGGATGATAGCATGTTTCTTTCAGTGCTTTGAATATGTGATCTCACTGTCTTCTGACTTAAAGTGTCTCATGGGAAGTTATCTTTTCTTTTGCTGTTTTAACACTGCCTCTGTCTCTTGGTAGTTTGACTATGATGTGTCTTGGGGCGGAACTCTTGTAGTTTGTTCTACTTGGAGTTCACTGAACCTCTTTGATGTATAAAGTTTTACATCAAATTTGGGAAATTTTGGCCATTATTTCTTCAAATTTCTTTCTGCCCCTTTCTCCCTCTCATTCTGGGTCTTCCATTATGTATATGCTGTCATGCTGCATGGTATCCCACAGGTCTCTGGGCCTCTATCGATTCTTTTAAATTCCTTTTTCTTTCTGTTCTTCAGAATGGATTATCTTAATTTACCTAACTTCAAGTTCACTGGTTCTTTCTTCTGCTCAAATCTGCTCTTGAGCCCATGTAGTGATTTTTTTTTCATTTCAGTTATTATAATTTCAACCCCAGAATTTCTTTTTTTAAATAATTAATTAATTAATTTTTGGTTGCATTGGGTCTTCGTTGCTGCATGTGGGCTTTCTCTAGTTGTGGCGAGCAGGGGCTACTCTTCGTTGTGTTGCATGAGCTTCTCATTAAGGTGGCTTCTCTTGTTGCGGAGCATGGGCTTAGGTGCGCGGGCTTCAGTGGTTGTGGCACGTTGGCTCAGTAGCTGTGGCTTGTGGGCTCAGTAGTTATGGCTCGTGGGCTCTAGAGCACAGGCTCAGTAGTTGTGGTGCACGGGCTTAGTTGCTCCATGGCATATGGGATCTTCCCAGACCAGGGATCAAATCCGTGTCCCCTGCATTGGCAGGCAGATTCTTAACCACTGCACCACCAGGGAAGTCCCAGAATTTCTCTTTAATTATTTTTAAAATAATTTCTACCTTTTTATTGACATTCTCTACTTGGTGAGATGTCATTCTTATGTTTTTCTTTAGTTCTCTAGACATGATTCCCTTTAGTTCTTTGAACATATTTATGGTAGCTGATTTAAATCTTTGTCTAGGGCTTCCCTGGTGGTGCAGTGGTTAAGAATCTGCCTGCCAATCCAGGGGACACAGGTTCGAGCCCTGGTCCAGGAAGATCCCACAGGCCGTGGAGCAACTAAGCAAGTGCGTCACAACTACTGAGTCTGCGCTCTAGAGCCCGTGAGCCACAACTACTGAGGCTTCATGATGCTACTGAAGCCCGTGTGCCTAGAGCCCGTGCTCCGCAACAAGAGAAACCACCACAATGAGAAGCCCACGCACTGCAATGAAGAGTAGTCTCCGCTCACCGCAACTAGAGAAAGCCCACGTGCAGCAACGAAGATCCAACGCAGCCAAAAATAAGTAAATAAAATAAATTAATTAAAAAAAATAAATCTTTGTCTATAAGTCCAATGCTTGGCCTTCCTCAGGGGAAATTTCTACTGACTGCTCTTTTTTTTCTCTCTTATTGACCTCACTGTGCTGTTTCTGTTCAAGTCTCATAATTTTTTGTTGAAAAGTGAACATTTTGGGGAATTCCCTGGTGGCCCAGTGGTTAGGACTCTGCGCTCTCACTGCCGAGGGCCTGGGCTCAATCCCTGGCGGGGGAACTAAGATCCTACAAGCTGCGTGGCATGACCAAAAAAAAAAAAAAAAAAAAAATTCAAAAATGAATATTTTAGATAATATAGTGTGACAACTCTGGAAATTAGAGTCCTGTCACCCTAGAGTTTTTGCTCTTGCTACTGTTTGTTTATTTAGTGACTTTCCTGAACAAATTCTATAAAGTCTGTATTCTCTGTCATTTGTGGCCACTGAAGTCTCTGCTTGGTTTGCTTAGTGGTTAATGAATATTTGGACAGAGATTTCCTTGAATACCATTGATCAATAAATCTCTCAGACTTTGATGAGGGCACTTCAGTGCTCCATCAGGCAGGTTACTACTCTGTCTTAGCCTTCAATTCCTCCTTGTACAGAGCCCCAAATTCAGCTGGAGGTGAGAGATTAGGGCCTTCTCAGATTTTTCCTGGGCATGTGCACCCCCTTGCACATGTACGTGGATTTCTAGATTCCCAGGAATTTGTTGGAACTTCCCCCACCAGTGCCCATTGGGCTGTTGTTTTTTTGTAGCAATTGTTACTGACATGCTATTGGTTTTTAGGCCACCACACTGTTGGGAGAGGGGAATGGGGTAGGGCAAGTTAAAATGCCACAAATATCTCTGTTCTTAAGATTCAACCATTTTATTGAAGAAATGCTCTTCAAATTATTGGAGGCCTTAGATGAATTTCTAGAGTCCTAAAAAAGTTGTTTTTGGTAATTTTTGCAAGTGTTCACCTTGCTTTTATGGAGGAGCAGAGTTTTGGAGTTCCTTACTCCACCATTCTGAAAATGCTTCTCTTCAGATTTTAAAAATTTCCATCTCAGTCAAGGTAAAGCATGACAAACTTTCTTGTAATATTTGTGTGCCGCTAGGTGGATTTTGTTCATATTCATTCCTTTCACTGAGATTGTATGGGGACCACGGCTTCATGCAGAAGTCTCAGTCCAAACACTTTCCCCTTTGGTGCCTATGGGTTTCATCCCCTGTTCTGGGAGCCCATTTCAAGCCCCCTATCAAGACCAGCATCTGGGAGCCAGCCCCCAGGCAGCCACAGTGTTAGCTCACCTCAATTACTATTTTGGGTCATGGAAATTTCCATTACTCTTCTGCAAGTTCAGCTCTCCTTTTGAAAGATGTGTATCATATTTGCCTGGCATTTCTAAGCTATTTTTTATTCAGAAGTGTTCTCAGGTTATCTTGATTGGAATATTCCTAGGGAAAAAAAGGGGCACTCTGCATTTTACCGCTCACATAAACATACACATATAACTACCAAAATGCAATAGGTACAAGCAGGAAACATTGAACCATGATGAAGACAGTGAGTACGATTATCTTGCATGCAGATGAGAGAGTCTGACCTGGGTCCAGCGTTCCTCAGGACCATCAAGTCCACCTGTGGTCCTCACAGGAGGTGTTTAATGTGATGGGAGGGGAGTGTTTATTTAGGGTGCTGCTAACAGCCAGGACTAAGGGAGCCTCCTGTAGTCCCAGAGCCTCTCTGTATCCATAAAGGGACCTACTTTTCCTGAAGCAGCAGTCTAGAGCTTCCAGGACTATTGTTAGGGACTCAGGAGCCTCCCCTGTCAGTGGAAATAGTGGAAGGTTCATAGGCCAAAGTTCAGTGGGGAGATTGTCTGCTCACTACAGCAGGTGCCAGGAGATGTTAGAAGAAGAGTGTTATGGACTGAACGTTTGTCCCCAAAATCCATACGTTGGAATCCTAAACCCTAATGTGATGAGGCTAGGAGGTGAGGTCTTTGGGAGGTGATTAGGTCATGGGGGTGGAGCCCTCATAAATGGGATTAGTGCCCTATGAAAGGGACCACAGAGAGCTCCCTCATCCCTTCCACCATATGAGGACACAGCAAGAAGATGGCCGTCTATTGACCAGGAGGTGAGCCCTCACCAGACACTGAATCTGCCAGCACTTTGACCTTGGACTTCCAGCCTCCAGATTGTGAGAAATAAATGTCTGTTCTTTATAAGTCCCCCAGGCTGTGGTGGTCTGCTAAGCAGTTAACACTGACTAAGACAGAGGGGATGCCCTGGGAGAGGTCAGGATGAAGTTGGTACTCCTGGAAGCTGATCTATTTCTATAAGGGAACTTTATGGGCTGGGAATGAGGGTGATTACTAGATTACCAAGGACTCTCCCTTGGTGAAAAGAATGCATCTATCTTTTTTTTTTTTTAAGTTCTTTTTTTAAAAAATTATTTATTTATTTTTGGCTGTGTTGGGTCTTCGTTTCTGTGCGAGGGCTTTCTCCAGTTGCGTCAAGCGGGGGCCACTCTTCATCGCGGTGCGCGGGCCTCTCACTATCGTGGTCTCTCTTGTTGCGGAGCACAGGCTCCAGATGCGCAGGCTCAGTAGTTGTGGCTCGCGGGCTTAGTTGCTCCGTGGCATGTGGGATCTTCCCGGACCAGGGCTCGAACCCGTGTCCCCTGCATCGGCAGGCAGATTCTCAACCACTGCACCACCAGGGAAGCCCCAGAATGCATCTATCTTAATGGGGTTCAAAATCCAGCAGGGAGAGATGTGTAGACTAAGGACTGAATAGGTGGTGGAATTGTCCAGAGGGTTGATGTTTTCTTAGGAAAAATACTTGGGAATATCCCAGTCATCAGGACGTAAATATCATATCTCCCTCAACCCCAGCATTTGAATATGTATATTCATACAATTCCACTTTTCTCCTTTTTCCCTGCTTTCCAACCACGTAGTAATTTTATAAGCTCTAAATTTAGAAAGCCACAGAGTGGCTGGGATTAAGCTCCAGGCATTTAGATGACTGGGGCCCTGTTTTTACTCAAATCTGATTGTTAGAGAGACCAGTGAGAGGGTGGAGTCCGATGTGGTAGAACCAAATGTCTCTGTCATTGTTATCATCGCCGTGTCATCAGTGACTGCTGTGCCCTGAGCGCTGACCCATGTGCAGGTGTTTTACTAAGTGCTTTATGGGCACCGTATCATTTAAACCTTTCAGTTTCCTGGGGTTTCCATTATTCTCCACACTTTACAAAGAATGAAAGTTAAAGAGGGTAAGGGAGCGAGCTGCTCATGGCCCCAGAGCTACGAAGTTGCAGATCTGGGATTTGAACACAGGATTTTCTCACTCTGGAGTGCATAGTGGAATTATCATGGTTTTTCCTGACACATTTTTCATAGGGGAAATTCTAGTCGCCCAGCCAGCAGCAAGGGTCGGCTCAAGTGTCTTCCTTGAGTCCACTTCCCCTGACCCCGGGTGTAGTTGTGTGTATCAGGGACATGTTCACCAGCAAAAGCTTGCAAGGGAGGGGCAGAAGCAGGGCAGGGAAAGAGCTGGTCCCTTGTGGTCTCAGCAGAGTCTCTGCAACATAAGGGGTTGGGCTCCAGAACATAGAGTGTGCTGCAGAGACCAAGGTCTCTCCTTTTATACTCTACTGTCATTGGCCAGGACTCTCCCCTGGGGGTTGCATAACTTCTAGGGCACCTGAAAGCAATTCTCAGAAGGAGGCAACATAAGCCATTAGCACCCAGCACTCAGGCAATGGGGAGACGGCGCCATTGATTGAGGATCTGAGAGGGGCCCCAATAGGGTCTACTACATTTCGCCCTTGCAGGCTCAGAGTCACCTCCTTCCCACAGTAAGTTCACCTCATCCAGCCACAGGTTCTCCATGAGCCTGGTCTTAATTCCTGGGAAAGGTTATAAGACAGTCAGTGAGATAAACGACAGTCCCACAGCTACAGTGGGTCTCAAGACTACAACTGACACTCATCATCTCCTTATTCTAGACATCCTCCCCCGAACTACTACTCCTCCAGGTCTAGCTGACTTGACTACTGAGGGGACCCACTAGAAGTCCTGGTTACTCTGCCCTTTAAGGCCATAATTATTGTACTTGCCCATTTACAGTTAAAACTGGGCACTGGAGTCCCGAAGCTCATATGAATGATCGCAGTGGATCATACGAATGCCAGGCATGTTCCTCCCTACCCCACTGTATAGCAGTCCCCCTTCACCCCCACCAATGGTCAGGATCAATTATTCCTTCCAGGGCAATGGCTCTCTTGTGTCTGCTGGTTTACTGGTACAATGAGGCACGAATAACTAGAGGGAACTGTCCTAAATTCAGTGGGACTCTTACGACTGTAATCCCTGGTGGAAATGTGTTCTTCTGGGAACCACAGAGCCAAAAGTGCGAGGATGGGAAGCTCACATTCCCAAAGTGAGTCACTTGGGGTGATGGTGAGAGGGACCACCTGCTGTCTACTTGGTTCTGAAGTCCATGTGTTCAACCAGTTGTGGCTACAGCACCATACAATTGTTCCCGGCTTAAGGAGCAACCCCTAAATGAAGGAATAGCACTCCACATTCCAGAATGTCATCATTCTGAGCTGCATCACAGGGGCCCATCCATCCCTCTGCCAGGCTGGCCAGTTCTGGATGGTGTGGTGCATGGTAGGACCAGTAGGTCCATGGTCAGAGGCAACATGGTTCAAGACCCTCTGTTACTGAATCGGACACTCTGAGTTCTTGGTTATGGTGCCCGAGGAGATCCCACGTGCAGGAAAAGCAAACCCATACGTAGAACACAATCCATCAGGATGAGTCCCTGGACTTTCCAGCATGGAAATGGTTCCATGTAACCAACTGGCCACCGAGTGGCTGGTTGGTATCTTCGGGGGATGTTGTGGTGTCATGACAGGGACTTAGGGTCAGTCCCTGATGCTGAGAGCTAGACATACAGCAATAGTAGAATTACATCAACTGCAGTGAGAAGAAGTCCAGACGGTAGCTTCAAACTCTATTGCCATGCCTACTTCGTCCATGAATGCTCTGCCCAAAACAGAGATGGCCGAGGACAGAGGCTGCATTAGGACTTGTCCAGCAATCCTGTCCACGGGGTTGCTCGGTGCCCCTGGTGGACATCGTCGTGTGACTCCGGCCCCTCCTCGAGGTCCATCCAAACGCCTCTTCCCCAGAACTGCTTGTCCCTTCTCTTCTAGTTGGTTTCCTCCCAGTCCTCTGAGCAGCTCGTGAAGCCGTTCACCACTGCCCACGAGTTGGTGTAGATCCTCCACTGGGCCACTTCTCTCTCCACCCAAAGCTCTGCCTGAGGAAGCCTCCCCTCACCATGTCCTCCAGTGTCACCTCTGCAGGGGGCAGTGCTACAGCCTCGATCCCTCTGCAGCTGGTGCTGTGCTACGAGCTGCACTGTGTCCTCCAAATTCAAGTGTCGAAGCCCAAACTCCCAATGTGATGGGAGTAGGGGTGCAGCCCCTGGGAGGTGGCTAGGTTTAGATGAGGCCACGAGGGTGGGACCCCATGAAGGGATTAGTGCCCTGATAAGAGGAAGAGGAGACCAGGGCACTCACCCTCTCTATTTTTCTGTCTCCCTTCTGCCCTCCCTCCTGCCCCATCTCTTATGTCTGGACACAGCAAGAAAGCAGCCTGAACTGACTCAGACAGGTGGTTAAGGGGGAGTCTGACCCAGAAATCCCACCTCAAGGATTTGATCGTAAGGAGCAGATGACACCCCTGTGCAAAGACGTTATGTCCAAGGATGTCCACCTCAGAGCCATCACTGTGAGAAGTTATCCACTCTTAGGAGGCCAAGCGAACAACCAAAATGAATTCCACTTACAGAAAACCCCACCTTTGCCCATCATCCTGCAGAGATGCTCATGGGCTCCCGGGAGGCAAGAGTGAATCGGGCGCTCAGCTCCCCTCCAGCTCAGCCTGACGCCCAGGCTGGGAGAGGAGCCCCGGCAGGCCCACAAGCCCTGGCCCCTGCCTACAGGTGGGGGGGCCCAAGCCAGGGCGTTGGGGCCACTTGACAAAGCTGAGACATTGGCCGTTACAGATGGGGCCCCTCAGGCCTCTCAGTGGGGGTGACGGCTTTCCCTGGAGCCTCCGTCTTCGGAAGGCCAGGGCACTTGGCCACGTTCTGTGGGGAGGACCCCGGCTGTGGCCGCACAAAACAGAGAAGGGGCTGAAGGCGAGGGGACCTGAGCCCTGGGCTCCTGGCCCCCTCAACCCAGCCCAGCCCTGACCCCAAAGCCTGGCCGCCCCCGGTATCCGCTGGCATTGGGTGTGGTGCTTCCCCCGGCATGGACCTCTTTACTTACCAGGTCAAGGCTGATGGGGAAACACCCCGAATCCGAGAGCCAGTTTTTACGGTCAGCAGAGAACTAGGGGTGATGACATACTTCCTGCCCCAGGGCCTTTGCCCGCCCCATGCTGTTCCCTTGCCATGCTGGAGTGCTCTGCTGCCAGCTCCCCCATGGTGCCCTCTGTCTTGTCTTTGGGGCCTCGGCTCAGTGGAGCCCTCAGCCCATGTGTCCTGAACTCTGTTTCATATTCTTCACGTCGCGCACCCGGCTCCGACACCACCTGGACGTGTATTTGTTACCTTGCTCCCTGCCCACCCCACTCCCCCCGCCGAATGGTCCCAGCTTGCTCAGCCAGGGGCTCGGTACATGCCGTGGTGCAGTGGGAGGGCAAGGTGGGGACACTGGCCGGGTCTGCACTGAATCTTTGAAACAACATCCTCGAAGATTCGGCCACTGAAGCACACAGGCGGGGGAGGCGGGACCATTGCTCTCCCCAGAGCGGCAGACCCTGTCCTGGGTTCCTGGCACCTGCCGAGCTCCCGGGCCTCTTGGGTCTGGCTGTTTCAGGCTAACCGAGCTGCTTGGGAACGTGGTGATAAGGGCCGAGCACGGGTAATGGTTACCTCCCGGCCCTTGTAAGAATGGCGAGTGCGGTGTGACTGTTTGAAGTGTCTGCCGCTGGTTTTCCAGCGGTCCCTCTCTTGGGAGTCTGGACAGACAGGCGGGGGCGTGGGGGAGGGGCGCCGGTTTCCATTTTTAGGTTGAATTCCTTTCTGGAAAGCTCCAGGCATGTCTTTGGCACAGATGCCCGGGGGGCACAGCTCTCCCCAGCCGGGCTCCCCGAGGCTCACGTTCCTCCCTCGTCTGCCTCTTTCCGATGGGATGGGGCGAGCTCTTGACCCAGTGCTGCTGCGTGTTTGAGGTTCCTACGAGGAAAACGCCCGTCACGAACATGCCCACCCCGGAGAGCTTAGGACCCATGCCTGTGAGCTGGGCGCACGCACGTGGGGTGGCCAGGTTTGCAAATACAAGTTCAGGACGCCCACTTAAATCTGCATTTCAGATAAACAAGGAAAAAGCCTTAGTACATGCAAGTCCTATGGCAGGTGGTAACCCCACCTCTGCCAACCGAGGCTAAAGTCAAAAAATCCGCACACGGGCACACCCCTGATTAACCGGTCACGTCGGGGGACGCCGGGCGGGGAGCTCAGGGGTTATCCTGGAGGGCGTGGCCCCAGACATCACTGCCCACAGACCTCCATGCCCTGGTGGGCAGGCCTGCACAGGCATGTCCAGCCTGGCAGCTACCAGCCACATGTGGCTACTGCCCGGTGGCCTGGGGCACTGAGCTCGTCGACGGACACGGCCACAGGAGGCTGTGGCTACCCTGTTGGGCAGGACAGGAGGAGAGGGTGGTCCACGGGGCTCCCCCGAGCCTTTGTGCGGACATCTGGAAATTTGGAGGAAATGCTCCCCAAACTGGGGAGAAGAGGCACCCCCGACCCCGAGGAGCTGGAGGACGGTGGGTGTGGGGAGCGGGCAGGGCCAGCTGGCCTCAGGCCTCTGGACACGGTCTGGCCGTGGATTTTGTTCAGCTTGAAGGACAGAAGCGGCAACGACACCGGCTGATCCCGTGCATTTTCACCACCCTTCCCCGTCTGCGGCAGCGGGCCTGGCCAGATGCTTTGCTGTGCCCACCAACCGGGACTGCCGTTCCCTGAGCACTGAGATAGTTGTCAGCCAGGAAGGAGTCAGGCAGAGAAGGCACTGGAGGAGGGGGCTCGGGGGTGCGGTTCTCCCGGCCTTGGGTCAGGAAACCCCTGGTGGTTGGAGGGCACCTCCACCCCCCCATACTCACCACCAACATCTCAGATGCATGATCCTGGCTCTGCCCAGGAAGGCTTCTCCTGAGTGCCCTGGAAGGTCTCCCTCTTGATAGGCCAGCAGTGTTTATTTGTACAGAAATCTTGTCCCCAGACCCCGGCACCCTAGATCTGTGGCCAGTTGCCCAGAGTCTGAGGCCGCCAGGGGGGGGACAGTGAGATGCGGCCTGGGGCTGAGATGGGGGGACACCTCCCTGTGCCAAGAGCTCCTCCAGCCTCGTCTCCTCCAGGATGCTCCAGGGCCTCCGCCGCCCAAGCTGGGAACGAATGCAGAACATGAGAGGTTGCCTTCTGGGTACCTTTTAAGAGAAGGTCCTGTAGATCCTCTTAAAAGGAAAAAGAACAGTCAGGACAGGGGAGATGGGTCATTTTAGGAAGGCAAGCTGCTGGGTGTGTTTCATCCCCCCCGACGTTCCGCCGCTGCAGGGAAAGCTGCTGCAGAGGTGTGTCCGCAGGCTCAGGGCACCCGGCGCTGCCTCAGAGCAGCTCGGGAAGGGAAGCAGCTCACAAAGGGGATGCTTTTTGTCACCCATCACGGCACCTGTGTTTACATAATGTCAACAGATGGATGCTGGTTGCAGGTACACAGCTCAGACCTCTGACCGTTGTCCTGTGAATCTTCCGGGCTGTTGTGATAAAACACCACAGCCGAGGGCTTAAAACCACAGAAACGTGTTCTCCCGCGGTCTGGAGGCCAGAAGTCTGAGTCCAGGAGTGGGCATGGCTGGTTCCTTCTGGAGGCTCCAGGGACTAACTGCTCTGTGCCTCTCCAGCATCTGGTGTTTCCAGCTGTCCTTGGCTTGTAGACACATCACCCCTGCTTCTGCTGTCACTTGGCCGTCTCCCTGTGTGTCTCTGTTTTTGCTTCTTCCAAGGACACGAATCATTGCAACTAGGGCCCATTCTAATCTAACATGACCTCATCTTAACTTATCTGATTGCATCTGCAAAGATGCTATTTCCGAACGTGGTCATATTCCGAGGTTCTTGGTGGCCGTGAATCTTGGGGTGACAATGACACAACACACAGGTTCACACATCCTTCAAAACTGAGCGTGGATTCTCCGGCCTGTCTCAGCCACGATTCCAGTCTCTCGGGACCCATCTCCTGGTGGCCCCGGCCACTTTCCTGATGTGTGGATCAGGCCGGAAGGGGGCGAGGCCAACTGGGGGCTCCCTCCTTGGATGGGCCCCGGCCCCCCACCATGATAGAGACTGCTCTACGGGGCCCCAGAAGGTATGCAGCCGCGGGGGACCGTGTCCGCATCACGACGCCTCCATCTAGAAACCCGAGCTGTCGGGGAGGGACGAGCATCCTCGGAGAACGGGCAGCCCCTCCACTTCTCGCCCTGGGCTTGCGAGGAAGCAACCTCGCCGTGGACAAAAATCCTTTCACCTGGAGTCGAAACTCCATGGAGAGGATAAACCATGTTCCCCCCACGTCTGGCTTTCAGAACCGATGCCACTCACAATATGAAAAATGTCGGCTAGCCGGCTGGAAGCAGCACATGGTAAAAAGGTTAGTCCCCGAACCTTGGGCTCCAGCCCGTCACCCTGCCCCCACCAGAACACAAAGCCTTTTCTTTCTCCAGCTGGAAACGCGCACGGCCCGTGAATGCAAAGAGCTCTTTCAACGTTAGATTTTAAATTATTTGAATTAAATCTGGGATCCTTCCGGGCCCTGCGTGCTCCGGGTTATTTATCACTGGCTAAATGCAGAGGTCTGCAGGGCCTCTCCAGGGACGGCCCTCACTTAGACGCTGCCTCTGAAATGTTATAAACTATTTAAAACCGAAAGCTTGGCCGTGTCCGGCTTGTCGGGGTGGGGGGGGGGGCAGCGTGCAAACTCTGCTCTCCCGAGCTCCCTGGGAAAACGGGCGACTCACCACTCTACACGCTTGTTCATTTGCTCCGCTTTTCCTCTGGGTAATCACTTTAATACACTTGAAAATAAACCTTTTCCCCACTGAGGCAGGGTGATTTTTTTCTCCTATTTAGCAAACATTGATTTTTTTTTTTCCTCCCCCCAGTGTCCTGCCTGCATGAAGCTAACAAGCCTCCTTTGTTCCCGAGCGCCGGCCCCGCCCCCTGCCGCTCCCCCGCCACCGTCCCAGATCTCGAGGCGGTTCCAGCGGGGCGCCAGCAGGGGGCGGGAGACCTCTTTTTTGAGGGCCGCACGAGTGGGGGTGTGGCGGGCAGCTCCGAGGCTCTGGGGCCAGGGAGGCCTGCGCGGCTGGTGGATGCAGGGGCTGGGCGGGGGGGAGGGCGACGGGGGGGGGGGGGCGCCCTAGGTCCCCTGGGGATGTCCTAGGTCAGGACACAGCGTTTCGATGCAATAAGAAGTGGCCGCGGCGGTGTTTGACCTAAGTCAGGCTGCCAGGAGGGGCCCAGAAGAGGCGGCTCCCAGCCCCGGTGCTCCCGCCAGCTGATCTGTGCCCCCTGCTCTCCCCAGGTGGCCGCACACCCTTTTCCCCTTAAACTCCATCAGTGCCCTGAGCTGCCAGGCATCAGGCGACATCCCTGCTGAGCGGAGGAAACCAAGGCTGGAGAAGCCGTGCTGGGGTCTGAGCTGCCCGCCGGCGACCCTCTGCCCCGGTCCTGGTGCTCTGGTCAGTGCCCCGGGCAGGCAGCCTCCAAGATGGCCCTCGATGACCCCATCTCCCGGCACGTGTGCCTTTAGTAACACCATCCCCTGGTCGGCACTGGGCTGACTCGCTTCTGACTCGCTTCTGAAGCAGCAGAGGTGATGAGACATCACTCGCGAGATCAGGTTATAAAGGTGCTTCTGTCCTGGGTGTCCCCCCTCCCCCACCCAGGATTGCTCTAAGGGAAGCCAGCTGCCATGTCATTGCGAGGCTTCCTGGGAAGACACCCGTGGCGAGGGACCGAGGCCTGCCGACAGCCATGTGTGTGAGCTGGGAAGCGGAGCCCTCCTCACCTCTCTGCCCGGTCTTCAGATGAGACCGCAGCCCGGCCAGCAGCTGGCTGGCCACCTGATGAGGGGCCCCGAGCCACTGCTCCAGGTGAACCATGCCCAGATTCCAGACCCATGGAGCTGTGAGATAAGAAGTGTATGTTGTGTAAGGCCCTTGGCTGTGGTCCTTTGTCACAGTAGGAGGAGATGGATATGGCAGGTGTTGCCATTCTAACCACGCCCCCCTCTGACTTTCCACATGGATGTTTTATAACACCTGGCAAGGAGAGAGACCCTTTAGGACTTGCTCCATCATCTCTCAAAAATGGGGCCTCAGAATTTGTCCATTTCTTCTAGGTTGTTCATTTTATTGCCATAGAGTTGCTTGTAGTAGTCTCTTATGAGCCTTTGTATTTCTGTGGTGTCAGTTGTAACGTCTCCTTTTTCATTTCTGATTTTATTGGTTTGAGCATTTTCCTAAATGCCCATCAACAGATGAATGGATAAAGAAGATGTGGTGTGTGTGTGTGTATATATATATATGTAATATTCCATTGCATATGTATATATATATATATATATATATATATGCAATGGAATATTACTCAACCATAAAAAAGAATGAAATAATGTCATTTGCAGCAACATGGATGGACCTAGAGATTATCATGCTAAGTGAAGTAAGTCAGACAGAGAAAGACAAATACCATATGATATCACTTACATGTGGAATCTGAATCTGAAAAGATGATACAGATGAATTTATTTATAAAACAGACTCACAGACACAGAAAACAAACTTATGGTTACCAAAGGGGGAAGGTGGGGGAAGGGATAAATTGGGAGATTGGGATTGACATATACACACTACTATATATAAAACGGATAAACAACAAGGACCTACTGTATAGCACAGGGAACTCTACTTAATACTCTGTAATATCCTATATGGGAAAAGAATCTGAAAAAGAATGAATACATGTGTATGTATAACTGAATCACTTTGCCGTACACCTGCAACTAACACAACATTGTAAATCAACTCTACTCCAATATAAAATAAAAATTAAATTAAAAAAATGGGGCCTCAGACCCCGGTAGCTCCCTCCACACTGTAAACGTGTGCAGACTTCCCTGCGTGGTCCTGAGTCAGAGTCTGGCCCTTGACACACCAAGCACGTGGAGAGGGGTACACGGGGAATATCAACCATGGCTTCGTTTGTGATAGTTTAAAAAAATCTGAAAAACCTCAATAACTGAAAAATTATTAAATGGAAAAACGTCAGTGGAGATTGTACAGATGAATTAGGTCAAGTGGATGACAGTCACCGAGTGGCCGTGAGAAGGTCAAGGCCGCGCTCCGCGGGCTCACGGACAAGGGTGCGATGCTCCCCAGGGGAGGGCAGAACAGCACGTGTGGCTGCATCCATTTTACAGCAAAAGCCTATTTCCCGGTGTTTCCACAGGTACTTGTGCCTAGAAAACATCTGGAAGATTCAGACCCAGTGGTGACCGTGGCCACATTTGGAGAAACACCGGTGGCGGAGGTGGTGAGAAGGGGTCTTTCTCTGTCACTTTACAGGGTCCATTGCCATAATGTTTCCAGTCAAAAGCCTGTTACCTTTAGAGCAAAGTCAGAAGAATGAAAGCAAAAGGGATGGAACGCATGGCGAGGCCGTCGCTCTCCTGCCGCGGCTGATGGAGCCTCTCGGGCTTGCCCAACAGTGACCAGAGGCCAGCTCCAGGGCTGTCTCCAGTCTGTCCACTTCCGCTGCCTCTGACAGGGTGCAGGGTGGGCAGGGTGCCCATGGCCCACACCACGCACATGCATCGTCCCAGAAGGAGACACGACGGGGCCCCAAGGTTTCCAAGTCCAGGAGGAGAGAGGACTGAACTGCCCGTGAGTGTGTCCCCCGTCCCTCTGGAGACAGGTGAGGCCCCTGGCCGGCCCTCTGGCTGCCCTCTCCTCGGACCACCTCTCCCTCCCCTCTGCCCCCGCCCCCCGCCTCCTGGGAGAGGTGCCTGGCATCGCAGCATGTCTGGGCTCTCTCGCCCCTTCTCTGGATCCAGGTTGGATGCATAGTTAGGTGACGCCAAGGCTCCAGGAACCGGCCAGTGGACTGTGAGTGCTGAGTCGCTGATGGCCTGGCCTCCGGCAATCCGGCCCTCAGAGTAACTCTCCTGCTCCCTTCCATGCAGGGATGACAGGACAGCCCCTGCTATGGGCTGAATGTGTCCCCCCACCCCCCGCCAATTCCTATGTTGAAGCCCTGACCCTCAGGGCAGTGGTACTTGGAGGTGGGTTCTTTGGGAGGAGATTAGGGTGAGATGAGGTCATGAGGATGGGGCCCATGATGGGATTAGAGCCCTTAAAACAAGAGGAAGATTCACCAGAGTTAGCCCTCTCGGCCCCATGAGGACACAGCGGGAGCCCGGGAAGCAGGACCTAGCTGGGAACTGACCCGGATCTCAGATCGCCTGCCTCCAGAGCGGTGAGGACTAGGTGTCTGCTGTGTGAGCCGCCCAGCCTGGGGTACTCAGTTATGGCAGCTGAGCTATGAGGGCAACCCCCCAGGTGGCAGTCCCGGGTCTCTGGACCACGCTGGGCTGTGCTGGGAAGGCCAACAAACCTGCATCCACGTCCCTGACGCGTGGGCTTGGGCCACGCGGTTAGAGTTCCTGACGTCCGACACCCACCCGACACCCCCATCGGGAGAGGCGATCCTGAGGGGCTGCCTTTCCCAGCCTGCCGAGGTCCGTGGGCCCCTCGCAGAGCCCTGGAGCTGTTGCAGGGGTCCCCTGTCCTGTTGGAGACAGAACCTGGATCCCCAAAACCTCAGTCTTGGGGTTGCAGCCACACCTGTCCCGGGGCGGGGGTCCACCTCTCTGCCCAGCATGTGCCCAGGTGGGGCTCATCACCTGTCCAGGGAGGCCGGCTGTGTCTCCTGCCGGTTGGGGGCTGGGTGGGGCTGGTCCCCTCCCTCCGGCCACAGAGGCGCGTGTCCTCTGAAGCTGTGACCGGTCTCCACGGCGTCAGCAGCCTAGATGCTTATGAGGCTTGATGGGCCAGCCTGTCACAGCACCCTTGACCGCAGATGACTGGCCGCAAGCCGCAGAAGCAAACGCTACAATAAGGCGGCCAGATAGTAAACAGTATGCACAGGGAGGGGCCAGGAAGGGCCCTCCACCCTTCACTCCCACCGGCATGCAAAAGCCTGTTGTTACTTTGGAACGAAATGACCAGGGACCTGTCACAGCACCGGTCAGGAGGGGGTGTGTGAGGTGGCGCAGAGAGGATTAGACACGTGAGCGGGGAGGTGGGGACGCGCTGGGGCCGGGGTGGGGAGCAGGAGCCCGGCAGCCGGAGCAGGGGCCCCACGCTGCCCCCTCCATGGACCTGCACCTAGAGGTGGCCCAGAGTCAGGCTCTTGCCCGTCTGCGAGGTGGGGACCCTAGACCTCCAGGCCCCCCGGAGCCCCTGGGGAAATGCTGGTGGTGCTAGGCTGGGGGCAGCAGAGGGAGGCCGTGGTCACACCGGGCACCTCTGCAGGGGAGCGGCCCTCCCGGCTGACATCTGCTGAAGCGTCTGGGGCAGGGGGCAGCTCTGACCCTCAGGTAGCCTGCTCCTGGCTCTGACCGTGGTGGGGGGGGGGGGCTCGTGAGACCCACTTAGAAGGAGGAGGGGAGGGGAGCTGCCCCAGGTGAAGTCTGAGGCCCCTCCACATTCTCCTACCATCACTGCCCACCCCCAACCCACCTCCACCCAGATGAGCGACGAACAAGGAAAGCCGTTGCCCTCGGGCCGTGGACACACCCACAGGGGTCCCACTATGACAGGTGAGGGGTGATCAGCCTCAGATCCTCTCCCACAGCCCTGGGGGCACTTGGCCCCTGAGCCACCAACGCCCCCAATTCAATGCATGACCAAGAGCTCCTGGAATGCAAGACAAACCCCACCGCCAACCAGCCCTGCACGGGGTCTCCCCAGGGCTCTGCCGGAGGACTCTGGGCGGGCCTGAGCAGCCGTCACAGCGGAAAGTGAGGCAGGCAGGGTGGGAAGGACGGGAGCCCACGGGGTGGGGTGGGGAGGGTTGCGGGCCCCACCCTGGAAGCACGGACCCAGAGAAGCAGCTGTGGGAAGACTCTGGGTGCGCCCGCAGGACAGGGCGAATGTTGACGGACGTGAGACGGTCCAGTGGAAGGCTGCGCGTAGTTACAGGTCATCCCCAAGAAGCGTAGCGAAGTATCAGCAGGGCTTAGCCAGGTAGCGCCAGGGGTACTTTTTATCCGCTTTGTAATGCTGTTCTTGTGTTTTCCAAAGTTTCTCCAACAAAAATATACTTTTTAAACATTTTCTAAGTGCTCAGGACCAGGGTTCCATGAGAGTGAGGGGCAAAAAGCTGGGGTGGGGGTAATTGGTGGTCTGGCCTCAGACGGCCTCGCCCCCAAATGGGTCTGCGTCGCTCGACCCCTCAGTGGCGTGTCCACTAAGCGATGCAGGACCGTGGACGGCCCCACCAAGGGCTGCCTAGCTGAGCTCCCCAGAGCACGTAAGCCGGCTGCCAGCTCCTTCCTTCCGCTCCGCGAACACTGACTTTCACTGGTGTCACGTCGGCCGAGGTGGGCCAGGCCTGCCCCATCCGCTCCAGTTCAGTGAGCCAGCCTCACGGGAGGCTGAGAGAGGAGCGACCTAGGGGTGTCATTTCTGCCCCAGCTGGCTGGAAGAGGACAGCAGAGCAGGCAGGACTCACGGGTGCCGTGCTGGCAACTGTGGGGACCCCAAAGGCTCTGCTGAAGCCCAAAGGTCACCAAGAACGGAGGTGGACATAGACAAGACCGGATGTTCAGTTCAGTTGCTAAGAAAGGAAAGGCAGATGGGAGGGCGGGAGGGACGGGAGGCGGGGAGATAATTAAATAGGAGGTTAGATGGGTGGAGGGATGGATTGGGTGGGTAGATGGAAGGAAGGATGGATGGACGGATGGATGGATGGATGGATGAATGGTTGGGTGGGTGCGTGAATGGATGAATGGATGGATGGATGGATGGATGGATGGATGGATGGACAGACAGATGGATGGATGGATGGACAGACAGATGGATGGGTGGATGGGTAGATAGATGTGTGGGTGGGTGGATGAGTGAATGGATGGAAGGATGAACGGTAGATGGATGGGTAGATGGATGAATGGAGGGGTGCGTAGGAGACACAAGTTCCGTCTGAGAGAGTCCAAGGGGCTAGGTTCCCAGGAAAAGCGCTCAGGGCTCTGGGCTCCTCTGGGAACGCCTGGGGCAAAGAGGTGGAAGAGGAACCATTCCCGGGGGCACCTGCAGTCACCCATGGCCCCTGGGCTCCCACAAGCCCCCTCTAACACGTACATTGCCCTCTCTCTTGCCTGAGCAGTGCCCATCTTGCCATCTACAGAGTCACCCTGTTCCTTCAGGCTGCCAGCTAACACGGGGCCAGGCCCTCAGCAAGCAGGATAAGGCCACCAGATGTCAACCAGTACTAATAAGTCCAGTCTGCTGGTCACTAATTGGTCGAGGCTCTGGGCGTCGGTGACAGATGGAATGAGGGACGATGGGACAGACAGGGAAACCTGGCCCAGGGCTTGGGTGGCCCAGGCTCAGTAGCCAGGGCAGTGGGAAGCAGGGGTGCCCAGCAGACCCAGGGCTACCCACTCCCAAGTCTAAACGCCTGGCAGCCGCCCAAGGCTGCCCAGTCGCCGTCTACCTCCCATCGAGGGCGTGGGCCTGGGGGCCGTGTGGGAGCTGGACGGCTGCTGGGTGTGACTGCTGGGGCAGAACCAGAGCGAGCCCTCCTGCACAGGACGGAAACAAGTGCCCTGCGGAGTAATCACAGCGTGAGCCTTGCCCTGCGGAGGGAGATGGAGTTATGGCCAGTTCTCCCATAAACTCGTTCAAGCGATTTACGAGGCATGGCCGGCATGGGGTGGGGGTAGGGCGGCCCTGGAGGGAGACTTCTAGCTGGGTTGGGAGAGGGCAGCCCTCCCTGGGTTAATAGCAAACACCCCCCCGCCCCCCGCAGCGAACGCTCAGAACATCGCATCCCTTGAAGGGGCCAGGACAGCTGCGGCCATCGACATGGACACCTGCACCGAGATGCACGGGGCCCCTCCCAGACGTCCTGAGCCAGGCGGCCGGAGGGATGGGCGGCAGACGGGGAAGGGGAAGGAGGCTGAGCAGAGGATACCGGGCACCTGAGCGCCACGGGGTGGAATCTCTGTCCCGGGGCGAGCTTGAAACCAACGCAACATCACGTAGCTCATAAACCCACTGGTTTTCTTGGTGCCCACGTGGTGTCACCCCCCAGGGAGTATCCCACTTCTTGGGGGTGGGGTCCTCAGAGCCTTCCTGCCTCTCCAGGTGATGGACAGTCTATGAGCCGGTTCAGACACTTGTATCGGTACGCAGAAGCCTTCCCCGAGCCTGGGGCGGGGCTCCGACAGCAGATGCAAGAATGCGGCAGGGGAGCTGGCCCAGCGGCCAGAAGAGAACTGGTTTGCCCAAGCGCACAGAGACAAGCAAAGTGGTGACCACTTCCCCGGGGCCTGCTCTGCCGGGCGCGTGGCACCCAATGGCCGTGACCGTCGTGGGTGGTCAGGAGTGGCTGGGGTCCCAGACCCAGGGTGAAGGGCTGCACTTCTCCCAGGCTCATCAGGGAGAGTGAAAACATTTAGGAAAAGGGGTCCTGGAACTCCTTGGATGGCTTTGCTGGGATCCTCCGCCCTGATGGATGGCCCAGCTTTCACAGCTCTGTCCTCGAGGGTCTGAGCTTGTCTGGGATGGGCAACGGTCACAGGGGGACAGAGAACTGCCCGTTACAGGTTTGGCAACTGGTGGAGGGGCCTGGACTTACCCTGCTGGCTGTCGTACACGCCGGGCCTGCAGAGAACGGGGAGGGGGCTGCGTGTGCCCGTGGGACCTGCACCAGGTCTGGCCAGCTGTCCCGGGACATTGTTACACATTGTGCTGTGTGCTGTCACAGCTGCGGGGTGCGGTGAGGCCTCAGAACACCCCCCCCCCCCACCCAGCTGGTCAGTCCGAGCTTTGCATGAACGTTTGTCCTTCCCCCTGCTCTGTCCCCCTGCAAATGTCCGTGCCCCAGCCAGCGCTGGGCCCCCAGGACACACTGAAGGGCCCCGCCCCTGCGTTTGACCTCTGCACCCAGCATGGTTACATCTCCACCCACGTGGGCCACTTTTAGGGCCAAAATTGAAAAAGCTTGAGGTCACACTCCTGATTCAGCCGGGAGTGTTTGGCAACAATGGGAAAGTTCTAGCAAAGCCTGAGAAGCCGAGTGCATAGGGCTTTTGTGATGTAAGCAAGCTGGAACCCCCAAGACACGGCGCCCTAAGGACCGTCCTTGACCCAGCAGCCTCCAGGCACACGTGCTCCCCTGAACGCTGGGCCCCAAATCTTAGAGGCCCACACAGTGGTAGCTGTGGTTCTGGGCTGTGTAGTCTGGGGGGTGCGTCTTCTCCCAGCGTCAACCCCGGCGTGCATCTGATTCCAGAGGTGTCCTTTGCGGGAGAATCTCAGTGATACCAAGTCTTTATCTACTCCCCCGAGTCTGAGCCCCAGGGGTTCCAACAAAGCTGCACGTCCAAGTCACTGGTCTACACCACGTGTCTATAACACACACCCACGCCGCGCATCTACCCTACATGACAACACTTTTTCACTTTTTGCTGGTGGGTTTAGAAGGGTTGGCAGGACATGCAGAGACGGCCACCCGCAGAGGGAGGTGAGGGGACCTGGAGGGGAGCTGGTCTCCTGGGAAAGCTTTCTGGTTGGGGAGGAGCTGGCCTGGAGGGTGATTTCGGACGTGACAGAACACCAAGTGAGCATTTTGTTCTCCAAGACCGGCTCCACCTTCCTCAAGAAAAAAGTCAGCCCTGGTTCCCTAGTCTGAGCTCCCTCCCAGTTTCTCCCCCTGAAACCAGCCCAGGGTGTGATTGCAGGGCTGCTGGAGGGGTTCTCCGGGAGGCTGGAGTGGGCGCCCCCTGCCCTCATGGGCTTGGCTAAACCTGTAGCCTCACTGCCCTCCCGGCCTCACTCTTAGCCTCAGACTTGGTGACCTGGTCACTTCTGACAGCGCGTCAGTGGGCTTGGCCAACTGTGTCACAGGCCCAAAATAGAGACGTCCGGGGCTCCAATCAGGGCTGCCCCCCCGATGAAACCTCAGATCCCTGTCTTCACAGGCCACTGGGTTCCCAACCCACAACCACTGGATATTGTTTGTGACAGCACTTCCGGGGCTGCAGAGAGCCAGGAGGGCCCTTGACCTCAAGCCAGAGCAGGGGTACATGTGTCTGGAGAGAGAGCCAATAGGCCCAGAGGGCTCTTCTTAGCAGCTACCCTGTGAGACAGAGTCAGGGTTCATGAGGTAAAGAGCAGAGAAATCCCTGAGAGCTTCCTGGAGGAGTCTGCATTCCAAAACTATGTTCTGAGTGCTTGCTGTATCGGAGTCCTGGGCATTGCTCCTCCAACCCGGACCTCTGCCTGGTGCTTGGTCTTCCCCTTTAGCAAAGAGAAGTGTGTTTGTCACCCTCCAAATGGCAGCTCCCTCCAAACAGAGGGCCAGAGATGCCAGTTTTATGGGCTGGCCCAGGCTGGGCTGTTTCGCTGGCTCCAGGCTCCACAACAGGCTGCTCAACACGGCCCATGGGAACAGCCGGACTTCCCCTTTGGAGTCTCACCAGGTGGGGGCGGGGGCAGAGACTCCAAGCCCCCAGCCCCAGAGGCCCTCTGATGCTGGCTGAGGACAGTGGTTGCCTTGGCTGGATTGTTACATATGGGGCGTCATTCCTGAAAAGGCCTCAGCAGCCCGGGCTTCCTGAGAGGAGAGCAGATCTGCGGCTGGGGATGGAGGGCTCTCGGGGACTGGCCGTCTGCTAGCCCTGCCTGGGAGACGCCCCGAGAACCGTGGAATCCTGTGCCCTCGAAACTTCCAGAGGAGCCTCATATGTCACAAAGTGGCCCAGGAGGCTTCCATCTTCATTTTGGTGAAGTGCGGATGAGGATGCCACAGGCATGTTTAACCCACACGTGTTAGATTCTCCAGCTGTGATTTTTGACAATGGGTCCGGGCTCTGTAAGGCAGGCCTGTCTGGAGAGATTGGCCCCCGCCACGTCGTCCACTCCATTGTGGGGCACCCCAAGTTCAAGATGCCTTCTGCGGGGGCCAATCAGAAGAAGTACTTTGTGGGAGAAGAGGCCCTGCACAGGAACGAGGTCTTACACCTGCACTACCCCATCGAGCGAGGCCTGATCACAGGCTGGGACGACATGGAGAAACTCTGGAAGCATCTCTTCGAGTGGGAGCTGGGGGTCAAAGCCAGCGACCGGCCGGTGCTCATGACGGAGCGCTCACTGAACCCCAGGGAGAGCCGGGAGAAGACGGCCGAGGTGATGTTTGAGAGCTTCGATGTGCCCGCCTTCTACCTGTCGGACCAGGCCGTGCTGGCCCTCTACGCCTCGGCCTGCATCACGGGCCTGGTGGTGGACAGCGGGGACGGGGTCACCTGCACCGTCCCCATCTTCGAGGGCTACTCCCTGCCCCACGCCATCACCAAGCTCTACGTGGCGGGGAGAGACATCACGGAGCACCTCACCCGGCTGCTGCTGGCCAGCGGGAGGACCTTCCCGTGCGTGCTGGACAAAGCCCTGGTGGACGACATCAAGGAGAAGCTCTGCTATACGGCCCTGGAGCCGGAGAAGGAGCTGTCGCGGAGGCCGGAGGAGGTGCTCAGGGAGTACAAGCTGCCCGACGGCAGCATCATCCGTATCGGGGACCAGCTGTACCAGGCGCCCGAGGCCCTGTTCTCGCCCGAGCAGCTGGGCATCCAAAACCCGGGCCTCTCCAAGATGGTCTCCTGCAGCATCACCAAGTGTGACGCCGACATCCAGAATATGCTCTATGGGGAGATTGTGCTGTCCGGGGGCACCACGCTCTTCCGGGGGCTGGATGACCGTCTTCTGAGGGAGCTGGAGCAGGTGGCTTCCAGAGGGACCCCCATCAAGATCACAGCGCCGCCCGACCGCTGCTTCTCCACGTGGATTGGCGCCTCCATCGTCACCTCCCTGAGCAGCTTCAAGCAGATGTGGGTCACCTCTGCAGACTTCAAGGAGTTTGGGACGTCCGTGGTTCAGAGAAGGTGCTTCTGAGGGGCCCCGCGCGCGGGGTGGCTGCAGTGGGAAGGGAGCTCACCACTTGGCATCCGCGGGATGTTCAATAAAGGACAAAATGGTGCAGCCTTTGGCCATGTCGGGCTTGGTTCATTCTCGGGGGCACCAGAATAATTTCTGACCCTGGTGGGGAATCTCTTTTCAGTGGTTCTGTCCTCCAGCCCCGTTTCTCCCGAGAAAGCCCTGGGTCATGAGTTGAGTGTCCATCTGTAGAGTTTGTGCCCAAAGCAGGGGCCAAGGCCTCCTGCCCAGAGCCTGGACTCTGCATTTTAAACCTGTGTCTTAGGTGGGTCGGGAGTGGGGGCAGGAGCAAGCAGGAATGCTGCCCTGTTCTGAGGTCACGAAATCCCCCCCTGGGAAAGCACCATAGGGCATCACTCTGCCTTTATGGGGCCGGGCAGCTGAGTGGAATGGAGCCCCTGTCCCGGGCGGGTGGGGACGGTCAGGAGCAGAAATCGCCGTCTGCTTAAGGCTCTGCGAAGCTCCTGCTCCCGGTGGGAGCTTAAGAATCAGGGCTTGATTATTGTGATGTTTCTACTTTCAAAGATGTTTACAGCCCTGTTTGGGGGTAAATATTGGAGACAAAGTTAATGGCCATCAGTAAAATCACATTTGAATAAATTATGCATACAGGGAATTTTTCCACATCGATGGGGTGGAACTCTCTCAAAATATTACTGGAGAGAAGTGGAAAATACAGAGATGCCCCTGGGCAGTGGTGCTGCTAGTATGTTTACATGACATTTAGCCCAAGGACAGACCACCAACCAATGGACTTGCAGACACCTTGAGGCTGGGTTTCTCTCTCCTCTTTTTGGAGAAAAGGAACAGGGCAGTGGAATTTTTTTGTTGTTTTTGTTTTTAAGAAACAAAACAGAACTGCCTTTGCACTAAATTAGTGACTTGGACTTTTGCACAGTGAAGACAGGCTGTGACACTCTGGATGTCTTGGTGTACGCGAACACACATGGCACACACATCGCAGACTCTCACGCAGGACTTCAAACTTCTGCTGAAACCTTGGGGTCAAGGAACATTTCATTAGGCTGTGTTGTCCCCACCCGTCCCTTCCCCTTGCTCATTTGGATGTCACCTCTCTTTAATTCTCCTGCGCCACCGTCTTTGATTCACCCAGGATGTACAGTTTACAATCAGAAAAGAGCAAACGGAAGGATTTTCTCTCTTGGTGGAATATGCAGAACTTGGCATGTGTGTATATATAAATATATAATATATATAAATATATACTAACTTAAAAATCAAATTCCCCGACATACATTTTTTTTAAATCTGTGCCAAAAATGTGTTTTCAGAGAAAATCTTATTTTCATACTCAGACTTTGTATTGTCACTCATTTGTACAAGTGCGCTTCCTTACAGCACGGTCCCTGTTCCCGCAATTTGGAAGTGTCACGCACACAAAAAGACTCTACAAAAGACTGGCTTCCCTTCTTCCTGTGACCTTGACCTCTCCCCCAACTTCCTAACACTTATTAATTTATGAAACTGTTTTTCTCAATGCAGTTTTGTTTTGTGTGTCCATTGGATTACAAACTTTATTAAAAAATACAGAACAACAACAACAAAAATACAGAGATACCTTTATAAAATGAATTCCCCCTTTTTTGTTAAAGAAAGCAATGGCACTTCCCCATGTATACCTGTGCACGTTGGTATGTACATATATAAGTGAATATGTGTTTTTATGGGGTTATAATCCATAAAGAAAAGAACAGAAGGGTAGACACCACGGGTTGGTGGGGGAAGGAAGGAAGGAATGAGAGGTAGTACAGAGGGAGGGGAAATCTTACTTTTAGGAAATTTTACTGAAGAAATTCATCCTGAATGAAATAAACCCATCTATCTAAATTGTGTGTGTTTGTGTATTTAATGTTTGCCTGGTATATCTTTTCCCATGTGTTTACCTTCAAACTGCTTATGTCATATTTGAAATGTGCATATAGTGTATTGGAAGATAGCATATAGCTGGGTTGTTTTTTAAAAAAATCCACCAATTTCTGTCTTTTAATTGGCATTTGTAGACGGTTTACATTTAAGGTAATATGTTCCATCTTAAGTCTGCCATTTTATTGTTTCCTGTTTCCTCTGTTTCCTTTTTCTCACCTTTGAAACCGTGCCCCATAGGGTTAACAGAAACTGGTGACTAACAGAAATTCTTGGGCTAGTCTTACAGCTTGTTAAAAATCCCTCTGCTGGTAGCCTGCCTTCACTTAATTATGCTATTGCAAATTGCATACCCTACAAGATTCATGTAGCGCAAACAATAAGATGTTTGCCCGAGTTGTTTGCCAGAAAGTTAGAGTCAGCTGTGTCTAGTTCAAGCTCGAGCCGGCTAAGACTAGTTGGGACCACTGACCCTAAAACTGGGCCTGTGCAGGTGTCCGATGAGTGACCTTTTGACGTCAGGGGGCCCAAAACTCCACCCTCGGATCATACTAAGCCCCAACATTTTTGAACACACATCCCATGAGGAAGCATGTAACTCAGATATGCCTGCACAGGACACCGTTTACCTCACCTTTTCCCAACCTCCAATCACCTTTCCCCATGCCTAAGCCCACCCTGCTTCTTTATCTCATAAATATCTCAAGCCCCCGGCCTTTGGCGGGGGGCTGTGGGGAGGTGGATCTGAGGCTGGTTCTCCCATCTCCTCGCTTGGCTGCCTTGTGAATAAGCCTTTTCTCTGCTGCAAACTTCGGCATCTCAGCGTTTAGCTTGCTGTGCTTTGGGCAAATGATCCTGGTTCGGTAATCCCTTCCTCTGGGTTACTAGAACACTTTTTAGGATTCCATCTTGATTTATTGCTAAGGTTTTGAGTGTACTGCTCTGTATTGATTTCTTGGTGATTGCTCTGAGTAAACATGACCACCCACTGGTAATAACGTTTTTACCACTTGGAGTGAAGTGTATTTAGGTCTCTTTACCCTCCCAACTTTTAAATAGAATTGTCTTAAGTTTTTCCTTCAACCCTCAAAGGATTTCAGAAACTCATGAGAATAGTCTAATATGATTACCACTATTTTTACCCAATCCCATGTTCTTTTGCCCTTTCTGGAGTTCCGAGCCACCTTTTGGCCCTGTGCTATTATTTCTTTTTTTTTTTTTTTTTTTTTTAGAGAACTTCCCTTAGCAGTTCTTTAAGGGTAGGTTTACTAGCAACAAATTCTCTTAGTTGCCAACATCTGAGAATGTCTTTACTTCCCCATCATCCCTGAAGGATATTTTTGCTGGATATAGAATTCACAGTTAACCATTTTCTTTCAGCACTTGAAGACTATTGTGCTGGTTCCTTCTCCATGGCCTCTGTGGTTTCAGATCAGAAATCTTATTATTTGATCCGTGTTTCCCTACAGGTAACGCGTTATTTCTCTCCGGCTGCTTTCAAGAGATTTTCATTGTCTTTAGTTTTCAGAAGTTTCATTATGATGTGTCTTGGCGTGGATTTCTTTGGCTTTATCCTACTTGAGATTTATCCAGCCTCTTGAATCTGCAGACATGTCCTTTGTCAAACTTGGGAAGGTTTGTGCTATTTATTTCTTCTAATATTTTTACAGTCTACTCACTTTTCTATCCTTCTGGGTCTCTGAGGATACCAAAGTTTGCAATTTTGTTTTTGTCCCAAAGGCCCCTGAGACTTTGTTCATCATTTTCCAGTCTACTCTGTTTTCAGATTGGGTAAATTCTATTCACCTGTCGAGAAAGTCGGTGCTTCTACCCTCTGTCATCACACACTATTTTTGAGCCTTTCCAACACATTTTTATTTGAGTTATGTTTTTCAGTTTGATAATTTCCACTTGGTTCTCTTTTTATAACTTCTAATTATTTGCTGAGAGTTTCCATTTTTGCATTTGTCTCAAGGGAATTTGTCATTGCTTGCTGAAATGTCTCTATGATGGTTGCTTTAAAACCTTTACCCAGATAACCTCAACATCTGGTTCATCTCCATCTGCTCTGACAATCACATCTGCTGTTTGTCTTTTCTCATTCACATTACGATTTTCCTGGCTCTTGGTACGATAAGTGATTTTTTATTTTACCCGGGACATTTGGAATATCCTGAAACTCTGGATCCTATTTAATCTTTCTGTGGCAGGCAGTCCCCCTGTGGTGGTGGAACATGAGGGCTGGGTGTGTGGGTGTGTTCAGTTTTCCAGGGGGCCCCACTGACACCTCCCCAGCAAGGTGGCCACTACTCACACAGCCTTCTTACAGACAGGTGGGGTGGAGGCTCAGCTCCCTTCTCAGCCCCACTAACCCTTCTTGCCTCGCTGCCCCTGAGTGGGGTTAAATGCTCAGCTCTCTGCAGGGCCCCAGTGACACCAGGGGAGGGGAGGCAGAGTGTCAACTAGCTCACCTCCCCCTGCCACCTTCCGTCGTGTTCATGCTGGGTGAGGCGGAGGGTCAGACCCCTGCAGGACCCCACAGACACCAGGGGTGGGGGTGAAGCAGGGCTGAAAAGACACTGCCCACACCACCTCCTCCAGTCTCGTTGCTGCTGGATGTGGCTGGGCCTCAGTCCATCCCTGGACCCCACCAACACTACCCCAGCATGGGAACTGGAGCCCCTGGAGGTGGGCAGTGGGTGGAGTGGTGCGTTAGATCAACTCTCCACTCTGCCCACTGAAACCACAGGGGTGGGGCATGGTGTTTGGCATTTGGCTGGAGGAGGAGGACATTCCCCAAAGGCATTCTATTGTTAGGTCACACTTTGCCCAAGGGAACAGGATTTACTTGGAGTGTTTTGTCTGTGCCTGTTAGAGATTTGGGGTTGGAGGCCTCTGTGGTGCCCTGTGGGGATATATGGATGATGATAAGGAAGCCCAGGGAGCCCCCCAAGCCCTCAGGCCTCAGCAGCCTACCACCTTCCTGCCTTCCAGACACTTCCTGTGCTTGCTTGTTGTGTTACTACCAGGACTTTTAGTTGTAAGAGGGAGGACCTGGAGGAATGGGGCTCCTGGGTAATGTTTTTATTTCATTCCATCATACCTGAAGGTCACAGGGGAACTTGGAGAAGGCCACTGGACCCACCCTCAACACCTTCCCTTTCAGGGTCACTGTTTTACAGGCGAGAACGTCAAGGCTCGGGGAGCTGGGGGCAGAGCGCAGCCCAGATTCCCAGTCCAGGACTCTTTCTCCACCAGTCTCCACCCAAGACTGTCCTTGTGTTACCAAACTACACCTTAAAGAAAATAACTAACACCTCTTTTTATTTTTCTATTCAAGATATTCTGCTTCCCTAGAGGGGTGGGATAGAGAGGATGGGAGGGAGGCTCAGGAGGGAGGGGATATGGGGACTTGTTTATGCATATGGCTGATTCGCTTTACTGTACAACAGAAACTAACAGTATTGTGAAGCAATTATACTCCAATAAAGAGCTATTAAAAAATAAAATAAAATAAAACAAAAAAAAGGATACTCTGCTTCTCATATGGTGGCTGCTGCTACTGCTGCTATTGCTATGGTGGTAATGATGTGGGTGATGGTGCTGCTGCTGATGGGGGTGGTGTTAATTACCATGGTGGTGATGATGATGATGATGATGATGGTGATGATGGTGACGGTGATGATGATGATGATGATGATGGTGATGGTGATGATGGTGATGATGGTGATGATGATGATGTGACGGTGATGATGATGATGATGGTGATGGTGATGATGGTGATGGTGATGATGGTGACGGTGATGATGATGATGATGATGGTGATGGTGATGATGATGATGATGGTGATGGTGATGGTGGTGATGATGGTGATGATGGTGATGATGGTGGTGGTGATGATGGTGATGATGGTGATGACGGTGGTGGTGATGATGGTGATGACGGTGGTGGTGATGATGGTGATGATGGTGGTGGTGATGATGGTGATGATGATGGTGATGGTGGTGATGATGGTGATGATGATGATGGTGATGGTGTTGATGGTGATGATGATGGTGATGATGATAATGCTGATGATGATGATGGTGACAGTGATGATGAGGATGATGATGATGATGGTGATGATGATGATGGTGGTGGTGATGATGATGGTGATGATGGTGGTGGTGATGATGGTGATAATGATGGTGATGATGGTGATAATGATGGTGATGATGATGGTGATGATGATGGTGATGGTGACAATGATGATGATGATGGTGATGATGATAATGGTGATGATGGTGGTGGTGGTGATGGTGATGGTGGGTATGGTGGTGACAATAGTGGTTTTCTCTCCTCTAGATCATCTTCAGCACTAAGTTTGGGGTGCTGCTTGGGGTGTAGAGAGGGAAAGTAGCTCCCCAATTCCCTGACAGAATCCATATCAGACGCTTTGAAACTGATCTGGCTTCCAATTCTGGCTTCCTTGAGCGGGGTGGGAGGTTCCAGGGGAGCGTCAGGCAGGCTAGGCTGCTGCTAATGAGGGAGGAGAAATAAAGTAGCCCTGAGTTCAGCCTTCCCATCCACAGCTTGACCCCTTCTTTGTCCTGGAGATGTCTAATGTGAAAGATCAGGGCTTGGGGATGTTGTGGGCTAAGTCCCGGAGGAGGGGAGAGAAGCCTTTCTCTGGCTTTGAGCTCCTCAGGCCCTGCCTGTCAGGAGGCCAAGGAGTGAACTGAGCCAGTTTTCCTGTTTCTAAGATATGGGTTCCCACTCCTCACATCTTGACAGAAGCCTCTTCAGACCCCTTCCCAGCCCTTTGGTCCTGAACCAGATCTTTCTGTGAAGCAACATATGGATGCAAGACGGGATGGAATGCTGCAGGCCGGCCAGCTCTGCTTGAGGTTCAAAATTCACAGACAGGAGAGGAGGACATGGAGAGCAGAGGCCAGTCATGCCTGAGCATAACCCTGGCTCTGAGTAAGACTGACCCGCCAGTATCTCTAGTGGGGCCAAGATGATGTCAGGCCCTCCATCTCCCCGCCGAGGGCCTCTCTCCCAGCCCTGCCAGAGGTGACCACTCATATCCCGAAGGCCAGTGGTGTGACTTTGAAGCCCAGGCCCCTCCGTGTCCTGAGGGTAGACAGGAATCAGGGCTGCCCGTGCTCTACGGTGGCCCCCGCTGTGATACTCCACCCCACCCCCCAAGGCCCAGCTCCCACTCTGGACAGTGGCACAGGTTTCTGCAGGGGACTCAGAAGCGGGTTCCATGAGAGATCCTGGTCATGATTGTGGGGTACCCCCAAAACCACGTGACATGGTGGGAACCAGACACGAGCAGTGCTGCCCTGGTGTGGGACTCAGGCTGAAGGTGTGCTCCCTCAAGCACCCCATCGGCCACTCCGTGGCACAGCGGCCTCCTGGGACGTCATGGAGGAGATCTGAAGGCACCTCTGTCACCAGGGGCTCCAGTGGTCCCAGCCTCTGACGGAGGAGCCACGAGCCCTGGAGAGGATCGGGTCATTAGGATGCAGTAGTCTGGGGGGACCTGGTGCTTTCGGGTCCTCCAACCCTCAGCCAAACCCCAGACCTCACTGTGGACAGTTGGAGGCTGTGACGGCCACTGTGTATGTCCATGAGGACAACTGCCTGTCCCTCCACACGACTTGAGCTGGGGGGCGAGACATTACTGGTGCCAGGATCCTGTGGGAGAAGGGACCCTCCTCTGAGGCTTGAGCTGAGGATGCCCTTGGGCATCTAAGTGCACGAAGGAGAGGCCGCCAGCCCCCAGAAGGGACAAAGTATGACAGGTGTGGCTATGTCCTTCCCAGGGGCCACCCCACCTGGAACAGAAGCCCCCGAGTTCATACCCGATCCTAACGGAGGGGCCACGTGCAGCCAAGGCATCCACCGGGCCTGCCGAGGAGCGTGACGGCGGCTGCAGACGTGCCCGACATGCCCAGAGCTGCCCGGCTGCCCTGCTCCGTGGGGGGCTCCTCTCTGCTCAGCTGTGGTCCACCCTCCAGGTGGTGGGTCACCTCTGAGGAGCTCGGTGCCTCCCTGGGCCCTGACAACGCTTCTCCCAGGCAGGACTGGTCACCAGCGGGCTCCCTGCGGTTGAACTCTGGCCTCTGCCCAGAGCCACAGCGACCAGCCATGGGCACATGGCCTTGGCCTTGGGCACAGGGGTCCTGGCCTTGACCTTCAGGTGGGGTGGGCAGAGCATCCACTGGTAGTAACCCCTGAGCCCTGTGCCCACACTGCCCGCCTCTGGAGCCCACAGTTTCCACTCTGAGGGTCTCCATGGCAGCGCTGGACGTGCCCCACCGTGCCCGAGGGGGTGAGCCTGCAGGGAGCGGCCACGCTGTTCTGTCCCCCGGGGGTGGGTGCAGCTGCCGAGGAGGGGGTGGGGCCACGGGCAGAGATGTGAGCTTGGATCGAACCCCCGGCGCCGCTGTGCGCCGTGAAGGACCCATCAGGGTACAGTGCCCGAGCCTGGGAAGGGCGGGGGATTCCAAGTCCGGCAGCCAGCAGGCTCTGCATGCGGACCCCCGCCCCGAAGTGGCGGTGGCCCCAGAGCCCTGAGCAGTTTCCACTGCGTGCAGCGCCTGCCACCTGCACGGACCAGGTGCCGTCCAAACCACGAGCACCTCAGAGCCAGTGTCCAGAGGCCCGGGCTTGGTGCCGCTCCCGCCCCCAGACTCTGCCCTGAGGTTTGAAGACCCACGTGGGACGCTCTCCCCAGGGCCTTCGGGCAGAGGGGGCTGCCTGGGGCGGGGGGGTCCCAGCTCCTGTCCTGGAGGAGACAAACAGCCAGACAGGCTGAGCCTCCACAGGGTCCTTTCTCCCGTGGAGCCGGGGCCCGAGGCCGGACAGCCAACAGCTGTGTGCGGGTAGGGGTGGGGCAGGGGGGCACCTTCAGGCCCTGAGTCGCCCTGCAACCCCTGTGTTCTCCCCACCCCTGCCTTTCCCCAACGTGGGGACGGGGCTCCACTGGCCCTAGGATGGCAGGACCCCTGGCCCCCTGCCTGCACGAGAGACTGGTAAAGAAGTGAGGTACAACTGTGGACAGCTTGAATATTGTACAGCTTGCCAGCTTCCACGCAAGGGGGTTTACGGATGCTTAAGAGTTTAGCCTTGCACTCCAGGAACCCAACGAGAGAATCGAGATGACAAGAGAATCGGGGGATGCTGGTGGAGACGATGCCCCTGGGAGGGGGCCCGGGGGAAAGACACAGAGCCGGGACCCTCCCCCAGGGCAGCCCCATCCTGACACCCCTCTGCCCCGCCCCATTCTGACCCCTCTGAAGGCCCAGGTGGTGGGCCCTTCTCCGAGGGGAGCCCAGCCGCCCTGGGAACACTAGGCGCCTGGGGGCGGAGGAGCTTGACCGTCTCGACCCTCAGAAGGGACACGCTGGACTCAGGCTGCCAGGGGCCCAAAGAAGGACCAGTGTAGCCACCTGGTGCCCCGGGTTCTGGGTGGTGGTAGCCCTGGCGGTGCGGGCCCACGCGTGTGGCCCCAGGGCCCCTGCTCAAACGGGTGGCAGTGGGGGGCGTTGAGGGCCAGCTAGGGGTCACACGGGACTGTGGGAGATGCTGCGTGGCTGCACAAAGCCTGGTGCTTCCAGCAGGTGCCATCAGAGCCCAGGCCCCGGGCCAGGAGAGCCCAGGGGTCCAGGCAGGGGCCCGGCGCCGGGCAGTCCCGCCGAGGCCTGGGTCCGGCCAGTCTCCTCCCTCGCAGGCCAGGTGCCAGCACAGAGAGGCCGTGCTCTGAGGAGCGGCATCTGCTGCCGGCCGCAACCTTGTCCTGGGCACGGGCCAGAGTGGACACCTGTCCCGGGACGAGCAGGTGTAAATAAGGGGAAGGGGCACAGTGGCCAGGCCTCGGGGCGGCCCCAGAGGGCACTGACAGCTGGGGTCCCCTGCCCCCAACCTCCTGCCCACCCGGCCTGAAGCAGGACAGAGGGAGGCAGGGCCAGCGCTGGCTGAGGGGGGCGGAGTCTCGCTCTTCCCATCGTTCCTAGAATGTTCGGGGGGTAGTGGGTCGTCTGAGCAGGCATGACAGGCATGCGCTTGGGCTGGTTGGGATTCGACGGTGTTGAGCTGGCCGGTGGGCCCCCGGGGGTGGTGGCCCTGTCCCTGCCAGGTCCAGGGGGGACTCTGGTCACACCCCCCCGCAGCGTGCTCGTGGCGGAGCAGGGGCTCTGCAGCAAGGACCCAGCTCCCCAGAAGGTGGTGGCTCTTGGTTCCCTGGGACCTGGCATGGTGCCAGCTCTCGTCCCAAGAGGTGACCTCCTAAGGCAGGTCCCGAACTCCTGGGCCCCTCGCCTGCTCTCAGGCAGGGGAGCCAGAGCCAGTTCCAGCCTCGTAGTTTTGCTACAAATGAAAACCTCTGCCCCCCACCAAGGGTGCCCCGGACCCTCCCACCGGTCCCTGTCGCGGCCCCAGGCAGCGCCGTCCGCAGCAGGCCGGGTCCCCCCTCCTCTGCTCTCAGCCCCGCCGCGGCTCTCGTCTTTCTGGGATGCCCCGCGCCTGCCTCATCGTCCTGCTTTCCCCGTGTGTGCCGATCCCGTGTGTTTGGGGCTCTGCGCCGGTGACAATGCCCGACACTGGGAACAATGCTCTTACTGTCACAGCCGGCCCTGGCTCGGAGCTCGGAAACGTTAGACGCGGCGTCCCGGGTTATCACCCTCACAGGGAACAGGGCTGGGCTCCAGCTCGCACGAAGACATAATAATTTTCTCCCATTATTCAAATCTCCTGTTTCCCTCACTCCCCCTCTGGCGGCGGGAGCTGAGGGAAGAGGGTGGATGGGCTGTAAGGGCCCAGGACCCCGGCATGGCTTCGCACGTGGGTAGCTGGGCCACATCCAGGGCCACAGCGGTTGCAGCCGGGGCGCCAGGCGCTACTCACGAGGGGCCTGGCCAGGGACCAAGACACCAGGCAGGGCGTTTCTAGGATCGGCTCCCCGCCCCACAGTTGTCTCTTGACCGGAGGCCCTCAGTGCTGGCAGGGCCGGGGATGACGCTGGGCAGAGATGCAGTCAGAGGGTGGGGGCAACCCCGCGGCCTGCCACCACCCAGGTCGGCCAACTCTGCTCAGAGGTGACCGTCCCCGGCCCCCAGAGCTGGGGGCCCCGCCTGCCGCTGCCAGCCTGCCCATGGGGTCGGGGGTCACCACAGGGGACCCCACCCCACGCCTGGCAGGGAGGGAGCAGTGGAGGCTGGTCCGCCCACCGCGGTCCCGGTTCAGGCCTCGGCGAGAGGCGTCAGCCCGAGTAAGTGGATACCTCCCAGTTATGCAACCCGGGGTCGGCGAGGATGGGCCGCTCGGGTAGCCAAAACAAGCACCGTCCGGCTCCAGAGTGTGAAATCGTTGGGCCCAATTAGAGGGAGGCCGGGGAGGCGGGGCAGGGGCCGGACGCGGATCTCAGCCTCCCCGCGACAGGCCTGTGCTGTGAGGTCTGTGCTGCGACAGGCTGCTTGAGGCCAGCCTGTCCCCAGGGTCACCCCAACACCCTGGGGGAGACGGGGGTGGCGCTTCCAGCGTCTTCTCCCCTCTCCCCGCCAGACGCGGACATTTCACCCACAAACCCCGTGTCGGGGGGCACGGATGGAGAGGCTTTTGCCTTCCTTTCTCTGCGCCCGAGGGACGCTTCGGGTCCAGTCTGTTCACTTAACACTTGCTCACCCAGCAGCGACTCCGGGCCGGGCCAAGTGGGCCCCGGAGGTTCCGACAGGAGCCAGGGCAGCCCCGACCCCAGGCTCACGGCCTGGAAATTCACAACGGAGGGTCAGGTGCCACCTGCGATTTGGGGAAGACGGGGACCCCGCCATCCCTTCCAGCAGGGTGCCCTAAGCCTGGTAAGGACCTGGAGCACGGGGGATGCCCCCAAATGGGCCCTACGGAGGGCTAAGTAGGGGGCATGCCCAACCGCCACGGAGGGGCCCAGGACCAGGCTTCGAGTGAGAGGGTGATGGGGAAGGCCCAGGAAGCAGGCGCAGACAAGAGGGAGCTCGTACCCTCGTTCAGGGCCCTCTCTGTGTAGAGGGCGCTCCCCGCTTTCTGGCCAATGTTTCTCTGAGGCAACATGAGTAGCTCGGGGGAGGTATGGCCCGCCCCGGGGGGCGGGGAACAGCACGCTGCAGGGTCAGCCGGAGGAGGAGGAACTCGGCGCTCCTCGTGCACCGGCCCCCCCGCCCCCCCACCCCCCGGCTGGAGTCCTGGCAGAGCAGGCCGAGGTGGTCCCCGCAACGAGCACAGCCACCGCCCTCCACCCGCACGGGAGGCCGGCGGGGCCAGGAAGCAGAGCTTTATGAAGACAGATGAGGGAAGGAAGGAGACGCTCCACCCCGCTGGAGGGCAGGCCTTTTATCTCTCAGGGGCTGGAGAGTGTTTCACATAAAACATCCCCAGGGGCATCAGTCAGAAAGTGGAAGTGAGACTCTATAAAGACCTGAAAATATTGGCTGTGGCTTGTGCATGTGGGCGGTAAGGAGCTTAACCAGAAAAACCTGTGAGCCCACGAGAAGCTCGTTTCTAAGGCCCCGGGGAAGCGGGGAGCAGCGCGCCCTCGGACCCTCGCCAGAGACTGCTCTGGGTCCCACGGGGACCCGCTGGGGCTGCAGAGACTTTGGCCAATGAGGCTCCTTCCCTGTGTTGCTCCCCACCTTGATGCCGGAAGCTCGGCGGGGAGCCCTGGCGGGGAGCGGCCACAACTCCCCATCAGAGCCCCGCCCCGCTGGTACCCGCACACCACTGTCCTGGTGGGGGCCCCGGCGTCTCAGCTCCAAGCAGGGTCACCAGGCAATGGAAGGACCACAGCTGATGACTTTCCCCCAGTCTCCTCAGCCTCCGTGCTCAGAGCCCTGGGTGGTCCCCTCTCAGAGTGGGGAGGCAACTGGCCCAAGCAACCTTTGTCCTCTTTTAGCAGAAAGAGGGGAGCCTGGAACACAGGACCCTCCCAGACCAGCAGCTGTGTGCAGGGGCAGAAATGCACCCACACCCCCCGGCTGTACACCCAAGCCAGCCCTGACATGTCCTGCAGCAAGAGATGTGGCTCCTGGGCTGCGAGGGATGGGCAGATCATCGGAGGTGACCGTAGACCTGGGGAAGCACTGGCAAAGGCACTGGGAGGCCAGTGGTCTTCCTTGGGTCTGGGGCATGTCCCTTGATGGAGAGCCCTGGCCCCAGGTCCAGCCATCATCACAGAGGTGCCACCCCTAGGCTCTCGGTCCGGGGCCCGACCCACTCTGCCCACGTTGCTCTGGTCAGCAGCTTGGACATCCCTGGTGATGGAACAATGCTGGCAGGCTCTGTGGATCCCTTTTGAACCCTCGCAGAGGGGGCTCATGAGCCTGGAGCAGGGGAATGTACCTCCCCAGGGTGGCTCCCAGACCCCTCCCTATGTGTCCACCTACGGTAGGTGGGCTTACCTGTCCAGGGCCTGGTGTCCTGATTCCCCTCCTCCCTGTCTATCGACGACTGGTGGCCTCACCTCTCCAGGGTGGCTCCCTGGCCCCTCTGTCCGTGTCTCTCCGTCCAACCCAGAGTTCTCTGCTTTTCCTTCATGGATGTGCAGACAGACGGTGGTGTGTGCCACCGGAAACCAAAGATTTTTGCCCTTGATAGAAAGACGCATCTGTGATGCATTTACCCGGCATCTCTGCCTTCGTGAGCCGTTCCCAGGGTCTGGAGTGCGAGCCGTCCCAGCCCCAGTGCCTGGGGCCCAAGCTTCCCTGCGGCTCAAACTCTTCCTCTGGTCATTCCAGGGGTGATTGTCTTGGCGGGGGGAGGGTTCTGGAAGCCCACGGGAGGAAAGCACCAGGTCCTCCAAGGAAAAGACACAAGCACCCCCATCCTCTCCCCTCTGGGGCCACCCTCCTGGGCTCAGCCTCGAAGGCCCTTCCTGGCCCTGAAGCCCGAGGGCCCCAGGCCAGGTGGTCAGGCCTCCCGGGGCTGGTCAGCATGCTTGTCAACGCCTGCCTTTGTTTTCTTGGGAAACTCCGTGCTGAATGTGGGGCTCAGAGCATGTTTTCTACTCTTCACGTGTCGGCACGTCTGCAAGGAGTTGTGATGGCCAATCTTCTGTGTCCTCTCGACTAGGCCACGGTGCCGAGACATCAGGTCCCACGTGGGTCCAGATGTTGCTGGGAGGATGTTTGTAATGAGGTCAACATCGAAGCGGACTCTGAGTGAAGCAGATTGCCCTGCAGACTGTGGGGGGCCCCACCCAGTCAATCAAAGGCCTGGCTAGAAGCGAGAGCGACCTCCCCCAGCAGGAAGGAGCTCTGCCTGCAGACGGCCTTTGGGCTCGAGCTGCCCAGTTCCCCGGTCTCTCTCTCCACACACACACACACACACACACACACACACACACACACACCCTATTGCTTCTCTTTCTCTGGAGGACCCTTACTAATACAGAACACAATGGAAACTGTTTATGACATTTAGTGCAACACACTTTCTGCTCAAAATACCCCTGCTGTTGAGTGTGTCCCACCATGCAGGGGTGCCAGGAGGACCCTGGGAGAGCCCTGGGGCCTGAGCTGGGCAGAGCTTGCGGGACTGCTGGACCCTGGGTTCAGAGGTGGGGTCCGTTTGCTGAGTGCAAACCCGCTCACCACGGGCCGCCAAGCCTGCTTTGCTTGGCGCTTTGGGTCGTGTCTCTGCTGTGGGCATTGTGGACATGTGGCCCTTGTGCCTGCACTGGCCAAATTCCTCCCGTTTGCACTCAGATCTCTGAGTCTCCAGAGGGTGCCTGTGCCCGAGGGCGACACACACAGGAAGTGATGTCCGGCCACCGAGGAGTCCGGGGAGGGGCTGGACTCCAGCCCTCTAGGCCCTGAGTTCCCCATGACGCTGATACAAACCTCACACCGCGTGGCTCAGCCCCTTTGCAGGGCATAGGAAACCAACTCGCTTTTCTGAAAGCTGGTGGATAAGAAGCAGGTGTGAAGCTTTCAGAACACAAATACAAATTTAATTCCTGCCACAAAACCACAGCAAAGCCCAGATCTAGGGGAAAATCACTGTTATTCTTGAAGGCAATCCACGAATATAACTTGCTGTGGGCCTGGGGAGCAGTTGAGCTGAGTGACCCCTTTGGCTGGTGGATCTTCGGTGACTCAGTTGCTGGGTTGTTACTCTGGCCTCAATGCCTGTGAGGACCCAGTGGCCCCGACCCTGAGCCCTGGTCCTCTCACCTGTCACCTCCTGCGTCTTGGGGGGGGGCCTCCCAACTTGTGTGGATGTGTGCCGCAGGTTGCGGTGGGACACACACACGCAGATGCACATTTACGCACACACCTGCACGCAGAGAGATACACGCGTGCACATGTGTGTACAGGCATGCAACTCACATATACATGCGTGTGTGCACATGCACACAGAGACACGCGTGCACCCGCAGACACGCAGAGACACACGAACACTCGCACACAGGTGCGCACACACGGAGTGAGGCCCACAACAGCAATCAGCTCCACGTCCAAGTCGGCCCGGATGGCACCTGGGCCCCGGGATGGCCATTCCTTGCCATGCAAATGAAGTGCCCGAGATTTGCAGGCCAGATGCACATGACCAGCCAGTGATAGTAAAAACGCAGACTCCTTGGCCTGAACCATCCTGCAGAGGCAGGGTTTCCCCGACAAGCCCAGAGCAGGGCGGGGGCTGAGCGTCCCACTGCATCAGGGCAGCACGTGGGGCGACCAGGCACACACACACGCGGGCCCCTCCCATCTAGCCCTGAGTGCACCGTGGGCGTCTGGGGCACCAGCAGTTCAGGGATGCCGAGGGTGGCAGGACCGCCCCAGCCTGGGCGCCCATGGGGGAATGACAGGAACTGGTATTTAGACCCGACCGCGTGTTCCCACCCAGATTCTGCCCCAGGCCTGGAGGCCCTGGGAGGAGCGGGCATGGGGAGGGGGTGCGGGGGCAGGAGATGCTCAGAAATGATGCCCAGGCGCTTGGTCTGCAGACCTGCTTTGAGGGCGGAGGGGCGAAGGGGCTGTGGGGAGAATGTGGGGTGAGGGCTTCCCCGGTCAGGAGCTCAGGCTCACCCCTCGGGAGGCAGCCCCTGGTGGGCCAAGCCCGGAAGAAAGGTATCAGGACCGGTAAGCGTGGTCCCCGCTTTGTTCTTCTTGAATCTAAAGTTTCCAGAAGAGAGCTGCTTAGAGAAAGGGGTCTCTTCTCACGACGGGTGTTGGAGGCGCGCCCGAGGGTGGCTATTGCTCCTGACCCCACGAGCCTGGGGCACCTGCTCCGGCTTCTTGCCCAAGGATCTGAAGAGCAGTGTCCCAGCCCGTCTCCCCCCGTCCCTTGCACAGAGCATCTTCTGCAGCGGGGCCCGCTCGCAGCAATCAGCCGGGGGGCCGAGGCGTGGGCGAGCAGGGGTCCCCAGGCCCAGAGCCACATGGTGCGATGAGGCTGGACTTCACATCTCACTGCCCGGACCATCCAGGAGGAGTCAAGACCCTCCTTCCAAGAAGCCATATACGAAGACAGAGAAGGAAACCCAAGGCAGACTCGGTGAGATGACTCCAGGACTTACTTTGTTCCACTGTCCTGCGGCTCCTCTCCTCCTAACCCCGTCCAGTTGGCCCCCTCCCCAGCTGAAGCGCGTGTACGGCCAGAGTCTGAAATGACTCCGGCGTTTCTGCTGGGGATTACTTGAGACCAAAATCATTCTTTCCGCAAGGATTACACAACCACTTTTATTCTAAATGCTTTTCTCTCTGTCTCGGGTGTAAGGAAACCTTCGGCCCCAAACCTTTAGCTGGAGGACAGAGGCTATTTCATGGGACAGAGCCAGGGGGTTGGATGAAGACCCGGTCCCTTCCAGTGCTGGTCCCCAGATGAGGCCCCTCACCTCCGGGCAGAGGCTGGCGCCTGTGCAGATCCCTGCCTGGGGTGCTGGCAGGGGGGTGGCAGGGGAGCTGGTCCGTCTCTGGAAGCACAGTTGTGTCGTGGTAAGGGAGCAGATTCTCTGCCCGCTCTGAGCTGCAAGTGTTGGGCGTGTTCCCCGACAAAGAACACATTTCAAGGACCAAAGTGTGCTTTGAGCACTTCAGTGATGCCCAGGAGGGGAGAGCACAGGGAGAGATTGGAAGTGACACCATTAATAGCCTGGGGTGGGGTTACTGCTGGACACCTGTAGGGGTGGCCGCCGGCTGTGCCTGGGGCCTCAGCGATGCTTCGTCCCAGAGGCCTTGGGCTCTGGCCCGGGCAGCCTGGTTGGGCGCCGGCAGCCATCAGGGGCCGAGGTAGTGCTTCGGGCTCTTGGGGGGACCTGACGCCCCTGTATGGGGTGCCTGAGCCTGTGGGAGGACTCAGTGACCAGGCCCCGACGGCTCTGGCTCTCAGCAAGACCAAGTCCAAGGACCTCTTCCTGGGGGTGGGGAGGACGGGCGTGGAGGTACCCAGGCCCACAGCGGAGAAGGGAGACCCCGTCCCGCCCAGGACCTCCTCCTCGACGGGACTCCTCTGAGCCTCGGCCACGGCCTGCCG
This sequence comes from Balaenoptera ricei, assembly GCF_028023285.1. NCBI lineage: Eukaryota > Metazoa > Chordata > Mammalia > Artiodactyla > Balaenopteridae > Balaenoptera > Balaenoptera ricei. The sequence goes on from NC_082639.1 coordinate 1,694,054, forward strand.
AGCCCAGCGTTAGTGAGGGCCCCCCCACCCCTGACGCCTAACCGAGTTCTTGGTGGTGACTTCCACCCGCGGCCCTGGCCCCCGTGCCACCCGCCGTTTCCAGACCCTGGGGTCTCCTCCCTGTCCCCGTTGACCCCACTTTCCTTACCTGCCCAGGTGGCCGAGAACAGCTAAGCACCAGGTATGGGGTTGGTCAGCAGCCTCGGGTCCAACAGCTCTGGCCCCGAGGCTGCTGTCACCAGCTCTGTCACCGCAGGAAGGTCATCTATCTGGTCGCTCTGTGACTCTGCTTCCTCATCTATAAAACGTAGAAAAGCTAGAAAGTGTAGGAAACTGGCTGAGAGATAGCCCGAGGGGTGAGGCAGGTGACGGTGAACATCCAGTAACAGGGAGGGTCTCAGATCCCTCTGCACCTGCTGGAACTGCCCCCCTCAGGGCCAGTTGGAGCCCCAGTTAGCAGCGTTCGGGAGTGGGGGTGGGTCTCACGGTCCAAGTCCCCTGCCCCTTGCCTCTCCCCCCAGCTCAAAGCCTGGACAGGTCAGGAGCCAGGACCCAGGGCTCTGTGCCCCAGGGGAGACAGGCCTGGAGCTGGGGCACGTGGCTGGGAGGCTGAGGGAAGGTCTTCTCATGGTCCGTGACCAAGCTGGCACCTGCTGAGATGCACTGGGGCCGGCTGGTCCCTTTGGCACCTCACCTGCTGCTAACGCCGTGAGCCCAGAGGGGGCATCTCTGCCTCGACAGCCCCCAGTTTCCAGCCCCTGGTATGGGGGCAGGAGGGGGCTGCCTCCAGGGCTCTGTGCTGCACGTGGTGTGTACGTGTTGTGTGTTTAACTTGCTCCTGTGCTGTTGGTTTCACGTGGCTTCATGTACTTTTCAGTCGCCAGCATGTTTTTAAAGATTTATCCACCTGCCAGCATCAACCCCCAGACCGTTGTCTCTGGCCGTTCCATGGCTTTTCCTCCCCGTCTCCCACCCGCCCCGGCGGACACCCACTGTCCCCCTGAGACAGGCACCCCATGGCACCCTGCGCAGACCCGGGAGCAGGTCCCTGGAGTGGGCGTCGGATGATGGAGTAGTTTCACTAAGCTCTGCCTGATTCCGCTCTGGACACCCAACCCATCCACCCCTCCCCTTACAGGACAGGGGTGCCCCCGACATTCTCACCCACACCGGGTATTATCTGACTTTCAAATTTCTGCAAATTGGTTGGGTGTGAGGTGGAAAATCTTTTTTAAAATTTGCATTCGTCTGATTACTATTGAGTCTGAAAAATCTCCACGCATGTGTTGGCCACTAAAGTTTCCCCTTCTCTGAATTTTTTCAGCAGTAGCTTGTCCTAATTCAGATTAATTCAGATATTCTGAATTAATCACTCAGTTGTTTTAGCTGTAACTTCTTCATACTGTGAACTTTCCCCACTGTGTTCTTCACTGGACAGATATCTTTATCTGTTTTGTATTTTTATATCTGTTTAAATCTTTAATTCCAATGGAGTCAAATCCCTTAATTTCCAGCTACAGGGAAAGATGTAGGTCTAAAGGAAGAATTCGTTACTGCCCCAAGATGACAAAGATATCACCCCCACTTTTCCTTCCATTAATAAAACTGATGTGGTTTTATCATTCACACCCAGGACTTGATCTGGCCGAAGAGCACGTGTGCAAGGGGTTGTTTTTTTCCCACACAGTGAGTCTGTTTTCCAAATGCACTCACGCCACTGTCGTCCCTTCTCCAGAGGTGACACCTGTGGTCACCTAGGCCTCTTTCCAAGCTCTGTTCTCCACGCCCCGCTCACACCGTGCTCTGTTTCATTTGCTGTATTCCTGTAGTTCTGTAGAGGTCTAGTGTTTAGTAGCCTTGCTCTTCTTTTCAAAAATTTCTTAACTATTTTCGGCCACGTCCATGTTGGAATAAATTAATGAGATCCTCCGAACACAATGATGAGATTTTGATTGGACTGGAATGGACTCTAGAGATGAAGCAGAGAACGGCCATCTCTGCAATGTTGAGTTGTTCTGTCCATCTCACTTCTAGACGTCGTGTTTCATGCTTTTTAAGAGAGATCAAGCATTTCCCCAAAAAGCCTTGTGAATTCTTTTTTTTTTTTTTTTTAATTCACAAAGCCCTAACTCTTTTTTTTTTTTGTAAACTTTGGGTTTATTTATTTATTTATGGCTGTGTTGGGTCTTCGTTTCTGTGCGAGGGCTTTCTCTAGTTGCAGCAAGTGGGGGCCACTCTTCATCGTGGTGCGCGGGCCTCTCATTATTGCGGCCTCTCTTGTTGCGGAGCACAGGCTCCAGATGCGCAGGCTCAGTAGTTGTGGCTCACGGGCCCAGTTGCTCCGCGGCATGTGGGATCTTCCCAGAACAGGGCTCGAACCCATGTCCCCTGCATTGGCAGGCAGATTCTCAACCACTGTGCCACCAGGGAAGCCCCTTGTGATTCTTTGTTAGACTAATTCCTAGGTACCTGGGAGACGTTGCTTCTAACGTGAATGGCATCTTATTTTTTATTACTTTTTCTAATTGATTGTGGTCCGGGCAGAGGCACGCTAGGATTTCTGTATGATGATCTCTCATCTGGAATCTTACTGAACTCGCTTAACTTACTGTTTTGTTGTTGCTGCTGTTGTTTGTCTTAGTTACTGAGGACTGTTATATGGATGACCGTTATATAGATGATCTTTCTTGTTTTCCTTTTTCTGTGGTTATTCTATCTTTATTCTTACAAATAACAATAGGTCAACTCCTTCCTTTCAATTCTTAGATGCTTATTTCTTGTTTGTGTCTGATTGAGGTGTCAGGACCCTTAAGCTCCACGGAGCAGTCGTGGTGGTGGAGGGGCAGGTATCCTTGTGTTGTACCTGATGGCAGAGAGGATGCTTCCAAACTCCATGACATGAGAAACCTGCTCTAGGTTATTTGAAGACCACCTTCACCAAGTTAAGACAGCTTCTTCTTCTTCTTTTTGTTTGTAATTTAATTAAATTAATTAATTTATTTTTGGCTGCGTTGGGTCTTCGTTGCTGCACGCGGGCTTTCTCTAGTTGTGGCGAGCGGGGGCTACTCTTCGTTGTGGTGCACGGGCTTCTCATTGCCATGGCTTCTCTTGTTGTGGAGCACAGGCTCTAGGCGTGCGGCCTTCAGTAGTTGTGGCACGTGGTCTCAGTAGTTGTGGCGCACGGGCTTACTTGCTCCCATGGCATGCTGGATCTTCCCGGACCAAGGCTCGAACCCGTGTCTCCTGCCTTGACAGGTGGATTCTTAACCATTGTGCCACCAAGGAAGTCCCAGAAAGCTTCTTCTTGTCCCAGTTCTCTGGGCACCCTTAGAAAGACAGGAAAAGCTAAATCTCTATCAAACGCTCTTCTGCACCTGTTAATTTTTCTTTAGTCCCTTAATATGAATTGATCAATTTTCTGAATTTAAACCATCTTTGCATTCCTAAGATAAAACAATATTTGATCATGATGTATCTTTCCCAACATTTTATTACAAAAATTTTCAAACAAACATATAGAAAAGTTGAATTTTACAATGAACACCTATATACCTGCCATTGAGATTAATATACAACTAATAAAATGTACTAATGTTTTATACCATTTATATTAATATTTTGCAAAACATCCCTTATCACATAGCTATCCATTCGTCTCTCCCTCTATCTATCCAATAATTCATTTTATTTATTTTTTGATGCATTTCAAGGTAAGTTGCAAACCTCAGCTCACTTTCCCCTAAATACTGCAGCAGGTATATCCTTAACTAGAGTTTAATATTCCTGCAAGATCCCTTTTATTTCTTTTGTAGTAAAATTTACATACAATGACTTTGCCAAATGCACTCACCTGGGCGTGACCCAAATCCAGGAGATGCAAAACAGTCATCCCAAAAATCTCCCTCACGTTCCTGCCCTGCTCGCCTCCCCAGAGGTAAACAGAGCTCTGAGTTTTTCATCCTAATTAGTTTTGCTTGCTCCAGAATTTCACGTAAACTGAGTTACATGGGAGGTACCCTTTTGTGTCTGGCTTCTTTCAGTCGACATGAAGTTTTTGGGGTTCGCTGTGTCTTTGGGTGGATCGGGGGTCCAAATGATTTCATTGCTACAAGGACGGTTTGATCATCCTCCCACTGATGGACACATAGGATGTTTCCAGTTTTTTCACATTATGAATAAATTTGCTATGAACATTCTTTTACAAGTCATTTTGTGGACATGTTTTCATTTCTCTTGAGTAAACATCTCGAAGTGGGATTTCTGGGTCATGGGGTAGTCGTATGTTTAGATTTATAAGAAACCACCATATCTTTCCCCAAAATACCCCATAACACTATATGGGAGTTCTGGCTGCTGCATATTCTCGCCAACATGTGGGGTTCGGTCTTTTCAACTTTAGCTCTTCTGGTGAGTGTGTATTTTAAAACACATGGTTGGATCCAGGTAGCCAATGTTTTACTCAAGATTTTCCTGCCTGTGTTTATATACGCCTTTACTTCCTTTCCTTTTGTTGCCCTGATCCAAATTTAGCACCAAACTGACACCTGTCTCTTAAAATGAGAGGTTGTTTTACCCCTTTTATTATTTTCTAGAAATATATATATATATATATATATATATATATATATATATATATATATATATGACTTATCTGTCCCTTGAAAGAACTCACCTGTAAACTGTCTTGGCATACGGCTCTTTTTTGAGAAGGGTAAGGACTTTGTTTCCCAGTTTTGATCTATTTAAGTTTTCTATTTCTTCTTGGGCCAGGTTTGACATTTTGTATTTTCTCAGAAACATGCCCATTTTATCTCAAAGTCTTCCTTAAGTTCCTTGTTTAATATCTCAGCTGGGCATAAAGAAAGACCTGGGAACTCACCAGGGGCCAGAAGATCAGGGGGACCTGCTCCCTGAGGCCAGCGTGGCTCAGCAGTGGGCAGGAAGTCTCCTGGAAGGAGGCGAGTCTGGGGTGGGCTCTGAGCTCTAGGACCCTGCCGCCCTCCCAATGCTCTGCCTTCTCCCCAATGTTGGAGGAGCTGAAGGAGCGAGCAGTTTTCCCTGGAGGGAAGGCCAGAAAGACGCCTGCACTCAGTGGCTCTGAGGTCTGGGTGAACTCCTGAAAGGCTCCTCAGGGGCCTCACCTGGGGAATGGGTACAGCAATACCTGGCTCAGGTGTGTGAAGGGAACAAGGTGTGAATTGTGGTACTTGCCTCAGGTGTGTACACAGGTCAAGGTAGAGTGTGGTGCTTGCCTCAGGTGTGTGCAGGGGACAGGGTAGATTGTAGCACCTGCCTCAGATGTATTCTGGGGACAAGGTAGATTCAGTGAGAGGTAGGTGAAAAACATACCTCACAGCAGGTGCGTATTCCACCGACATTTTTTTCCTGCCTTCCTCCCACAGGAAATACAGCAGTAGTGAGGTTCTGAAGGTTTTCATTCCTCTTTTTAAAGTAGAAAGGAACAAGTCTTTGGTAACAGGATTTGACACTATGTGGCCTTGAGTGGGAGGTCCCTGGAGCTTCATGGCACTCCTCAAAATGTATCATCTGTCCCAGACAGGTGTGAGGCACTGTGTCTGTTTGAGTTTGTAATAAGTGTGTAACTCCTCCTGCCCCAGCTCACTGTCTGCAGAGAGTTTCCAGGCTGCAGTGCAGGGAGGGGAATCTAAACAGAGCCCAGAGCTCCTGGTGAGTTGAGAGATGGGTCCAGAGTCTCCTGCATTTTCACAATTGGTGAAATTCAAATGAAGTGCAGAGATAAGTCAAAAGCATTGTGCCAAGATGAACCTCCTGGCATGCACAGCCGTGCCAGGGTGATGTACAGTGTTAACACTAGGACAGGACGAGCAGAGTGTATATTGAAACTCTGTGTGCTCCTTTGAAACTTCTTGAAGAGTAAAATAATAGTCTGATTTTTGGTTACCAGGCCTGAAAAGAAGCAGGAATATATGCTTCATCACCACAAGAAAAACCAATTAACTAAGAATAGACCCAGATATGACACAGATGATAGAAATACAATAAATGAATGTTAAATCAGCTATTGTAAGTATAGTCTATGTCATCAAAAGGGCAGAGGAAAACATACATATGATGAGGAGAAAAATAGAAGAGATTAAAAAGACCCAAAATGAACTTCTAGAGATGAAAAAATACATTGTCTGAAATGGAAAAATACACTGAATGTGATTAAAAGCAGATTCGATGCTACAGAATTTTTTTAAAAAAAGAAAAAAGGTCAATGGGGTCCTCTAAGAGAGCAGTAGAAATTATCCAAAGTTATATATATATAAAAAGAAAAAAAGACTGAAAAAATGAACAGAGCAACAGTGATGAGTGGGATAATAAGAAGTGGTCTAACATACATGTCATCAGCTTCTCTGATGGGGATGAGGGAGATGAAGGACAGGAAAGTATCTGAAGAAATCATTGCTGAAAATATTAAAAATTTCGTTAAACAACAACAACATTGTAAACTCACAGATCCAAGGATCTCAATTAACTCCAAGCAGAAAAAAATATGAAGACAACCATACCCAGGTATATCATAACCAAATTGCTAAGGAGATAAAGGGACAATCTTACAAGCAGCCAGAGAATAAGAGATATATTATGTACAAATGAACAAAGATAAGTATATAAATATATTTCTCGTCAGAAACTACACAAGCCGGAAGACAATGGAGAGACTTCTTCAAAATACTGAAGGAAGAAACCTAGAATTCTGTATCCAAGAACAATATCTTTCAAGTGATGGCAAAATAATATTTCAGTCAAAATTAAAGTGGAGAGACTTTATGGTCAGTAGAGCAGCCCTGCAATAAATGTTAAAGGAAAATTATGCCAGGTGGAAATATGGACCTACACAGAGAAAGAATATTAGAAATGATAAATATGTGTGTAGATAAAAGAGTGCTTAATTTGAATTTTTAAAATTTAAAACATAATTAACTTCTCAGAGGAAAATAATGACAAGATATTAAAAGTTTTGTAAGTAAATGAAATTTAAGACAATAGCACAAAGGACAGAAGAGAAGAAATGGAAACAAAAGGGGAAACCTATTGTAAGGTTTTTACACCATAAGTGAAGTGGTATAACATTCTTTGAAAGCACTTTCGTAATTTAACGATGTAAAGACAGAAACTCTACAGGAATCACCAAAGAGAAAAGGTATAGCTAATAAGCCCATATTGTAGGCAAAATGGATATTTGAAAACATTCATTTAATTCAAGAGGGCAGGAAAACAAGAACAACAAAGAAATAAGACGTGAAAACAAATAGTAAGATAGTATATTTAAACCCAACCATATATATAACCACATTAAATGTAAATGGCCTAAACCTTCCAATTAAAAGGAAGAAATTGTAAGATTGGATTAAAAGAAAATCAAAACCCAGCTATATGCTGTCTACAAGGAACTCACATTAAATACAAAACAAAATAGATAAGTTAAAAGTAAAAGGATGGAAAAAGATACACCATGTAAACACCAACCAAAAGAGAGCAGGAAAAATAAATAAATAAATAAATAAATAAATAAATAAATAAATAAATAAAAAAGAAAAGAAAGCAGGAGCTGCTATATTAACTTCAATAAAGGTTTATTCAGATTCACATTCTTTCCATATGCACATAAAAGAGTCATTAAGGGAGACCATATTCTGAGCCATAAAACAAGTCCCAATACATTTGAAAGGATTAAAATCATGTAACATATGTTTTCTGACTACAGGAGAATTAAACTAGAAGTCAGTAACAGACAATATCTGGAAATCCCCAAATACTTGGAAACTAACCAACACACTTCTAAATAACTCATGAGTCCAAAAATAAATCACAAAAGAAATTAGAAAACATTTAAAACTGAATAACAATGAAAATACAATATTTTTAAATTTGTGGGATAGTTAAGCAGTGCTTGGAGGAAAACTTGTAACATTAAATTCTTATATTAGAAAAGAATAAAAAATTCAAATTAATAATCTGTGCTCCCTCTGTAAGAACTATAAAATGAAGAAAAATTAAATTCAAGGTAAGCAGAAGGAAATAATAAAGCTAAGAGAGAAAATAAGTGAAATAGAAAACAACAGGAAGAATCAATAAAACCAAAACCTGTTCTTGAAAAGGTTTATGGATAAATCTCTAACCAAAATTATCAAGAAGAAAAGAGAAAAGACACAAATTACCAATGCCTGAAATAAAAGAGGGGACATCACTACCAAGCCTACAGACAATAAAAGAATAATAAAGGATGCTATGAACAACTTTATGCTAATACATTTGAAAACTAAGATGAAAAGTATAAATTTCTTGAAAAACACAAACTACTAGTGTTCACCTAAGAAGAAATAGGTGCAGATAACATATTTATCTATGTAGAAAATCTAAAGGAAACTACAAAAAATATACAAGAACTAATAAGTGAGTTTAGCAAGATCACAGTGTACAAAAGTTCAATGTACAAAAATTAATTGGACTTCTACATACTAGCAATGAACAATTGGAAATGGAAAATTTAAAAATTACAATAGAATAAAAATTATGTATTTAGCAATCAATTTAACCAAAAGAAAAAGAATGTGAAGGCTCATACACTGAAAACTACCAAGTATCACTGAAATAAATTAAAGATCTAAATAAATGGAGAGATATACCATGCTCATGGATGGGAAGGTTCAGTATTGTTAGAATGACAGTTTTCCTGAAATTGATCTGTAGATTCAAAGCAATAACACTAAAAAAAAAAAAAAAAAAAAAAAAAAAAAAAAACCCAGAAAGCTTTCTTATAGAAATTAACAAGCTAGTTTTAATGTTTATGTGGAAACACAATCCACCTAAAGTAACCTAATCAATTTTGTAAAAGAAGAAAAAAGTTGGAAGACTTGTGTGGTATCTCAAGGCTTATTATAAAGCTAGAGGAATCATGACAGTGTGGCGTTGATGGAAGGATGAATACATAGATCAATGGAGCAGAGTCCACAAAGAGACCCACGCATATTTGGTCAATTAGTTTTTGATGAGGTTGTCAAGGCAATTCAGTGGGGAAATCATAGACTTTTCAACAAATGATGCTGGAACAACTGGACACCCATACTCAAAGAAATGAACTTCAACCCTTACCACACACCGCACACAAAAACGAAATCAAAATAGATCCCAGATCTAAACAGAACTAAAACTATAAAACTTTCAGAGAAGACACAGTAGAAAATCTTAGCAACTTTGGGTTGGGCAAAGATTTTTTTAAACAGGACAGAAACAAAAGTACAAACTATAAATTAAAAAAAATGTTTAGGGCTTCCCTGGTGGCGCAGCGGTTGAGAATCTGCCTGCCAATGCAGGGGACACGGGTTCGAGCCCTGTTCTGGGAAGATCCCACATGCCGCGGAGCAACTAGGCCCGTGAGCCACAACTACTGAGCCTGTGTGTCTGGAGCCTGTGCTCCCAACAAGAGAGGCCGCGATAGTGAGAGGCCCGCGCATCGTGATGAAGAGTGGCCCCCGCTTGCCGCAACTATAGAAAGCCCTCGCACAGAAACGAAGACCCAACACAGCCAAAAATAAAAAATAAATAAATAAACAAATCCTTAAAAATAAAATTAAAAAAAGGTAAAAAAATTTTTTATTGAAGTCAATTTTTGTTGATGTACAATGTCATGTTAATTTCTGCTGTACAGCGAAGTGACTCAGTTATACACATATATAATCTTTTTCATATTCTTTTATTTAAAAATTTTAATTTACTAAAATTAAGAAGTTTGTTCTTCAAAAGACACTGTTGAGAAAATGAAAAGGCACGCCATATCCTGGGGGAACATATCTACAAGTCATAAGTCTGGGGAGGAGGCACTGGATGATAAAATATCTGGGGAAACAGATGGGAAAGCTCCTGCCCAAGGTCCCTGGGTGCTCAGGGGCTGCACTGGCACCAAAGCCAGGTGTTCTGACCCAGCACGATTACAGGTACTGATGTTGTACTGAGCACAATCTAATCTTTTAGTGAATTCTCATCTTCCAAGTGTCTAAGCCTCTCATTGTTCATGGTCATTGGCCAGAGGGTCCTAGCTGGGCTGGGCTGCCCTCTCTCTGGGCTGCGCTTATCCCAGTGGGTAAGTTCCCCAATCATCACTGAGACAAAGCAGGCAGGTGAACCTGGGGCCCTTCCCTCCCACCCACCTGAGTAGGGTGGTCGGCGTGTCTGCCAGCGTATGGACCCCGCCATGCTGGACCCCTGTCTTCCTGGTCTCCTGATGCCACCCAGCAGGAGTGCCTCCGGGAGGGGGGTTGCTCCCCTGGCCGCTCGGGGCTGGGGTAAGAGGCAGCTGGACCAGCGCTTGAGGTGCCTTTGGAAGAAATCCACCTTCGAGGCAGTGTGGTTATTCTGGCAGAATCTGGAGAAAAAATAACGTTGCCTTTATAAGTGAGTCAGCTGACCATTTTACAATTCTTCCCCAAACCGACTAAGCCATTTTCACAACATAAAATGAGCAAAAAATGTAATTATTTCAAGGTGTCCTTCACCTCGAACTCACTGGAGGCTCACAGCTTAGGGGTTTAAAAAAATACATGTATTTAAAGCAAATATTATTGCAAATGACTACTCTGTAATTTGGATTAATTGCTTTCGGTTTTTTCTGGAAATAAAATCTTTAAGGCAAACCCATAAAAACCCTGGAGCCCAGGGCGGCTGTTCTCTGCAGCGCCTCGTTTACAGAGAGCCTGGGCCCGCCCTCCAGGGGACCCTGATGGGTCAGGGAGTCCCCTCTTGGGCCAAAGACCCTGGAGGAGGCTGTGCCATGCCCCCCAGGGCTGTGGACAACCCCAGCCCAAGATGACAGCCTGTGAGCCTCAGGGATGGTCCCAAGACCCTGACCCTGGGAGGGTCCTGAGAGGCCCAGTCAGGTTCATCATTAGCCCCTATGACGGGCAAGGTCAGAGGCCCAGGGACACACGAGGGAGAAAGTGCCGGCATGGGGTTGGGAAGAGCTGGGCCCGGGCTGTGCCTGGGCTGTGCCCGTGGGCATATGAAACACGTGGCTGCGTGTCGCACAGGGGGGGCAGGGAGAGCAGGAAAGGTGGACAGGTGGGAGAATCCTACACCCCAGGGCACCTCCCCTGGGGCTTCCTGCACACCATGCAGCATCCTGGACTTGAGGCTTTGCCGACTCAGGAGCCCGTCACAGGGAGGGGTCTCAGCAAGGCTGTGGGCGTGGGGGGGTGTCCGGCTTTAGGAGTGAGCTGGACACGCGTGTGCAAAGCTGCAGGGGCACAAAGAAGATGAGGATGGAGCATAGACCACTCGGAGGTCTCTGGAGACCCCTGAGAGCAGTTTAAGCAGAACAGGGGCAAAGGGAAGAGTGTCCGGAAGGGGCTGGGCACAGGTGCCACGTGACCACCTTTCGCCTGGTCCCTTCAAGCCCATCATCTTATTTGTTCTCATCAGCAACCCCAAGTGGGCGCCATCTTTCCTTTTCTGGGTCCTCCACCCAGCGTGCCATGGCCAGGAAGGGCAGATGGGAGAGCTGTGCTTCCTGCAGGTGCATATGGACAGAGGGGAGGAGGGGCAGGTCCTGGGCTCCCCCGGGGCCAATGGCAGACACGAGACATGGGTCCTGCCTGTTTGTCAAGGTGAAATGTATCACTGCAGGCAGCTGGGCAGGGAGAACAGAGGTCTGGGGTCCTGGGCCAGCTCTGTTGCCTTTGTGCCCTGTGACCTTGAGCAAGCTCCACCCCACCCCCTGCTAGGCCTCAGTTTCCCCAGTTCATTCCCAGTTTCATCATGAAACTCAATTTCCTTCATTCATCGGGCAGGTGGTCCATCCATCCATCCATCCATCCACCCATTCTCCATACACCCATTCATCCACCCATCTGTACATGCATCCTCCATGTATATATCCATACATCCATCTACCGATCCATTCATTCATCCACCCATACATCCATCCATTTATCCATTCATCCATATCCATCCATCCATCCATCCATCCATCCAAAACTATCAGTCATCTCGCATGTGTCACACTCTCTGCCAGGCATTGGAGAATAAAGGGAAATAAAACAGGTAAGAAGCCCACCCCCACTCTGAGTGACACCCTGTGAGTTGTATGGGGGGAGACAATAGTTTGAGGACCAGGCAGGAGGCGTTTGCAGTGAGAGTGCAGGTGGGAGATGGGGGCAGCCTGGAAGAGGCGGCAGCAGAGGGTACAGATGGCAGCTGGTTACTCTGAATGGAAAATAGCTGCCCTTGTTGGTGGGGAATAAGGCCTGTGTCCTGGGACAGGCCCGGGGGTCTCACCAGACCACCATCTGCCATCTTGGCCATGGCACCCTCCTGGCTGGCAGCCCTGATGAGTGGACCCTCGGGGTCCTCATGTGTCCACAAGCAGGGGCGTGGGGGGCGCCAGCTGCACTCAGGGTGGTGCAGGAGGAGGAGAGGATGGCTGTTCTGGCTGCCCCAGGCCCGGAGGGAACCAGGGTGTGTTCAAGCCCCTGCGGAGTCCCCGGTCCCCTGTCCTGGAGAAGGCGTGGGAGGACCGGGTGTGGAGGGCGGGGGGTGGTGAAGGAGCGCCAGGCGGCCAGCAGGGAGGGGTAGGTGACCCATCCTGCTACAGGGAGGGGAAGTCCACCCACCCCATCCTTCCAGGGCTCAGCGCGAGGCGGCCTGCCTCCGTGTGCTTCTCTGTACGGGTCTCTTTTGACCACACAGCCCCCCTGGGGCCTCTGCTGGAGCCCATTCTCTGAGCCAGCAGGGTGGGTGTCAGCCTGTGATCCCCTCCCACGGGACCCCAGCTGCTCCTGTGCTCGAGACTGCAGCCCATGTATGTCCTGGAGGCACCAAGAATGGGAGCTAAGTTCCACTGGGCTGGAGAGGGTCAGGAGGGCTTCCTGGGGGAGACGGCCTTGCAGTTCTGGTAAACTCCCCTCCTGCAGTGCCCAAGGGGCTGCATCCTCCGTGTCCATGTGCAGGGAGGGCTCCCCTGGTGGAACGGAAAGTCTGGAGCTCTCTGGGTGGGTTTGTGTAGAGCCCACCCTGGTGTGGGCCCCCGGTGGCTCCAAGGTGCCCTGGAAGGCTGGGCTGCTTCCACCGCAAGGACCCTTCCCCGGCGCCTCCTGTCTGTGTTTACAAAGTCCTCCTTTATCCTGCAGGCGTGCTGCCCGTGGCTCTGTTTGTGATGCCCGCATCTCGCATCTCAGGCGAATCTCATCCTGTCACTTGTAAACATCCCAACGCCTGGTGCCCGGAAGGAGCCTCGTTTTAGGAGGTTTTCCAAGAGTCACTTTTTTCAGGGGAGGCTGGGGTCTGGGGTGCAGCCTTCCTTCCCTGGAGGCTGCTGAGGCCGAGGACCTGGCCTGGGGTGGAGAGAGTAGGAGAGGGTGCCGGGGGGGGGGGGGGAGATGCCAGGAGCCCTGGGACCGCGCCCCTGGCTCTGGCCGGCATAGCCTCCTTTGGGGTGACAGACCCAATTTTAAGTGTGTGGATGGAGGCCAGTCTCTGCCCTCAAGCCCTCAGCAAAGAGCCCCCGATTCCCCCTCCCCAGCAGGGCTCTGCCCCATCCCCCGTGTCCTCCTGGGGTCCAGGACTAGGGGAGGACCTGACCTGGGAGCCGCCGGAGTCTTTAGCACCCCTTGGGGTCCAGCCCCAGCTGGAAAGTGAGTAGAATCTCGACTCTGAGGTAAAGTTGTCCACTGATGAGTGGGGGCTTCGGAGGAGGTGTCCACCTCACACCCATCGGGGACTGGGGCAAATCAGATCAGAGCCCGTGCGGCCTCCGGGAGCTCAGAGTCAGGAGGGAGAAGACAGAGGTATGTGATGGAGTGCCCGCACCCCCAAAGACGCCCCCGAAGAGGGCTGCAACCCCCCCACCCTGTGCAGAGGAGCAAAAGCAATCCCACGCCACAAGCGAGATGCAGAAGAAGAACATTGGTGAAAGCAGCCCGGCAAGGTGGAAGCAGCTGAGTGTCCATCCACGGATGCGTGGGTGACCCAGGGCGGTCCAGTTCACTCTGCGGTAACAGGCACCGCGACAAGGCAGGAGATGCTGACGCCTGTTACAACACGGGTGAACCTCGCGGACGCGGTGCTCGGTGAATAAGCCAGACACGAAAGGACGAATATTGTCTGGTGCCACTCATGTGAGGTCCCTAGGGGAGCCACATCCAGACAGAAAGGAGAAGGATGGGTGTCACGGGTGGGGGAGGGGCGGGGAGTGAGTGTCTAGTGGTCGCAGTGTGTCAGTTTGGGACGATGAGAAAGTTCCGGAGACCGGATGGTGGTGATGGTTGCACAACAGTGTGAATGTGCTTAATGCCACTGCGCTGTGCACTTAAAAATGGCTGAGATGGTAAATTTTCTGTGTAGGATTCTCAGCCCTTCACACACATCAGCAACCTTCACCCCAAAACAGTCCACAGGTGGGTGCTGTTCTCACATTTGCAGGTGAGGAAACTGAGACCCGAACAGGTCACAGGGTGGGGAGGGGCAGCTCTCCCCAGAGCCTTCACTCCTGCCCCCCCTCCCCCCCCCCCCCCTCCGCCCCCACCCCGGGTTTGAAGCCCAGATGCCCCTCCCCACATCTGAAACAAACGGGAAACTGAGTCACAAGCTCAGGGCGTGTCCCAGTCTTCCACACCCTCATAGAAATGAGGCTGTGATTTAGAAATCAAGTTAATCTTTAGAAAATAAAGCTGTATTTAGTGCCCCTCTCACGCATGCAATGAGGGAGCAGTGCCGACAGCGGGACCAGGAGAAGCCCCAGCGTGTCTGCGCTGCTCTCCAGACACAGAGGATTTTGTTCTTAAGTTTAAACGCCGAAACAATTACACAACTAATATATACTGCCTGGAGAAAAATTAAAATGCACATAAGCATAACAGAAAAAAGTTATAATATCCTGAAATCCCATCACTCAGAGAAAACTGCTGTTACTATTTCAATTGATGTCCCTGAAGGTCCCCCCACCCCAGGACATATCAGTGGAACTAACAGACTTCATGGATCAAGTCTTTTTTGCTGGAATGTGCCATGGGGGAGGCTCTGGGGAATTAAGCCATCAGAACCCAGGAAAGCTGGCTTGGAGAGGCTGGACCCTGCATAGTACCAGGCCCAGACCTAAGAATGGACACAGCTTCTCTACAAAAGCCTGCGGTTAAGACAGCAGATTAAACACATGTAACAGTCCTCTCACGGCAAACCCACTTCAACCACAACAAAGCGATGTTAAAAGACATTTATCCAAGAGGTGCAGAGGACAGAGAAACCACAAATGTCTAAAAGCCGAATTGCATGGGGCCGCGGTAACTGGGTCACCGACAAGAGACACAGCCCTAAATGGAGAGTGGAAATGCGAGATTTTACCAGATTTAGGACAGAGAGTACCCCCAATCTCAGGATTGGCCATAAAAGCACCCCTAAATGAGGGGTGCACAAGTGGCTACGGTCAGGAAAGCGGACGTGAAAGGGGGTTGTGAGGAAGTTCGAGTCCTAGATCCCCTCCCCCTCCAGCCGCCCCTCCCCCATGTCAGGAAAGCCCCAAGTTCTATTCCCTGGAATGCAGGCAGCCTTACCCCTGTCTTCACCCCAACGTGGCCCCCAGAAGACTGGCAGCCAGACCCCTGCCTCAATCACTGGGAATTAGATTGGTCCCTAAGGATGATGTCACCAAGTGTTCCCAGGACCACCCTTCTGTGAATCTCAAAGGCAACAGCCCCCCACCCTCTCAGATCTTCCAACCAGCTCTGTACTACCCCCTCTGGATCATGGGCAGACAGTCAAGGATCAGCAGATATTGGAGGAAAGGCAGAGACTGAAACAAGTAGTACAAAGCCATTAGGAGGACACCCGGACCACATGGGCAGAAGAAGACTTCATGCTAACTATCAGTTTCCAAAAGCAAAGAACAGAGGAAACCGTGGAAAATCAGCAACAAAGCATTTCAAGAAACGTTCCTAGAGCTGAAGGATGTAAGCTTCCAGTTTGAAAGAACCCACCGTGGATGAAATCAGACGCTTGAGGTGCATCACTGTGAAACAGAGGAACATGTGGGGCAATGAGGAGAGTCTGTGGATTCCAAAGACAAAAAAGCAAGTCACGTACAAAGTATAATCGAACAGAATCTCCTTGGACTTCTCAACAGCTACCCTCGAAGCAAGAAGACAGTGGGGCAAAACTCTTAAAATTCTGGGTGAAAATCATCTCCAATCTAGAATTTTATACCCAGCCAGGCTAGCATTCCGGGTGGTGGAAGAATAAAGGCATTTGCAGACATGTGAGGTCCTAGAAATGAAATGTATCTTCCAGTTTACCAGAAGTTACTGCAGCACGTGCTCCACAAAAGTGAGAAAGTGAGCCAAGAAAATACAAGCACTAGGGAGCAGGAGATCCAAAGGCATTCCCTAGGGGATAACGACCAGAGCTTCTAGGCTTGTGGCCGTGGGTGGGATGTCAAGGGCAACTGGCCCATACTGGGGCAGAGTGAGTAGAAGCTGGATGTGAGGACGGCCATGACCAATGTCCCCGCAACCACTGTCCCCTGGATTAACTTGGGAGAGCCTGGCTCAGACCTTTATCTTGACCCAGCTTGTCTTCACCACAGATGGATGAGGTTCCCATCCCCCCCGTATGAGTTTTTTGTGGTTGCTGTAACATAGCCTAAAACAGCACAGATTTACCATTTCACTAGTCTGCGGGTCAGAAGTCTGAAGTGAGTCTCACTGGGTGAAAATCAAGGTATCATTGGTCAGACTGCTTTCTTTTCTGGAGGGTCTAGAATAGATTTTCTTGCCTTTTCTGTCTTCTAGAGGCTGCCTGCTCTCCTTGGCTCCTGGCCCCTTCCATATGCAAAGCCAGCAAGGCCATCTGAATCTTTCTGCTTCCGTCTACCACATTTAAGGAGCCTTGTGATGACACTGGGCCCAGCCACGTAACCCAGGAGATGCTCTCCCTACTTCGAGGTCAGCTGATTAACCATCTTAATTCCAGCCACAGCCTCAGTCTGCGGCCTCCCCCAGCCCACTACCCCCTGATGGAATTCCTGCTCCTCTCCCTCCTTCCTTCTGCTCCAGCACTGGGTGCTTTCGCCTCTGGGCTCCGCACTGGCTGTTCCCGTTGCCCAAATGCTGTTCCTCTCGATGTGCACGTGGCACCCTTCTCACTCCCTCACATCCCTGCTCAAATGCCACCACCTCAGGGAAGTGTGCCCAGGCCTCCCTTTTGAGAATTGCGCACTCCTCACCCCCAACCCCTCACCTCTCCTTTTTCCTTATTCTCACAGTAGTGCAGCCTTCCACCCGCTGTATCTGGCTTATCGCTCCCTCCCCATGAGAAAGGGAGCTGGTGGGGGAGGGAGAGCCTTTTGTCTGTTTCAGTCACCGCTATATCCTTGGGGCTACGGCTGCCCTGGCACATAGTAGGTGTGCAATGAACGCATGCTCCTGAATGGATAGATCACCCACACTCCGATCACGGGGCACCTGACCTTGGTCAGCCTTATTTTCCTGCTGGCTTCCAACTGAGGGTTTCCTGTCAACGCCCGGGGGCTGGAGCCAGACTGTGGTCTGGCTCATCTCTTGAAAGCTTCACCTGCTGAGATGCCACTGCTTTTCCTTCCACAGGTAGGCAACCACTGATCTGTGTTCTGTCCCTCTGGATTTGCCTATTTTGGACACTTTATATCAACAGCATCGTACAATATGTGGCCTTTTGTGATTGTCTTCTCTCACTGAGCATCATGTTCTCAAGGGCCCTCCATGCTGTAACAGGTGTGAGGACTTCATTCCCTTCTCTGGCTGAGAAATATGTCACAGTTTGGATTCACCACGTTTCACGTACCCGCTACTCATGATTTTAATGTTCCTCACTCACTTCAATTTGAGTAAGCTTCTGTGGCTGGACTCACATTTTCAGGATCTATATTACATGATAAAGCTGGAAATCAAGTCAAGGAGATGGTTAACACCAAAACCTGGGGGTGGTTACCTCTGGGCTGGTGGGAAGGGGACACAATTAGGGAAAGGGGGCTGCACGGAGAGCTTTGAAGAAAATGGTCACGTGCTTATGCTTCACCCAGGAGCTGGGGCCAGCGCTCACGTTATACCCTGCAGGTATGCACGTGCCTCTTACACACTCATCCGTCTGCACGCTCATTTCAAAACTGAAAAAGCTGTAAGATGAGCATAAAGCTTTTGAAACGTACATACTCAGTAGTGATTTTTAAATAACCGATTTATTGAGATACAATTCACATAGCATGACATTCCCTGTTTTAAAGTGGGCTATCTAGTTCCAGAACATTTTCATCTTCCCAGAGGGAAGCCCTGTGCTAAGGAAGCAGTCACCTCCACATACCTCTCCCCCAGCCCTGGCAAACAGCGGTCTCTTTTCTGTCTCTATGGATTTGCCCATCCTGGACGTGTCACATAGGTGGCATTGTACGGTATGTGGCCTGGTCTGACTAGCTTTAGTCACTGAGTCCATGCCCATCGTGGTCTGTGTCAGGGCTTTGTTCCTTGCTGTGGCCGAACACTCCTCCGTAGTACGGATGCATCACTGGTGGTGATTTTCATCTTCCTCATCCATTTCAATGTGATGACTCTCATCCTAGGTTCTGGGAGACCCACAGGGTCCTCAGCTTCTGCTGGGGTCTGAACAAACCCTTCAGGAAGCTTTAATAGTCTTTCAACTCAGAACTTAGGTTTCAAAAACAAAGGCTTGAAATGCGGTCTGTGGCGTTGAGTCTGTGGTCGCCTTTTAGATCCAGTTCTGCTGATCAGAAAGGGAGAAATCTTTCTGATGTCCCGGGCAGAGCGGAGAAAAAGAGCAACGAGGATTCCAGAGCGGCTTTTCTTATTTTGCAAAAAAGCACACACACAAAAGGAGAGTCACTAACTGTTGATTTGATTGGGAAGGCAGCCTTCAGCGAATGACATCATTTGGAGAACATAAATCTTGGTTTGTATGATTTATTTATGTTAAGAAATCCACATATGATGCTGAGTTTTCAATGGCTTTGTTTAAGTGATAGTTTTTCCTTTTTAGCGAAAGTTGGAGCGATGATAAACAGCTCCAGCTGTAAAAATTAAAGGCGGAGGTGAAGCCAAGGTGATTATTACACAAAAAATCTGAGTTTGGTGGGGGGGGGGGGGGCATTTGGCCCTTCTCTGCTCTAAAATGAAAATTACCCTCTGCCACCATGTGCCATGAACAATTACCTGCTGTTTATTAATTAACCTCTTTTTAAAATGCCACATTTCTACTCGAAACTGTTATTTCTCTAATGTGAAAACTGGCTTATTCATGTTTATTAGAACAACTATGTCCCATGTGGTCCAGGCTCAGCGCACACTTAACTGACACATATATTTTCTCAAATGACACATTTCATGATTGGAAATTTCTTCCTAGAAGCCCAGATTCTGCGCCTGACTTGCTTGAAATGTTAGCTCCAAACTGGGCACCCGAAGCCACTGGTCTGTGACCCGGGGATGGCCCTAGAATGGCCCTGGGATGCCACTGGGTGGCAGTCAGCCACTGGTCTGACTCCCCAGTGACAGCTGGGCTCTGAGAAAATACCAGCCCCAAGTGGCTGAGTCTTTCTGGACACGGTCATTGTCAGGAGCACATGGTGACCCAAAGGCCAGAGCCTCCTCTGGAGCTCACGATCCTGGCACCACATGAAACCCAGGAAAGGTCCCGGATGAAGACCCCTCCCTCCACGGCGGTGTGTCCGTCTGTCCTCCGCAAACCCTGCAGACATCCTGCTGCGTGGCACCTGGAACAGGGATCTGTGTCCAGCAGGTGACTCCCACTGTCCTGCCTCTGTGGGAAGTCCTTGCACCTCTGAGCACCAGTTTCTCCTGACTGCGGTTCTACGGTGTGGGGTTGTCGTGAGGGTCACACGCACTGTGACGCAGCCCAGGGATGGGAGTGAGCTGGGCGGCCACCAGCACGCTGCCTGGTACAGGAGCCCCGGCACCACCCGGGCTCCATCACTCCAGGCCAGGGAAGCCCATGGAGAGACCGCATGTCTCCCGAGGATGCTCTTTCTGCCACTGTCCCCTGCCTCCATCATCCCACTGACCCCACCCACCCCAGAGCAAGTGGGCTTCCCTTTTGCAAACCCTGCACCTTGCAGCAGGGGACCTGGGTGGCTTGCTCACTGCTGTGTCGTCCCTGTCCCTTGGCACAGGCTGCTGAATGCAGGGCGGCCCTTTTTGAATCAGGACAGCTGAAGGAAAGGGCACTCAGCACAGGGCTGCACCTCCACTGCCCTGGCCTGGAAGGTTGCCCACGCCTCCTCCGTCTCCTGGGCTGAAATCAGCCTTCAGGTATCCCAGGTCACTTTCTACTCACTCAGCCCTCTTCATTTGTTCATTCATTCATTCATTCATTCACTGAGCTCCAAGCACACTCCCAGGCGTGGGCCAGGCACTGGGACCCTGGGGGGAGCGGGGGGAGGGGAGGGTAAGATGCCCTGGAAGCTGCAGGTCTGCTGGAGGAACCGGCTTCACGTTCAGCCCCCGCCGTGCGACTGTAAGTTCCAGGCGCACCAGCCTTACCAGGGCCCCTGGCCATACATCAATGAATGAATGAATGAATATTAGGTCTGCACACAGTCTGAGGGCCTTGGCCTCTCAGGGGGCAGGTGGCGACCTATGGGAAGCACTGAAGGCAGGTGCCAGGAGACCAGCTGGCCCTCGGACAGCCTCCACTCTGACCAGACCAAGGTCAGGAGGGTAGGCCTGACTCTGGGAGTGTGTTAAGAGCTGCAGGGCGAGGGGAACCCACAGCTCCCGGAGCCCCGTCCCCAGTCCTTTGCCCTCTGTGTCCAGCAAGGGAGCGAGGACTTGCCCTCCATGAATCCAACTCAGAGCCCTGGAAGCAGGCCTTGATTCTGGGAGAGGAGGGGTCAGAGGGTGCAGGGACTCCTGCCATTAGCAGGCCCCTCTCCAAGAGCCCAAGAGCTCCCAGGAGGTGCCAGGCCCCGCCCCTGCAGGCAGCTGTGCCCACAGCACCCCATATTGCACAGCAGGAAACTGGGGTGCCCAGGAGGCCAGTGGGGGGCTGACCCAGAGTCCCAGGCGGAATGGGGAAGGAGCTGGCTCTGACTAAGCTGAACTCCTCCTGCCCCCCCCTCCCCCCAGCAGTCTGCTTGTCCTTCGGGAGAGCAGGGGAGGCGTCCTGTGTTAGTGCGTGGTGAGGGCAGTGCCCAGGCAATCCCTCTGCTGCCCCCCACCCGGCAAGACACTCATCATAGTTCCACTGATATCATGGGGGGGGGTGCCCCATGAGTGAGGGGCTGCTACCCTCGTCCCTCAGTCCTCAGTGAGGACCCCTGACCTGCTTGAGGTGCAGGCGCAGGGCCCTGTGTCAGCATGTCCCTGTCATTCCGGCCACCGTTCCTTCCTTCACCGGGGAACCTCCTGCAGATTCGAGAGGGAGGACTGGGGTGGGAGCCCCACTGCCCTCGCAGAAGGGAGAGAAGGTGGAGAAGCCCTGGCAGGGGCAGCGGAGCCAAAAGCTGCGTGTGCCCTGTTTCCTTCTTAGAGCCCCCAGGTCCTGGGCTTGGGCGCCAGAGGCAGAAGAAGCCAGCCCTGCCCCAGGGGACAGGAATCCCCAACTGATTCCATCAGCTTCGGGTCACTCAGCACAAGAGGTAATTTTTTTCCCTGCCTGGGGCGGTCCTGGTCTCTTCCGTTTTCTTGCCGGTTCAGAGAGCCGCCGGCGATTACTGGTTTGGTGGCAGGTCAAGGGGACCTGGGGAGGGTGTGTCCACTTGGCGCCCCCTCGCCACCCCCCATCCTCCACTGGTCCTGCCCAGAAGCAGTGGGCAGCCGGGACGGTTTGAACAGGCCGTGCCCTTCCCCGAGCTCCCCTAGCTCCCTATTCCCTCCCTCACCACTAGCTGGGCTAGTTTAAGGCTGATCTCTAAGCCCTAGGTCACGCCCCAGGGTCCCGCCCAGAAGCCCGACACCCCGCGGCGCGGGGAGGGAGAGGGACGGGGGCAAATTCCCTTCTGCGAGCTCACCTGGAATCAGGGCTTCTATCGCCTGTCTCCCCTCCCCCGGCATCCCCAGCACCCACCCTCTGTGAGATTTTGGGTGCCCGGTGGTACCACCCCGAGAGTTGGAGCCTGTTGTGTTAAACCTCCCTGGGCCCCAAAGGAAACTGAGAGAACCGCCCAGGGCGAGGGAAACCCTGTCCAGGGACAGAGCGGAGACTGGAGGCGCTTGGGCGCCGAGAGGGACCCTCGCACCTCCGCCACCGCGCCGGGGGGAGGGGCGTTCTCGGGTGGGGGCGGGGGGAGAAAAGGGGGAGGGCAGCGGTCGCTCAAGAGCAACCTTGGGCCCCTTGCAGTCTGGGCACGACCTCTGAGCCCCAAAAGGTGGGCAGCGCTGGGCCCCGCCGGGCGTTTTCCATCCTCCGCTCTCCCTGCCAATCCCACATCAACCCTGGGAGGGGCGCAGGAGTATTTTGCCCCACTGCACAGATGGGGAAACTGAGGCGTGAAGAAATCCTCCTCCACGGTTACGTCGGGAGGACGCGGCAGGACCAAAGGCGAAATTTGGTTTACAGACTAACGGGGTCGGGGTGTAGGGGAAGGGACCAAGGTTCAGAGGACGCAGAGGAGAGGGCTTGGCAAGCCCAGGTGTGGATGGCGGAGTCTGCTCGGCTCTGAGGCGTCTGGGGACGCGGAGGGCGGGCTCCCACCCAGAGGCTCCCGGGACTCGGACGCCCGGAAAGCGACGCGGCTCTCCGTTTTCGTTGTTGCCACAGGGCCCTGCCTGCGCGCAGCCGGAACCTGGAGCAGGAGGCGGCGGCCGCGTCTACGCGGGCAGCGTTCCGGAGCGACCGCAGTGCCACCTCTGCGGGGCGGAGCTCTGCCCGCGCCGCAGGGCCAGGGCGCTGAGGGGAACGAAGTTGCTCCCCACGTGCGCGGGCGGGCGGCCCGGGGGTGCGGGCGGCGCGAGGGTCCTCTCTCCAGGTGGGGCGGGGTGAACGCGAGGCTCAGGATCCGCGCAAATTGGACGACGGAATTCTTAAGCGGGTTTTGAAAAGTTCTGGCATGGAGAGGGGAAGCGTGGGAAACCGATTCCGTTTACTGCTCTCGGCGGCCGAGGCCGGAGCCCGAGCCGGAGCCCGCGCGCGGTTGCTGGAGCCCCGGGACTTAGCCGCTGAGTCCCGCCCGCTTTGCGCGCTGCGGCGGAACGAGTCGCCAGGGACTTCCTGCGCTTCTTGGGGTGCCGGTTTGGGCCGAGATACTGGAGTCAACTCCCACCTGGCTCAAACGAGGGAGTTCAAGCCCACAGCCTCAATCTCTTAAATTAAAAAACAAGAAAACAAAACTCATCACATCCCCCCAAAGCACGTGGCAGACCCCAGGTGCCCCTTATGAGCATCTGCGCTCCTGCAAGATGGTGGCCTTAGCCAGGACTCCAAGATCCCCGCAGAGAAACCACCGGAGCCCTCCCAAGGGGCTGCCGGTCTACAAGAGAGAGCGTCCTCCTGCCTGAGAAGGAAGTAGGCTTCTAAACATCTGGGGTTTGTTCGAAATCAGCTACATGGCTCACATTCCTGGGAAGTCTTGGTTGGGAGCGTCCCAACCCTCTCTGTGACCCACTCCAGAACCAGGGACTGGGTGTGGGTGCCGGGAGGCCTCCGCTCTGAGTCGCCACATAGCTTCTGAACTCGCTGGCCAGAAATCGGGTCCTGTGTGCTTCTGGCTTCTAAACTTACCTGGGTCACAGCGAGTGTCTCTGGGCCTGGGGTAGGAAGAGGGGCAAAAGGAGGTCTGAAATACTAACCCCAGGGTCCAGGGAGGCTCCTGTGGTCCCAGTCTGGGGCTGAGGAGCGGTGCTGGGGCAGCACCCACCGTGGGGCCAGTGTGGAGGTCCGGCCGGGGAGGAAAGGGCTCTGTGGGTTGCCTGTGCCCCCCCACCCCATGCTGGACCAAACACTGTTCACCCCAGGCTGGAAGCCCTCTGCATTCAGCCCCCGACTGGGTCCCCTGCTGGCCACAGAGACCATCTCCGCTCTCTTCTGTGTGCAGTGGGAACCATACTGCTTGTCCCCAAGCATCCCGCGTGGTCTCCTGCTGCTGCTCAAATGGGGGCCATTTCCACCTAGTGTGGGGCAGAATGTGCCCAGGGAGGGAGACCCCCATCTCGGCCTGACTCGGTGGCCCCAAGTCGGGGGTGGGGCGAGGACTGGTGGTCTGGACGCCTCCTGGGGCAATTCCGGGTCTCCTGAGAGGAGACCCCACGTCAACGAACGGAGCCTGCTTTTATTCTCTCAGCTACTCTTTTCTGAGCAGAAACTGGAGGGTGAACAGAACTTGACTTGTCATCCGATGGAGCCCGGAGACTGAGTGCCTGGAGCCAGTGGCCAAATTCAGCGAACACCGAGGGGAACGTGGAGGAAAGCAGCGGGAACCTAGCGGAGTCAGTGCATCTGGCCCGTTGGCTGCCTTTTCCCACCCCGCAGCCACAGTCTGCAGAGGTCCTGCGCTGGGCCGCTGGACGGTTCTGACCCTGCACCTCCAGGCCCACAGACCTCACCATGTGGACCTCCTCTCCACAGGCACGGCCTCTTCCAGTTGGCATGGGGCCCCTTCCTGGCCGAGCAAAGGGACCCTCCAGCCCCGCAGTTTGGACGCTGGGAGTGCACGGTACCCCAGTGTGGTTTATTACAAATGGGCTTCTTGGGAGCCCTGGGGCCCGCAGTGAGGCTTACGATAGCCCTGCAGGAGCAACTTCACGTGCTCTCTCCCGAGCCCAGCCTTTTCTCAAAGGAGTTCATCTGGTCTTGGGTCTCCAGCTGCGCCTCCCTGCTTGCTGGTGAGGCTGGGAGTGTGCTGAGCTCTGGCCTGAAGCAGGATTCTAGGTTGCGGCAGAAGTTGGTGGTAGAAGTCCCCCCTCCCGTCCCCTAGACCGCAGCATTGAAGTCTGTTCCCAAACACCATAGGGTGTAGAGCACATCACTGTGGCCGACCCACACGTCACCAGCCTTGGACAGTCTGGCAGGGACAGAAGCCCCTGTGGAGGGCACCAGGGATGGGGTGGGCGGCACTTGCGTACTCCCACCCCAGTGCGGAGTCCCCAGGTCCCAGCTTTGGCCCGGCCACAAGAATCCCCAAAGCTTAGCTCAGTTTGAAAACAGCCTTTAAACCTTTTGGTACCATTGAAATGAAAACTGCCCTATTCTGGCTGAGCCCCCCCCCCCCCCCCGCCCGGCCCAAGCTGTTTCCCCAAGTCTCTTAATGTCCGCGGTGGGGCAGGACACAGAGCTGGGCGCCCCGGAGGACCTGCATCTGATTCCCCCTGCTCCACCCTTTTGCTCCTCAGGACTCTCCCTGAGGCCTGACCTGCTCTCCGTCAGGTCTAAGTCTCACCACGCGGGGGCAGGGCCTGGCCAGGCCGGGACCCAACCTCGGCCAGGGCCATGGCCTTGGGGACGGCCCGCCCGGGCTTCTCAAGCTGATGGGGCTGATTCGAGAGAGCACCCTGGGGGTGTCGGCACCTCGGCTGTCTTCCTGGTCACCCTTGACCGCTAGCTTACTCCTCCCCAGGCAGGATCAGAGCTGTAGTCCTCCCCACCCTCCAGGGCCCTAGGGGACACCGGCCAGAGACAGCACAGACAGGCCCTCTCCCCGGACGCCCGCCCTCCTCTCCTGGGCCCCGGCAAGGGTGCAGTCCCAGAGTCTGGAGGCTGCTCCACAATTTTCATCACCGCATGAGCTGAGGGAGGGAGCACAGAGAGGGCCTGAGTGAGCTGGGGCACCCCCAGAAGAGGCTGGGCCCTCCTGACCTCGGGTCCTGCTGGCTGCCACCTGGGTGGGAGAAACAGTGCTAAGCTGGGGGTCGGGGTGGGGAAGGGACTCCCTCTCTCTGCAGGTGGGAGGGCTTCACAGGAGCCACTGTATTCCCCCCAGGCCTCACACCTAACTTGGCTGGGAGAATCTGGGGTGCCGAGGCGGGAGGGCGACCCTGTGTTTGTGTTCTCCTGGCCAGCGCCCCAGCGCAATTCTGCTCCCTGCTGGAGCCTGCCGTGGCTGGGTGAGGGAGACAGCTCCAGAGCGGGGGGCTCCAGCTCCCTTCCTGCCTCTCCCAGCGACCCCTCCACACACACACACCCTGGGCTTGAGAGGGCTCTGAGCCCACGAGGACCCAGGGCAGCCACGCCCTAGCCCCCCGTGGGGACTCTCCTCCAAGCCCCGGAGGGCCTGGCAACAAGGCCCAGGGACCCTCTGAGCCTGGCGGTTCTCTGCCCAGTCTCCGAGGAAAGATGGTCAGGGTTCGGGAGGCGGCGAGGGGGAGGCGGCGAGCCACAGGCCGTCGGAGGGCGGCGGGCCAGGGGACTGAGCTGATGGTGAATTCGGGGCCGCCACCGCAGGCAACACTCACCAAGGGCCGGAAACAACAGAGGCGGTGGTCAGTGGGCATCCCGGCCGGGCAGAGAGCGCCTTCTCCGTCCGGGGCAGTAAGCGGGCGGGCGCAAGCCTGGACACCCCACCCCCCAGCAGTGGGGGCTCCGTCGGGGTTCGAATCCCGGCAGGGAAGCGGCTGAGGACGGCGGAGAGGCCAGGGTGGAAGGCCCAGCGCGCTGCCGCCGCTGGCTTTTGACAAGCCCGGCTCCGTCGGGCTTTCCTCTGGGGTAGCGTGGGCCATGCGCCCCTTGGCATCGGGGCGCCTCTGCTAGGACCCCGGGGTCTCGGGGGCAGCTCCTTGGACATTGCCAGTTCACCTCTTTTATGGCGAGGGCGCGGGGTTCCGAATGTAGGTCCCAGCGGAGGCGCCACTGGTCTCACTGCACAACAAAGGGGAGGGGCACGGCCCGAAGCCCACCCAGGGCGGCAGAGACCCCGCACCGCGCACACGACCCCTCCCCGGCTCAGGGAGACTCTCTGGCAGCTCCAAGTCCCGCAGCCTGGCAGAACCCTGGTACTTGAAAGAGCGCGGGGGTCAGCGCCTCCGTTTGCTTCCAATTCCTTCTCGAATCCCAGACATACTCGAATGAGCAGTTCTCACCGTCCCCTCCAGGCCCCTGGGCCCGGAACACACTGCCTGCGCCCAGCCTGCCCCTCCGCCGCCGCACCGCCGAATTTGAGGGCTGTGGGGCAGAAGCAACGCCCAGTCGGCTCCCGCCAGCGCTCCGGCACCTGCTCCTCCGCCGGCTCTCCCGCCCGAGACGCACCTGGGCCGCGCGAGGCGAGGGGGACGTGTCCCCAGAGGCTCCGGTCGCTCGAGGTGGCCCAGCTCGGGCGCTCGCGCCGTTGGGTACTCACCTGGGGCCGCGGAGGCAGGAGAGAGCGGGCCCGCCCGAGGCGGCGAGGTGCAGGGCGCCCGGCGCTGGGACGGCTGCCCCGGCGCCGCCTCCCCAGTGCCCGGCGCGCTGCTCCCTGCGGCTCCGTGCGGGACCGAGGGCGGCGGGTCCGAGTTCCGCCCGCCGGCCCGGGCAGTGGCGGAGCGCGGAGCTGGCGGCGCTGCCGCTGTTGTTTTTGAGCCGCGGAGCCCGAAGCTAGAGCGGTTGGGTGGGGGCGAAGGGGTGGGGGCGGGGTGGGGGCGGAGGCGGGGGCCGGGGAGGCCCGAGGGGGGCGGCGGGGCCCGAAGGGGGCTTCGAAGGAGCCGGGTTCGGGCGATCGCGGGCCAGGGGCAGGGGCGGAGGGAACAGCCAGGAGGAAAGCGGGCTGGGGCGACGGTGAACGCAAAGCTTTTTAATTAGTCATAAAATGCAATAAGACGAAGCAAAACCAGCCAGACCCGCGTCCGAACTGTCGGCGCGTTTGCCCCCAGATCCAAGGAAGTCTCGAGGACAAACCCCGCCGCCACTCCATCTTCGGCCCCAGCTGGGGCGGGAGCAGCAGCGCGACGCGACTCAGGGGAAGGGGGGGGGGGCGAATAGTCACCTCGCCTCCGGGGCCACCTGGGTCCTTTTAAAGTGTCCGGGGTGCGGGCCCCGGGCGGGAGCGCCGAGCACGGAATGTTTTCTTAAAGGGCCAGTTCCGAGCTGCGCTGAAAGGGGAGGGGGGGGAGGGAGGGGGGAGGGAGGGGGGAGGGAGGGGGAGGGAGGGGCGGGGGGGGGAGAGAGATAAGTGAGGTGAAGACCAGGAAGGCCGAGGAGAGCCCCCCAATCCCGCGCCGAGGAGGCGGCGGCGGCGGCGGCGCGACGATGAGGATGATGAATACATTGCAAAGTTTTTTTGGCCCCGGCGAGGGGTGTCAGATTGAGTGCTCTGTGCGCATGTGCGAAGGTGTCCAAACTGACAATGCTGGGGAGATGAAGATAGTGTGTAGCTGCTTCTGGACTCAAGGAGGAGGAGAGAGATTCCGCGAGCCGACACCATGCGATCCAAGGCGAGGGCGAGGAAGCTAGCCAAAAGTAAGTCTCCCGCGCTCGGCCGCGCCGCGCCGCCGGGCCCGGGCCGCGGGGCCGGGGCGCCCGGGCCAGGGGTGCGCGTCGGGGCGCGGCCGGCGCGCCTCAGGCTCTCGGCCCCCGGATCGGCCGCGCGGCCCGGGGGCTGCTCCGCCTCCCGCGCTCCGGGGCGGCCGGGCTCGGCGCGGAGGCTCGGGGCGCCCGGGCCGCGCGCTCCCCGAAGGCGCCGGCCCCCTCCTCGCCGAACCCCCTCCCCCCCCCCCCAGTGTCAAGCGCTCGGGCCCGGGAACCCGAGGCGCGCGGTGGGGGCCGGGGAGGGGGGCGGAGGGGGAGGGCTGGGGGTGGAGGGGAGCGAAAAGCGAAAGTTAGCGAAAAGTTGACGAAAGGGGAGAGCAACTTTTTCCTCCTCGCTCGCTCTCTCCCTCTCTCTCCGAGTGGCTCTCAGTCCTGGTCAAATCATATTCCGGGCTTTTGAAATAGTGGGCGCTAGAGCACCGCCTTTGGCGTCCGCCAGCCGGGCGCAGAGGAGGGAGACCCCGAGCCGGGGAGGGGGCGGAGGAGGGGGCGCGAGCCGGCGCCCACCCGGTTCCTCGGGCGCAAGGGCAGGGGTGGCGACGGCAGGACAGCCACAGCCACTGGGGGAGCAAAATGGAGGCGTTTTCCTGGGCTTGGAACTATGGTCGTGAAGTTTATTCCCAACTGGTGCCCCGCGCGGCGGCGGGCGCTCCTGCGCGACTCCGGCAGCCCGCGCGGCCGCCCCGGCGCCGGTGCTCCCGGCAGGAGAGTCCCCACCGGGCCGCCTTCCTCCCCGCCGCCGCCGCCGCCGACCTCGGCCCCGCTCGGACCCTCCCGCGCCCGCTCGCCTGGCACCGCCCCGAGGCCCGGCGGGGACAGAGCTGCCCCCGGCGAGACTGCCCGGTCCCCGGTCTTACTTTCTCTTTCGCTCCGTCTCGGGCCGAGCCCCGGGCTCCGCGCGCCCAGCCCGCCGCCAGCCCGGTCCTCGCCGCCGGCCGGGTGCGCTCGCCGCCCGCCCCACAGCCCGCCGCCGCGCGTGGGGCCACCCGCGCGCCCTCCGCGCCCCGGCCGCCGGCGCCATCCGGTGCCAGGCCCGCGGGCCCGGGGCTGCGGCCCGAGAGGCGGGCAGGTGGGGGCGGCGGCGCCGCGGCCCGGCGAGCGCGGCTCCCGAAGCCCGGCCGCGGCCCGGCTGCAGCGAAGCGGCGAGCGCCGTCCCGAGCGTTCTCGGCTCCTCCAGCTCTCGCCGCCCCCTCCTCCGCGGCCGCCCGCCCGCCCACCCGCAGAAGGGGCGCCCGGCCTGCTCCCCTGGGGAATCCCTGCCGGACCACCAGGCCGATCGGTCCGGTCCTCCTGGGCCCGACCCTGCCCGTCCGGGCCTCGCAGCACGCAGGGCCGAGCCCCCAAGCGTGAGCCCGGGGGGCGCGAAACTCGCGGCACTTATCCGAAGAAGTCCTACCCTCTCGGTTCGGTGCTCGGCCGGCTCAGCCGCACCGCCCCCCTCCCCCCGAGTCGTAGGCCTCGCGTCGGGCCCGCGGGGGAAAAGCAGCTCCCAGCTTCCGCAGGACGACCCTGGACTCCGCCCGCAGCCGCTCGGGGCCCCTCGTTGAAGCGCCCATTTCCAGCCGGTCTCCTCTGCCCAGGGCTCGTGGCTTCGGCCTCCCCGGCCTCCCGTGACCTCTGGCCCCTCTTGGTGCGAACAAGGCCCCGCGTTCGGTGGCTTGTGCGCGTGCTATCTGCCCGCCGGCGGGCGCGCGGAGTATGCGTGTTCGTGTGCGTGTCGGGGTCTGTTTGTGCACCGCGGATCTCCTCAGTGACTCGGCTCGCCGGCGGCAGGCTGCCCGGGTCAGGCTCTCCCCGAGGAAGGGCCCGAAGCTGGAGCGAGAAGGTGGAAAGCGGCCGAATTCTCGCCGGGCCTTCGCTGCAAGCGAGAGGCCGGCTCCGGGCGCTCGGCGCGGCCGCCGAAACTTGCGAGCGTCCCATGCCCGCCGGCTGCCCGTCTGGCCCTCAGCCCTCTGTGTACTCCACGCCAGCCAGGTGCGGAAGGTTCCCGGCCCGGCTCTGCCTTGGGCCTTAGAATGGGTGCCTGGCAGTGACGTGCAGCCCGGCTCAGAGGCGGGAGAACTGGACCCAAGGGTAGGGCAGAGCACAGGGTTTCTTTTCCTGGGAGTCCTTATTGAGAAAAAGCCAGCGCGGAGCAGGGCTGTCAGGCCCAGACCCAGCTGGAGCCACACTGGAGCGAGCTGTGGGAACCCCTCCTGCCTGCGCTCCACAGCCGGGACAGCTGCCCCCAGCCCTCCCCAAGAAGGTGGCCCAGGCAGGCACGGGACCTCGCTGCCTGCCCGACACAGATCACTGGATGCACTGAGAAATTTCATTTCTTTGGACAGTATTTTAAGCAGATGTGGGCGTCCCGAGGAACCTGACTCCATTACCTGAATCCGAGGCAGTGGGGCAGACCCAGTGCCACCAACAGAACCTCTCTGTCCAAGCCACATCCCGGCCAGGGTCAGGGGGCTGGGAGAAGGGAGAGAGGTTGTGGTGACAAGGCCAGCGTGCAGGACTGGCCTGTGCCCACGGCCATGTGCCAGGCGTGGAGGGACAGCCGGGTCGGGGGTGGGGTGTGACCCCCCCCCCCATTCAGAGCTTGGGGGGCTGCCCTAGAGGGTACATCTGGGGCTCTAATTTTGTTTGTGTTTCCCCAGGACCCCACTCCAGGGGGTCTCTCCCGCTGGGTTTGCGTGCTGGCTGAGTTGGTAGCAACTTTGGGGCCCACACTGGGGGCTCTGAGTTGAGCTTGTAAGGTCAGAGGACACTGGGGCACTCAGGCCAGGGCTACAGATCAGCTGCTGGGAAACCCTCCATCTCAAGCTGAGCCTGGGAGGCCTGAGCGGGGTGAGGACAGGTCGGGGCCAGGGTCCCCTCACACACGGCTAGGCTTTGCTGGCCGGTGGGGAAATGGGGCCGTCCCTGCCCGACACTTAAAAATGAAATGCCACACAAAAGCTTTGTGTTTCTGCCACTGTTGGGAGCCAGGTGGGCAGGTAGGGACCCTGGGGGAGGAAGGATGTGCCCCCGAAACAGCATCCAGCCAGGGCCCTCATGGAAGTGCCCGTGAGGCCTGATCCCCGTGGAGGTGACAGACCCCAGAGTCCGAGACACTGCGTATTTCAGGCCTGGGAAGAGTCTCCTCCAGACAGCTACTGACTGCCGCCTAGCCCCTGGGGTGTGGGTGGGGGCACTGCCTCTTGCTAGAGGAAGGCTCTGTGCGCCTCCTTGGAGACTGATGTGTGTGACAGGCTGGGGGGAGCCTGGCTGTAGGCTGAGCTGCCAGCCTGGTCCTTCTCCCCAGCAGAAACAGGCCAGGCTGCAGCTCTGCTGGGCCCAGCCTTCTCCCACCCTCGGGGGTGGGGGAGGGCGGAGGCCTGCCCCTTCCACTCGTCCTCTCCCAGGAGCCGGACAGCAGCCTCCCATCTGGACGCCTGGTAGGGCAGCAGCGCCAGGAAATGTCCAGCGGGAGTCTGGCGGCTTACCCCGCTTCGGGCGAAAACGCGGAGGCTGCGGTGGAGGGGCGGGGTGCAGGGCTGGCGGCCAAGGCCAGGTGCCCCGCGGCGGTGCGCGGATGGCCCGAAGGCTCTGGCTTGCCAGGGGCCCCGCGGGCGTGCCAGGGTGCCGAGGCCCCGCTGGAGGGGGGATCCCTGTTCATGGAGTGACCTCCCGACGGGCTCCCTGGGGGAAGGGCACCCGCTCTGCCCTGGGGTCCCCAGTCACCCTGCGCCACTCAGGGCCGCCCCGCTGCTCCCGTTGGCTGCTGGCGTGGTGCAGGTGCGGGCCGGTCCTCCTCTCCCCTCCCCGCCCGCGGCCCCCTAGGCACCGGGCGTCTCCCTTCTGGGCAGAGCTCAGGGCATGGGACCCGGTCCCCCGTTTCTGTTGAGAGGCCTGGTGCGGGCGGAGAGGTCGGCCCGGGGGTCCCGTCAACCAGCCCCTAGGGGAGGCGCGCCAGCTCGCTGGGCCGCCGTGGGCGCGATTAGCCCCCTGTTTTATTCAATTAGGAGGCAATTAGGGATCCTTGGGGGCTGGGCTGGTAATTAAGGTGACCTATAATTAGAGTTTCAACAAAAATTGTCCAGGATTAAAAATCTTGTGAATAATTTCGTTTAAAAATTTCAAATAGCGTTAAATACAATTTATCAGGTTTTGAATCAAACCCGTGTAACAAGTCTTGGACGCTGCAGCTCACATAGCCGGCGCAGGAGGACTAGGAACAGCCTGGGCGCCGTCCCCGCGCGCGCGCGGGCAAGAAACTTCTCGAGGTGGAGGGAGCCGGCCCGGCCTAGCTGCGGGCGCGGGCTCGGGCTGCCCGGGGCTCCAGACGCGCCGGGCCGGGCCGGGGGTCCCCAGGCTGAGCGGATGGTCTCCGCGGCCCGGGGTTCTCTGCGCGCAAAGTCGCGGCAACTACGGCGCGGCGCAAGGAGCGCCCGCGTCTACACCGCGCAGCGGGTCGGTGGCGGTGGCTGCGCCGAGCCCCTGGTCTCAGCCCAGACCTCCTCCTCCAGGACCGCAGTCTGGCCCCAGGGGTCCCCGCCTCCCTGGGCTTCCTGGAATGAGGAGGGCGGGCTCCTCACCCCTCCCGACTGCTGACCCTCGCCCAGACTCCGTGGGCTGCAGGCCGTGTGCGGTTCCAAGTCGCTTCGCGGACCTGGGCCCGGAGAGACGCGGCAGTGGGCCGGGAAGGCTGGGTCTAAGTCGGGCCGGTGCGGGAAAACCGAGGCGGGGTTGGGGGTTCGGCTTTCCAGGAACGAGCCCTGCCTATCGCCGAACTTGCCGCTGGGGTCCGTGCACTCTGGCACGCACCTGTGGGGAGGCCCGAGCGGGCTGCGGCCTGAGCCGCTGCCCATGTTTCCGTGCCGCTCGCTGCAGCCTCGGGGCGACGGCCCCGTAAAGGTGCTCATGGTCCGCTTGGGAGGCATGACCCACTCCGTTCACTGACCCTGAGGAGGATAAAGTGTGGCTAGCCGGCGCCACTTTTCTGGGTAAGAAACCCAGGGCACAGAGAGGTCAAATAACCCGACAAGATCACACAGCAAGTTAATGGTGAAACTGAATGTTCCGTAAAGCCCTCCAGGGTTTCTTATTTAGCACCCCGCCCGCCACCAGGGCGCTGCAGCCTGCAGTTAATTCCGAGGATTTTATTTTATTTTATTTTTTTAATGTGTCAGGTTTTAAGCATTTTCCCAGGGCCAACGGTCAGCTTGTAACAGGTCTGTTCTTAAAAAGCAAGTAAGATATCCATGTGCTTACAGCTTGTGAATGCAACTGGCAGCCTTGTGCACTCGCCTCCTTCAGACTGGATTCTTTCTCCGCCCGGGACTGGACTCTTCCACTCTGCTTTCCCCACGCAGGCTGGGCAGAGGCCTTGCCAGGGTCTCCAGCCCCTGGCTCTGGGTGTCCTCTCCCAAGGACAGGTGCAGGAGAGCTGGAGTGTTGACCAGGGGTTGGCCTCGTCTGCACCCCACTTACTGCCTTTCTCTCGAGCCAGCGCAGGAGGTGTAGGACCTGCTGGCTCCCCCCTCGCACCCCTACCGCCACCCCCACCGCAAATCTGGAGGGAAGTAATCCTCCCCCCTCCCCCCAGGCAATCGGGGAGAGGAGGAACTGTGGCCGTGGACCTGACCCACAGGGCAGAGGAGCCGCTGGCTGCAGTTTCAGGTCCAGCCCGGAATCGGCCGCTGTTCCTCAAGTCTGGGCACCTCACAAGCTCCAGCCAGGGCCACGGTGGCCATTCCAGGCCGGACAGGGCTGCCAAGCTCCCAGGGCAAACGGGGGTGGCCTCTTCTGCTCTGACCACTCTCCTCTCTCCGGCTTTCACGATCCAGTCCTCCTCGGTCTGAAGGCGCTCTGGCCAGGCCGGCGGCCTCTCCCTGGCCTCCGAGGAACAATGCCTTGGGGCCGCAGATAGAAGTGTGCTGGCCCGAGATACATATTTGTTTAATAGTTAACATTCTGTGGGGAAAAAAAAGGAAGAAAGTCAGATTCTGGTGAAGGCTTTGCTTATTTTATATCCACCATAACTATTTCTGTCCATGAAAATTGGCTTAATTATATCAATGGAATGTTTCTTTTTCAATTCTGTATGCAATTAGTCCATCTTGCCGGCTGCAATTTATTTTAATAAAAAAATAAACCAGTGGTGTGTTCAGTTCCTCGTCCCCTGGGGACAAATGCGATTGGTGTGTTTAATTTCATTAACTACAATGCGGCCTACTGGAAAAATGTATAAAATCAGCTTTATACAGCTTAAACACTGGCATTTGAAACAAATCATTATTGCATTAGCTGTCACACTGGTAATTCTAGAATCTAAGGAAAAAAATATATTATGGCTGTTTTTATAACCCTTTGCAAATGCACTGTTAAAATAATTTATAATCATTTTAAAACATGGCTGGGTCCTGGTGAATATTTTATCTCCTCCAAATAAGGCTCCACATTACCCCGTGCACATTTTCCATCTGACGCGTGTGCCGTTCTCAACCCCAAACACGCATCTTTCAGGGTGGAGACAGTGGAGCCTGTATTTAAACGAATCTGATGAGTGCTGGGTCCCTTTTTCACTCTGGCCTGACCCTGCCCTTGAGGTGGGATGGTTGACGCGGCAAAGGGCTCATCTAAAATTCGCCTCGGGGCAGAGGGGACCCCAAGATGCTGCAGAGCCCTTAGTGTACCCAGCCTTCCCCTCCGGGCCCCCCAGGTGGGAGGAGAGGCCCACAAGCAGGCTTTACGGGCATGGAAGCAAAACCACTCCATGGACGGTGTTCCCGGGCTCAAACTTGGGGAAGTGAGGTCAACCCTTGCTCTGCTCATCTCCGAAGAGACAACCCGTCGCCCCGAACACCCACTTTCTGAGCCTGACGTGAGGATTCTGCAAAATGAACTTGGTTAGGAAATTCAGCAGACTTGTGCTGCTTGTCAGCAGGTCACAAATATCCAGGGAGGTGTGTGCCTTTGGTCTGCACCCCATCCAGCATGGGGTGCGTCAGGGGGGTGAGCCCCAGTGTGTGTGTGTTGGAAGCCGAGTTACCCACGCAAGCCCTGGCCCGGCCTGAGCTGCTCTGCAGTTATGAGGCCGGTGATGGAGGATACTTTCTCCTCACTCCCGCAGGTATGTGGATGGAGACGCATCTGCGGGGAAGGACTTGGGCATAGTGCAGGGTTCCTCTGACCGGCCGCCTCCTGGTTCTGAGGTGCTTTTCAAGGAGACCTGTGTCGTGCTCCAAAGCCTCTGCTTCCCCAGCGTGGGGGTGGGGAGGAGCAGGACACACCGGCTCGGCCTCCGTGCCCACTGTCATTTTCCCTGCGCTGGCGCTATGGGCTTCCTCTGGGGGTCTGTCTCCCTCCCAGGCCCAGGCAATGCCAAGGGGAATTAACAGGAAGAAAAGACCCCAGGCGGCTCGGTTTGAAGCCAGGCACCAGGGCTGCTGTCCTGCTGATGTGGGGGGAGAGGGGTTCCCGGGACGCATGCAGGGGTTTCCTAGGAAGGTTCCAGAAACATACTTGGGCACTTCTGGCCACATTAAGAACTATCACCCTGCCCTTTAGCCTTCTGACTCCCCTGGATGGATTTAGGTAGATTTGATTTTTGATGTAAAATTTATATTCCATAATGAATTTTGATGTGGGGTGATGGTGAGGCATGAGGGAGACCCTGGCACCTCCTCTTTGGGTCTGAAACCCCCTCCTGTTTCTCATGGCCGTGCCTGGAGGGGCAGGGCCGGGAGGGCCCAGGCTGGATCTCCTGAGACCCCTGGCTCTGGGGACCAGGCCGTGTCACCGTGACTCCATGAGCCCAGGGTGGTGGTCGGGCGTGAGGTCTGCTTTCTTTTCAGGGTCTGCCGAGTTGAGAAATGAGTGGCTTTGTCCACTTTCCTACTTTAGAAAGAATAACAGAGCTGGATGCTT
The DNA here is from genome assembly GCF_028023285.1 of Balaenoptera ricei. Taxonomy (NCBI): domain Eukaryota; kingdom Metazoa; phylum Chordata; class Mammalia; order Artiodactyla; family Balaenopteridae; genus Balaenoptera; species Balaenoptera ricei. Next base: position 1,730,396 of record NC_082639.1, read on the forward strand.
GGTGCAAATATCAAGGCTGTGCCCTTAGGCCCCCTGGATGTTGCTCCTGAGGCCGCAGGGGGACCTCACCCCAGGGTCGGCCCAAGGGACGGGCTTGGCGGGATGTGGTTCTCAGTCCCCAGAGTCCGCACTCCGTCCGCTCCGACTCTGGGCTGGGCTGTGTCCCCCTCCCGACCGCCACGCCTGCCTCGGCTCATGACCACCAGCCCTCGCCTTTGAAGCCGGGGAAGGGGGGGCCGTCCGGGAGAGTGAAAGTGAGTTGTGACTCGGTCAAGGGGCTGCAGGATGTGGACGCGTGGGTATTTTGCGCCTTGTGTGCTTCTTCCCCGGCTGCAGGCAGGCATGACCACACAGAAGGTTCTGGAAGGGACCATGGCGTTCGGGGAGGTGATTCTGCCTGGGAGGCGAGGGTCCTCGGGCCAGGTGGGGCTGAGTCGGGACACCCCCCTCCAGGCAGACAGACAGTCAGAACCGAGTGTCGCTTTTACCTCCTGGGCCTGGTTGGGAAGATGCTTTGTTGGTCCACGGCCACCCGCCTCCGTGGGGGCCGTTCAGGGCCACAGCAAAGCATCCACTTTGATACTTCGATTCCGACTCTCCAGTTCAGCCAGGATATAAAGCACACACGGTCCTTAGCTCGTGATTTTATCTTCAAACCGGGGAGCACAGGTGCTGGGGTCTGTTTGGCCCCTGACATCCAGCCGGGCCCCTCCCTCCAGCCGCCTTCCCGGCCCCTCAGCCATACTAAGTCTTTTCCATCCTCACATCTGCCTTCGGGTTTCAACAGCTGGTGGCATCTGCCGGCTCTTTTCTCATCAGAGGCCTCCCACGTCCTGCAGGCTCAGGTCTTCTGTTTGTTTTGGCTGCTCTGTTCCGTCCGTCCACTCATCCCTGAACGTTGTCCGTGGGCCTACTGTGTGCCGGGCTCTGAGCCGTGCCTGAGGGTCCCGGGCAGCTGCGGGATGCTTCCCCGGGGCGGCCCACCTGGAGGACGATGTGGTGATGTCACCGCGCCCTGGGCAGTGTGATGAGTCTGGGCAGTCACAGGTGCCCACCCGACTCTTGGCCCTCACCGGCCAGCAGGTCCTTGCCTGGGGGCTGGGCTTCTGTGTTCAAACTGTTTGGAAGGGGAGCGAGCCAGCAGGCCTCCCCCAGCTCAGCACATTTGGAGGCCCCAAGCTCTCTCGGGCCTCCCGAGCCTTGGCTCTGTGCTGATGGAGGGGTGGCAGAACCCCCAACCAACTTCTCTAGTTCAAGTTAGAAAGGCCAGAAGGAGAGGGAGGGAGGGAGGGAGGGAGGGAGGGAGGGATGCCAGAGAGGAGGTTTCCGTAGCTGTCGTTGCTTCCGAGAGCCCCCTGGCCCTTAAATTCAGTGGCTCAGATGAAATTTGTGCAGTGCTTCTCCGGTACCAGTGGCAGGCAGGGCACCTCCAGCGTTTCAGCACAGGAGGGAAATGCCTGGGTCAAGCAATGACGATGGGAACTGAATAGGACCGGGAACCTTTCCTGGGACACAGTTTAGTCCCGTTATCTGTGTTCAGGTGCTGGCAGTCAATGTTATGCTGAGATATGGATTCATATAACAGTCTCCCATCTAAGCTGCTCTGTCTAGCTGCTTCTCGGAGGGGAAGGGGCGGGCACTTAAAAATGCTCAGACATTTGTATCTGCTCAATGGGCTGTAACAGCCTCTTCAGAGATGCCTGGTCACCTCGGTCCTTAAAACATTGAAACAAAGACTGAAAATCATGCTCACCGGGGGAGCCCGAGTGCTGACCGCAGGAGAGCCCTGGGGTCCCTCCTCCCTCCCTGGCGCAGATGCGCCGGGACCCCTGTTGCTCCCTGGCACTGTTTTGCCCTTAGGTGACGCTTCCTTGGGAAGGTTCAGAGTGAGGCCACATCCCTAGAATTCATATTTTTGCCGCCGAGGCCGCTTCCGCCCTCGGTTCCAGGAAAGCGAGAGGATTAGGTCCTCACTGTGTTGGAATGAGCGTCACCGGCCTGTGCTGACCTGACAGCCATTCCCAGCCCCCAAGTTCAGACGTGGCTATGGGTCACCCCTCTCCCCACGCGCCGCCCTGCTGGCATCAGGGTTAGATCAAGGTGGGGTCCTGGGTACTATTTCTGGGGTGTCAGTGAGGAGAAGAACGCCAGGCTGCCTGAAGGCCCCCGGGGTCCCTTTCGGGAGGGAGTTTGTGACACAGAGAACGTCGATTGCTCGGTAAGTGTCGAGCTGCTTGGGGCTGCAGCAACCAGCGTGGGGCACGGGCTGTGCCACCTTCCTCTTCGCTGCCACCTGCTCGTCCCGAGATGCCTTCCTGGGAAGCCGGCCTTCTTCGCAAATCACTCTCAGCTCGTTCTTGGAAAAGCCAGTGCATTCTTGAACTGCCTGAAAGCCGGGGAGCATTTTGTTGCCCAGAACTGAGGCAGCTCGAGGGAGACGCGGCCCCTGACATACACCCTTCATCTGGACAACGTGCCGAGGTGGCCTCTGGGGAGCGTGCGGACACACCCACGTGTGTGCTGTGCGCGTGCACACGTATGCGGGCACTTCTGGGCAAGCCTGGGTCTGCTGTCTGAATGAGACGCACCCTCGGGCCGTTCATTTTTGTCAGCTGCGCTGCACCTCCCTGCCCACTTGTGCTCTGCAAAGACCCCCTCACTTTCGCTGTCCTCCGACGCCACTTAGCTCCCCGCGGCGTCTGGAACGGGGGCTGCGGCAGCCGGGCCTCCCGGCCCAGAGCCATTTGCAGCTGGTTGTTGTGTGAGCAGAGACGGGAGAAGTTCAAAGGTGCAGAGAGGCCGATGTGTGAGCACTTTCCTGCAGTTTATAACCCCCGAGAAGAAACAAAGAGGAGCGGAGGCTGTTTAGATAATCCCGGGCCCTCACGCTCACATTTAGAAAAATTAGGCCCTCTTGAAAAATTACAGAATTATGCTGCCAGTGTCAGGTTCCGAGATAATGATGTGTCTGTGTGCGAAAATATTAAATTGCAATAACACGCCCGTGAGTACCTCTCTGAATAGGGTATTCAGTTCCCAGCTTGGGCTGAACATAAAGCTTGTGACTGACAGAATACAAATGGTGTCATAAAACATTGGGGGGGGGGGTTTACAGCCGGGCTCCGTCTTTCTGATCGGCTTCTCCATCTCGGCCCATCCAGCCATCCTTTTCTTTAATGAAACAGCCCGACGATGTGGCTAATTATTTATTTATCACGTTAGCAGGAGGAAAAGCTATCAGAGACAGATCAATTTTTCCCTGGAAGTGATTTGACGTGACTTTAAAAATAAGCCCCACGACAGGATGCCGGGCGCTGTCCTCCGCCCTCCCAAAGTCCATGCCGTCCGCCGCACTGATGTCGGTTGTTAAAGCATGCACCGGCCGCTCCTCCAGCTGAGCCAAGGCAGCCTTGAGCCAGCCCAGTGCCCTTTCCGACCAGGGGGCTTCTCACAGGTTTCCGGCCAGAGGAACGGGGGTCCCTGTCTTCTTCCGTGCAAATGAAATCAGAGCAGCAACAAGTAACCCTGGGCCAATGGGAGGTTTTCATGTTTCCCCGGAGCCTGTGGAGATGTGGCACCTCTGACAATAAGCCGGGTGACACTGGGGGCTTGGGTCCCCGATGCTCGGCTCCCCCACGCGTCTTTACTGAGCACGTGCGTGTGCTGGAGAGTGTCCCCGCGGTGGGGGTGGGGAGGGGTGGGTGGAGTTTCGGTGGCCTCACGTTTGGCTGAGTGTCCTTATGAACAAAAGGGCTTAAAAAAAAACCAGTGGAAATTAAGATTGCTCAGAAATCTCCGGGCAGATCGCCGGCCCAAGGGGGGCTCTCGTTTCACGGCTGGGAGTCAGACTTGCAAAGCGAAGGGGCCCCCAAGTCTTAACTTTCTCTCCATCGAAGGTGTTAATCTTACCTTCCGAAGGTTAGATAAAGCTGCTCAAGGCTGCTGTTGGTTATCGAATCTCATCTGCTAATGACGGCGGCGGCTCGGAGCAGGCCCGTCTCGGCCGAGCCGCTGGTCCCTGCGGCCGGCAGCCTGGATCAGGAACCCAGGTCTCCGTTTACCCGGGGTTTTAGGTTGCCTCCCGATCGTGACAGACTACCCTCATTCAACGGGGAGGGGGCTGATGGCCACGGCGAGGGTGAGAAGCCCATTACCGCAGCCCAGGGCCTTTCTCCTCCCCCGGGAGACACCCCCCTTTGACCCACAGACTCGGCGTGGCAGAGTGAGGGAAGGGCCAGGCGTGGAGGAACGCAGCCTTGAGTTTTCTGACAAAGAACCCCTGATTCTTTAGCCACCAGACAGAGCATAATGCTTGGCCTCACCTGCAGGGCCTGGGGGTGCGGAGATGCCTCGATTCAGTGAGGCCTGCGCTGGGCTTGGCAGGACGTGGGCCTCCTGGGAAACTGTGACCACGATGCTGGTTCCCGTCCCGGGGTGGTGGTCGCCAGCAGTGGGCACGGCTTGGCTGCAGGGTGCGTGGGAAGGGCCGGGGCCAGGATGACTTTCCTCCTTAAAGAAGCCCCCGACACTCACCAAATTTGTGACAGCAAAACCAAGCCGAATCTTCCCCGCCCTGCCTGGCCCGGAGATAGAGGCCTTCAGGGCCCTTGGCCAGCAGGCGGAACTGGGCCATGAAGCCAGGGCGCCCCGGGGATGTGGGGAAAACCCCAGCACACATCACCAGGGCCCCATCCCACCAGCTCCCAGCCCTGGGCCCGAAGAGGGCTGGCTCTTGGTCTTCACCTACCAAATTCCAACGGGATGTGCAGCTCCATCACCTTAGCTGACCTTGGACCGAACCAGAGGAACTTGGTGGGCCCACCTGCGGGCTGAGCATTGGCCACTGGGGTGGAAGTCTGGCCTTGGGGCCCTAGGCTACCGGGGAGAAGGGAAGGTGGGCAGGGGTGTCTTGGGTGGGGGGCATGATGAAAGGCTGTGGGGCCCTGCAGTCTCCAGGAGCACCTCCAGGCCAGCTGGACCTGTATCACAGGGACAATGGCCTGTCCTCATCTGGAACCACCCTTGGCCACGGCAGAGACGGAGAAGAGGGTTGCCCATGAGCAAGGGACCTGGGGGAACCAGGCCCCGACTTGCTGGAGGGGGAGTGAAGGCTGGGATAACGTCTGCAGGGCGCTTGAGCATGGTATTATTCTTGCTGTGATTCTCTGCAGGATCCAGGCTGTCATTGTTAGCAGCTACTTTGGGTTTCTGGAATTTTCTTGCACCTGGCAGAAGGCAGATTTGTGTGTGACTGTGTGGGGCTGAGCAGTCTCCCCGGGGACCCCTGGATGTGGCCTACAGATTAAAACGCTCGTCCAGACAATATTGTGATGAGTGCAGAGCAGACGAATGTGAAACACTGGGCAGGTCTCCGTGCCGGTCCCTGGGCCCCGGCGGAGACGTTCAGTCACTGTCACGCGGAGGGCTGGGGATCGTCTGGGGTGGCTGTGCTCTCCGTGTGACCCGGGTGGGTGTCTTTGTCGGGCTGGGGGCTCCATCACCTAGCTCCTGGGAGGAGTAGAGCTGGGGACCGTGGCCAGCTTCCTGCCCTGGGGAGGGGGGGCGCATCCCCTCCAAGCATTAGAGCAGACCCTGTCTTTTGGGGTCTCCTGTTTGGTTTAGTTCCAGGGGATTTGTGGTGCTGAGTGGCAGGTCCGAAAGCTGAAAGGGGGGAAGAGTTTCTCCTCGCTGGGCCGTTAGTTATCCAGCCGACGCTCTGAGCCCTGAAACTGGCTCTCATGTTGTCCAGGGCGACACGCCAAGGACTCACTCAGAGAACCATGGGACACTGGGGCTTTGCTGTCATCAGTCTGATGCATGCGCTGGCATACACGCGCGTGCACGCGTGTGTACAGGCACACATGCACTGGCACACTTGTATAAGGCACACACGCTTGCATTGTGCATGCACATAGCACACACATGCAACACAAGTGCATGTGTATGCACACATGTGCACACATATTTACACATGCCCACAGGTACATGCAACCTGTGCATGCACATACACATACAGGCACACACGCACAAGTCACACAATGCGGTGTGTACATGCAGCAAGTGCATGCACATACACACATGTACACACACATACACTTGTGCACACATACACAGAGTGCTCCGTGCACACAGACATGACTGCACGAGCCAGGCTCTGCTTTCAAGTCTTAGACGACGTAGGAGTCTGATACATCGACATCGGAGAGGAGGATGCTTCGGGCAGGTGCAAGGGGCTGTCACTGGGCCTCCGTGGTCCCACAGGCCGTAGACGGAGCGAGAGGAGAGGGAGGCTGGGACAGTGCGTCCGAGCACTGATCGTGGGCTCCCTGCAGGGGAGAGGGTCTCGGCATCTGCCGGGCCAGGGGACGGCCTTTCCCTCCTCCCCACAGACCCTGGGTGTTGGGGGCCCTACCAGCTGGGGTGGGACAAGCAGTGGCCTCCAAGAGTCCAGCCAGGACGGGCTGGATCTGGTGTCACGCAGACCCAGGAGCAGGGGCACAGGGTCCCCTCTGGCCCTTTCAAAGGGACATTCGATCTGAACCCTGGGGCCCAGTAAGGAGATTCCTGCGAACCCCTCCGCTGATGGAGTCAAAAGCACTCAGCGGCTGGAGAAAGCACTTTGCAACGTCGGGCTCTGGCATGAGGCCCTTTGTGGGATTATCTGCCCACCCCTGGGAGGCGTGGAATGCTGGGGGCAAGGGGCCACGGCAATATAGAGCTCGCGCAGGCCGCCGATAAAGCGGACTGCTTTCTGTGGCCGTTCTGTCGCCGAAATTTGAGGTGCGGCCCCAGAGTGGAGGCCGCTGGCCCAGGACATTTGAGCCAGGGAGGCTCCGTCCGCTGTACCCTCGTCCTGGAGAATTTGAGTCCAGACCACGTCTGCCGGGTCCTGTACCCGGGGCTCCTGCCCTCTTCAAAAAACAAAGTCTGGAGAGACCGGGCAGCATCTTACTTTCCAGACAGGGCTGTTCGCGGGCCTCCCTCGGGGGGAGTCACCGTGCGGGGCCCAGTGGATGCAGCTGTTGTGGGGAGGGCAGACGGGGCGCCGCTCGGGCCGGGAGCTCTTGGGTGCCCGTTGTGTGCTGCAGTCAGGAAGCCTGCGGGATCCTGGGTGGAGGCACCAGGTGGACCCGCACACCTGCTGCGAGGGCTGGCTGGGCTTTGGGATGCTTGGGATTTATTTCCACCAAACCTCCAGACCCCCTTTCCTGCCCCGTCTCTCCCCAAATCTCCCCGTCTTTGTCAGGGACATGGGCACATCCAGCTGCTCCGGGCTGGTGCCCAGGACCCACTCCTGACTCTAGAACGCAAGTCCAGGTGGACCCCGGGCACAACCCACACCCGTGCAGGTGGCACTTCCGCCTGGAAGACACACTGGCATCTCGGCGGGATGCTGGGTTTAGGACCCCGGGGTGTTTAAAGCCGCAGCGGTGGGGATCTCTGCCTCACTGGGTGGGAATCATCCCACAGCCCAGGGATGAACTTGGTCTGCTACAGGGCAGGGCCTGGGAGGACCAGAGATGTGGGAGGTTCAACTCGCTGAATGTGACTCCAAACCGCTCCGGGATGGGTGCAGGAAGGAGGGACCGACCGGGGCAGGAGCTGGACGGCTTCCTTCCTGACTTTCCATCTGGGTGGGGCGTCAGGGCTCACCATCTGGCTGTTAGGGGGCGGGTGGCGTAGGCTTGAGGCTCACGCACACCCCTCCCGGATCCCACACCCACTTCCCGCAAGCTGAGACCCGAGGCACGCAGCCTCTCTGAGCTCGGTGCTCCGTCTGGGACACAGGCGACCCGTCACTTCCGGGCCTGTGGTTGAATCAAGAACCGGCTTGCCTGTCCCTCCGGGAGATCAGCATCCTGCGCCTGGGCTCACTTGCCTCCTGGGGCCCCGAGAGGGGCCACAGCAGCGTCCACGGCAGGTCTTCTCAGGGTGCCTGTAGGAGGCCTCGGCCGGGATCCCCCTCAGGCCCGTGGGGCCCCAGGTGGGCACAGGCCCTGAGAGTTGGCGCTCCGGACACGTGGCTTGACTGACGTGTGGGCTCTTGCGTCCTTGGGGCTCTGAGGCTTTCTGCACCTGACCGCAAGCCCGCTGGTCTGGGCACGGAGCCGGCACCTTCCTCTAGCCTGATTCAGGGTGGCCTTAGAAGTGTCCACAGGCACCGTTGAAGGTCATGGTGGCCTGGAGTGGCTGGGCAGCCGTCTACCCCGAGCGCCTTGTTGTTCACGCACCACAGCTCCCCTTTTTTCAGGGAGAAGGCAGACGGGGAAACTGAGGCCTGCTCAGGGAACACTTGTGCATACGGGGGTCTTTATAAACTATTAGGGCTCTTGCCCGGCGAGGTCCACGTCAGGGTCTCACCGCCAGAACGGCCGGCCTGGACTCCGGGGTCACTGCTTCTGACCCACCCCCAGGCTCAGCGTCCCTTTAGGCTGGAGTTGGTGCTGCAGCTAAAGTTCACCCCGTGCCCGCCTCCAGTGCTTCAGGGCCTGGCCCTCTGGGTCAGGAAGGCTCCCCCAGAGCCCAGGCCGCCCCACGAGACATCTCCCCACACCCCCGGCCCTGCACACCCTCAGAACAGAGACACCTTGAGCCCTGCTCGTTGGCCTGGCTCCCACCCACCATCCCGCTCCCTGACCTCCTCCCCAGGCTGCATTTTCATCTGGACGTGCTGGTCTGTTTGGAAGCAGGAGGCCCGAGAGAGAGCCGTGGGGGCTGATCCGGCTGTGCCGCGGATGGGAACCCATGAGCGCTGGGCCCCAGAGCCTGGGCAGAGCAGACCCTCCCATCCGGGGCCGGACCCCAGGCCCAGCCACCTCCGTCCTCTCCCGAGACCTTTCGGGTGGAGGTTTTATCGAATTCTCCCACTGTCGAGGCTTCCTCTTGGAGCAAATGAAGGGTTCTTTGCGTAATCTGTCAGTGCTTGCCTTATTTATTTATTTATTTTTATGAGTTTGCTGTTAATTAGGCAAAAGATCTACAGAAATGTGCTCGCGCCTGGAGATTTCTGCGAAAAACGAGAACCCTCCTGAAATTTCCAGTAGTGAAGCAATTAAGTGATGGAATTCCGCAATCTAAACATGATATTCTCCTCTAACAAAAGTCTTGGTGGGGGGCGGGGGGGTTGGGGAGAAAGAAGGAAAGAGGAAGCCGAGGTCCGAGCAGTGGCAACTTGCAGACCAGCACCACGTGTTTGCAGTTGGGACTGGACTCCAGTCAGTGGCCGGGGTTGGGGGGGAACTGCACACAGCCCGCCCCCTCCTTGGAAGCGCCTGCTCCTTTGGAGGTGAAGGGTAAGGTGAGGTTTGCTTCTTAAGGGGGGTCACCTGCGTCAGCCGACCCACCCATACGAGTGGGGGGCTGGAGGGCCGCCGTCTTCTGGTGACAGAAGCTGGATGGGGAGGGGGTTTCCCACCTGGGCAGCCAGTCTGCAGCAGAAAGAGACCCCATGTCAGGGCCCGAGAAGCCACGGTGCTGGGAATGCCCCCCGGGCTCCACCCTCTGGGTCACTGTGCCACTCACATGGCCCGGGGGTCCCAGTGGGGAACCGCCGTCCACATCGGGGTCAGGTCAAGGGTCCTTCCTGGCACTTGGCAGGCAACTCAACCCCAAATGAGGAAATTCACATTTCTTGGGTTTGTGGGAGGGAGTTTTTAGATCACAGGAGGAGATTTTAACCAACTTTGATTTTTTTTTTTTGCAAACGAATTCTTAGCTAGGGATGCCCCATGTGCCCTCGGATGTTACAAATCCGACCTTTCCAGACCATCCATCCAGCAGCCTCACTCTTGCTGGAATCCCCTTTTCTCAAAAAACGTTTCTTGGTCGTGCACGCCGTTGCCTGTGGTTTTCATCGTAACTTTTTTTTTTTTTTTAAACAACCTTGAGATGCCTTTGGACGAGTCGCTGGTTGTTGACAAATCAGTTTTCCAGGGAGGGAGGCACGTTTCTGTCGGTGGCACTGGGGTCCGGCCTCCCGCTTGCGGTTGAGCAAAGATTAGACTGAATTTCTCCGCGAGCTGTGTTTCCTCCGTCCCCCGTGACTTCCCTGCTCTTTGGCCTTCATGCTACATTCCTTTTTCTCCCCTCATTTCGCTTTGTAATGTTGTTTCTCTCACCTTCTAAAGCCAGCCGGCAGCGCGGCGGGGATTTATGAGGTCGAAACTTCTAACAGGATCGTCTATTTTATACGTTCTCTCTGCCACTCGAGCCGTGACCTCGGCTGCTGCTCTCCGTGCAGTGTGTACACGCCGGTTCTGTTTGGTTGAGAAAACCCCTCTTGGAAGAGATGGGGGGCCGGGCTCTGGGGTCTCTGTTGCATTAAATCAGGGAGCTGGGGGCCGGAGTCGCTGAGGACGATCCAGAAACCAACGGCAACACCCCCTAGACGGCCTTTTCCCCACGTGGGTTCTCACGTGTTTGAATAAACTTACAGCTGCTTCTTGGTTGAGGTGGGAGTGAGTCGGGGCATGAAAAGCATTTACGGAGGATCCCCCCCATGCTCCCCACGCCCCCCATGCCCACCCTCTCCCCCGCCCACTCCTGGTGGATGACCCTTCCTCTGGGTGAGAATGGACAGGGGAGTTTTTCCTGGAAGAAATGAGGCCAGCGGTGCCTGAATGCCAGCTCCCAAGCCCTGGGCAGCTTTCTGTGCTGCCCACTGAGCGGCCCCTGCCTTTTCCCATCGCTCTGGGATGGTTTTCTAGTTCAGAACCCCAGTCCCTCTCCGGAAGGACTAAGAGACCCTCTCCCCACGTGCGCCTTGAAGATGCAGGTGTTTCCAGAGCTGCGCAACGCTTGGTCACTCGTCACCTCACCCGTCCTCCCCCTGGCAGGGGGACTGTGGCCTTAGGGAATTTCACAGGCGTGGCCCTGCCGTGGGCGGACAGAGGTGACCTGTGCCGGCGCCGCCCCTGCCAGAAGATGTGCATGGACCCTCTTTGTATCCCTGCTGCCTGCACCGTGGTACCCGGCTGAGATCCCAGCCAATCATCACCCTCTGAAACGTGTGGGCCCTGGGCCTCTCCTATCCAGCCTTGTGTCCCTGTGCCCCAAAGCCGCCTCCGCCTGGACCTGCGTCCTCCACAGAGTGGGCTGCAGAGGGGCCTGTCCACCCACCTGCAGCTACAGGGGGTCTGCCAACTTCACTGATGGGGCGGGAGGCGCTGGGAGGCCCTCTGAGCACAGGAGCTGCCTATGTTCCTGTACAGGAGAGACGAAATGTCCCCAGGCCAGAAAACGCATGCTGGTCAATCAGCCTTTTTATACAACAGTTTCCTTATCGAGGCAGAAGTGCCCGCCAGGCGCAGGCCAGACGCCCCTCTCCTGTGCGTTTGGGCAAATTCCCCTCTTTTATCGCATCTTCTCCAGGCCCAGCCTAATCCCGGTGTTCATCCCGTGGCCCCAGTCCACTCCCTGTGGGCGTTTCTTTGATTTAGTGGAAATGGGAACACGCTCGTGTCGCTTTCCTGCGCCTGCTGGTCACCTGGAGGGCACCCGAGGGACTCAAAGTCCCTTCATTCGTCCGCGTGTCCATCCACTCATTTCCTCAGGGACGGCAATGGGGGTCCCTCTGCTTCTCCAGATGGGACGCTCCCTCCTGGCTGTCCACGTGCTCACAGCCTGACTGGGCAAGTGGGATAAAAGTACCCACCAAGTACAGCCCGGGGGTCAGGAAGGTAAGGGCTGCCCCTGGCATGGCAGACAGGGACCCAGGCTTTGTACCAGACGGGCCTGGGTTCAAATCCACCTCCTCCACCCCTCGGTGATCCTCCAGGCACGGCCCGTCCCCCTGCCGCCAGGAGGGGGTGGATGAGTCGCTGGCATCTCGGAAGCAGCCCAGAGACATCGCTGTCCTGGAGGGGACATGGGGCGGCCCCTGTAACGGTGGAAAACCCTCAGGAATCAAGTGGCCGTTTTGCCCAAAGAATCCGGGCCGGCCCCTTGTGCCCCCTCCAGGCACGTATCCACTTGAGAGGTGGGCCAGGGGCGCACCCTGAGGGGGCTGGGCTGGTCACGCCCATGACACTCATCCTGGGCTGTGCCACAGGGTGGCCTTTGGGACCTGCGGCTTGGGGGGACCCCGGGCATGGCCTGGGGGCTCCCCGCTCCCTCTGACACAAACGGCAACCTCTCACTGGAACCCCAAATCCTCCCCACCTTTGGCCTCTGGCTGAGGCACCCCGATCTCAAATCGAAAGTGTCTCTCCTTGTAGCTGCGTTCCCCAGAGACTAAGCAGGGTTTCCTGAAGCAGCAGAGCCATCCCTGCTTGGGGGCGGGGGGACGCGATGTGAGCGAGACCCTTGGGCTGAAAGCAGCGCCTTCGTGCCCAGCTCCCCAGGCTCCCAGGGTTGGGGGCGCCCATCTCCGCTCCCGACCCCTGTGTGGGGTCTGCGGGGAGCCTCGAGGCGGACAGGGCAGCTTCCCCAGGTTCCTCCCCGAAACCCCGGCTCTGAGACTCCCAGACACGGGGCTCTCGGGACCGGCCAAGACCACGACGGCCGCGGCAGTCTCCTCCTGTCCACAGACGCCCAGCAGAGTGAGAAGGAGGCCTGGTCGTGGCCTCTTGAGAAGTCGGGGCTCCGGTCAGGAAGGGACTCTTAGCCCTAAAGGCCCAGACCTGCTGGTCACATGACACTCGCTGCGGTGGACAGGGGCGGGCAGGGGGGAGTGGAGATGGCCTGGACGTGGCTGTGCTGGACTTCCCACAGGGGATGGCACCACGAGGCCAGCTCCCCCTTCCCCCAGAGCTCCTCTTCCTGGTTTCCTCCAGTTTCAGAAATGCTCAGATCCATGTGGGAGTCGATAAGAAAGGCTGGGGCCACAGCCACACCTCCTCCCACGCTTTCCTGCGAGAGCCTGCCGCCGCTCCCCTGTCTCCAGGAGACTGGCAAGGGGCTGCAGGACATGGCCACCCCCGGACAGGTGGCCCAGGGGGGCACCTGGGCTGAGACGGCTACTGACCCTCCCTGAGCTGCTACCATCCTGGGGACCTTCAGGCTCCTGCCCTGTTGTCCCCCGTCCCCGCCGCGGACACACGGGCTGTGTGGTCCCTCCTGCAGACACACGGGAAGGTGTCATCCTGGGGACCTTCAGGCTCCTGCCCTGTTGTCCCCCGTCCCCGCCGCGGACACACGGGCTGTGTGGTCCCTCCTGCAGACACACGGGAAGGTGTCATCCTGGGGACCTTCAGGCTCCTGCCCTGTTGTCCCCCGTCCCCGCCGCGGACACACGGGCTGTGTGGTCCCTCCTGCAGACACACGGGAAGGTGTCATCCTGGGGACCTTCAGGCTCCTGCCCTGTTGTCCCCCGTCCCCGCCGCGGACACACGGGCTGTGTGGTCCCTCCTGCAGACACACGGGAAGGTGTCATCCTGGGGACCTTCAGGCTCCTGCCCTGTTGTCCCCCGTCCCCGCCGCGGACACACGGGCTGTGTGGTCCCTCCTGCAGACACACGGGAAGGTGTCATCCTGGGGACCTTCAGGCTCCTGCCCTGTTGTCCCCCGTCCCCGCCGTGGACACACGGGCTGTGTGGTCCCTCCTGCAGACACACGGGAAGGTGTCATCCTGGGGACCTTCAGGCTCCTGCCCTGTTGTCCCCCGTCCCCGCCGCGGACACACGGGCTGTGTGGTCCCTCCTGCAGACACACGGGAAGGTGTCATCCCTGCTGTAGACGCACACGGCAGGCACTGTGGGCAGGGCCACCTGCTTTCAGTGGTCGCAGGTTTAGCGAGTGGCCGCCACCTGCCGCTGCCGTGTGCGCCATGGAATCAGGGCTGAGAACAGGGCAGGAGAGTGAGGGCCGGTCCTCGGGGACCTATCTCCCAGGGCGAGCACACTGACAGGTGGTCAGATGTGAGAACTGCCGAGAAACTCAGGGTGATATGGAGGAGCCGGGCAGGGAGAGTTGCTTTCGGCAGGGGGTCTGGGAAGGCCTCCTGGGGAGGGGACGTGGGCCCCGACATAATGGGCAAGACTGAGCCAGCGGCCGACAAGCGCTGACATACGGGTCCCCCTGCGGGGTGCACGTGCAGGCGCTCCCCCCGGCCCAGAGGCCAGGCTGACAGTCCAAACCGCCATCCTGTGGCTCTGGAGCTGGGCCCAGGCCCTTCAGGGGACGGGAGAGGTGGCCCAGTGGAGACGGTGTGGCGTGAGGCCCCAGAGCGGACCCCGAGGCGGAGGGTGCTGCGTGCTTTCCGCCAACTTTCCCACCGCACGTCCTAAGCCTTCCTGCCGCACCCTGCGGGCCCCCAAGCTGGCCGCCAGCACCCAGGGCACGACGCGTCCGGGGAGGGGGCTTTGCGGGCCTGGCCAAGGGGCAGTCTGCGAGCTTTGTTCGGAGTTCCCTTTTCATTTCCAGGGTAAAATGTGCCGTTTAGTCTTAGAAATCCTGATGCATGCTCACCGCCTATGGTCCGCGAGTGGGAAATGGAAACCCAGTCGGGACGGCGGGGCCTCCCACCGGGGCTTCTGCAGAAGGTTCTAGATGAGTCCCGAGTTGGATGCCTCCTGGCGTGGAGCCCTCCTCCCTCTGGCCGGGCAGCCCCTGCCTGGGAGCTGTGCTGTGAGGTGGGGGGCTGATATATTTTGGGGTCCCCAGGCTGCCCCCGGGCTGGGAATGTGGGCGGGGTGGGGCCAGTCTCCACTTATCTCAGGGGGGCCGTGATGTCTCAGGGCAAAACCTTTAAAACTCAGGGAAGATGGTGAAGGCTTGCCGCTGTAACCATCTCAGCACCTTTGAAGTGGGTGATCAGAAAGACACAGCGGGCGGCTGGAAGTTCGGGCCAAGTGGGCTTTCTGGGTTCTGTGGAGGAATTTTCCTGCCTCTGGAGATGACAGCTCGGCTCTGTGACGGCCCAGAACCAGCAGGGAGCCCTGGCTGACAGGCTTGCCCGTGACTCCCCTGGTCACTGCTCCTCCTGACCTGGCTGGTGCGGGGGGGTTCTCACCCACCCACAGTCCTGTCCAGGGCCCAGGCGAGCCTGGGGTCAGAGGCAGACAGCGTTAGATGCCCGTTGAATCTCGGGGCAAATGTCAGCCCCTGCCTGGACCATAGCAGAGCAACGGGCAGTGCAGATGGGCTCCAGAGTACAGGGCAGGGTGGGGGTGCTCCGGGCTGGGGTGGGGTGGCAGGCCCGGGCACGCCCAGCCTGGCTAAGCGGGTGGGTCAGGGAGGGAGTTCTTGGTAAATTTCCTTGCGCGCTGAGAATTTTTGAAAGTCACCGCAGAATGTGGACTTGTGTGATTCGGTGGTCAGGCTGCTGTGTTCCAGGAAGCGCCAAACAGAAGTTGTGGCTCTGGCCAGTGGCCGTGGTCTGGGGAAAAGCAGTGGCCACAGCCAGTGTGGTCTGTGGTTGCTGGTGACCTGGAAACCAACATCTGAGTGCTCAGGGCAGGAGGAACTCACAGTGCCAGGGCCCAGGGCTCGTGGGCGGGGTGGGCGCTGGGGCACTGAGGGCACCTGGAACAGCAGGGGGTCCGGACCCACGCACACCTGAGGTTCCCAGCCTGCCTTGCTGCTTCCCCTTGGCTTCTAAGCATCTAGGGCAGCTGTGGAATTTTCAGAATGGACTGACTTAAAAATAAATCCATGTTAAGTAAACAGTGGGTTCTCCAACCTCCCGTCTCAGGATCCGAATCCGTGGATCTGAGGGAGGTGTGGGGATCTGAGGGCGGCTGTGGTCCAGGCGGCGGTGCTTCTCAGCCCCTGACAGGTTCAGTGCCCGGCCTGGACCCTGCAGAGGGCAGCCGTCGCCCGCACTGGGCCCCGGCGAGCCGTGCTGGGGAGGTGGTTCCCATGCTGGAGCGGCTCGCTTATGGGTGTGAATAGGCTGGTCTAGTGGCGAGTGCTGGCATCCCCGGGCTCGGCTGACGGGGGATGCGGCGCCTTCCGGACACACCCGGCTCATCCCGCCCGCCCCTTCGTTCCCGCCCGAGTGGGCAGGGACCCCGTGGAAACCTCCCGGCCGGTGCTGTCCCTCTGGGGCCTCCCCACCCCCGCTGCGAGAGTCCCGTGGGCCGGGAAGGGGGCAGGGGCAGCACCTGCAGGGCCAGGGGCTTCCGTCCTGCTCTTCCCTGGGCTGGGGGCACCACCGAGCTCCGGAACCCCCGGTGTCTAGCGTCAGCCTGGGGAATTTTCCGAGCTGGGTGAGACAAAGCCGGGACCCGAGCAAGACTGGGGGCTGGGGTCTCTGGGACCCCTCTGCCTTTCCAGGCCCCTCCCACGTCCCCACGTTGCCGTGCACAGATGGCCAGGCCCCGCTCTGCTGCCCCTCCGGCCCGGGGACGTGCTGACCCCAGGGGTCCCCACGGTCATCCTTGCTGGGCGCCGGCCGGGGTGCTGGGAGCCGGCCGGGGTGCTGGGAGCCGTGCTGGCGGGCGGTCAGGGCTCTCCCGCTGCCCCGTCCACCTGCTTGTGGTGAGAAGGCAGCAACCCTCTCATCCTGGGCCCAGGAGCCCTGTGGTGGGTCAGCGTGGTCTGAACGCACCGTGGCTGTCCACCCAGAAGGGGCCTGGGCTCACCCTCTGGGGTTCACAGAGAAAGCAGAGTGGTTGAGAACCGGGTGTATTCTCAGCGGTTTGGGGTGAAGCGTGTGACCAGGCCTCAGCCGGGCTGGCCCAGAGGCCTCATGCCTGCCAGGGCCTTCCTGAGCTAAGCAGCACGTGTGCCCGCGAGAGCAGCCCCACCGCCCCGGGGAAGCGCGACTGGGAGAGGAGGAGCACCCCAGAGTCTGGGGAACGTTGCAGTTAGTTCAGGAAAGCGAACAGAGGCCATGAGGCCGGGCCGTGAGCCACGGAAGGGAGGCTGGCTTCTGGTCCCGCCCGGGGCCTCCCTGGGCACAGCTTCCACCTCGGTGAGAGGACGGGGCTTGCCTGGATGGCCACTGTGGCCCCGGCTGCCGCTAACATCCAGGTTCCAGCTCAGCAGTTGCATCTGGGACGAAGCCCGGGCTGGGCCTTCTTATCCAGACAGCCCTCGGGGACCCTGTGCCCATCCCAGGCGGGGCTGGCCCTGCAGGTGCCGTGGGCAGCAGGGCCTGGGTGGGGAGGGGACTTGTAGGAGTGGACTCGCCACTGGGGGTGTCCAGGGGGCGCACCATCTGCTCAAGGGGTGCCCTGGGGTGCCTGGCTGGGGGCTCCTCACACTGTCCCCCACTCCATGGTCCATGGTTTAAATAGAAGATCCCTTGGTCTCGGCAGAGAGAACTTGATGGCAGGCACGAGGTGTCAGGATGGAACCCGGGTCAGGGTGGGTGGCGGGCAGGTGGGGAAGCCACCCTCCCTCCCCGCTTTTGCTTTACAAATGCCCAGTGACCTCTGTCCCTGGGCCACCTCCCTGTGAAGCGCCACGGACCTGCCCTCCCATCCCGCCTGGGCAAGGGTGGCCTGTGGCCTCTCAGCCGCTGTGTCCTGTGACCTACCCACTTTGGGTGTGCGGTGGACCCGGCCCTACCACCCCCTGGACCAGGCGCCCCGAGTCGCCCACTGGAGGGGAAGGGCCCCCTCTCTCCTCCACCCCTCACGGGCCCTGCCGCTCGGGCCCCTGCACGGGGCCCCTCGCTTCTGCTCCTCCCCTGGCTGCCTCGGCCAAGTCGGACCATCAGTTGGGAAGGAATGAGGTCACTGGAGGAGGAGGGGGTGCCGGGGACGTGTGCTTAGAAAGGGGAGGGTCTGTTTTTAGAACCCACACCTCGGCGGGGGCGAGAGCCCCTCACCGGCCCGCACTTCCCCTCTGGTCCGGCCTCTTCCTCTTTCCCGGCCCCGCACACCTTCCCAGCCTCCCTCAGTCCCATCCCTGCCTTCACACGGTCAGCGTCGTCCTGGGGCCCGGAAGAGGAAGGGGGCCCGGGCCTGGGGCTGGCCAGCCTCGGAAGCTTCTGGAGCAGGCAGCTGGGCCTTGGAGCTGGGGCGGATGGTGAGTAGGCAGAGAGGTGGGTGCCCTGCAGGGCGCTGGTCTTCCTCGGTTTCCCTTGGAGTGGCCAGGAGGGCGAGCCCAGTTGCCCCCGTCGTGGGCCCCCTGCCCTGCAGCCCACTGAGATGGACCAGCGGGGCCATTTGCTTGTTACTTGGTGCCGCGTTTTAAAAGGGTGCCATGCCAGTCCCCGCCTGCGTCCTCCTCCCGCCGGCCGCCTCTTCACTCCGTCCTTCAGGTTTTCCCTGGGAGAGATGCGTCTGTCTGAGGGCATTCGAGGTGTGCGTCCATGGGGACCGTAAGGCCAGGGCTGGGGTCAACGATGCCGCCGCCCATATCCCCCCCGTGAGGAGAGAGCAATTCAGAGAAGCCGCCTGCATTGCCAAGGTCACGAGAAAGGTCAAGGGCAGGGCATCAGGGCCGCTGGATGAGCCGAAGGACAGGGTGTGGCTTGGCTGGAAAAGCTCAGGATTTTGATGGGTCCTTCATTGGCCGAGAGACCTTGGGCAACTTTCCTGACCTGGGTCTATTTCCGCACCTACAGGCCGGGGGTGAGGATGGTCCCTGGGCGGGGCAGCTGGGAGCAACTAGGCTCCACTGGGCTCTAGTGCACCGTCCTCCACAGTAGGAATACTAAGGTAGCAGCAAGGCTGCCATCTCTGCATCTCGGTCTCCCCTGGAGGTTACGAATCAGGCAGGAGCTGGCCAGGGTCCTCTCATCTCACAGAAACACTGTCGCCCGAACCACAGTTGAAAAGATCTTAAAAACGCATCACCCCCAAAACTCCCAGCTCCCAGCGGGCCTCTGTCCCAGAGCTGCTACCCCGTCTCGCCAGGGGGAATTTCTGGGGGTCCTGGAGACATGCCACTGCGCCATGCTGGGGGACCACATGGCTGCCACAGGCCCAGCGGAAAGGGTCTCAGAAGGTTCCTCTGAGCAGCCAGGGCGCTGGTGGGGAGCACGGGTCATGTGCCTGGTCACTGGCAGAGATGCCCGGGGTGGTCCAGGCACATGGCTCACGGGGCAGGAGGCCGGTGGGGAAGCTGAAGATGCTTGGACTCCGGGTCTGTTGCAGCCGCCGTGGCAACACGGGGCTGCAAGGAGACCTGGGGTGGGGGGTTCTGCAGCGCCTGCCCCGGGGTCCCCTCCTCTCGGTGCCCGTCACTGCGACATGTGGGCAGGGTCCCCATCCGCAGCAGGGCTCACCCCCACTCTGTCCAGGCAGCCCCCAGCCAGGACCCCAGCTCTCCGGGAAGGGAGTCTGAGCTGCCCCCTCCGGGGGCCAGTTCTTGATAACGGCCCCCCACCCCTACCCGGCCCCGCGCCCTGAAGGCTTAGAAACTCCTCCAAGCCTCCTTTGCTGTCTCTGCTCTCCTCGTGGGCAAGGGGGCTTCAGTGAAGCCAAGGGTCCTTCCCAGTTTGTAAAGGGGCACACCCAGGCCGGCATGCGAGTGGTCTGGGGGTGTAGTTTTGCCCTGAGTCACGCTGATGTCCCTGACCCCGGCCGAGGGCCCTGCAGACTGGCTGCAGTTTCCCTGCACTGCACTGGGTTCCCCAAACCAGGTCGGATGCCCGGAGGTGGGGAGATCTCTCCCCAGGCTCCCCTTCCTCAGCCACAGCCCAGCGGGTTCTTCTGGGCTGGTGCTGCCGCAAGCTGGGGCAGGATGGGTGAGGCTTCACCCCCAGGCTGGGTGGGAGGGGCTCCCTGCTGGCCACCTCCCCTGAATGCCTATGCAGGGGCCTCTGGGTCCCCATGGCCACTTCTGCCCAGGTGCCTCCCACCAAACCCCCTTCTGGCCGGGAATGAGGGATTCGCCAGGACAGGAGGGGAGCCGGATCTCGGGGAGCAGAGAGCTTCCCTGTGGGCCAAGGTCACTCACGAGCTCTTCAAAGAGTCCTGTCTTCATTTGGGTGGAGAGGGGCTGCGCTCTGAAGCCTCTTCTGCCCCAGCCCAGGAAGGAGCCGCTTCCCTGAACTCCCAGCCGTGCGGCCCTGGAGGGCAGGGGCCACGTCCCACCCGTGTGAACTCCGGGACCTGGCAAAGGGCACTTGGCACGTGCTGGTGAGTGGCCAGAGCCTCGCTGAGGAGGGAGGGCAAGGGGACCCACCTGTGCCTGCCGAGCACCCGGTCAGAGCCCCTCGCCTGCCAGCCTGGGCGAGGGGAAGGGCAGGTGGACACCCCCAGCTGGTTTTTCAGTTTGAGCATCTTTGCAGTGAAATTCCAGGAACTGGCTCAGGCTAGGCTTCTGATAGGAAGACCCCTCTGGGGGGTGGTTGTAGGGCATCTCTTCCTGCCTCTGGTGGCTTTTTGGGGATGGTCCTCGCCTCCCAAAGCAAGGTAGGGGGGCCCGGGTGCAGGGCGCAGGGTTGGGCAGGAGCAGCTCTGCAGGTGTGGCTGGCCTTCTGGGGGCTGTGCCCAGGGAAAGGCCAAGGTCACCCCCTCTGCCAGAGGCCCCATTTCCCCCCTTCGTCTGGATGAGCCACTTGGCTGAGTTTTGTGGGCACTCACTGTGTGCTGGGCACATGTCAGGGTGCCCCGGGCCTCGGGAGTGACCAGCATGGTGGGAAAGAGAGACAAGGCCCAGCTGTCCCACTAGAGGGGGCGACAGGGCTGGGGGGCCCCGAACGCCAGCTTGGAGGGTCAGGAGGATCTGGGAGAATGAGGCCAAGCCAGTCCTGCAGGTGGCGGGCCTTGGGCAGGTGGCCGCGGGGCAGCATCACGCCCTGGAGTTTGACACCCACGACGGTCATTTTTAACTCTGCTCTCCTTTATGCGACAAAAACGTTTTTAGTCACAACCCGGTAATTATCACGATCACGTTTTTTTGTTTTGTTTTGTTTTGTTTTTGGCCGAGCCGCGCGGCCTGCAAGATGTTATGGGATCGAACCTGTGCCCCTGCAGTGGAAGCTTGGAGTCTTAACCACTGGACCGCCAGGAAAGTCCCCACGATCATGGTTTTCTTGATTCATTTCTTTACCTTTAAAACAACTACTCCTAAAAGGGAAGAAACCCCGTCTTCATAACCTTTACACTTAGCACTGCCGGCCTCTGCGTTGGACAGTTTCACGGTTTTGGATTTTAGACTCAGAGGGCATCCCCAGGTGGTTTGGTAAATGCAGGTGGGGGCGTCGGGGGGACTGCTGCGGGCCCTCCCGCTGCACAGCTGAGGTCGGTGCCGACTTCCACCTTGGTTGGCGTGCCGCCGTCTGTGGAATGGCAGATCCACGACAGCCCACCCCAAGTCCCAACCTCAGGAGGGGTGTTCGGCGGGGGCAGGGCTCTCTCCACACAGAGCACCAGGCTGGCAAGGAGGAGGGCGCCGTGCGGGTGAAGCTTTCGGTGCTTTCGTCTAACTGTGTCGCCGCCGTGTTGGTGGGGACGCCCGGATTAACAGTCCCTGGGGAGGGGCACCGGACCCCTGTGTTTGGAGTGGCTGCACATGGTGGTGATAGAAGGCAGACGACGACCAGCTTCTCCTGTTACTGTTTTAAGTTCTCTGCCCGGTGCCCCCACCCCGCAGGGCCCCAGGCTGGGCCTCCCCGCCTCCCTGGCCCTGCGTGGAGGGACGTGTGTCCGGGAGATGGGCGAGGGCTGAGCGGAACCGTCCAGGAGGTGGGCTGTTGGACCACGGGGGCCCCGCACGTGTGTCGAGTGAGCCGAGGGAGAAGTGGCGGCTGGGGCACGTGGTGACTGTGAGCCATGGGGCGGGCGCCATCTCTGCAGAGCCAGGCTCTTCAGGGTATGACAGGTCCGTGTAGACAAGCCCCTCCCTGGGGCTTCTCCCCTGGGAAGGGGGCCGTGGGAGGTAAAGGGGATGGGGGGAGGGAGAAGGCGCCGGCGGGGATGGGGGTGCCTTCTGCAGCCCGGTTCTGAAAGACCCCAGGGCTAGGTCCTGCGGGCTGGGCTGGCCCCTGGGGGCCCTGGGTCCAATGGCTGAGCAGGGGGCGGGGTCAGGTGATGGGCCCTGGCGCGCAGTGGGCACGCGAGGAAGAGTGAAGGAGATAAAGTGTCAGCTCTTGTCCACCGGCTCCACCGCGGGCGGTGTTGCTGAGAGGAGCGGTGACGGGGGACAGCACCCTCACGCGGATCCACGGACGCCCCGCAGACATCCACCCTCGTTCGGTGGACGGGGCCCTTCACAGGTGCCTCCCGCGTGGCATTCCCCAGGCCTGGAGAAGGGCACGGGGCCAGCTCTTCTGGGGCGGATGCTCTGAGAGCCCCCGCTCACCCCGTCTGCTCGGGAACAAGCCCCCGTGTAACTTTCCCTTGAGGAGCAGCGAGGCCCGCCTAGGTCAGTGGGAGGCCTCCTCGGTCGTTTCAGAGGGCAAGGGAGTGGGGGGAGGGGGGGTCCTGGCTGACTCTGTGTCCGTGGACCTGCCTGGGCTTGGGCTTGTGGGGGTGGAAGATGATGGATAAACGTGGTCCTCACCCTCCAAGGGAAGGGGAGACACCACAGGTGGTCCTGGTGATTGGGCTGGAGCCCCTCCAAGAGGTAGCAAATGAGACTGGGCCGTTGGAAAGGGAGGAGCTCACTTCAAGGTGACCCCTGTCACTTTGTCACTGGCTGACATTCTGGCCTGGAGCTTCCAGGAGGAGGAGGGGGCAAGCATCGGCCACGGGGCCCCTAAAAAGGACCAGGACCTGGGCAGGTGTCCAGCTGGGGAGAGGCCACCCTGAGCTGGGCAAGCTGCACCATCTGCGGTGGGGTGGGGGGGGGTTGCGATCAGAGTGGAAGCAGCGTCTTGCTCAGGTGTGCGCTTACCTGGGCTCACCTGGGCCTGCCGGGCACCCGGGAAGGCCAGGGAGGGAAGACCCTGGCCGCGCCCCTCTGGCTGGGGGAACAGAGATGGTGCCCAGAGGAGCTCAACCTTCCCCCTGCTCCCCGCCGGCCTGGATGACGGAGACGCAGACACGCTTCCCGAGAGATAGTGCTTCATCCAGGGCACCTCGGCTAATCACCAGCATCGTGGGAAAAGCCCGCGATGAGGGCCGAGCCGCAGTGCATTGTCTGGGGGAGATTAAAGCCCCAGCGCTGTATTGTCTGGGCAGGGGATAAATCTTCGCGCTGTCACTCAGACGCTGAATTAAATCCCCCCTCGTTTCTAAAGGGGCTTATCTGTGTGAATGGCGGCCACTCCGCAGCGTGAGCGGACGTGTTTGGGAGCGTCTGTCCGGGCACCTTCGGAGTCGGTGCCATCGGGAGGGGGCTGTGTGGGGTGGCACCTCCTTGCAGGGAGGGTGGGCTCCATCTGAGGTCTCCGCTGCACCCTGGGACACGCACCTCACCCACTGGGGAGAGGAGGCCCGGAGCCCTGGGGTCCCCGGCAGAGCCGTCCAGGGGAGGGGCCCAGAGAGGGTACGAGCTTGGTGGGGTCAGAGGGAGAGCCAGCGGCGGGAGAGGAGCAGCAGGGTTCTTCAGGGCAGATTGGGCTGAGAAGGCATTGACCTCAGCCACCCGGAACTTTCTAGAGAAGCCACCCCATCCCTGTGCCTTCCAAGCCCGCACAGCCCAGGTGGACCCAGCAGTGGAGCCATGGGTGGGGGCAGAGACCCCCTGGCTGGGGGCTGTCCTCACAGCACGGCCGGCCCCGGCTGCCCCATCTGCCCTCTGCATCTAAGGCGGGAGGGCAGGATCCAGGGGCAGTGTCCCGACACTTTTAGCAACAGGGCTCCTTTTAAACCTGAACCGCACGGGGGGGGCCTAATTAGCAAGATGGGTTTGGGGGAGGAGTAGGAGCCCCTCCTGGGGACCCCAGAGCCCCTGGGGACCCCCGGGCCGCAGTGATGACTCGTTCAATTGCTGTCAGCATCCCCGGGTAATGCCCATTATACAGATGCAGAACTTGTCGCGAGGCCGTGTGTCCAGGCCACCCAGGCGATCCGAGGTGGAGCGAGGTGCCCACGGCCGTCTTTCTGCAGGGCTGGGGAGATGTTCAGGGAGGGAGGGCTTGCAGGTGTCCCCCCGCCGGGGCTGTCCCTCTCCCTGGTGCTGGAGGCTCGGCTGGGCTGGCTGCACACAGAGCAGTCGCCCGAGATGTAGTCGTGGAATGACCTAGCGCCGGGAGTGAAGGCTGTCACCGGCGGACACCTCTGGGCTTGGGGGTTCAGGTTACGTGGGGGGTCTTGGTTGAGAGTGTCTGCGATCAGCCCTCAAGGCCCCGCCCCCAGCTCTGACTAGCAGGCGGGGGACCTCTGGCTGTTCTCCTGGAAGGCACTTCTGGATTCAAAATGCCCCACGTCTTGGTCTCTGGGTGTTTGGGGAAGTGCTAATCGGGGTTTTCTGTGCTGGGTGTGAAGTTTCCCAGGTTCATGGGCTTTGATGCTCTGTTGTAGATGTTTCTGGAACACCCCCCACCCCTGCTCCTTGGAGGGAGGACCCCAGCCATCGCCTGAACGAGCAGGCTGGTTCCTATTGCAGAATTTCATGAGCTGAGAGCAGAGCAGGAGCTCGTGCAGCAGGACGGCCTGCGAAGCACAGCTGCGTCTGACATAGACTGTTCTAGAACATTCGGCTTCCCAGCCGGCTCCTCCCCTTCTTCTTACTTTGGATGAGATCGTGCCCCGCTGGCCAGTAGTTTTGGACATGAGTGAGAGCGTCACAGTGGAGTGAGAGCACCCGTGGGCGCCGAATACCCCGCTTCCTTCGGACCAGAAGCCGCCGGGTCGTGTCTGTGCGGTGGTGACACCCACGCTGGCTCATCCCGGTCTGGGGCCCGAGTGCATCCAACACATCCTCCCTCACCCTGTGGTCGGGCAGCAGAGGATGGCTGGGCAGCTCCGGCCCCTCGCTGAGCCTGTCCTGGGTTCCTGGGGCGGCCCCGGCGAAGCACCACACACAGGGCGGCTTAACCCACAGCCATTTATCCTCCCCCGGTCCTGGAGGCTGGACGTCCGAGATCCAGGTGTGGGCAGGGCTGGTTCCTCCCAAGGCCTCTCTCCTCAGTGTGTAGACGGCCGTCTCCTCCCTGTGTCCTCACCTGGTCGTCCCCCTGTGTTTGTCTGTGTCCTTATCTCCTCTGCTTCTTTTTTTTTTAATATGAATTTTTATTTATTTATTTATTTTTGGCTGTGTTGGGTCTTTGTTGCTGCGCGTGGGCTTTCTCTAGTTGCAGCGAGCAGGGGCTACTCTTCGTCGCGGTGCGCGAATTTCTCGATGCGGTGGCTTACCTTGCTGTGGAGCACGGCCTCTAGGCACGTGGGCTTCGGTAGTTGTGGCATGTGGCTTCAGTAGTTGTGGCACATGGGCTCTAGAGCGCAGGCTCAGTAGTTGTGGTGCAGGGCTTAGTTGCTCCGCAGCATGTGGGATCTTCCCGGACCAGGGCTTGAACCCGTGTCCCCTGCCTTGGCAGGCAGATTCTTAACCGCTGCGCCACCAGGGAAGCCCCTATGTCCTCTTCTTATAAGGACATCAGTCACGTGGGATTAGGGCCCACCCTATGACCCCATGTTACCTTAGTTGCCCCTGTGAAAGCCCCATTTCCAAATACTGTCACGCTCTGAGGTCTTGGGGTCAGGATGCCAACATACAAGTTTTGGGGTCATAATTCGACCTGAAACAATGCCCTTCCCCACAATCTGTGTTGATCTGAGACTGCACTTGGTTTGCCTCTCCAAGCACCATTGTCTGTGATGATATTCCAACACACCCCCAGAAACCAGATTGCAAATGGACCCCCAGGATTGCCCAGGCCCTTGAGTGGGGATGAGGCAGGAACGCTTCACATGGGGGTGTCCTGACCGCCGAGCCCAAACGTGATCGGGGCCTCTGGGCGGCCCGTGAGCAGATGTGCCGAGAGGGGGCGAGAAATCTGCAATTAGCACAAACGCTCCTTTTTGAAAGGCCAAAAGAGCTTAAAAGAGAGGCCTTGAACCTGAGAAACGGCCATGGAAAATCAGGGCTTGACTGGAGAGCACAATTTTTCTCATTTTTGTGGGGTTGAGCCTTTTCAATAAGATTTCAAGAGAATAAAATCAACAGGCCCCAGGAAATTTGCATACGGCTACTTAACAACAATTCTGTATGTTTTTTTGGTTTTGTTTTGTTTTGTTTTTTTAAAGAAATAAACACATCCTCAAACCTCCCCATCCGCAGGGCGAGACTGCCCTGGGAGTTAACGGTTCAAACCTTTACAATTTTTTAAAATCCAACAGCTTTCCATAACAAAGGGCAAAATTCACAAACAAATTGCCTTCCTCTTCCCAAGGCTGCTCCTTGGCCCGGTGAAGGCGTGTTGACAACACACAGCTCCTTGGGTCACCGCTGAACGGCGGATCCCACGGAGACAGGTCCCCCGAGGTCTGTTGAGAACAGCGTGGCTCGGGGGCCGAGCGCACGCTCTCCCCTCCGGTCTTTTCAGAAGACCCGCTAACAAGCGGCTTTGTGGGGACCTGGGAGGCGGCCTCCAGAAGGCAAGCCGGGCCTTACAGAGGCAGCCTAGGGACCGCAGTCCTTGCTGGGAGGTGGCGGAGGGCGGGAGTCTCTGTGCACCGCGGCTGCCCTTCTAGAAGCTCGTGTTTGCTGAAAGCGAGTGAAGCTCATCCCAGGATGGGGGGTGTCCGATGGACAGTTCTGGAGGGGCCGGGACAGTGTAGTCACCTCCAGAAGGAGGGAGCCCTCAAGCAGGGGCCCGAGACCCAGTCCCGAGGGCAGCCCGGGGGAGAACTGCCTTCTCTCCTTGGTCGGCCCACCTGCCCAGGGCTGTGTGCACCAGTCAGGGGTCCAGGAGGGTGGGGTGCCCAAGCTGACCCCCAGAGACCCTCAGCCCCCTCGGGGAGAGGGATGCAGGAACAAGGAAGCCGATGCTGGTCAGGTGAGAAGAGCCGCGACTGCCCTCAGGTTCCGCAGGGCTGGCCCCGTCGACCCTTCCCACACATTCGGGCAGGAGCTCATGGCCTGTCCCAGGCCCCCATCTCACCTCTGCTCCTTCTTCCATGCAGACCTCTCTCCTAAAGCCTTCTCCAGAGCCCACACTCCCCTCCCCACCATGGTACCCTGACCCTGCATTTCTGGGTTGTGGCCTCCCCTCCCCCCCAGATGGTTTTCCTGTCCCTTCTGGCACCTAGCAGCTTCTGGTATTCAGTAGGCACTCAATAAATGCTCGTGGAAGGCATGATGAGAGATGGGGGCGGGTGTCAGGGTGAGTCCGTCAGAAGGAAGGCACTGGCGGTGCAGGGGTGGGGGCGGGACCCGACAGATTGTTCTGGAACGGCTGGCACCACAGGCGTTGGCTCGGGGGTGCCCGGGCAGGAGGGCAGGCCGGCTCGCCTCCCCAGACAGCCAGGCCCACCCCACCGCCCACCGGCACTGAGTGGCGGGAGCCGGCATGGGGGCCACACACTCTCCACCCGGCAGCGGGGGCCGGCGTCCTGGACGCCGCCGCGCCCCGGCTCTTTCCCGCCGCCCGCCGGCCTCCCCCAGCCCTGCCCCCGGGGTAAACCCACGTCCCCGTGTTCCTGGGCGCTGAGGGCCCGTGTCCTTTCTATCCTGTCCACCGCTCTGGGCCACCGTGGCCACCCGGCCTCCTCCACGGCCCGGCCCAGAGCAGGGCCCTGGCTGCTCACCTCTGGCCTAAACACCCCTCATTCCTGCTGTCCATTCAAAGGCAGACAGGCGCTTGTGTGGGCAACACATCCTGGACGGCTCTGGGTGCTGTCCTGGCCAGTGGACTCTTCTGGAAGCACAGTGGGGGCAGCGTGCTTGGACCTGACTCGGGAGGGCGTGGGCCGCCCACGGTCACTGGTCTGGACCCCAAAGGGTTAAGGCGCGAGTGCGGGGGGCTTTGTTCCGCGCCTCCTGGGTGTAACCCGCGGCCTGTCCCCAATCCCTTCCTCATGACCGTGATTAGGCCGCACGGGATGAATAGGCCAGCGATTCCTATGGTAACCTTCCAAATGCATTCCTGGGCGAGTGCGGCCCCCTCGGTAATTACATTCCTAGCTCGGCCCACAAGCAGCATTCGGATCAGCCCCTCCAGGGGCTGCGGGTCCCTCCCGGAGACAGGGGCCGGAGCCTCCCCTACCTCCGGCCCAGCCCCTGCCCCTCCCCTTCCCCAGAAGGGGCGGAAATGGGTGAGATCCTCAGGGCGGCCGGCCAAGCTGGCCACGGAACGTCCAGGAGGGGAGCCAGACCAGGAGAGGGACCCCCCCCCCCGCCCCCGCCACAAGCCTCTCCCCCTCCCCGCCTGGACCGTCCTCCGTGTGTCCCCTGGGGCTCCACCTCGGCTCCCACGGGGGGGACAGCCTGCAAGTTCGGCCTAGCCTCCACCCCTGGGGCTGCTGTCCCCAGTTTCCAGCTGGCAGGGTTGGGACAGGACCCATCCCGGAGGAGAGCCCAGCCGGCTCCCCTCGTGGCACGAGTGCGGGGTGTGGGGAATACAGGGTGACAGCCCTCAGGGGGGGCACCACCAGCGGGCTGCAAATGTGTTCATGCCTAGAGGATGGCCAGGCCTGGGCTCTCCGGGTGAAGGCGGGCGGTCTGAAACGGAGCCTGGAGGAGACACTCAGGCTGCCCGAGGGAGGAAGCCGCCCCCGGGGGCTGGGGGAGCTTGACACGCTGGAGGAGCTGCAGGAGGGGCTGGAGGGCGGGGGCCCTTGAGGAGGGCTGGTGGGCGGCCTGCAGGAGGTGCACGGCTTGGCTTTGCTCGAGGTGTAACAGAAGCTTGCGCCAGAGGAGCTTCCCGCGGGTGGTAACCCGAGCCCGGTCCCATGTGTCAAAGACCCCGCGGCTCCAGCACAGGGAATAGAGGTGCCTGAGTGGGTGCAGGTGAGGGGTTGCCCGTCAGGCCAGGGGGAGGGGCGGGGGCGGGCGAGGTCGGGGCCGGGAGGTGCTGAGACTACCGGAGCTGCTGAAGGACCGCGTGTGGGCTGTGGGCAGGGAGGGCACCCCCAGGTTTCTGTCCGGACCTGCCGGGCCTGCGGGGCCACACCGAGGGGCAGGTCCGGCCCCTGCCTTTGGGTCAGCATGGGAGGCAGAGCCATCGCTCACCCGGCACCAGTGGGCCACACGAGCTGGGTCTGCAGGTCTGATGTGGCTGGCTGGGCAGGCGCAGCCCCCTGACGGCTTGTTCTGGGGGCCAGCAGAGCCCTGCCAGCCCAGCTGATGGGAAGCAGAGTGGGAGCAGGTTCCCGTCCCTGCCCTGGTCAGAGGGGCAGGATTGCTCAGTGGTCGGGGGGTGGGGGGAGCAGGCCCTGGGTCAGGTGGCCTGGGGTCAAGCCTGGCACTGTGGCCTGGAGTGGGCAGCCCAGACCTCATCGGGCCGGAGACAGTAGGAGCCCTATGGGCGTCGAGGGACCCTGCTGCTCTGGCTTCAGGGGCCTGGGGCCCAGGAAGCAGGGCTGTGGGGAGCATAGCCGAATGGGTGCCACGTGCTCAAGAGCAAAGCTGCTTGGCGTCGAGGGAGAGGGTCACCCTGTGGGGCTCCTGAAACCCACCGCTGGGAGGGTCCCCGCTCTGCTGGTCTTGGGGGGGACAGTGTGGTGGATTGCAGACTGGCTTTTACACCAGGGGCGGAGGCAAAGGACTGGGAGCCGCCGCTAGCCGGCCCTGGGGAGCTGTGACTCGTGATTCTGGGCCCAGGTGGTTTAGACGGGGAGGCTTACGTGGGGATTACCGGCCTTGGGATTTGGAAGCCAGCAATTCCTTGGTGTCAGTCTGCTGGACTAATTCTAATGTAAATAGAGCAATCCTTTAAGTATATGTCATTTAATGCTCAACAGGGAGCCTGCAGATCTCCTTAACACCAGCAGGTTCAAGGTACCTGCTGGGCTCACTCCTCTGGTCTCAGCCCATTTCCCCGCCGGGCTGTGCTTGTGGCCAACCCTGGTAGGGTATCACGATAATTATGGGAAGCGGCCCCGGGCGGATTTTCAGGCCCTATTGTCCTCCCCGCTGGACTAACACCTTAGAACCACCTTCCCTTGTTAGAGATACACATGATCCCTAGGAGCTCTGCTGGCCAAACCCCACGCGCTTCCCCAAGGACAGCCCCCAGAAGGTCTCTGCTCACCCTCTGCCCCTGGGCTTGGCCGAGCGCCAGCCCCCCATGGCCACGCAGCCATGTGGCCAGCCTGGGGCTGGGCTTTCCCGCGAGGTCGTAAGCGCGTGCGTGTGGCTCCTGCACTCAGGGGTAGCGGTGGGGCGGGATCGTGCAGCAGGAGCCGCAGAGGCACCTGCACCGCCGAGGTTGCCTTTGTAAGGCGGTCTTGGCCCTGCCAAGCTCTTTCCTGCTCGGACAAACTGATTGTACTGCTTGGGAACATGCCCACCTCATGCAGGGATGCAGGGTTTGCTGGATGAAGGGAGGGAGCATGCGGAACCCTGAGCGATCAGTGTTCTCTTTTGTCCTCGGTGCATTTGTGTCTTAGTTAACAATTCCTTCCCTCTCCCCAGGTCAGATCCTCCCCCACTTCCTTCTTGAAGTTTTGAAGTTTTGCTTTCTGTATTTAAATCCCTCAATCCTTCTACTGGGGGTTGTGTATATGGTGTGAGGTCAGGACCTAACTTTATTTTATGCTCCACGTGGGTAGCCACTGTCTGAGCTGGTTTGTAGAGTGGCAGTGTTAGACTGTGATCTGAGATGTCACCAGGTCACCTGCAGGGTCACAGACCAAACCGAGTGTCGGTTTCTGGATCTCCTCTCCCTTCCCATGGGTCAGCTGGCGTCTGTGGCGGCCAATGCTCAGGGCCTGATGGAACTGCCACAGTACATGTAACCATGTAACATGTAACTACAGTAACCATGGTAAACTAGTCACAGGCACGCGGATGGGAGTGGACACAGCGCCAGGCACCGAGGTCCACCCTGAGAGGGCAGCTAGAGGGCAGCAAGTCACAGAGAGGTTGTGAGGCCCAGAGTGGTCTGCACAGCCTCACTCTGCACTCACCGATCTAGAAGCCACGGGGTCTCCAGGGCAGCCGCTCCAGGCCAGACGGAGCTGCCAGGAGGCTGGGGGCCGGGCCCAAGATGATGGTTCTCTTCTTGAACCTAAGGAGAGAGGACACTGGAACAGGAAATCAGGGGCAGCGACCCCTCGTCACTCTAGGATCACCGTGGATTGTTCCAAAAGGTGTCAGAACATTTTTAAATGGGGCAAAATAAAGTCACATATATTGAAAAGACAGGTGTGTGCTGCCCTAGAAAGGCCAGGGCTTTGGCCCTCTCTCTGGATGTCGCAGGTCTTCCTTGTTGTGGGACCATGGGTACTTACTGAGTTCATCAGTGTTTGCAGGTGGGTGAGCGGCCAGCTTCTTGGATGAGACTGAATACTGTGGACCTGAACTTGTATGCATTATCATTATTACTGTTGTTGTTGTTTTACTATTAGCCACGGATGGCACCGCTGGGAGCGGCCTCATCCTGTAACCCCCAGGGATTCGGGGCCGTGATTTCATGCCGCCTTGGTGCCAACACCCAGCGTGGCTCTCTAAACAGATGCTAAAATGATTCCGCTCCACAGAGCTCCCAGAAGTCAACTGTCTTTTAATAACTGTCTCATACTTAACGCTCCCGGGGGCCAAGTGACGCATCACAAGCCATTAGACCAGGGGCCTCGGCCAAGGATTAATTGAGCAGCGATTAGTGAACGGCTTCGCATCAGGGCAGGAAACCATGGTCATCAATGACCAGCGTGGCATTCACCCCGGGGGAGGGGGTGGCGAGGGAGGATCTCTAGCCCCATCTGAGGTCCTGCAATCAGGATCTCCAAAGCCAAATGTCCCCAAACACCATCCGCGTGGCGTCTGTGATGAGAGCTTTGGGGGGAAGCTCATCACCCCGGAAGCTGGCTTCAGTTCCCGGGCGGTGGCATCGTCCCCCCAGGTGCAGCGCAGCCCCGGGCTCACCGTTTCCAGGTGACCGCCTGAGACTGCGGCCTTCACCCCCGCTCTTGACGTAAGGTAGAACACAACATCGTCTGCACAGCACCCGTGCAGGCAAGCGCTGGGTCCCGCGGGGGGCTTCAGGAAGTGTTTCCTTCACTCCTCGTCACCCCCACCCCCGCCCAGGAAGGTGAAGAAGCAGCTGGGGGAGGGCGTGACTGACCGGCTCTCGGGCACGTGGCCTGTGCCCGGTCCGGCCGTGAACTTGGTCTGTCCGACATGAGGCAAAGAGTTCATGATGCTGGGACCCACCCTCTGTCTGGCCTGGAGCCAGCAGGCGAGGCATCCCCCCACCCCCAGGTTTCTGCTGGGCATAAGGAGCCTGCCTTCCTGGGTCCGGCTTCCCTGTGAACACCTGGGCTGGTCCCTTGGGATGGGGAAGGGACACCAGTGTCCTCTTAGAGGATGATTTTGTGCTGGGTCCTGGGGCCTCCTCGAGGTCCCGGGCTCCACCCACCTCAACACCTCTTCCGGGCAGCCCAGGGCTGTGCTGACGGAAACTGGTGGGCCTGGGAGCCCCCTGCCCAGAGTTCCTCTGCTTGTCCCACCCAAGGCTCTTCTGTCTCCCTAGTATTCAAATTAGCGTATTTCAGTGAACACGGTGGATCTAAAGTAGGCCTTTTCTCACAGTCCTGCAAATTGACATCCAAAGAGATGGTTTATTTTTGTCAGGAAGTCACGGTTGGCTTGGTGTGAATTTTCCTTCCCCTAGCATGTTGTGTCTGAGTCGTGGGATTCCTGTGGTCCTGGAGGGAAGGTTCAGGACATGGCAGGCTTAGCACCTTTAACTGGGAGCGAGAGCTCCAAGGAAGCAGGTCCAAGCACCGTCACCTCCAGAGAAGGAGCCGGTGGCGGGGCGGGGGTGGTGGTGCGGGTCATGAGAGTGGACACAGGCTGGGAGTTAGTACACGGCCTGGTCAGTGCACAAGAACGGTGGTCCAGTCCTTGCCCTCCTGAGGCTCCCAGGGGGAGATACGTCAAAATCAGGAGAGGCCAGAGATTGATGGTGTCTGGGCAGGATGGTGGCGGGGCGCTGGCCAGGACATGGCCCCAGGCCAGCGGGTCTGCTTCAAGTGTGCGGGCCAGGGAGGCCTTGGGCGGGGGCGGGGGTGGACCCCATGCTGGCTGTGCCCTGGAGGGTCCTGGGCATCCCGAGGGCAGCCACCTGAGCCAGTGTCAAACCCCAACCCTGGGCCCAGCTGGAACCCTGCACCCTGCGCCCGCGCTCGAAGCCTGCCCTGCCAGATCCCCGGGGGACAGGCGGACCATGGGGGCCGGTCTGCACAGGCCTCTGTGTGTTCCCTGAGCTGGGGGGTGGGGTGAGGACACGAAGGACAAGATTCTCCCTCTTGAGGGGGTGCTGACGGGGAGGAATCTGCACACAGAGGCGGGATTCTTGTCCGGAGGGCTGAGAGCCAGGCAGTGACCCGACTGCAGGACCTGGGGCTGTAGGGGAGGGTGGGGAGGGTGGCAGGGAGGAGGGAGAAAGAGGGAGAGAGGAAAGGAGGGAGGGGGAGGGGAGGAGGAGGGAGGGGAGGAGGGGGAGGAGGGGGAGGAGGAGGGGGAGGAGGGAGAGGAAAGAAGAGGTAGAGAGGAAGAGGAGGAGGGGGAGGGAGAAAGGGAGGAGGGGGAGTGGAAGGGGAAGAGGAGGAGGGGGGAAGGGGAGGAGGAGAGAAGGGGGGGAGGGGGAGGGAGAAGGGGGAGGGTGGGAGAGGAGGGGGAGGGAGAAGGGGAGGAGGGGGTGGAGGGAGAAGGGAGAGAGGGCAAGAGCAAGGTGGGGAGTGGTCAGTGGAGGGCGCTGAGGCCGCCTGAGCACATGCAGAGGAGGCGGGTTGGGGCTCACGCCCCCCCATGGGGGACGGCTTGGTCCGGCTTTCAGGTACCGGCCTTTTGTCTGCTGCCCCGAGCTCGCCTGTCAGCCCCGCCGTCAGAAGCCTAATCTTTTTTTCTTTGCGGGCTGAAAAGGCCCAGCATCACATCAGGCAACATACTGCTGCCTATTCTCCTTCCCCACGGAACCCAATCACCGGACAGCTCGGCTGCAATTCACTCCCCAGCCCGCCCTTTGTCGAGGTGGGCCGCCTCGGCGCTGCTCGCCCAGCAAGATAAATCATGTTCTCGAAATTAACTCGCATTGAAAGGGGGGCAGGAAGAAAGGCTGATGGCCAGCGCGGGCGGGAGCGGCCCGGCCTCGACAAATGTCAGCGCCGATAATTTGGGGGCTGTGATTAAGATCTTATCTAGGTGGGAAGTAAATAGAAAAGACTTTCATAAAACTCCGGCCCCATCCGCGCTTACCAGCTCGGGAAGTTCCTTGATTTCCTTGTCATTTCTTTTTTTTTTTTTTTTTCCTTTATTTTTGGGGGGATCGGAAGGAAATACCAAAAAGGTCTTAGGTAAAGGCAAAGTAGGATTCGGGGCATCGCTTGAAAGGATTAAACAGACCTTGAGGAAGCCAGCGTTTCTCCTCTGGCGACAAAGGGCACTGGGAACGGAGAGAAGAGCCGCCTTTGTCTCTGAATTCCCGCTCGGAGGAAACGCAGCGCTGAGCGTCAGACCGGCCGCGGTGCCCGGCCTCCGAGTTCTGCTTTTCTTTAGTCATGAACACTGTTTTGCTGCAGTAGAAGTTTTCCCCAAATAAAATGAAACCGGAGCCCCGCATGCGGACGGGGCGGGGAGGCAGCGGGCTCGTAAACACTCCGCGCTCGGGAGCCGCACCGCCTGCTTTTATGGGTCCGGCCCCTCGCGCCAGGGTGTTTATTTTTGCTACTGATGACTTCAGCACCCGGCGGCTCGAACCCCACGCCCAGGGCCCCGGCGATGACTGTCCACGCTGCGCCCCCCATGGTCCTCTCCCCGGCGGCCGGGCAGCTGCTCTGGGCCCGGGCACCAGTGACTAAGGGGAAAGTCACCTTATTGACGAATCTATCTGAGTCTGCAATGCCCCTAATTGGAGCCATTCAGGGAGGTGAAGGGCAGGGCGGCTTCCTCTGGGTGGACGGGGCGGCCAGCGGGGTGTCCTGGTGGGAAGGGACCCTGGGGACTATGAGGTCAGGCGTGCAAAGGGCACAGCCCAGGGCCTGCCACTCACTCCAGGCTCAGCAAACCGTTAAGAAGATCAGGACTGCCCCCCACTTCCAGGCGGGCCCTCCGCAGCCCAGCCAGCACCAGCCGTGGTCGCCCGGCCCCCGATCCCGCCCGAGAACTGACTCAGAGCCGCTCCCTGGGGTCTGTCTGGACAGCTGTACCCATTCCCACCCGTGGCCCCCTGGAGAGGGTCTGGGTGTCTGGATTCTGCAGAGGGGTGAGAACATTCCACCCGCACACCCCCACCCCGAGCTCTGCCTTCCGTGGTCTTGCCGTGGCCGGAGGAGGGAGGCCAGGGGGGCCCAGGGGACGGTGGGGAGGAAGGGTGGGAGGAAAAGAGATGCTGTGATGGGGGCTCAACGCCCCAGAGAGACTCAGCGCCCACACACAGCAGGTGCTCAATAAAGGTGTGGGAAGGAGGGACAGAAGGAGGGAAGTGGGTTGGAGCAGAGGCTTTAGGAGCAAGGCAGGGAGGCGGGGTGTGAAGGGGGAGCAGCGGGGGCGGGCGGGGCAGCTTTGCAGCAGGGCTTCTCACCCCCTGGGCACTTTGTTCGGGAAGATCCCTTGTCCGGGGCATCGTGGTCGTTGAGGGGTATCCCCGGCCCCTACCCACTGGATGCCCCCAAGGTGCCGACACCCCCCAGCACCTCCCTGCACTGCATGTGCCGGGGTCTGGAGGGGGAGGGGTCAGTGCTGCACCCTCAGCAGTCTCTGAGCTCAGGGGCCCCGGATGTAAAGAGTTAGAATTTGACTTGAGAATATTTCCTATTTCTCCTTCTTTTATTTTAAACACTCGGGATGCGCGGGGACAAACACTGGAGTAGTTTCCTCCGCCTGCCAACGTTTTGTTTGATTTTGTTTTTAAATACCAAGTAATGTGTGGAGGAATTTGAGCAACAAATTTGCCAGGTTTTTAAAATGTAGATCGGCTTTTAGATGTTCCTTTGAAATGTCAGAGTGTCAGTGTCATTGGAAGACAGCAGCGTTTACCCCCACTCGTGTGCACACACACGCACACGTTCACACACTCACGGGCACACTCACATACATGTACACATGTGCACACATTCGCACACCCCTTACACTCACACACTTGCACACACACAGTCACACTCAGGGAAAGCTAGCTGCCCCTGCTGCTGGGCTCTTGGGCCACAAGGACGCCCGCACTGTTGTCCCCATTCAGCATCTGTCCCCTGGGCCCCGCCAGCCAGGCATCACTCCCGCCTCCAAACCAGCCACCTGGACGGCCTTGGGGGACAAGAGAAAGAGCCCAGAAGTCGGTGGTGGGGGAGGAGAGAGAAGGCTCCTGCAGACGCCGAGATGCCGGATGGACGGCTCGGACCCTCGGTTAGAGGAGGAGTGCCTTCTGCACAGCTGGTCCTGGCCTCTCTCTCCTCTGGTCACACCCCTGCCCACCCATCCACCAGCCCGTGCTTGGTGGGTGACGGCACCCCCGGTGCCTCGCATGCAGCCTTTGGAGCCTGAGGACTTCGGCTCTCAACTCCAACCGAGCCCTTCCTTGCTGTGTGACCCTGAGTCAGGAGCAGCACCTCTCTGTGCTCGCCTTTGCCATGGTGGTTGCAAAGGATGGGGGCACTCGTTTCGTTGAGTCACTGGGAGGGGCTTGCTGTGGAATGATGAGGCCAAATGGGTCCGTGCTAACGGGACCCTCACGTGAGGGGCGGTGGGGGGGAGCCCCAGACAACTGTCCCCGCGGGGGGGGTGGGGGGCTGTGAGAATGTGGTGGCCCCGTAAACGCCCGTCAGGGAAGGAGTGGGGAGAGGCTTGGAAAGTGGCAGATAAAGCAAATACCCCCAGCTCCTAAACAAACCCAGCAGGACAGGGCAGATGACAAATGATGGGATTGTGTCAGCTTGAGAGCAGATTGGACTAATGGCATGCCGGACTCTACTCTCCGAGGATCAATATTCCATCAGGCAGGCCACGTGAGCCGCGCTCCCGAGGACAAAGGGGCCATGGCGGCAGTCCGCACTCGCCACCCACAGCGCCACCTTCGCCGCAAGCCCATGTCGGGGCGGAGGGTCCAGCCCTGCCCGCCTTCCCAGCCGCGGGGGAGCGCGCTGGAGGGGCACCCAGGCCGCTGATGCCCACTCCCATATTGGGGCCTCCCAAAGCTCCACCTGTCTCTTCTCTGGTCTCCCCGGGGACTGGGGAGTGTCGCCTTTCTACCTTGCATCCAGTACTGGGAGCCGCTGTCCAGGCTGCCTTCCTGGGGGCTCTGTGGCAGCCCCTCCCTGCCCAGTGGCTCCCCAGAGGCTGGGTTCAACATCAGGTGCAAAGTTCAGGCAGGTGTGTGGCCAGGGCCCCCACCCGGAGGACGCCAGGCCAGGTCCTCCTCGGGAGCCGCAGAAGGGATGGTCCCAGGCCCCTAGGTGCCCTTGCCTGCTAGAAGGTCACCCAAGAGAGGCTCACTCACTGTGTCCATTCCCTGGGGTGTTCACTCCACCTGTGTTGAGTGCTTACCATATACAAAACCAAAATCAAAGCCAAGGACAGAAGTGCGTGTGAGCAGTGCAGTGGGGGGAGGTGCCAGGGGGACCGGGGAAGGATGCCCATCAGTCCGTTTCCCTGGTCTCTTCACCCCCAAGATGGCAGCTTGGCCTGGGTGCCACTGACCTCACTCCCAGGCAGCAGCCCTGGTCTGGGCTTGGTCACTCCAGGATGTGGACCCTTGTCTTTCCCTGGCCAGGCCCTGTCAGGCCTCTCATTCTCCCCTGGGGTAGAGGCTGCCCCATGAGGCCCCCAGCCCTGGCTCTCATTACAGACACCACATGGGCCCATCGACCCCAGGGCGTCCCAAGCCGAGGCCAGGTATGATGCGGGTCTCCCCGCCAGGGGACTGACCTGGGGCGGGGCAAGAGGCAGGTCACAGCAGCTTCCCACTGGTCTGGTTGTCTGGCACAGCCGGGTCCCAGGCTGGCTCTGCCCACGGATCACGCCCCGGCAGGTGACTCGGCTTAGGGCTTGGACCCTGAGGGCCACCCCTATCAGGAGGGAAAGGTCACCGTGGCTTCTATTGGCTCTCTCACAACTCAGCACCAGACCCTTCGGAACAA
Organism: Balaenoptera ricei; assembly: GCF_028023285.1. Classification (NCBI taxonomy): domain Eukaryota; kingdom Metazoa; phylum Chordata; class Mammalia; order Artiodactyla; family Balaenopteridae; genus Balaenoptera; species Balaenoptera ricei. The sequence goes on from NC_082639.1 coordinate 1,768,354, forward strand.
ACACGTGGATGTGGACGCGTGTGTGATGGAGCCCAGCGAAGTGCCGTTCGCTTGGCCACAGCCCAGGCAGCAGCCAAGGTCTCGACACCACTCACACCTGGGGTCCACCCGGAACGCTGGGCCCGCACCCGTCCCGAGTGTGGGATGAGCGTTTGCAGCGCCAGATGGACGCGGAGGCCCTTCCCGCAGCCGCTTGCGGGGGTGGGGTGACAGGCTCCCCCAGAGCCGCGCACTGGCCGGGGTCTCCTATCGGGCGAGCACAGTCCTCTGTAGGGTAGACCCACCCCCCGCCCCCAAGGTTTTCTGCTTTTAGCTTTTTTAGCCACGACTTTGCCAGCTCACATCCTCTTGGAATGATTCATTCCTGGGCTTTCCTTCTCCACACCCAGCTCTGTGAGGGCTGCCCCCGGGCGGGCCAGGTTTAAGGCCATTTTAAATACAAATGGCACCAGGGGCCCGGAGGGTCAGCCCCGTGTTCCTGTGGTCATGGCCGTGGCCTTCTTTAGGAGGAGGAAGTCGCATTAGACCGTGTAGGGCTGGGGCCGATTGGAACCAGGGGTTCAAGAGCCCGGGCAGGGCCGCTGGGAGCTGACTGCGGTCCGCCGTGGAACCAGCTCCCATCCTGCCCCAGCATCACCGGCCCCCGGGCAGGGAGGGAGAGCTGCCGGTCGGGGGGAGGCGTGCGGCCCAGGCGGGCGTGGGGAGCTCAGAGCCACCTTGCCGCCGGCTGCCGCGCAGGCCCGTTCTACTGTCTTCTGTCTTCCAGCCAGCGATTCACGGAAAGGCCTGGGTCTTTCTCTGGCCTCTGCTCAGCCATCTCCAGCGTGGGGAGCAGGGTCGGGGAACGGCTTGGCCCAGAGGACCAGGCCACGCGCGTGTTTGGGCCTGGGCACGGCTGGCCTCATGCTGGCGGTGGGAGCTGGAACCACAGACCGGTGGTCCTTGTAGGCGTCTGAGCTCCCGTTGCCCTGACTCCTCAATGGGGCCATAAACCCAGCACTCGCTGCTCTTCCCGGAGCTGTAAGCAGGCTCCTGTGCTTTCCTTTGACCTACAGGAGGGCCTGGGTTGTGGCACCTGGGCCTCCGATTCTTCCACGCTCCTGGGGAAGGAGATTTCTGGCCGCGCTCGGAGACGGGAGCCTTCCCGCGTGGCTTTCCGGCCTGTGTCAGGATGGCGTTCATGGAGGGGTAGCAGACTATGCTGGGGACCGCAGGGCGGACGTGATCTCAGCCACTGGGCAGGAGGCTTCGAGTGGGGAGGGGGCCACCAAGGGACGTGAGCACCAGGCCCACACGCAGGGGCTCCGCTGGGGGCACACACATACGTGTGTGCACGTGAGAGCACATGTGCGTGCACATGTGTGGGTGCACACACGTGAGCGTCTGTGCACGCACGTGCTTTGGCGTGCGTGTGCAGGCCTGTGGACAGGTGGTCACGGGCAGTGCCTCTGTGGCCGGGTGGCCCTGGGGACTCCCATCGCAGAAAGCACTGAAGAGCCCCTGCCCGGGTCTCTGGAGGGAGGCACTGCGTCTGCGCGATCTCAGCTCTCAGGGTTGCTTGATTACAAGGCAGGCTCGGCTGGCCTAGCGGGGTGGGAGCGGCATGGCCGGGACACCCCTGGGCCGCCCTGGGCCGCCTCCACCCTGCTTTCAGTGCCTCTCCCAGCCGAGGGGCTCTGTGGCCAAACATGCTGGCCCCGTGACTCCACCTGGGCGCCCGTGGTCCGGGGGGCTCGCGTGGCCGGCCCTGCCCAGCTGAGCCCTGCTCGCCCTTCCTCAGCAGCCGGCCGCCCCTCTCACCCCAGCAGGGCTTCCTTTCGAGGTGTGGGTGGAGGAGAGCAAGCCGCCCCCGCCTCTTGGTGCACGTGGAGTGCCGTGGCCAGCCCGGCGTGGCCCTGTGGTGGCTCTTTGTGTGACCAGGCAGGTGACCCGACTGCAGGCTCAGCCCTCTGGGGTCTGGTTAATTACCTTCCTCCGGACCCCGGCTTGGAAAGTCATTTCTCTGAAAGCACATGGTGAGGGGGGCTCTGGGTCCAGCCCCCGCCTCCCCGCCGGTCTGGGCAGGGCTGGGGGAAGCGGGACGAGGTGCGGCCTCAGTGGGCCCAAGGCCTCGGCACGGGGGCTGTGACTGCGGCAGCACGTTCCCTGGGGGCCCCCTGCTCCGTGTCCTTTCTGCAGCCCCCGGGGGGCTGGGCTGGGCAACGTGCTGGGGCCGCGGTTCTGGGGCAGCGCAACCGGGCTGGCAGGAACCCGAGGACCGGGACTGGGGAACATGGGGGACGGAGGGGGTGCCAGGTTTTCGTGCCTGGACAATGAGATTTTGATGACTGATCCTTTTCCTTAATGTAAGCCATGGAGTTAAGTGTTTGAAAATTGTTCCAGAAGCTGAGAAAGGCCTGCCCTCTGGTCACGCTGGATTGTCTCTTACTTAGCAGCTGACAGGCCCATCTGCAGGCCGTGGGGGAGGGCGAAGGCTGGGGGAGGGGTGCACCCCTCTCCCTGCAGCCCCCAGAGCTGCAGGAAGGAAGGACCCCTGCCCTGCCTGGTGGTCTCGGCTGCTGTCCAGTCTCTGGGGAGCGGGGCGGGGAGCCCACCTTCCTGGCTGGCAGCTCTGCCTCTTTGCCCTGGAATCTGAGCCCCACCAGACAGCGGGTGCTGGTAGTCTCTCCCCGAGGGCTGGGGGACCTGGGGCACGGCCCCTCTCGCATGTGGGGCCCCATGCTTGGGGGGGGCGGTGGCTGAAGCTGTCCAATGCCCATCCTTGGCTTGGGTCCACAGGTGCTTCCCTGAGCCTCTGTGGGAAGACGATGATGGGCCAGCCCCTGCCGCCGGGCTCTTATCAGTTCGCAGCTTGAAATCCAAGTAATTAAGGGGATGGATTAAATCTGTAGGATGTCTCCTCACTGGTCCCATATCATGTTGTTCCACAAATATCAAGTGTACTCCCCCGCCGCCACTCACAGTCTGGCGGCCACCCCTCCCCGGGCGCTGGAAGTTTCGGGGATGCGTCTGTTGCGCTTGGGCTGCATTCAGGGAGCTGTTTTCCTTGTCCACCTCAACTGCCAGGAGATGGACAAAACATAAAGAAAGCTGAGGAGCGGTGTGAAATGCCGCAGGTGTAAAGGGCACCCACCCTGCCCAGGGTGTAGCCGGAGGATGGGACAGCCGGGAGCTGAAGGGCAGCTGGAGGCTTTGTTCCTCACCGAGATCACCCCTGGTGCATGCTTGTCCTTTACTTCTAGTGAGTGACCTCAAAGGGTCGTCACCACCTGGATGGCCAGAGTGAAGCTCAGACCTCTGACTGCCAGCCCCTTCTCCTCGAGCCCTGCAGACCCCAGGGAGGACGGTGGGCTGGGGCCTCTGAAGCCTTCAGTGGGAGGAGCCTGGGTAGGTGCTGGGGGCTGTCCAGGAGCGGAGGGCCCCGTGGGAGTGACCCCGGCGGGCAGAGTAGGGGACCCTGGGCAGCGGGCCGAGCCCGGGCCAGGAGCAAAGGGAGGCTGCGGCCCCAGAGACCGTTAGGGCCGACTTCCCACTTCTGCAGAGAGAACTCGTTCTGTGTTTAGATTAGAAACAGGATATAATAAACTTGTTAACATGTCAGAATCTCATGTTGGGACAACACAAGTGGGTGTTTTCTCCTCTTTCTTTCTGTTGTGCAGGAAAATGCTGCAATTAGTGCCCGGGCTCTGGAGGCCGGGCTGGGGGAGGGGGTGGAGGCTGCGAGCAGAAGGGCAGTGGAGGACCCGGGGCCCGGCCTCCCCGTGAAGCCCGCCGGCCATAGGGCGCCCTCGGGCCTCCACGTGCTGGATTCAGCTGGCCTGGGCCCCAGGAGCCCACCCTCCCAGCAGGGCCCGGGGGGCTACAGTAGCTCCGGCACCAGCATCTGCCCGTGAAAATGACCCTGGGAGCGGTGGGGGGACAGCATTATTTGTTTTTTAAAAAAGACTTTTATTTTAAAAGCCTTATGTCCTGGAGGAAAGCAACATGGAGCTATTTTCAGGAATGGGCTCAGAAAAAGATCAGCTCTTAATTAAAACAAAACACAGTAAGATCAAGCCGTTTCGCAGAGGCCCCCAGCCGGAACAAAACCGTTTCTGTCGAGACCTGCGGGAATGGTGCGGCCGCCCGCCTTCAGGCCCTGATGCTCGGCCCAAGTGTGTCCCAGGCCCCGGCCGGGACCCGGGAGTCGGGGACAAAGGGTGGCAGTGAAGAATGACCAGGGCATGCAGAGAAACAGATGTGAGTCTGGACAGGAGGGGAGGACGGGCCTGGTTAGGGACCCGGCGCAGGACCGAGGGCAGTCACGCAGCCTCGGGGGGACGGTGCCGTGGCCTAGACAGCCGCCTGCAGCCTGGCCGGACGCAGCCGGCCCAGGGAAGGCGTCCCTTCAGCCAGGACCCTGTCCCCAAGGCTCTGGAGACCCCTGGAATGCGAGGACCGGGCGGGCCGTGAGGGGAGGGGGGCTGCAGCCACATCAATAACCTCGGTGATGTAGTGAGTGAAACATCGTGAAAAATGAAAGCAAATCCCTCTCTAATCTCCCCGAACAAAGGCCTTTCAGTGGGACCAGAGCAGGGCGGACGGTGGGTATCGCCAGATCTTTTATATTAAACGCGCACCCGGCAGAATATGGATTCTATTAGGGGAGCCCTGCTCACCGCGGGCCCCTTCCCTGCACATGCCGAGGAGGTCAGGGGCCCCACGGCGGCCAGGAGGGTGGCAGCGCAGTCAGGACTACCCCCTGCCCACCTTGCCCACCCACCTCTCCATCCAGTGTGGGGAAAAGTAAAACAGGCCATCTGACTATTTCTAATCGACTCCTGATACCTTGGTCCCGAAACTCTCTTTGCAAATCATCCTCTTTGTCTGATTGCACAGCCTCACATCCGTTCCTCCCCCAGGTGGTCAAATGCGGCTGCTGCGGTGAGTGAACCCCCAAAGGCACTGATCCGGGAACATCCAGTGTCTGCAGGTTTCTTCGGGAGGGTCAGGTGTCTGGTCGGAGGAGTCGGCTCTCCTACGCCTTCTAGAAGCCTCGACTGCCCCTCGCAGGGGCCGGCCCAGCCCAGGACCCCTAGGCAGTGCCGAGCACCTCGTGGAGGAGTGATGGGTTTGGGCAGAATGAACATAACTCACGTGCAGGCCGGGGAAAGAAAGGATCATTATATGAGTGAAAAAAATGAACCGTCTCAACCCAACAAATACCACAGTCCTGCCTTCTTCCAGACTCTGACCCCCGCCACCAAAAACAGTCCAGGAAAGGAAATCAAATTTAGGGGTTTCCCTTACTGGCCAGAATTTTTAATTTAATAAGGGGTGGAGAGATGCCGCTGTATTTTATTTTATTTCTACTTTGAACAGGTTGAATCTTCCTGTAGGGGCTCTGGGAAGGCGGCTGCCGGCAATGAGAACCAGCCCCGGCCACGCAAATTCAAACCAGGCTCCCAGCCTCCCAGTGGCCCAGACGCTGAGCCAGGGAGGGCCCTCTGGAAGGAGGGGCGAGGGGAGTCCGAGGCCCAGGAGGGTGCAGGGTGGGCCGGGAGCTCTGGCAGTGAGCTGCACGAAGGAGCCATCCGTCCCTCTGGGCCACTTGCCTTCTTTGATGCCACGACCGAGACGTGGAGGAGGGTCCACTCAGGTTTTGTGTGTCGGCTGTGGCCACAGCCGGGCACAGTCAGGGGCTCCCCACCTTTGCTGCCTCCCCCTCTGCGATTCCCAGCTCTGAATCGCTTACCGTGAAGCAGCTCGGAGCCCTGTCCCAGGCGCCGGGCACCTCCCCTCCCGCATGAGGCCAGGAGCTGCGCAATGTCACCTGGCCGTGTGTGGGAGCCTGTCTGCCTACACCCGCAGGGGAGCCCAGGAGAGCTGGCGAGACGGTTGTAGGAGACCATCGCTAATGGGGGAGCTAAGCGCAGTGTGTCTCGAGGCCCCTGTCAAGTCTGTAAACCCCCAAGCGAGGTAGGAGGCCGAGGTAAAATGCTTTCCCCAGGTGCGGGGGGAGAGTGCCTGGAGCCCACGGGGTCTTCCTGGAGGAGGCACCACGCTGTGACTTGAACTCCCACCCTCCTCTTTACTGCCTTTCCCTTCAGAGAGCAGCGTCCGGCTCCTAGGTGACGTGGACACGGCTAGAGCCGGGGGGGCAGCCAGCCCTGGCCCTGCCGTGCGCTTCCTGGAGGCCACGGGTCCAGTCAGTTCAGTTGGGATCTGGGAGAAGGGGGTGGTTAGATGTGGATTAAGTCACTCCGCCCCTCCTCATTTCGGGGAGAGAAAAGAGCTCATGTCCTCATCAGGCTGAATGAGGCAGCGTCTGTGAAATGCTCACGGCCCGAGTCCCAGCCACGGTCCTGGCCGAGGAGCCCCCACCCCACCGGCGGGCACGGCTCTGCCTCCTCAGGCTTCCGACAGGACTTTGTCTCTGCCATTGGTGCCCAGGCTGGGAGTGGTCTCCCAGCATCGGGTGTGAGACCCCAGCCCCGTGGAGCTGGTGCAGGGGCCCCGGCAGGAAGCCCGGTTTCTTCTGAGCCCTTGCAGCTTCTCTGCATTGCTGTTGGCCTGGCTGGGCCGGTGGTGACCTTCGCCAGGGGCCATCTTCACGAGTGACCTCTAAAGTGACCACTGTCCGGTAGCAGACAGTGGACCAGGCAGGACAGAGGCAGAGGCCACAGCAGGGCCCTTGGGCCAAGCCCGACCCCCTTGCTGTACCAGCAGCCGCCCGCCGCATTCCAGGCCCCGCCTGGCTGCTATGCCACTGGGCCATACTGCCTGGCCCCCGGGCGGGGAAGGAGTGAGGGCTTGGGTCCCTGCTTGGCTTCCTGGCACCGCAGTGACCCTCTAGACATCGGGAGGACATTAGCAAGATGGTGATCTCTAACCCACGCTGGCTGTTGTGCCCAGCCCAGGGGTCTGCGGCCCCTCCCCCGGGCAGACCTGCAAGGAAGGAAGGAGCCCTGGAAGGAGGCAGTGCCACGCACACACGCAGGCCAGCATCCCCACCCCTGCCTCCCCACCCCTGCGCCCCGACCCCTGACACCTGCACCCCGACCCCTGACCCCTGACACCTGCACCCCGACCCCTGCATCCCCCACCCCTGCATCCCCACCCCTGCACCCCGACCCCTGCATCCCCACCCCTGCACCCCAACCCCTGAAGCCCCAGCCCTGCATCCCCGCCCCTGCACCCTGACCCCTGCATCCCCGCCCCTGCACCCTGACCCCTGCATCCCTGACCCCTGCACCCCGACCCCTGCATCCCCACCCCAGCCTCCCCACCCCTGTGCTCAGAGTCTGCCAGTTTCACCTCCCCCAGTCCCTTGGGCCCTTGGTGTTCTCTGTGGCTATTTGTGGGTCTCTAGAAAAACCCCGCTCAGCAGACCCAAACCAAACACAGCCCTGCCGAGTTTCTCTGTGCCTAATGGCTCTGACATTTCAGCCTTGCTCAGGTGCCTCAGTGGCCAAAGGCAACAGGGCTTGTGATGGGAGCCTCCCGGCAATGTACCTCCTTGGGAAGGCCCATCCTCCCTTTGCCAGCAGGCTTCGGGGGCCTGGAATCTCTCAGGCCAGGTCTGGGCTCTTACTGCATAGCCCAGGCCTGGGGCTCTGGGCCTAAAAGCCCCCCAGAGCTGACCCGGAGGCCGGGCCCGGTGCCCACTGACGAGGGTGGAAGGAGGGGGTGGGCCACCTCTGTGTTATCTCTGGCTGGGATCTGTTCATCCCCTCAGGTCTCCTGTGACCCCCTGAGGTCAGCACCATCAGCACCAGGTCACACAGGGGAAACTGAGGCCCCAGAGGTGAGGCCACTTGCTCCAGGCCACTCAGCTGCTGCCCGGAGGCTCCAAAGGGCAGCGTGGCCGGCACCGCAGGATGTGCACTCGGAAAATGCGGGCCCCACGCTGACCCGGCTGGAGCTCGAGCAGATTTCAGGGAGCTGTGAATTTTGGGGGAGCCATCATGCGGGTCCCTGGACCAGGCAGGGTTCTCAAGGGAAGAAAGAGCCAGGGCTCCGGGTGCCTCTCCTTTGCTCTCCATCCTGGCGAGTCCCAGCATCTGTGCTCCGTCTGGTCGGCGTGAGGGGCACTGACCCCTCCGTGCCGGGCCCCTCGAGGGAGCAAGGCACCCAGGGGAGGCGCGGCCCATGGCGCGGGGTCCCAGCTCTGGGGACTCATTAAAGGCCGGGCTCCTTTGTGGGCCCCGAGCCTCAGGCCCATTGCTGTCAGCGGGCTGTTACAGGCATAATGACGGGCATTACAAGCCCCAAGAGCAATTAACAGGCTGCTTAATTAGCAGGAGGAATTAGAGGTCTGAGTGGCTGATCTTCGCTTAAAGCCCGTGGAGCGGGCAGTTATCTGATTATGCATTGATCCCCGGCTCCCTCCTTAGGTCTCCTCGCCCCTCGCTGCAATCTGTGAATGTACAACTGTTTAAATATTCTCAACTGAACTGTCTCAATCAACTAGGGGAGAAAGGGGCCCATTGTGGCCTCCCTCTCCGGCCCAGCTCCTCCGGCCGGCAGAGGTGGTGGTAGGTCCCCGGGCCTCATCCGGCCAGCCCGGCTGTGCCTGGGAACAGTGTCGGCCCAGCCGGGCCCCAGGCAAGCCTAGCCCAGCTGCCAGGGTGCGTCCTCCTCCGCCAGTCCCTCCCGGCTCCCAGCGGCTCAGTTCCTCCCTGTGCTGCGGGGACTGCCCTAGTGGACCCATTGTACAGATGGATATGGTGAGGCCTGAGGGTCGGATGGCAGTTGCACAGTGAGTGACAGACCCGGTGACCTGCGGGCAGCGTCCAGATTCTCTTGCCCTTGTGGAGGGGCCTTCAGAAACAAGTAGTTCTGGCACCTGGTGTGGCTTGAGGTCCCCAGGTGGGCTTTGGGCGGCCAGGGGCGCTGGCTGATGCTCTTTGGGAGATGAAGGGCTGGGGGGTCGGGGGCACAGGCAGACCAGTGGCCCCAGCCCCTGGGGCCTCGTGTGGAACCTATACTGTAGGGAAGATGCTTCCGGAGGGAGGGGAGGAGGGGAGGCTCCCAGCCCAGACTGGTGTTGGGAATAGCACAAGCAAAGGTGCAGAGGCAGGGAGGTGCAAGGAACATTCCAGAAAGGCTCCTGATTCTGTGTGGCTGGTGCATGGGGTAGGGGTGGGGCACAGGTTCTCGGATGTCAGGCCCAGCACTTGCTCGCGGTCCCCGGATGCCCTCCCCGTGTGTTCTGGCAGACTTAGGAGGGCCGGGAGCTTGCTTCACCCAGACCCGGCTGGCAAGCCCTGTGAAGCCCTGGAGCCGGGAGCGGGCAGGGCAGCGAGTGGTCCTGGACACAGCTGCTGGGATCCTGTCCTGACACCTCGGTCAGCCCAGCCAGGCCTGGAGCTGGAGGCCGGCAGTGGGAATACGGCTGGGATGCTAGCTTTAAAGGAAAAGGGAAAGGTCAGAGAGAAAAGATGGAGGGAGGGAGATAGGGCCCACGGCCTCTTGTTTTGCAAAACTCAAAATAGATTTCAGCACCGTGCTTTTTAAAGACAAATCTCTGAGCTCCTCTGCGATCCTTGCCTGACCCTCCTGGTTTCTGGCAAGGGGAGCCTGCTACGATCTGGCATCGGGTGGTTTAAAATGCATAACAGCCGTGCACAGACTTGGCCAAAAGCTGATCTGTGCTGCTTTCTTGAACTTTGCTTTTCTTGTTTGCTACATCAGATATCATCTTACCCAGACGATGCCCTCGTGAGATAGATATCCACCCCCACCCTCAACTCCGTGGGTGCAGCCAATGTACTTCATTTTGCTGCTTGCAGGAGCCGTGGGTCTGGGGAGAAAGGATGCTGGTCACCAGCGTGGCACAGCCCGGATTCCCGGGCACTTAGGGAATCTTTATCGAGCTCAAATGATTAGACCTGGTTTCTGGTTTCATTTTGGAAGACTTGCTGCTAAGCAAATATAGATGCTCCAGGCCACTGCACTCCCTCTGTGTGCAGGACCCGGCCCTCTCTCCGCAGGGCAGGGGACGGTGGGACCTGGGTCAGGGCTGGCCGGCTCCCCTGGGCAGAGGCAGGTTTGCCTCTGTGAGTGGAAGCAGCGGGGAAGTGGCCACCAGACCCCGGTCCGGGGAGGCCTGTCAGCCCCGGCTGCTCACTTAGGAGCCCAGAAAGCTGGATGGGGTGGTCACGGGGATTCTGTGCCGAGAGTCAGGCTCTGGACTTGGCCCTTGTCGGGAAGCTCCCGGCATCTGGGACGCTTCCCCCGGCTTCCTGCCTAGATTGCTAATTCCTGCGAAACGGGCCGGTATGTTTCCATCCACTTCAGACGGTGCTTGAATCAAAGCCTCCTGTCCCCCTGGTCAGCCCCTCCGCTGAGGGATCAGCTCTGAGAAAGAGCCCTCCTGAGTGCTTTAACATAGAAAGAAAGATTGGTCTGTCTGCCACGTGTACTTGGCATTTGGTAGAAAAATTATCTTTAGAAAAAGGGAAGCAGAGAGCACCCAGCGTGACAGGCAGCGATCTGTTTACTGCTCTCAACCCTGGGCGCCTTGTGCCGGAAAACTGTGGGGCCATGAAGCCCACTTCGGGTCCTGTTCTGTCCTAGGTAAAAAGGGCTTGAGACTATTATGGGGTTGCTTCTTCATTCCTTTATGCTGGCAGTGATCACACTGGCGGTCAGTTGGTGTTTTCTGGGCAGTGATGGCACCGGGCTGCCCAGGTTCCCGAGCTGGGCGCCATGGGAACGAGCTGGACAGACAGATGTCATGTTTGTCTGCAGTCCCGCCAGTACCTTGCTGGGATTTGGGGTCTGCTTGGCCCCTGCCTGGCACCATTGCCACCAGCCTGATGTCCTGTCTGGAAAGTGGGAGGGCCGTGTGAAATGAGGGGAGGGTGACCAAGGGGGGCTGGTGGGGGCGTTGTCACCGTTGCCCACTTCCTTCCTGGCATGGGGGCCGTCTGCACGCCCTGATGGAGCAGCCAGGGGGAACCCGGGGTGTGTGCACGCGCACGCGTGTGCACCCTTGTGTATTGCGACCAGTGCAGAGGGCAGCAGGTTCCAAGCACCCGTGCATTTGAAACCCACACGGACCCATCCTGATGCTCACGGGCAGAGCCAGGACCGGATGGGAGCCCAGGGGCCTTTGAGGCAGATTCCCATTCTCCCCGTGGCTGTGGGAGAGCCTGAGGACAGAGCCTGAGGGTGTCTGTGCCGCAGGTGGGGGTGGGGCGCTCCGTAGGCACTGGGTCCCAAACCCTGCAGAGCAGAAACTCCTGGAAGAGAAAAAGGATTTGGTTTAGACTTGCGCTGCGCCAAACTGACAGATTCTCTTTCTCTGTTCCTCTCTCTCTGTGTTGTGTGTATACATGTATGTATATACGCATGTACAGTATACATATGTAAATATAGTTTATTCTATTCTATTACATGTAATTTATTTAATATAATACATTACATCATAGTTATTGGCAGTTTTCTCCTGATGAGATAAGGATCCTCGTTCTATGAAAACGATAAAGGAAGAGAACAAAAAGCAGGCCTCTGGAAGGACAGAGCCCAGCCTGGGCTCGGGGAGCCCCCAGTGCCCCTGGCCTTAGGGCCCCGGGAGGGAGGGTCACAGCCATCTGCACCCACCAAGGGCCAGCTGCGCTCACGTGCAGAGGACCTGCTCTGGCAGAAGTGTTTCCAGAATGATTTGAAGAAAGATTGAAGGTGCTGAGACCCCAGACACACACCCACTGCTAAGTGGTCCCCTGAGTCTCAGGCCGTGTGTCTGACCCCAGGGTCCCTGGGGCCTGTGGGCAGCTGGGCTCTCCCTGGCGGCCACAAGGGTCCGTCCACGCCCACCTGTGCCCCCATCCCCGTATGTCCTTGGCAAACCACGAACAAACCCCCAATGCAGCAGCAAGCGTCCGGGCTCCAGGAGGAGCGGGGCTGAGTCCTTGTGTGGTCAGAGGCTGGACGCTTCCTCGGGCTTGGAAACCGAGGCGCCTCCCTCCTCACAGCCACCCCAGCTGTGGACGGTACCCCACACCCCCACCGATTTAGCGGGCATGTCTGGGACTTGACACTCAACGTCTCCTCCTCTGCCCACCCCCGTGCCAGCCTTTCCCTTGGGGACCCTCAGCTTCAGCTTCTGAATTTTCAAGAGCTCATGACAGACAGATTTCACCTTCCTTCTGTCGGGAGCTGGGTGCCTCTTCACTTGTGGTGCAGAATGTTTGTATTTTATGTCAACTTGTGACTCTCGTGCAGTTGGACCCCTCGGTCCCCTTTGCACCGTCTACCTTGCGTGAGATGATGCAGATCTTCTTGTTTGCTTCTTTCCGGCCGTTTCGTGGGTTCCAAGGGTGTGTTGGGAACTTGCACCCGTGGGTCACTGTTCTGATGCGTGGCTCGAGGGATGGAGGGACGGAGGGAGGGAGGGGGCTGGTCCTGCTGGGAGGCAGCGAAGATGCTGGGACGCTCCAGGCTGCCCTGTTCCGTGTGTGGTTGACCCCGCTCTGCGTTTCCTCCTGTCTACACCCCACCTCGAAATTCTCAACTATCTTATTTTTATTTGTATTCTCTTTGCACCGTATATCGAATATTCAAATTCGTGAAGGAGCAAGGCTCCCCTTCTCTTTTAAACATCTGTTGTCATCGTTCAGGTTTATATTCCCGCCCCCCAACCACGAGATAAACTTTGGAGTCATTTTTTTCAAGTTAAACAACAGAGATTTATTTTGTCATCTGTTCCATTTTTAGGTTAACATTCAGGGGATAGAAAACTTTATGATTTTTAATCCTTCCCATTTGAGAACATGATATGTGTCTCCATTTAGTCAAGTTTTTGTGTTTTTTTTCAAAAAAAGGTTTTCACAAAAATTTTGTCTTTTCGCTCGTAGCCGTCCCAGCCCATTTCTCATTCCGTTTACTTCAAAGGATTTTTTAGCGTGAAAATTAAATATTTCGAAGTGAAATTAATTCAAATTCTTACACCCCCTCCACTGACTCCAATGCAGAAAGTAAATGTAATGAGGCAATTCTAGAAACAATAAGCAAATGTTTTTGTGCCATTGGGAAAGTGCCGGCCCCCTGCCCCTTGGTCTGTGCCGGCTCCGCGGTGCCCGCTCCCCATCTGAGCGCCCTGGGGAGGTGGCTGCAGGCTGGGGCAGCTCCCAGCTCAGCAAGGGCCGAAAGATGACCTTGACCCTGAGGTCTGTCTGGGTGACAGGGCTGCCCTGGGGTTCTGGGCGCCCCCCCACTTCCTCGTGAGAGGGGAGGCCCTTTTCCTGCTGCTGGGCCCCCTCCTCCTGGGCCTCGCCCTGTGGCCCACGTCCTAGATAAGCCTGTTAAATTAGCCCCGTAATACTTAAAATGCTAGTCCGTTAAATATGTAAACAATGACAATTTTTTTTTCAAAGGGTTTAGGGTTTAAATTAGTTTTTTTAAAAAACCCAATTACTGCCATTTAATTTGGAGGAGAGAGTTCTTTATGTGCTAATTATATAGTTGGGGAATGAGCAATCAAGGGCACAATGGGGCATTAAGGGCACTTTTTAAAGGTTTAAACTTATTTATCAGAGTTTGGGGCTGGGTCTCTGCAGCCTGAGCAGCTTGGAAGGCGGGGCGCCGAGGAGGGCGAGGGCAAATTTCGGAACTGGGACGAAGGGCAATGTGGCCACACAGCGGGGAGAAATGTGCGGTCATTATATCGTCTTATTATTTCGACGATGCTTACGAAACGTCAGAACCTGGACACAGGCCCTGGTCCCTGCCCAGATTCCTCTGGCCAGCAGACAAAGGAGAAGAAGCTGCTGGCTGGGGGGTGGTCAGGAAGCCTGGGCCTGGTCAGAGCAGTGCCTTGGGCCCTAAGGGTCCAGCCCACATAGGCCTTTCTGGAACTTTCCAAAACCTTCCAGAGGAGGAGAGCACATGCTCCAAGAAGCAGATGGGCTGCATCCTGTATAGTTCGCCACCTCAGACCCCAGATGCTGGGAAAGGGTGGGGGGGGGGGGCTTCTCCACCTACTCCCATCGCGACCCCCTGTCTTTCTGACGGATCTGGCTTCCCTGGAGCCGACAGGAGGCCAGAACGTTCTGAGCAATCCTGTCCGTACTCTTGCCACTTCCTAAGAGAGAGAGGATGGTTCATTTGAAACAGGACTTATCTTTGAAGCAAAGTGACCCTTTGGTCCCGCATTCTCTGAGGCGAGCCTGGTGGGACACGCGGGAGCATCCGCTTAGGAATTCCCTGCTTCCTGAAGGGACACGGGGTGGCTTTGGCAAGGCTGCCTGGGGCCCCTGCGTCTTGCAAACACAAATTCTGTGCTCCTGCCCCCAGTTTATGGAAAAACAGGCCTGTCATTAGCACCGAGCAGTGTTTAACTGCCCCGGGAGGGTGAATGTTTACAGAAGACACCGCAGCAGCACGCTTCAGAGAGGCTGGGCCCTCAGACCTGCGGCAGGCGTGGCCGCATCGGTGATCCGAGGCGCTGGTGCATCTGACTGGTGGGTGGGCGGGTGGTTATGAGGCTCTGGCGTGGTGGCCACGCTTGTCCCCTCCCCACATGGAGCAGAGGGACGTCCTGACTGGGTGTTGGAGGAGACGAAACCCACTGGAATGCTTCGCGGGGCTGGCTTTCCTTGGCTCCTGGTACAGGGCCCTCGGGTGGGCCCCCAGAGGAAGGCTTTGCTGGAGCTGAACTGGGGGGTGGGGGTCCTTCCACTGAGAGCCTGTGGTCCCGAGCTGCTACCCCAGCACCCGCCACTCCGGGCCCACCCCTCGCCTTCCCAAGAGCCCCCGGGAGACACCCGGCCATTGCGTTTGATCTCATGTGACTTCTGCAGAACCCACAACACACGGAGTCGTTGGCTCCATTTTGCAGAAAGGGTAACGGCTCCCAGGAAATCATTCAGCCAGCGATCTGACATCCAGAACCCAGGCTCATGATGGGCCCCGGGTTGGTGCAGGGGCGGGAGATGCGTGTGTCCCAGGCCTGGCCCTTTGGAGCTGACGGCCGATGGGAAGGGAGGCCCATACACAGCCTCTGCCCAAATAATGGGAATTGTGTGGGAAGGGCCAGGAGGCCAGCAGCGGGGGAGGAGATTGGCAGCCCAGAAGGTTCCCTGGAACATGGCACGCATCTTGATTCTTAAAGACGAGGGCTTGGCTGGCAGAGGAGCTCTTGGCAGAGGGAAGGAACGCCAGGCGGAGGGCACAGCCCGAGCAGTGGCCGGGAGGCGGGGACCACGCACGGACAGTCGGGCCTGAGAGGGCAGCGCTTTACGGGTGCCCTGGACAGGACATGGGGGCGGGGGTCTCATCCACGGCTGAGGCCGACTACTAGGGCATCTCTGCCCGCACCGCGGGGGTCGGGGGTCGGGGGGCAGGAAAAGAGCCGTGAGTAGCAGCGCCTGCACCTAATTGGTCCAGGAAAGTCAGCATCGGCACCTAGAGTGTTCAAAACAGTGAAGATTAAACTTAAAGCGATTAGAACTTATTTTCTTTTTCAAGACATTAGCTGGTCAAAAATGACAAAAATGTCCTTAAGCCGCGATGGGGCAGAGGCAGCGAACAGGCGGCCTTTTGTTCGGTGGAGGGGCCCGACGGCGCAGCCCGCGCGGGGCACCCGGGACCCACCTTCCCTGGTGGAGGGAATCAGGTCGCATTAGCGGGGGATTAGACGGCCAAGCTGCCGGCCACCCACAGGCTGGGGCCTGGGGCCCCACGTCCTCACACCGGCCTCCTGCCAGGCCAGGGTGGAAGGGAGGACGGGCATCTTCCTGGCAGAGCTGGGCTGCCCATCTGTTTGGGGGGGCTGCGGAGCACCCCAGAAACCAAGGAAGAGCCCCCAGGGCTCGGGCCCCGCTCTGCCCGGGCAGGAGGGTGAACCCGTGGTCCCCACGTTGACCTGGAGGACCCTGGGGGTCGGGCGCCAAACCCCCAGCCTGCGCCTCCCCAGGCCGGGCCGAGAGCAGGTGGGGACCCTGGGGAGGGGCACCTGGGGGGAAGGGTGGGCCAGTGCGGCCCTTCCCCTGCGCCCAGCTCTTCCTGTCTTGCAGACACCCTCCTTGGGCCCGACATTTTCTCAAGCAAAGAAAACACGAGCCCCCATTTCTTATCTGAGGGCAAACAATGAGATCGCGCCGCCGGGAAGGGGCTGTCCCAGCACGTCCAGCGCGCCAGGAGCCCGAGCAGCCACGGCCAAGGCCAGCGGGGCCCAGCCCGGCGGGCTCTGTGCTCCAGCCGCGCCCTCCCCCTCCATGCGGGCAGGTAACACGCCAGCTGTGAGCCCGGTAACCGGAGCACACCTGACGCAATGTGCCCGGCGTGGCAGTGACAATTGAAGGGTCTCTTCCCCGGCCTCCTTCCGAGCACCGGCATTGTGGCCCCGGCACATCCCCGGGGCTCAGCGTAATTATAGGCTTGGGTTACCCCGAGAAACAGGTATTGGCATTGTTCAGCCCTGAGACAGACCCCCGCTGCCCCTTCCCTTCCCTTCCCTTCCCCTGGCTCTCCGGCTGGGTCCCCCGGGTGCCGTCCCCCGGGACTCTCCTCAGTGTCCTCCAGCGGCCCAGGGAAGGCGGGGTCTGGGGAGGGGGCAGGGGCCCCCCTGGGGTGCTGGGGGGTGAGCCTGGAGAGTGAGCACCGGGGCGTCTCCTCTCATTTAACAGCAGTTGAAATTAAACGTCCAGGTGCAACGAGCTTGTTTTGCTGGTATTGTCCCCACAGCCACAGGACGCCGCTGGGGCGGGGCTGGGCACAGAGGGGCTGCCCCCCACCCAGGCCGGCTGACGGCAGGGAAAGGGAAGGTGGAGGCACTGAGCGACACCCCCCGGGGATCACACACCATCCAGTGTCCTCACAGCGTGCGAGGAGCTCAGCCCTGGTGTCGCCCATCTTACAGACAGGAGGCGGAGGCCTGGGGAGACGGGGCGTTTCTCCAAGGACCACGGTCTCCAAAGCGCTCACAGCTGGGATTTGAACCGAGGCCTGGCTGTGTCCGGGACCCCTGCCCCCCACTGCCTTATTGTCACTGTTTCTCTGGGTTGCAGAGTGGGCAGAAACCAGTTCCTAGTTTTGGGCACCATGATTGCCACGTCCCTGTGTCCACAAGTTCTGATGGGACAGCTCTGAGGGCCCCCGAGCTGTCCCAGGCCATAGATGCTGGTTTCTTTGAGCAGCGGCTCCCGGTACTGGGTGTGGACAGAGGAATAGGCCTATCAGGCATTGCCTGCGCACCCCTCGTCCCCACCTCCCACTCCTGGCAAACACACTGCTGTGCAGACGATTGCAGGCTCCTCGCCACCCAACACGAGAGCCCCCTCCTTTGGGCAGACTGCAGTCCGTACCCCTTCCTGTCCTGTGATGGGTGATGGGGCAGCCCCAGTGCTTGGGATGCTGGAGACTCGTTTACAGCCTTCACATTGGCCCAAGTCACCGAGGGGAGCTCTGGATTGGGGCTGGTGCAGAGGGAGGTCTCAGCCCTGGGGGGGTTCTTCGCAGGGTTAGGTCATCAGGCAAATGGGGTGGATGGGAGGGTCAGCGGCAGGAGTCTTATCCCACTTTACAGATGAGGAAACTGAGTCAGAGAGAGGCCACCAGGCCGTGCAGGCAGGTGGAGTCCAGCCCCAGCCTGGGATGTGCAGATCAGACCTGGGACGGCCCCTGCTGCCGGCTGCTCCCAGCCCAGGCATCCAGGGGCCGAGGGCAGGCCCATATCTGCAGCAGCACCCTCGGGCGGCCCCCGGGCCCCTCTCCCCTCTCTCTGACCTCGCAGCCACCTGGCCCGAGAGCCAGCATGTGAGATGGGTCACACGGTGCAGATTTAGACGTGAGCCTGTCGTGAAGGGAGCGAGGAATGCAAAGCTGACCCCTCCCTCCTGCAAAGCCTCATCATGTGTGAGATAAGTTCTGGGGACAGTGGTGACTGCGTGGAGGACGCTACCGGTGCTGTCCCCAGCCACCCAGGCTGAGTCCTTAGGATGTTTCTCTCAAAGGTCCCAGAATGTTCTGGCAGTGAAGCCCCCTCCCGGGGTGCCTGGCCTGCTAGCCAGGGAGGTGCTACGAGTCGGGGGTGGATGTGGAGCCCTGGAGGGCTCCCTGGAGGAGGTGGCTTCGTGTGGGTGGAGGAGGGTGGAGACTTCCTGTGATGAACAAAGAAAGACTCGAGAAGGCTTCCTTCTCGAGTACATGAACCCTGAGTTCCCCTCTCACCTCCACACAGCAGCTGGGAATCAGGTTTCCTACAAAGTGGGTTCATGGAAATATCCCTGATGCAGAAGAAAACGCTGCTTCACAGAAGCTCCTGCAATTTTCCAGCTGGGAGCAGAGCCACCAGCAGCCCCCCTGCTTGTCCGGTGTGGGCAGGGTCTGGTGGTTTCTGGGCTGAGATGTCTCAGGACCCCTTGGGGGGCGAGGGCCACTGGCCAGGTGGGCAGCAGGGAGGGTGGAGCCTGGTGGGAAAAGGGGGGAAACCCTAAACCTCTTTTCAAGTAATTGTGTGTGTCCCCCGCCCAACCCCTACTCCATCTTCCCCGTCAGAGAACTGTAATCTGGGAGTTGGGGGAGGAAAAGGGTGAGGCCGCATCCATCCTGAGCTTTGTGTAAAATCCAAAGGACCTGCCGCAAGTTCGACATCATCTGACATTTAAGCTTTTTTGCGTCCATCTCTTAGAGAATTGAAAGCCAAACCCATCAGTTAGCTACAAGAATGATTCGCTGAGCCAGCCTTGAGATTGCTAGGTGCTGGGGCGACAGTCGGGCCGCCCGGTTGAGGTCGTGTCTGGGTCTGTGCTTGTCCCGTCCCCCAGGAAGGCCGGCTCGGACCCCGCGTCTGCCCCGAGTCATGGCTCCACCCTGAGAGCCACGCGTGTTCTGGAGCCTCTGTCCTGAGTCCTCTTCAAGGTGCAGGCGGCATCTTCAGCGTCTCCTTAGGGTGCCTGGGTCCATCCAGCCAACAAGCCGACACTCAGCCAGCCGAGCTCCCCTGGCAGTGCGTCACCCTGGCACTTAGACCTGTGTGGGAGTTGGGGGCAACCAAGAGAACCTGACCTCTTGTCACAGATCCTTCCTTTCAGAAAACAGCATCAGCCCCCGGGAGGTGGGAGAGACTCGGCACAGAAAGCTCTGGAAAGTTCTGGAAAGTCCCAGAAGGCTTTTCTGCTCTGGCCCAGCAGGTGCCAGGGCACAGGCCTTCCAGCTACACATGGGGTGGGGTGGGGCACATGGCCATCTGGTTACTCAGTTGGAAAACCTTGGGGGATGAGCTGGCACCCCGGATTGGGGCTGGCTGGTGGATTTGGGATTTTTCTCCTTTTGCTGCTGTTTCATCGTCCTTTTGTAGGGAGGAGGAGGGACGAGGGCCATCCCCTGCGCTGCCCTCTTACCTCCCCCTCGACTAGTTTTCCCGGTGCTGTGGGCGTTCAACTTTGACCTTTAGGATGAGATAATGGAGCTTCTGTTCTTGGGGCGGCTTCGGAGCTGGTGCCCAGAGATGCAGTGTGTCTCCCGTGACTTATCCTGGCTGGTAAATCTAAACACAGCGCGTTTGCACTTCTCTGCGTTTCTCATTTCGGCGGGGCTGGCCCGCCGACTGGCCGGGGGAGAGGGATGTCCTGTACTCTCGCCCTGCCTGGCACCGTTGCTGCCCGTCCTGGGTCCTGACCTCCCCAGGGAAACGCGGCACAAGGCACTCCCCCGCCCTCTGGCTGGAGCCCCGCCGGCCTCCCTCCTCACCACGCCCCACCCCCCCAGAGCCCATCCATTTCCGTGAGGACCCTGGAAGCACAGGGCTGCGGCCGCCCTTGGTGACCCTGGGGTGCGGGGACTGATGTTTAAATAATGAATCACCTGCCCCTTTGCCCAAAGCAGGCAGCAGATTGATAGCAGACGACTCACTTTGCAAATGCCGGTCACCCAGCCAGGAGAGCGAGGTGACAGAGCAGTTAGCTGGTTGTGGCTCCAGCTGGGGCCCAGACCCGCCTGAACTGAACCCCTCCGGGGCACAGTCCCGCAGTGCCACGTGCCGGGGGGGCGCGCAGGGGAGGGCCAGCTCGCAGTCACCGTTAATCCACCACGGACAGTGGGCGGCGCGGTCGGCTGTCCTGCTGCGGCTCACCTCCTCTCTGCTGGGCTGTGATTTCTCGCGTTCTCACGAGGGGAGAACTTTTTTAGAAACTGCCGCTCCGGTCCCCCCACCCCACCTCTGGTACTGTTGCAGGAGCGGGAGCTGCTCCATCACAGGGAGAGCTCCTGGGCTGAGTGCGGTCGAGGTGGGGTGGGGGGCCCGGGAACGCGGACACCGCCGGGGGCTCGGCAGGAAGCCTGCCAGGACGCCTGCACCTCCCACTCCTCATCCCCCGTCTCAGCCGTCCCCTCACACGTCCCCCAGGGGGCCATGCGCCCTGACCTTGAGCCCCCATGGTCCATCTTTAATGACGCCTGCCAGGCACACGCGGGCTTCGGGTCTCTGCAGTCGGCCTGCTGATGAGTCTCCCCCCGAGAAGGACTGTAGGTTCTGGTTTTTGACAAAGTCATTAGCGGGACCGGCGTTCAGAGCAGCGTGTTAGCAAGAGGCTCGGGAGGAGATTATGTCTTTTCTTTTAAAGCCGACATCGGCAGCACCCAAAGTGTCCCCCTCGGGCGGACCAGTCTCCGGATGGCGCTCCGGCCTTGTATCTTTGTTTAGGAACCTGGTTTTTATTAAATTTAATTGCTTCCTTTTCTGGCCTTAAATCAAGGGTGGCCTCAAAGCAGGGACAGCATCAATTTAATTTAATTACTCTGCACCGTGGCCTTCCGAGTAGAAACGTGGCTACCGGGGGCTCCCACTGGGCCCCCAGTTCAGGATGAGCCCAGCAGCCTCGGGAGGGCACAGGCCAAGGGTCTGGGCTCGGACCCCAGCCTCTCCGACCCCCACCCGTCTCTGCTGAGGACCGGCCCCGGACCACCGTTTTCACTCACTTATTGGTGTGTTTATTTTTCATTTGCCATTAAAACCACGTCGGCTCTCTAACTTAGGGGCAATTCATTAAGGGCCATTTATCTTTTGCAGCGGTATTTCACCAGCACAGCCCAGCTCAGCGCTGTAAAAACGAGCCAGCGTGGACACTCGTGGCCTCGAAGCAGCACGTGGGGCACGCTTGCTGCCCCGCATGGTGGGTTGTAGGTGGGGACCACAGCCGAGCACCCCCTCCCTGCATCCCGAGCCCCGCAGCCCATCCGGTCCCCCCGCCTCAGTTTCCGGAGCACGCGGGCGGCTCTGGGATGGGCTTGGCCTGAGCGAGGCTGCGTCCGACATCCATCACCTCAGAGAAAGCCTTGCTGCTGTGGAGGCACCGGCCGGCCAGGCGACCCCAGCCTGCGACACCACACGTGCTTTTACTCCCGATTTTCACCCCTTTCCCCCGACATGGAAATCCGGCGACAAAGGCGGCCTCGGAGGCTGGCACGTTCTATTAACCATCGGGGATGGCGAGAGAGCACGGCACGATTGGTCCCTGCAGGCTGGGCTCCCTGGAGCTCCGAGCAAAAACACTGGGAATTATTAAGATGATTTGTTAAATAATAGAAAGTGTTTTCCATTTCCCAATTTCCAGCTCTTGCTAAAACCATCCTCCAGCTGCCTGCTTCTCATTCCTTAATATTTAGACTTATGGGCCAATCTGAGGGTATTTCCTCTTTCTGCCATGATTAATGCTTCCATGAAACAATGTCATCACAAGTCACCTACCTACCCTGTCAGCCTGGCATCAATCTCGCTGGGCTGGGTGGTAATTTACGACTGGTGCTGGCAATTTGCAAACCTAATGGGGAGGAGGGGATGAGGAAGCGGCTCCCAGCCCTGTCTGCAGCCTCGTCCCTGCCCCCCCATTAGCAGAACAAATGGTGCCGAGGCCAGACATCATCTCCAAGGCTCGATAAATATTTTATCAGCCATAATGGAAATTGTCAAATTGATCTAATTGTACAATACGTTATCAGTGAGATATCAAAGCCGGGCCTGGCCTCTCCCCGGACCCTCCCGCCCACCCTCCCTCCCCCGCCCCCGGCTGCCGAGGATGTGAGTGAGGGAGTGAAGGGTGCATCCCGACAAGGCGTAAATAATACACTGGCCGCTGCGGCCTTTTCAGGGGATGATAAATTTTGTGGAAATAAATAGCCTTATTCTGTTGTGCTTTGCCAGTCCTGATTTTTGAGAGCCGGAGGGAAACAGAGAAATAGAGAAGGAGAAAGACAGAGACGGTGGGACGCATCAGAACTTTCCCGAGACTCGGATCCATTCCCACCCTCTTAGCTTCGTGGTGGCGACAGCACTTGAAATTGGTCACGTTGTGGCCGAGCAAAGACCTGGCCTGGCCCAGGCGTCCTGTGACGGAGGTTTGTGTCGCTATGGAAGGGGACTTTTTTCCTGGCCCCCAGGAGCCGGTGGCCCTTGGGTCCAACTGGGGCAAGCGCTTCCTTAAATTCGGGGTCACACTGTGCATTTGCCGCTGTGGGGACAGACATCATGGCTTGAGCCAAACGCAAACCTTCAGCCTGCAGGAGCGGGGAGCACATTGTAAGACTAAGCTCGGGAGAAACCGAAAGTCTTGGCGTCCCCCTGCCCCGGCGCATTCACGGGTCTGGTCCTCTAGGAAGGGGTGGGGAGGGGCTCGGGCGGGTGGTGGCCAGGCGTCTTTCACAGCCAGGCAAGACCTTTTGATTTCTAGAACAAACAGCGATGTCTTAGACCTGGAGCACATTTACAAAATCGAGTGAAAACATCTGTGAACAAGCTCGGGACTTGCTGCCCGGCTGAGCGTGGGAGCCCTGCCCCGGGCGCTGGGGTGAGGGCTGGCCGGGTCAGCTCCGGCCACAGTTCTGCCCACGTCCTTTATCTCACTTTCAAAATTGCATCTGGGTCTCGGGGATGCACAGGAGGAGGGCACGTTCTCAGCAGCAGCAGCAGACGTTCAAAGGCCGTAGCTAAAACTTGTGTGGTCCTCAGGTGGCCTGGGCGTCGGGACTGACAGCCCGTGCGTCGGGGTGGGGGGGGGGGTGGTTCCTGGAGCCGGTGCCCCCGAGCCGCACGCTCCCCCGAGAGTGGGCATTTACTTCAATGTACGCGGCATCAACACGGGGGACCAGGACGTTCACGTAATTATCTGCCTGCAGAGCCGTGGCAAAGTGTTGCGGGCAAAATGCTTCGTCGGCCGGGCCCCGGGTGGTCTCCACGGGCGAGGGGTAACCTGGCATCACGCGCCCCCGGCCAGCTCCCGGGCTTTCTCGGCAGGACCCCGATCCATCGGTAGCAGCTTTTGCGTTAGGGAATCCTAAACATTTGCTCAGATGCAGGCTGCGGCTATGTTTCTCATTAGATCACACGGGGGCTGGTGAACACGGGCACACACGCCCACACGCAGAAGCCTGCACTCTGTCTTTTCGGCCGCCTGTCTTTTTAAATAAAAGCAAAACGAGAGCGTGTGTCGCTGTATCGGGGCTTTGCCAGGCCACGTGGCTGGTTCGAGGCCCTTCCAGGACGGGGCAGAGGGGGACCCCCGCGGCCCGAGTGCCCTGGTCTCACCGGCTGTTCAGGTGAGGCGCACAGGGAGCGCCGGTCTGCGGGGCAGAGGGGACGTGGGTCTGCGCGCCGTCGGGGCGTCAGGACGGGCAGCAGCGCCGGCTTCCCGGCTGCCCGTGGGAGCCCGGCTCTCCACCTGTCTCTCTTCCTCGTAGAAGAAAAGGACAACAGTGTTTGAAAGCATTTGGGATTCTCGGTTTTGAACAGTGAGGTTCAGGGCAAGGGCTGAGCCTCCTGAATCTGAAAGCAGCGTGAGGGGCAGTGTCTGCAGCTCGGAGCGTGGGAGGGGACCGACTGGTCCGTGTCGCTGGGGCGTCAGCCCAGGGTCCTCACAGCAGACACTCAGGCAGCCTGTTTTAGGGGAGGGGTCTCCCCTGCTGCGGTTGAAGACAACCGCTTCCCCTCCTGGCGTGCCGGGGGCCCTCCCTCGGCGCTGCAGGCCTCTGCCCACCCCAGTCCTGGGCGACGGGCCCTTCCTACCGCCGGTGCCCCGTCACTGCGGGAGGCATGCCCCTGAGCCCCGGCGGCTGGTTCTACCTCCATGGGAGCAGCAGGCGAGGCCCAGCCGCCACTGCCCACAGAGGAAGGCGCTGGGGCCCCAGGACGTGGGCAGCTGAGTCCGTGAGAGGCAGTGTGAGGCCCGGCCTTCCGACGGGCACTGGCCACCTGTGGGGTCCGCCTGGGCTGACGAGTCCTCACTGGTGGGTGCAGCTCTGGGACCAGCTTCTCCTGTCTCGGTGTCCTCGTTGCTGAGAAGGGACACCAGCCCTGCGCCATGATTCTCGTTCACTTGAGATACTCATCCACTTCCACCCTGTCAGGCCGGACACGGTGGCGGCCGGGCCAGACCGAGACCTCCAGGGCAGGCCTGCGGGGAAGCCGGGCAGACGACCCAGGGGACGGAGGCCCCAAGCAGGATGGTTAGAGGAGGCCTGAGGTCCTGCCCTATAGTTTGAATCTTAGTAAAATACAGATGTATTATAGATTGATAAGAACGAGTGAATAAGCGAATGGAAGGATGAAGCTACTCTTAATATGAGCTGCAGATTCTTTCCCGAGCGCTGACTGTGACTGTGAGGATTCAGGCCTTAGTTTTCATAGTTGAATAATATTCCGTTGGTGTCCTACCCCAACCAGGCGGCTGCAGTGACCTCCCCGCTGACAAACGGGGAAGCCGAGCCCCCTTCCGCAGCGGGGCTTGGCAACCTGCCTGAGGCCAAGACTCGGGATCTGCCTGGGGCAGCTCCCAGCAAAGGGCACTTCCTTTTCCCAAAATTTTGTGAGTTCCAGGACGCCCCGGGGCCAGACGGTCAAGGCAGGACGTGTCTGAGTCACCTGGGTCAGGTGTCTGTTCTCTCCATCCACCAGGTGAAGGCAGGTGAACCCCCGTCCGGGGTAGGGACGGCCGGCAGGTAACCCTGAGAGTCCTCTCACCGGGCTGCCACCTTGAGAAAGGAGAAGCCCTTCCGCTTGTCCTGGGGGGACCCAGAGGCCTCTGCCTCAGAGACATTTGTGGAGCTGACCCCTGGGACCCCCATGCCACCTGGCCCGCCATCCAGGGAGATTCTCCCCAGGTCTCCTCCCCCGCTCCCGGAGGTCACCGCAATCCAGCCACGTCCAGGGCTCCCTTCCTCTGGGCAGCAGAGTCAAGTAATCAAAATTCCTGCACAAAGCACAACACTCGCCAACCCCTCCCCAGGCGTCACTAGTAGTGTCTGCGTGGTCAGGGCCGAGGCTGGAGGGGGCTGCACCCCTGCGCCCCGGCACATCCTGCCTCTCCTAATCTCCCACCCCCACCCCCCAGGAAAGAGATCTTACCTGCAAGCAGGGGGCTGGGGCCTCCAGCTCACCAGACCAGGTCTCGGCCACGGGGCGAGGTCCTTCCAACCCACCAGGGCTCCCGATCACTGTGTTAAGAAAGTGCGATGGGTCTAGCCAGGGTCCAGTTAATGGTCTACTTTGTCCGAGCAAGCCGTGGCCCCCTATCGCCTAGCACGTGGGCAACCCTGTCACCCAGAGGTCAGGCAGCCCCCTGGGTCAGGAAGGATGTGACCACCACCTCGGGGGATCCCATGGCCTCCCGGCTGGGACTGGACCTCCTGGGGCCTCTGAGGGTCGGGGCGGGATGGGTTGCAGGCTTTTTTTTATCTTTTCTTTTTTAAATTCTTTTCCCAATTAGGTTATTACAGAATATTGAGCAGAGTTCCCCATGCTATATAGTAGGTCCTTGTTGGTTATCTATTTTAAATATAGCAGTGTGTACATATCAATCCCAAACTTCCTGACTGTCCCTCCCCCCCACCCTTCCCCCCTGGTAACCATACATTCGTTCTCTAAGCCTGTGAGTCTGTTTCTGCTTTGTAAATAGGTTCCTTTGTATCATTATTTTAAGATTCCGCATATAAGCGATATCATACGATACTTCTCTTTCTCTGTCCTACTTACTTCACTCAGTATGATAATCTCTAGGTCTCTAGGTCCATGGGATGCAGGCTTCTGCAAGACAGGGTTTGTTGGTGGGGAAAACATTCAGACCCCCCCACCCGACATATGCACTGGGGCGTCAGGATTCTGTGTCGCAGCAAAGTCTCGGTTCCTGCACACCTGGGGGCAACCACACCCCCTCATCTGCTCTGGCAGAGATTGGGGCTCCACTAACCAGGGAGTGAGGCAAACTATCCGGGGGACAATCAGACGGTCAGCCCACCATATCCTCCGCTTCTACATCCACTGATTCAACCAACCAAGGACTGAAAATACTTGAAAACAAGATCCTAGAAAGTTCCAAAGGGCAAAACTTGACTCTGCGTGGCTCTGGCAACTGTTGCCATAGCATTTACATCATATTGCTATTAAGATTAGAAGTAACCTAGCAGTGATTTAAAGCATATGAGAGGATGTGCCTAGGTTATGTGTAAATACTATGCCGTTTTAGATAAGGAACTTGAGCATCCAAGGATTTTGGTATCTGCGGGGGTCCTGGAACCAACCCCCTTCAGTTTCTGAGGACGATGTAAAGCATTCAAGAATCCTACTGGAAACGGTTTATAAAAATGATGTGCTTTAAAACTAGTGTGAAGTCTGCTGTCAAGGATGGCACGTGTGTGTAGGTGTATACATGTGCTTGTGCACTTGTGTGTGTGTGTGCGCGCACGCGCGCGCGTATGTGTGGTGTGTTCACTTCTAAGCAGTGATGTGAGCATGCTTCCTCATGCTGGATAATCTTGGACCTGGAGAAGGAAGGGAAACCCGTGTGCCTTGGTGTGTGACGTGGCCCCCCGGTCCCACTCATGTCTCTGCTGTCCCCCCGATTGCTGTCCAGCAATCGGACTCAGGCAGACTTGGAAATGCCGATGCCTTTGTGACCCCGCTTTGCACCGCGGTGCCGGCCCAGGTGAGGCTGTGGGTGAGCTGAGGCCATACAGGCCGGGGGCTGCCCGTGTGTCCCTCCCTCTCCGGTTATCGCTCTTTTCCTGTCTTCTCCTCCTCGAGCAGTGGGCGTCAGGTGCTGGCATTCGTCACCATGGCCCTGCAGTGTCCTAGTGAAGGACGGGACCCCGGTCTGAGCTTTGGCTCTTCGGGGAGGCCCAGGTGCATCTGGTCCCCATGCCAGCATTGCTCGCCTGTGAGGTGCCGGGCATGGGGGCTGGGTCCCAGGTCACTGGCGGGTCCTTGGCTTCCATCCGTGAGCCTGGGTCTCAGGCCAGGAGCAGAAGCCTGAGGTTCCAGGTTCCCCCGGTGGTGGGGGGCCGACTTGCTCCAGCCAGACCCAGCGCAGTGTTCACCGTGTATGCATCAGGGTCTGCTTCCTTTTTCGTTTCATAAGATCCCTCCATTCAGATGCTGACTTCCTGGGCCACCTGCTGCCCTGAGGAGCTCTGATTCTGGGTTGGCTCCGCTCTGTGAAACTTTTTCTTCTGCTCACCTTCTGAGCCGCCGTCGGAGAGACCCAGATGGGCAGCATTTGCTTCCGGCCTTCGAGGGGGCGGTCTCCTCTCCAGGCCCTCACGCCCGCCCCTCCCTGCTCTGAATGCCCTCATGCAGGCCCTGGCATAGCGCCTGCGGCTCGTGCACTTGTGGGGGGCTGGGGCCGGTTGGGGCTTCAGCATGGCTTCACGCTGGGGGCCCCAGGCTGAGGGGCAAGCGGGAGTCCCAGGGAAGTGAAGGAGTACTGGGGGTGACGCCGTGCCACTGGGGGTGACGCCGTGCCACTGGGAGCAGGCCAGGCGCCAGGACAGAGCAGCATCCCAGGCGGAGGCCCCTCGGGGTCTTTTACTCTGGGGTTGACCATCACCAGGCAGCCCTGCAAAGCCAGGGGCCGGGGGCTTCAGGGGAGCCGGCCCTCCAGACGTGCACCGTTGGGCTGACACGTTGGGAGCTGTCAGTCACCCCTCCCCCAGAGCAGCTGGCACCCCCTCCTTGAACTTCCCTCCCCTTTCTGAGGGGCAGGGCTTCCCCTTTGCAGGCAGCCCTTGCCCTGGGAGTATTGCTCCGGATTTTGGAACCCAGGAGGTGCCCGCTTGCCCGCTTGCCCGCTTGCCCTCTTGTGTGTCGGCTCCTTCCCGGGGCCTCTGAGGCACCCATGGATGCCAGGTCTTCAAGCCTCAGGTGAGCTGTGCAGTGTCCTGGCTGAGCTCTCCCCGGAGTTCTAGAAGTCTCTTTCTGGCCAGAGCGTCCTCTGCAAAGGGCTCAGTGTTTGCTGGGTCCCCCACCCCGCCCTTGCCAGCGACGCCAAGGAGCCTGCAGCCTCCCCGACACGCCCTTATCCTGAGTCGTCCCCACCCAGGAGCCAGACAGGAAGGCGGCTGTGTCTAAGCGGAGGCCCGCGTCTCTGGGACCCCAGCGCTCGGGGAGGAGGCCTGGGGCGGGTTTGCCGTCTGTGATGCGCTCCCTGGACCCAGTGCACCGCCGTCTGCTCTTTTGTTCTTCCTCCAGGTGTGGCCGGGCCAGACCCAGGGGGCCTCCACCAGCTTCGGGACCACGGCACAGGTGTGCCCCACGCTTGCGCACCTGACGGGGGATGCCCCGGCCAGCCCTGGCTCTACCGACCGCAGCCCACACTGGGCAGTCCCTCCCCCCGCCTTCTGAGCCTCACTTTGCTCAGATTTAAGCCATTTGACGAAAGAACCTTGTAGGCTTAAAATTCTCTGAAAGCTTAAGAAGTGTCTCTGGGGTCATCATAAGTGCCAGGTCTTGCAGGACATTTTGAGGAGGTGCATTCTACTGATTTGAATTCATGGAATGTTCTCTGTCTGCTTTGTCTTCTGACAAATCGTTCTTGTGAGTTCAGTGTGTGATAGGCGGTGGGACAATCAGGACCTATGGCAGGGGGGTCACTGTGATGAACCCGGATGAGCCGGAACATTCAGTTCACCTGTGAGCGTCCAAAGCAGCCCTTCGGGCTCCCAGAAGCAGCTTTGAGGGCAGAAACCCTCTTTCCGACTGGAGCAGGAAGGTTTGTTTGTGGTCAGGGCTGTTGAGTGCAATGACTTTGAATGACCTTGAGAGCGCCAGGCTTCAGTGGGAAGGTCACTCCGTCTGGGTCAAAGACCTCTCTTGTGAGATGGAATTTTCCAGGAGAATCCTGAGGGCGTCTTCCCCGGGCAGCAGAGCAGGCTGCTGAAAAGGAGCCGCGAGGGTCTAGAGGGCTTCCTGCCGGGCAGAGCTGAGAGGCAGCTCGACACGGCTTCCTGACCTCGGCTGCCTGCTTCTCTAGAGCCCTTCCTCCGGAAGCACCAAGTAGCGGCCTCCCCGGGTCCTGTTCCCAGTGGAACTGGGGCACTGAGTGGTTTTTAGGACTCCTCGGTTTCATTTTGGTCTGTGAAAGGGAAAACGGAGCCTGCCTGCTGAAACTTTCTGTCCCTGCTGTGGCCGAGCGGGGCGGTGGCATGCGGGAGCAAATCTGTGAGCGATTCTGGGTTTCGTAGCAAGAAGAAGTGACCCCCCCCGTGGAAGGTGCTCCACCGCATTCCTCTGGGTTTAGAGCCGCCAAGAGAAGAAGCCGACACCGCTGGGGCTGGACCCCTGAGAGAGGTGGGTCCACACCGAGGCTGGCCACCTGGGCAACGCCGGCGCATCCTCAGCCCTGTGAGCCGAGCAGACAGCTGCATGTGCTGTTCTCTGGGGCTGGGCCTGGGATCTCGGCCGTCCCAGTTCCCCCCAGTCCCATAGTCTGTACCCCTTGGCCTGCCCTGTGTATCAGCGTATCCAGATGGGAGTCGCCTGAGAGCAGGATGTACCTGGACACCAGGTGGGCAAGGCAGGGGGTCTGGGGGTGGCCCCAAGGCAGCACTAGGACCCACCTCCAGCCCCGCTCAGCCCCAGGTCCTCCCTTCCTGGCATCCGACACTGCCGTCCCGCCGGACTCATCCTGCCCTGGTACCCAGAGGGGTCTTGGCTTGAGTACCAGCGGCTCACGGGAACCCTGGCCCCTCACTCGCTGCCCTGCTCCCCTGAGACACCAGTGCCCACAACATCTCCAAGTCCGTCCCCTTTAGGTAACATGTGTCCAAAGTCCTCTAGAAAGCCAGGGCATCAGCGACTGTGTTTTAATCAGTGGGGAGTCACCATATCCCCCCACACACTGGCTCTCCCTTCTGCAAAAAATGTCGGCTTAGGGGCCGGTAGGAGTTTGGGAAGTCCCTGAAGCCCTCTATGCCTGCGTCCCCTTCAGGCTGCTGGGACATCAGCCACAGCAACCTCCGCGGTCCCGTCCATCCGGAGGTTCCGTGGTCTGGCCCACGGTTCTGCGGTGTGGTGTCACTCATGGCCGGTGGTCTGTGTCTCTGGATCCCGCGGTGCGGGGTCCTTGGGGAGTCAGGGACACAGGACTTGTCCCGAGACAACGTCGCAGCCCCTCTGCAGGGAGGGCGGACGCTCCCAGCCGGCAGGGTCCCGTGCCGTCCAGGGTTTGTGCCAATGGCCTCAAAGGCCAGTCTGGCATCTGCGGGGCCTCAAGTGGCCACCGGCCCACAGGCATGGAACACCATTTTTATGCCAGGACTTTGCTGGATTTTATTTCACCAGGAAGAGAGAAACCGGCAGTTCATATTAATTAACTTCTCGGGCAACTGAATTGCTCAGGACGGAGAGTCCAGCCCGGGGCAGTGAGGCTGACCGTCCAACTCCAGTGTGGGGACACAGTGTCTGAGGCGCCCTCGGGCCGCTGTCACCCTGGAAGCCGATTCCAGTTCCCGCTGGGCTTGGGACAGACTCCTGCTGGGGTCTGGCCGACGTTGGTCCTTGGGGTTGACACTCAGTGCTCTGTGGGGCCAGGGGCCCACATGTTTCCTAAGACCCTCGCTGGTGGACAGGAGATGCTGGCGAGGGGCCTGTGTGGCCGGGTGTGTCCACGCTAGGCGCCGAGTGCTGGGGATCCGCTGGTGTCGTGTCCCCAGGGGATGGGCAGCTCCTAAAAGGAGACAACACACCCCGGACGGCCAGGACGGGTACAGACACCCCTCCCCACGCCTGCAGAGCCCAGCGCCCAACCACACGGGCATAGTCGGCACCCCCGGCTTCCACCGCCCAACCACACGGGCATGGTCGACACCCCTGGCTTCCACCGCCCAACCACACGGGCGTAGTCGGCACCCCCAGCTTCCACCGCCCAACCACATGGGCATGGTCGGCACCCCCAGCTTCCACCGCCCAACCACACGGGCATGGTCGGCACCCCCGTCTTCCACCGCCCAACCACACGGGCATGGTCGGCACCCCCGTCTTCCACCGCCCAACCACACGGGCATGGTCGGCACCCCCAGCTTCCACCGCCCAACCACACGGGCGTGGTCGGCACCCCCGGCTTCCACCGCCCAACCACACGGGCGTGGTCGGCAGCCCCGTCTTCCACCGCCCAACCACACGGGCATGGTCGGCACCCCCAGCTTCCACCGCCCAACCACACGGGCGTGGTCGGCACCCCCAGCTTCCACCGCCCAACCACACGGGCGTAGTCGGCACCCCCAGCTTCCACCGCCCAACCACACGGGCATGGTCGGCACCCCCAGCTTCCACCGCCCAACCACACGGGCGTGGTCGGCGCCCCCGGCTTCCACTGGTTAGTGGAGGGGCTTCGGGGGAGCCAGCCCTCCTCCCAGAACTTGTTTCCTCGTCTGATGTGGACACGCGGCCCCAGGCTGTCCGAGAAGGAGGCGTTTACTCTCCGGCCCCTGCAGACGCCCACTGCGAGCACATGCATGCACACTTGCCCTCCACCCCCAGGGAGTCTGGGTGTCCCCTCTGGATTTGAACTCCAAACACATGGGAGAAAGAAAGACTTTGGGGGGAGCCGGTTCACAGTGACAGCGTTGCAGCCGAAGCAGAGCCCTGCTGTTTATCCCCCGGGGCGTGTGGGGAGGTGGGAGGGGCAGCCCTCAGGGGAGGGGCTGTGACTATGTGGGAGTCACCCTTGACCCCTGGTCATGGCATCGTCACCAGAACCTCGGGCCCCTGTGTTGTCATCCAGCGGTCCCACTGCCTTTATCTCTGGACACAGCAGATGGGGCCACAGTGTGTGTCCTCTCACCAGGCAGTGGGCTCCGGGCCCTGGGCACCCCTGTCCCCCTGTCTGGTCTGGAGAAGAGGTGACCATGGTCTAAAGCTCCCCAGAGTCCGGGAAGAAGGGACCAGAGGAGGAGGCTTTCAGGGTGATTCTGTCTCACTCATCCAACCATTCACTTGTCTGTCCATCCATCCATCCATCCACCATCCATCATCCATCCATCTTGCTCTCATTCCATCCGTCGTCCATCCATCCATCCATCCACCATCCATCATCCATCCATCTTTCTCTCATTCCATCCATCCATCCATCCACCATCCATCCATCCATCCATCCTTCTCTCCATCCATTCATCCATCCACCATCCATCCATCTTTCCATCCTTCTATCCATCCATCCACCCATGTGTCCACCCATTTCTCTCTCCGTCCATCCATCCACTGAGATGTACTGAGTGCCTTCATCTGCCACGCACCGTCTCTGCTCCAGCCTGTTGGGCCTCTAAACAGGCACTATTCGATCCCCATCTCTGACAAAGAAGCAGGCTCAGGGGAGGTATGGAGCGTGTGGGGGTCCTGCCGTGACCTCTCCTTCTACAGTGGGCCCTTGTCCACTGTGGCGCCTTCTACGGCACTGAACGCACTTATTTATGGAGGCATGTTTCCCCCTGGGGTCCCTGAGAGCAGAGGCCAGTGGTCTCCAGGATTGTGCTGTTTGCTATCCACGTGCGTCCTAACCCCCAGGCCAGGCCCGCTGCAGAGGGCTGCAAAGACACCACCCAGGTGGCCAGGACTCAGCCAGGACACCAAGGCCACCGTCCTGAGGAAGGACAGTGTCCCAGGAGGCTCTCGTTCTCAGGCAGGATGAGCTCTGCCCAGAGGCTCAGGCTGGTCCTCCGCTATGCCACCTTTCCTACTGGGGCCCCTCTTTCCCCGCCGAGCCCAGGGCTGGAGGACTCGAGAGCCCCAGGAGAGCCCCAACAGAGGCTGTTTCTAAAGGGCCTTTAGTCAGGAGATGTGCAGGAAATACCAGCCCAGAGGGGCTGACCAGATAGCCTGAGGCCGACGGCCAGGCCAGAGCTGCTCCCAGGCGGGGCTCGTGTCTGCCTCTTCTCTTCTGAGTGGGAGAAGGGAGTAGACCCCATCCCCGGCCTTTCCTGCCGGGCCTGCCCTCTCTTTCCTCCTGGCCCGCACATCCTCGTGTTCACAGGAGAGGTGAGTGCTGAGTGGGGTGGAGGCTGCGGGGGGGCGGGGGTGAGGAGCACGGGCTGGGAGTGGAGCCAGAAACAGCATGGGCTCCCGGGCTGTGCGTGCACGTGTGCATGCGTGTATCCACGTGTGCGCGTGCGTGTGTCCAGGCTACACTGCCTGTGCCCGGAACGCGGTCCCAGTTCAGCAGTTCAGCGGAATGGAACGCACAGCCTTCACCCACCCAACGAGCAGTTAGCCCTCCTGGGTGGAAGGCTGGGCTCGCTGGCACGGGGGTGGCCACGGGGCTGGACCAGAGCGGGGCTCACGGGGAAACCACCCATCCTTCGCTGCGGGAAAACGCCCACGAGAACCTGCCTTGGGTCTCCTGGAGGCCGATCCTCAGCGCTAGCAACAGTTTCTCTCACTGATGTTTGGTCCTGGAGAGCCCGATTCTCCCTCCGGAAGAGGCCGTCCTGTTTGGATCAAAAAATAATTAGCAGAGCTTTAAGTGGAGGTTTCAAGTACACATTTAATTTACGCTGATTAACAGTCATATGCTAAGCAAACACCAGCTGAATATTAAACTGTCACTGTTGGGCGGTGCAGTGTGCACGGTTATAGAGAAAACTCCGTAAATATGCCGTTTCTGTAACTGGCAATTATATTAATAACATGCAACACTTGTCTTGCAAAATTCAAATTAATACATGCATGTCTGCGCGGAGACCCACGCTCGGGCGCTTTGACTTAACGTGTTGCCGGGGACTCTTCCTTCCCCGGGCTCCACTTTAAAGAAAGTCACAGCTTCTGACGCAATTAGGCTGATGAACAAAAAATAAAGTCAGATCCACCTGGGATTCCTTGCCCCCTTCCAATCCTGTCTCTCACGATCCGTGAACCCTCTTGTCTGTATGTTTCTGATGTTAGAGCCACTGCTTTCCCGCGAGCAGCTGCGCTGTCACGCAGACCCACCGGGGCTTTGCCTGGGATGAGTCATTAGGATCTGCACACGGCATCCACCACCGTGTCCCTAAATGGGCTGATGGGAGCTGTCACCGCAGGCTGGCGCACTCTCCCTCGGGAGCAGGGGCGGACATTTTCTGGTGGATGCTCTTGTCCCGACTGGGCGGGCATTTACAGGAGGGGACAGAGTGGTCTGTGCATTCTCCAGAAGTGGCTTGACGCTTCAGGGAGACAGATGCCACGTGGGGCGCTGTCAGAAGGGGCTGAAGGACAGCCATCAGCGGCGTGGCCCGTCCAGCTCCAGGACCCGGCCCTCCTGTGACCCTGGGCTCCAGGCTGAGAGGGCTTAAAGGGGCTTCTCCCCCCTTCCCGCTTCCATGTCCCCCAAGGTCCCAGCTGGGCCCCCGGTGTTCTCAAGTCCTTCAGCACGTGTTCATTGCCAGAGCATCCCGGTTCACGCCTCCGTGGGGGGACCCTGGTGCCAGTCTTGGCAGAGGAGGGCACGCAGAACAAGTGCAGACCCGCACCCGCACCCCGGCCATCACCCCAGGCACCCTCACTCCCTTACAACAGGAACCCCAGGGGACGAGTGTGGGTGAGGGCAGTCGGGCAGGGCCGGGGAGGAACACTTATGAAAACTGCTGGAAAATCAGTCTTAGCAAAAGAAAAAGAAACCCAAATTCTGTCGTTAAAAAATCCCACAGACACCAAAACTAATTGTTTGTGTGGGTGGATGAAGGGTCTTCATGAACCACCTCCTTCATCCCTTCTAGAAATAAATACTGTTTCTTCCCCGACCCCAGAGCTCCAGTCGGCTCCACGCAGGTCTGCGACGTGGGGTCCAGAGCTCTGGGATGGGAATCCTGGCCTGAGCCAGGCAGTGGCCTCCCTGACCTCCAGGATGTCCTGGCTTTTCTTCAGGGACCCCCAGGTTGCAGGGCTGGTGGTCTCCCTGCAAATTTCCCAGGAAGGTCCCTGGGAGAGGCTGCTCCCGCGTCTCTGGGCAACAGTTCGGTTATGGGCCAGGGCCCGCGGCTCCTTTCTTGGAGGGTTTTAAAAGAAAGTAAAATGGGGGAAGAAAACCCAGGCTGCTGGGTGGGGACGGGACCGCTGTGGCTGCCGCCCCGATTAGCGTCCTCTCAGAGGGGCTCTGGCTTCGGGCTCTCGGCATCCCTGCCCGGCTCTCGGGTTGTGCCCGGATTTCATGGTGGTGCTGCCTTGTTGCCAGCACACTGTTCCCGCCCTGAGCTCCCCCATTTGCTCTCCTCCTTCCTCGCTCCAGAAAGGACCAGCATTTCCTGACCCACCCGGCCGTCTGCAGCCCATGGGCCTCGCCGTCCCAGCTCCTGAAGAATGAGATCATTGCAAACTGTGCCATTTCCCACTTTGCAAAATGTGCTTGCGTTTGTGGGAAGCAAATGTTTCGTCTTTCAATTAAATAAAACCTCGGTGGTTGAAGGCTTCGGGGATTTGGTGAGAGACCAGCCCGACCTCGGCTCGGGGACAGAGCTGGGTTTCTCCTTTCCTTTCTCTGACCCTCAAGTGCCAGGGCCGTTCCTGCCTTACCCTTGTCTTCCTCCGCAGAGCTGTTTGGTGTAATGGACTTCCTTAAATTAATAACGCGTAGAAGGAGATTTACAACACATTGCTAAAATACCGTCTCTGCCTTTTATTCATGCATTTGTCACTGTGGCCTCTGATCAAGGTGCTCAGAGGAGGGATAAATAAAGAAGAGAGAAAACGCTCTGTCATAATCCAGAACCATTTGCAAATTCATCACTGATATTCCTGGAGAAGGAGAGACAGAGGGATGACGAATATCCCGCAGAGCTAATATATCTCGTTGACTTCCTCTCCCATTTATTCACATAACCTACTTGGACCATGATAGAATGTGGGGCTCTGCTGGCCAGCAACAGATGGGGCCGGGCCCGGGGTGGCAGAACAGTTGCGACGCGTTTGGTTGGGGCCGGTTTGAATGTTAATTGTGATCAATTTGATTGGGGGTGACTTTGGGGGAAATTATTCTTGGAGGAGAAACGATAAAGATGATTCCTGCAGAGAATCCTCACCCATCTCTCTCTCTCTGCAGAGAAAAGAAGTAGCCATTGCTTCTGCTTTTGTGGCTGGGTCCGTTTAGGTCGATGACCGTTATTAACAAGAAGAATTGGCCCCCACTCAAATCAATACCCCCCTCCAAAAGAGGCAAGAATGTGTTTCTGGTTTGGAGGGTTTTGCTTGCCGGTGTCTCCCTCCTCCCGCTGAGGGCCTGAGCTCCGCACTTGGATGGGTTTTAACTTATGGGAGTGGGAAAGAGGGAAAGATACCTGTTTGGGGAGATTTTTCTCTGCGGCAGACAGTGTCGGACCCAGGCAGAGCCTCAGTGCTTCTGTGGTCGGTGGGCCACCACCCCGGCTCCTCCCAGACCTGCTTCTGGGAGTCAGGCATCTGCAGGGGTCTCTGCACCATCCACGTGGCCTCCGGGAGCCCGGGGGGGACAGACTGCAGCTGCCTCAATGGGGACCAGTGGTTCCCACAGTGTCCAGAGGGGGACCAATGCTACTGGGGAGCCCGATGCTGTGAGGTCTGCACGTGGCACCGTGCCGTAGGTCACTGAGTCTCTAGGCGGTGACTGGGGCTGGCATGGGCAGGAGGGACAGCCTAGGCGTCTGAGAGGCAAATGCTCACCTGGGGCTGGCATGGCCACCCGGTCTCCCAGGCTGAGGTTCCAGGACAGGGGGTTCAGCACCTGCCCGGTCAGCCTGTGGGGCTCACAAAGCAGGAAGTACGAAAGGGAGGTCCCTCTGCAATGGCTGAGCCCAAGCCAACATCAGATCCCCAGGGAAGGGGGCCGGGATCAGCAGATGGAAAGCCCGGGATGCCCAGTTACGCTTGAATTCCAGATAGACAGCATATAATCTTTAATAGAAGTATGCCCCAAGTACGGCATGCTTTTTATCGTATTTATTGCATTTTAGATCGTATTTACTGTGTTTTAGCTGGCAGCCCTTCCCCCAGGCTCCAGGCCCTGCACTGACCCCACTCGAAATAGAACGGCGTGGGGAGGGGGCACGGATTCCCACTGACAGAAGACTCAGCTAGGTCCAGTTTGGAGGGACCAGGTCCACCTGCGCAGAAAAAAGATGCTAGATCAGAGACAGAGATGGAGAGTGCAGAGAAATGCTGGCTCGTGTGTTACAGAAAGCTTGGGGAGGCTTGGGCCTCTTCTGTGGGCAGGGTCGCATGGCCCAAACAGGTGCCTCCTGAAAAGTCCCCGATTTGACGGGGCGCCCTGTCACCTGCTGTACTGGGAGGCTCTGCGTGGGTGGCTCAGACTCGTCTGCAAGCGGAGAGGGTCCTGGGAGACACCCAGGCGGGCGGTTTCCGGGCTGGTGACGCTGCAGGACACCCCCAGGGCCACTGGGGGCCCGGCACCCACTCCCGTCTGCCCGCTGCCGCCGCAGGCCCAGCAGCTTCTGCACGGAGAAGTCTGCTCTCCCACCTAAACACCATAAACTGTCACCTGCTATAAAAGTTATGAAATTATAAATATAATGAATCCTCGCTGTAGAAAATACTGAAGCATGTATTTTAAATGAAAGTCTCACATCCCATCACACAGAGATAATATTTGCTTACGTTTTCAGTCTTGTGTGTTTATCTTTTATATATAGATATACGTATATAATATATATAAATTACATAAATTATGTGTCTGTATGTTGTATATAAATTAAATTAATTATGACAAGATGTGGGAAACCCCTTGGTCATACATATGAAGTATTTCATGTACACGACACATGACCTGAGATCATAATTCCCCCACACCTTTGGCATCTAACCCTTCCTGGTCTATGTTAGCGAGGACCACCAGCGGCCAGGGTCTCAGGACGGGGAGGGTGTCTCCTCTCCGTTTAATGGTCCACGTTCTCCATCAAAAGACTCAGCCACACCCTGAGAGGCACCCTGACTGCAGCAAAGATGAAACACAAGACAAAGTAAAACTTGGGTCTTGTCCTCAAGGGGGCTACTTTCCAAAAGAGGGAACCGACCCAATTTGGATCTTAAAACTTTTTTCTGTTTAAAATGTATTATGATTATTTAAATGAGAGGCATTTAAAATTGTGTGTGTGTGTGTGTGTGTGTGTGTGTGTGTGTGTGTGTTTTAATCCTGTACCTGAGCCACTGGTAGTTTAGGTTTTTTGCTGAGTCAGTTAAATTTTAAAACTGATATTTTCTTTAACAGCTGAGAAGGCGCCCTCCCCACACCCAGGTCTGGAGAAGCTGATCCAGTGGATGTGACCAGCTTCTGGGTGGGGGAAGGAGTCTGGGTGTCAGGGTTTGTTAAATACTTTTCTTTAATAATTTAGCCCCCTGGTCTGCAGGAGCTGGGTGCCAGGCTGCAGCCCCACGTGTACCTGGGGTCGGCCCCAGACACAGCCCAGGGTGAGCGGGTGGGAGAGAGTCCTCCATCCGGCATGCGACACACTTAGACTAAAAATTTGCCTGTTGTTTATCTGCAGTTCAGGACTGAGTGTCCTGTACTTTTATCTGCTGAGACCCACACGCCCTCCCCAGGGTGGAACCTTCACACTTCCTCGCGTACTCACCGAGGGCCTGGCCGGGGCAGCCGGGTATCCTCC
This sequence comes from Balaenoptera ricei, assembly GCF_028023285.1. Classification (NCBI taxonomy): domain Eukaryota; kingdom Metazoa; phylum Chordata; class Mammalia; order Artiodactyla; family Balaenopteridae; genus Balaenoptera; species Balaenoptera ricei. The sequence continues at coordinate 1,807,159 of NC_082639.1, forward strand.
TCTCGTGGCCAGGGGTCTCACCCCTGCACATGGAGCTGGGGGGCCCACGGGCGTCAGGCCCTGGGTGAGAGTGGCATCTGGGGGAGCTGGGGAGGCAGCGAGTGGCCGGTGTGGGACGCCAGACCGCCTGCCCGGAGTCCTGGGTCTCCTGTGCTCAGACCGTGTCAAAATCACCTGCTGATGGGTCAGCCTGGGACGCCGTGTCACGCCCCTCCCTCCCTGAGGGAGGGATGAGCTCAGCAAGCATCCGTGCAGCGCCTACTGTGTGCACAGGCACCCCTCGGGCATCTCGGAGGCGTGAAGGTACAGAGGCCCTCAAGGAACGCCCCCCCCCCATCCCCACCTGGAGTAAGGAGGCCTCAAGGGAAGGAGGCAGGGAGACCCCCCCGGGGCCCAAGGAGCAAATAGGGTCCACCTTCCTCATGCCCAAGGCATAGGTGAGGCACAGACAGAGCCTGGGTCAGGACACCCCTCTCGGTCAGTGTCCTCAGGCCGTACCCTGGACAGCGGGTGACAAGACCTCAGTAGTCAGTGATGACCAAGGAGACCCGCCCACCTCCACTTCCAGATGGGGGGCAGGGCTCAGAGAGATCAAGTGTTGGCCTGAGACCCCACAGCACAGCCAGGAAGAGGCCAGGTCTGAGCCCCTGCACCACGTCTCAGGCAGACTCCCCTGTGGGTTGGTGGCTTCCCTTCTTTTACTTTTCCTCTCCCCATGACGATGTTGTCCCTCTAGTTTCTGAGACCTTAAAAAGGGAGAGAAAATGCGATGAAATTGGTAGCCCCCCTTCCCCATCCCTGACAGCCTGAAGGGGGTGAGCGACCGGACTTGACGGTACCCTGACCCCCCTCCCCCTTGGGGCCCTTTTCTGTCCCAAGAAAGACAGGCGTTCGCGGGGACCGGGCGACAGATGAGGGAGGCCAGCCATGAATGTTCCAGCAGAACAGGACGGTTTGCAGAGTTTCTCAAAAGATGGCAAAGGCGTGCTTCAGATCCCACCAGAAAGCACACACAAAATGCGCTCAGAGTACTCAGGGAAGAGTTTACTGGAAACTTGGCCGCGGGGCCGGCGAGGGCTTTTTGTTTGCTGGTCACAGACACAGCGAGTGCAGACCGAGGGGTTTCCCACATCTTGTCAAAGGCCTGCATTTCCTCTCTCCTTTCTCCTCAGGCTGATTAGCTGCTCGGCGATGGCGTGAGGACATGTCGGGGGTAGGAAAATGGGGGTCACTTTGGAAAACCTCTTTGTGGATGGGTCGGGAATGGGGAGAAAATGAATAGTTATAAGCTCATTTCCATAGAAACTGTCTCATTACCATGCTGGCTGCCCCTGGAAGAGGCAGGGCTCCCTGCCAGCGAACGGCCCACAATTAAGTGTCCCCTGCCCGCCCCGCTGCCAGAGATGGCTCCCAAGCCCAGCCAGCGCGGTCCAGAGGGGCTGTCAGCGTGCCTGCTTTCTGGAGCGATCAGACGTCTGCGTGGGGATTTTTCTCGGCTTCTTACAAAACGTGAGCGCGCCCCATCCCGCGACCAGGCGCTGCCCCTGTTACGAGATCCCAGACCTCGGCCTTCCTGCGATTTTCACTGGATGCAGTGTGAACAGGCCTGCCAGGCGCCCCGAAGAAGCTGAACAAAAGACACGGGAACCATTAGGTGTAAAATCACTTCCTGGGCTGTGCCCTTTGTCCCCTTGCTCGGAAGGCACTTTGTCACCAGGCTCCGGGGCCGGCAGGCTTCTCCAGAGGCGGGTGGAGGGGTCTCTCTCCTCCACGAGGGGCTCGGAGGGGCCGCCCTGGGTCTACAAGCCCTCCCCGTCCCGTGCAGTCACCGCGTCCTCGATTCGTCCCCACACGCGTGTCACTGGGTATGGAAGAGGGGGAGCGAGTGTGTGACCTGGGGAAGACGCGGGGTTTCTTCTGAAGGAGCAGGAGGTGGAGATGGGGAGGAGGAGGTGGGGTGCTGGGAGCAGCTTCTCTCCAGAACTTTCCCATTTCGGTGAAATAGACAACAGATCAGAGTTGTCATCTTGACCATCAGTGAGTGTGTGACTCGCCGCATTAAGTACGTCCCCGTGCGCATGGTCGCCACCCCTCTGCTCTCTGTCCCAGAACTTTTCCATCGTCTCCAACAAAAACTCCGTCCCATTAAGCGGTCACGCCACCCCCTCCCCCAGCCCGTGGCACTCTCTCTTCTACTTTCCGTCTTTGTGGATGTGCTGGCTTATGTTTTTAAGATGGAACAGTGTATCCCGGGGGAGCGAAGATCATCTGAACTCCAAACGTGCAGCGCCGCAGAGCCACCGGGAGCGCAGTGCCCTTGCCTGGGTCCCAGTCTCTGTGCATTTACTCATCGTCCTTTTACCCTGGTTTTGCGGGCAGCCTGTTCGGACAGAAATGACCCTGCCCCCCGGAAGGGAGTAATTCAGGGTTGACGGCAGTGAACCGGCCGAACAGGAAGACACACACCTGCCGAGGAGGGAATAACCCCGATGGCAGTCTGGGGAGACCCTGCTGTGGGTCGGGAAATAAGATGAGCGACTTGGAAAGTGTAGACACGTGCGGCGTGGGTCTGAGCTCTGCAGCCCCTTAACCTTCAGAGTCGGTGATGAGGCAGGGGCGAGTTTTATAGTCTCAGACACACAGCGGCAGGAGTCAAGGGTCAGAGCGGCACCACTCCAAGAGGCCGGGCCTGGGGACCCGCAAACACAGCTTCCAGAACGCCTTAGGAAGGGGGCGCTCGTGGAAGCCCCCAGCACCGAGCCTCAGAGGGTGTTTTTAAGAAACACTGGCTGCCCACTCGGCAAACCCTGGTCGTCCAAACTACGTGTCCATCCCGACGCCTGAATGAGCCCCTGGACCATCGTGCACAGTGGGTGCGCAGTGAAAAGATGTGACGTGAAATCCATCAGTGCGATTAGTGGGTGTGTTGGTTTCTACACGTACCCCAGACCAGGGGCTCAGACGGCAGGGATCTGCCTCTCCCGTTCTTGAGGCCGGAAGTCCAAGATCCAGGTGTCGCAGGGCTGGTTCCTCCTCCCAGCCCTTCCCCTGGACTCTGGTGGTTTGCTGGTGATCCTTGGGGCTCCTTGGCTTGTGGACACATCACCCCAGCTCTGCTTCGCCTTCACACGGCCTCTCTCTGTGCGTGTCTGTGTCCAAACCTCCCCCTTTATAAGGACACCAGTCTTATGGGACTAGGGCCCCCCTAAGACCTCATCTTAACTTCCCTAATTACATCTGCAATGATCCTATTTCCAAACAAGGTCACACTCTGAGATGCTGGGAGTTAGGGCTCCAACACTTGAATCTGGGGGACACTGTCCAACCCACAACAATGAATGGCTGCCCAATTCATCCCGCATGGAACCGTGTTCCCCAGGGCGCCTCTGGGGAGAGGTCTGCCTGGCCAGGCTGTGGCTCCTGCCACCTGGAGGCGCTGCGGGCACCTGGGTACCCCCACCCTCTGTCCAGCCAGCTCGCCGACCCCTCTGACACGATTGTGGGGTGCAGTTCGTCTGTGGTTCTGTCCCTCACCTGCCTAACCCCCCAACCCATGTCTTCTACAAACTCCAGAGGCTGCCACCCTGTGACTTCTATGCCGCTCAGACGGCCGGCCAATAGCTTAAGTATAATGTGTGATAAACACAGGAGATCATTCTGCTTCGTGGTTTTCTAAGGTTTGAAAAGTGATTTAGAGTAATTTTAGGTTGTCCTGGGGTTAGCAGACAGTGTGATCGGCAATTCAAGAAGACGGAGTTCTTTAAATGGAAGGATTTTGCTGCCTTGTTTTAATTTTTAGAAACACGATCAATGTCAGCTGGGGAGGAGGCCGGCAGCTTCCCAGAATGGTTTTCACGCACGCAGGCCGTCGGGGCCTCGCGGGTTAGGGCATCGGAGCAGCTGCTGTGCCGTGTGAGCGAAAGGCTTTCGCTCTTCAAATTGGAAACCCGCCCTCGGCCTCCCTCTGGCCACGACGTAATCCCGCAAGCAATCTGCTGATCGGACAGAAAACTTTTCCTCCGTGTAGTCGGCTAAGTGTGTCTGGAAAGGATGGATTTGAAGTGTGAGGAATTGCTAGCTAAGTGCTGGTGGCAGCGGGTGGCCTGGACGGGGCGGGGGTGAGTGAGGTGACCTGCAAGAGAAATGAGGTCATGGACCTGTGTCGGTGGCGCCCTATGCAGGCCTGGCCGTGTTGACAGGAAGCAGGGAAGCAATTCCAGGGGAGGGGCCGTGTTGGGGGCTACTGGGACATGGGCTGTGGGACTGCCTTGAGCCTCCAATGGGCTGCCCAGATCCCACGGGGGTCAGTCGGGTGGGCCGGGGCACAGGGGACCCTGACGGACCTGCTCTCCCCCCCTGGTATTTTGGACCACATGCCTTCTCCCCAGCCATGCAAGGGGGGGGGGGGGACCTCTGCCCTCCAGACGCCTCCCGCCAGCCCCTGTATCTGTGACACCACGGGGAAAGGTCGTGCCTCTGCGAGGTGGCCCAGCATACGAGGACACGCTCAGACATGGCTCAGGCCTGCTGGGGTTGGTGGCAGAAGCTCCAGGCTTCTCCTCTGCTCAGCCCTTCCCCAAGAGGACTTGATCACAGGCAGGTACTCTCCTGGGGTGACCACCCCCCTGGGCTCAGAGACTGGGCTCATTTGGGCTTAGGGGTTCACCTGGGCTTCCCTTGACTCAGGGGTGGGTGCTCACCTAGACTCAGGGATGGGGGCTCACCTGGACTCAGAGGTGGGGCTCACCTGGACTCAGGGATGGGCTCACCTGGACTCAGGGATGGGCTCACCTGGACTCAGAGGTGGGGCTCAGCTGGACTCAGGGATGGGCTCACCTGGACTCAGGGATGGGCTCACCTGGACTCAGGGATGGGCTCACCTGGACTCGGGGTGGGGGCTCACTTGGGCTTGGGGTCAGGGCTCACCTGGACTCAGGGATGGGCTCTCCTGGACTCAGGGATGGGGGCTCGCCTGGACTCAGGGATGGGGGCTCACCTGGACTCAGGGATGGGGGCTCACCTGGACTCAGGGATGGGGGCTCACCTGGAGTCAGGGATGGGCTCACCTGGACTCAGGGTGGGGGCTCACTTGGGCTTGGGGTCAGGGCTCACCTGGATTCAGGGATGGGCTCTCCTGGACTCAGGGATGGGCTCACCTGGACTCGGGGATGGGGGCTCATCTGGGCTCAGGGATGGGCTCACCTGGACTCAGGGATGGGCTCACCTGGACTCAGGGGTGGGCTCACCTGGATTCAGGGATGGGGGCTCACCTGGAGTCAGGGATGGGGCTCGCCTGGACTCAGGGATGGGCTCACCTGGACTCGGGAATGTGGACCCAGCTTCCTTTCCCTGTGGCTGCACCACCGGTATGTTGAACACTCAGCAAAATGGAAGTTGAGAAGCGCCTTGGAGAGGGGCTTCTGTGGGCTTTTGAGGGGGGCAGAATGGCAGGATGGAGCCTCCTCTTAGCCCCTGGTCCTTCCTGTGTCTGGATCTGAGGCTACAACAGAGCCTCACCTTGCTTTCCGTTTGGCTGAAATTCATTAACTGCCAGGAAATCATGGATTTCCAAACCCAGCTTTTTCCACAGCCTTCCACTTAGCAGAGAAAATCAAATTGCTGCAAGCAAGTCACGAGAAACAGCTCCCCGAGAACTCTGCCGAGAAGCCAGACAGTCTGCCCTCCCGGGGTGGCTGGTGGCAGACATTACGGGGGTTACTTTGCAGACGCCCTGGGGTCCACTCCAGGTGCGATGGGCCATTATGCGACTTTCTAAGAGTGTCTTTGGGTAATTCTTAAAAGGACAGTGAGTCCCCAGGCCCGCGGTGGGCCCAGTTCAAATGTACCAGCTGCCACTGGGCTCAGGGTCCCATTAAGGGGGGCCTTCGTGGGGGGATACAGCTCCGCGAGAGTGTGTCACTAGTGGCCTGTGGCTTCTCCTTAAAACAGAAAGTGCTGATGCCATGGAAACCCCTGTGCATTGCCGGGGACCAGGGGCCCTGCTGGTGGCGGGCGCTGGGCGGAGCCTCTCCGAGGGTCGGCCGGAGGCGGGTAGAAGCGTGAGGTCACCCCGGGCCAGGTTCTTGGCCTGTCTGAGTGACCTCAGGTCTCATCTGTGAAGTGGGACGCGCACCAGGCCAGCTGTTCTGGTGTCCAGCGTGCTCAGAAGCCCCCCTGCCTGTGTCAGCTCATTTCACTCTCAGGGCGGCCCTGAGAAGCAGGCACCGGTGTTACCGTGCTGTCTAGATGCTGCCACGAGGCCCAGAGACCTGCAGGCACCTGTCCGAGAACACATAACCGGATGCAATAAGTAGGGTCGGACACCGTCTCACCACCGCTCCATCTGCCTCTCCTGCCTGCCGCCTCGGAAGGAGCTGAGGGCACGTGAGAGGGCCCAGTCGGTGCTGGTCTACACTACGTGACTACTACTACCAGCAGCGAGCTTGAGAAGGCAATGTTCCAAGAATACTGTCAAGAGAAAAATAAGGAGGCTACTCACCCAGAGCCCCGGGCCTCCGTCCTGCACGAGCGGCCTCCACTCACCCTTACGTGCACGGGATGCCTGAGAACCACCCCAGCCAGAGCCAGCCGCCCACGGGCTGCTCCCGGCGCCCCAGGAGCTCGGGCCGCGGGCCACGGGGCAAGCAGGTTTAGGGAGAGGCGCCGAGGCAGGAGCTGGGTCGGGTGCTTGTCACCAAGGGGTCCCATGGGGGCCGGGGGCCCGCCTGGGGATCCGATGCAGGCACAGAAGGTGCCACCTCTGCGGTCCCTTTGCGCCTCCGTGGAACCGCCCCGGCCCCACCCCCATGTCTGCTGGGAAGCGGCCCCAGCATCACACAAGTGAGCAAGGGGCTATTTCCCATCTCGCAAGCGCCACGATGAAAGGAACAGGTGGAAAGATTGTTGAGACTTGTGAATTAGTCGCTAATGAGGAAAATTAGGAAATTTGCTGAAGCATAAAAAATGAGAAGTCCAGAGAAAGAAGACAAATGTGTCGGGAGTTAGTCCCTCCTCCCCCCACCGCCCCCCACCCCCGGGCTTTCGAACTCTGGTTTTCACCAGACTGAAATACGGATCTGACGACTGGGCTAATGGGAAGACATTGGTTTAAGATGTAGAGATGATTAATTGGATTAATGTGCGAAAATGGTTAAAGTGGTGTCAGGGAGTGAAGGGAGGGGCAGTGTTTCCTGGGCCACCTGCCACCTGCCCGGCCCTTGTCAAGTGCTCTGCAGATGTCACGTCACTGGTCCCACCAGGACTCTGACAGGTGGGCCTGTCGCTCCCCTCTGCAGAGAAGCTACGAAGGCAGGCGTGTCGTCCAGCTAACGCAGAGCCCGGAGTGCTGCCCAGACCCTCTGCCCATCCGCCTCCCTGGGGGCCGACCCCTCAGGTTCAAGGACCTGGGATGGGACCATTTCAGGGGAACTCAAGGCTGCTGCCGGTGGGTCTACAGCCCAGACCTGAGACGGAAATCCCCTGAGTCGGTCTGCGATGTCCCTGCCTTGGGGTCTCCCAGCACCCCCTGTTCAGGTCCCTCCCAGCCTCATTTCCCCTCATCTAAGTGGGGCATCTCCTGTACTACCTGAGACTTTTCTGCTCATCGTTTTCCAAAAAACCCATAGTTTGGGACCTTAGGAGCCAATAAACTTCATGAACATCAGATTTCTAAGGTTAGCCCTGCCATTCTGAGTATGTGCAATCCGAAAATATTCTTGTAAAGCTTATCAGGAACCAAAGAAAAACCCCCACTAGCTTCCCTGATGCCACCTCCAGCAACGGCTGTCTTGGGGGCATCAGAGACCTTGTCACGGGGGTCAGAGCCAGAGCAGAAGCCGCAACTCCTCAGACCCGGATTTCAGCCCCGGTGCCGCCCCGTGGGCAGGTCCTGGCTTCTCAGTGCCTCAGTTTCCTGATCCATAAAATGGGGGTAATGATGGACCTCGATGCTGGGCTGTGTCTCGGGGATCAAGTCAGGTTATTGGGGTGAACTTCCCGGCAGGCACGTGGATGTCGGTCACCACCTGGACGAGGAGGGTGACAGTAAAACAACACTGTCCCCAAGGAAGAAAACCCCGGTTTTTGGCTTCCCCAAGCTGGTGTCAGGATGCCGGGGGGCGGGCACGGAAGGGCCGGGTGCCTGCTCCAGCCCCTGGGGCCGCCCGGAGCTGCACGGGCCTCTGCTCGGGCTGCAGGTCCCGGGCCAGCCGCGCTCGGGTCAGCAGCGAGCTCACGCCTTTGTCAGGGTGATTAATCGTGGTGGGATTGTCGTTAATTCACTGCCTAACGACTGCGGCCAGCATGCTCCGAGTAATCGGGTGATGTATGTGGGAGCGCCCACCTCATGGCAGGGGTGAAAATCATTTCGACAAGTCAAGTATTGTCACGGGGAACAAATGGCTCTCCCTGTTAATAAAAATTAATGAATTTTTTTCTCTCTTTCTTTTTTTTCTCGCCACTGGCCTGCTAAATGAAGCTGCAGAGCCGCTGAGCTGGGGGCTGGGCTTGGTGGAGTCAAGCACTTTATTTGATGGTTAAAACTATAAACGTCTTGATTAGGGCAGAAAGTGGCCGGAGGGCCAGGGTGGGTGTCGGCAGCGGCCGAAGCTAGAGACTGGTCTGGGGTGGGAGTGTGTGTGTGTGTGTGGAGGTGGGCAGCCCCCCCGGGGTCTGCAAGGGGTGAGGCTTCCAGAGGGGCACTGTGGCTGTCGCTGGCTCTGTGGCCGGGAGGACGGGGCACCCCCAGCTGACCCCTCGTCCCTCCCGTCTGCAGCCCCTTACTGTCCGGGCAGCTGAGAGAGGAGAGCAGAGGGGATTGGGAGCAGGTGCCTGGGCAGGGCAGAGACAAAGAGAGGGTCTTCGCGGCCCCCTGAGAGCTGAGGCCCAAGAAGGCACCACTTGCCCATGGGGGAGCTGAGAAGCCCTGAGCCCCCAGTCCTGACCTCCGAGGGGCTCAGCCTAAGGACCCCCCCACCCCTGGTTGGTGGGGGCAGGGAGCGTAGGGCAGGGAGCCAACTGGCCTCAAGGGAGGGAACCCTCGCCCACCACCGGCCACCCCATCTCCAGGGCTGCAGGCGAATGGACACGGCGGCCCCCTCCTCCGGCCCAGCTCTCATTTTGAGCACCCCGAGCTGCTGGGAGCGCCAAGCCTGCTCCGATGGCAGCAGAGGCCGCGGAGCAGAAGCCCAGGAGGAAAGGGCTCTGCCTCCCAAGCACCTGGCTGATGGCATCTCCAAGCAGGGCCGTGTCCTCCCCACCCACCCTGCCCAGAGCCTGGCCCCTCCCACCTGCACTCCCACGGGCACCCCAGCCCACGGGGACCCCAGGGGGGCAGAGGGAGGCACCCCTGGACCGCTCTCTTCAGCTGTTTCTGTTTCGGGCAACACTTGTCCGCTTGCGTGGCCTGTGAATGGAGCCGCAGAGGCTGGGTCGGTGGGAACTAAGGAGATAAACGTGTCTATAAATAGTGTGGTGGCGTGGCCGGGGTGCTGGCTCGGCGTCAGCCCGTTCCTCCTCGGCGGGGCCGCGCAGACGGGGGGAAATGCAGCACAGGATGGTCACCGCCGGGTGCGTGCTCTTCCCTCCGTGCCGGGACCTCGGCCTCATCCCCCCAAACCCCCAGCAGAGGTGGCTGACTAGGGCCAGGGGACCGTCCCCACCCCGGCCCACCCCTCAGTGCGCCTGTGGCTGTTGGGATCCCTTCTCCACGCCCGTCCTGGCCACGTGCTGCCCTCGGCACCTGAGCCACATCCCTTCTGGGTCCCTCCTCCCTTCCTCCGTCTGGAGGGTCCAGGACTCCACAGCCCTCGGGCCTCGAGGTCCCAGAAAACCTGGCTGAGCAGGGGAGGGGCCCGAGGACCCTCCGGCGGAGGAGGTGCCTCTGAAGCCCAGCTTGGATGAGCGCCTCCCCAAACCCCAAATCCCAGAGCAGCCCCCCAGACCCTGAGGGCAAAGCCCCATTCACTGGGGAGCCTCCAAGGCCGTGCTGCCCAGCAGAATGGGGTCCCCTTTTCCTGCGGGGTGGGTGTGGGCACCGCAGGGCACAGAGGGCTGCTGGAGGAAGAAGGAGCCCAGCTGGTGCCGTGGGCCCTGCTGGCAGCTGGCACGCGCTGTCCAGCGTGGGGCCCCTGGCGATCGTGCGATGACAGAGTCCCCACATCGGGCTGCGCTGGTACCTTGAACTTCTGGGCAGGTTGGATGTACCCGTCTTTTATGGGGGTGGAGGCTGAGGTCCAGAGAGCATCTGTAGGCGTAGTGGAAGGAGAGCCTGCCTGTGTTTATGGCACCCGAGAATCAGCCGGGACGGCGAGGGAGGGAGGGCCCAGGATCTGGATGAGGGGCTGCCGGACAGAAGCTGGTTTCACTTTGGGCGAACGGCCTGTACGAACCTTCTCTCCTGTGGGCTACGGTGATGGTCAAAGCCCTGTGGACTCAAACAGACCCTTGTGCAACCATGTTCGCGGCAGCGTCACTCACCATCACCAGAAAGGTGGGAGCAGCCCACGTGCCCATCGTCAGACGACGGAGAGACAAAATGTGGTCCATCCATGCGACAGAATATTATTCAGCCTTAGAAAGGGAGGAGATTCTGACACCTGCTCCAACGTGGATGGACCCTGAGGACACGATGCGGAGTGAAATAAGCCAGACACAAAAGGACACATTCTGTGTGATCCCGCTTCTGTGAGGCCCCTGGAGGAGCCACACTCACAGAGACAGAAAGTAGGAGGCTGGGGCCGGGGCTGGGGGAGGGAGTGGGCAGTGAGTGTCTCAGGCGGGCAGAGTGTCAGTCTGGGAAGATGAGAAAGTTCTGGAGGTGATGGTGTTAATGTTTGTACCACAGCGCGCATGTGCTTAATGCCACTGTGCTGTGCACTTATAAATAATTAAGGCGGTAAATGTTGTGCTAGGTGTCTTTTATTTCAATCTTTACAAGAGCACACTGTGGTGTTGCCAGATGTGAGGTTACAGAGTTGGTGTGTAGAGCCTCCCTCCCTTGATATTTGGGGGCGTCTTGGGGCCCGGGGCCCCTCTGGTGCATGAACAGTACGGAGGTGACGGGTTAGGGGACACCCCCTGCTTGAGCCGCCAGCTCACACGGTGCTTAGCACAGGGGCCAGGGAGAGTCGGCGGTGATTTAGAAGAAAAACATGAGATTTGAGCAATCCGTGGGCTACCTCGCTGCCCCCGGGGCTCAGGGAAGTGGTATATTAACCAAGGAATAAAGGAGAGGAAGAAAAAAGGCCAAATCACATCTCTCTGAAACAAAGAGGCTTTTGACCGGGAACAAGCCTTGATCAAAATTACAGTGGCATCGCGAGTCATTCAGAGCCTGCCCGGGGCAACGGAGGCAGGGAGGAAATAGTGGATGCGGGGCCTGAAATCCGGCACGCCGGAGCCGGAGTCCCCCGAGCTTTGCGCGGAGAAATAATCGTCTTAGAATCATGTGCCGGCTTTAAGGGAGGCCAGGTGGTCTGGGCTGCCGGCAGAGCCCCTCACAGCTCTGTGGCCACTCGGCTGGGCCGTGGGGGTCTGGGGTGGGGCCTCCGAGGGCAGCGGGCTCCCAGAGCTGTCTCAGAGGCAGTCCCACGGCATGGGTGCCAGGCTGCCGGCAGGATGCTGAGGAGGGTGCAGGGACCCCAGGGGCGTGGGGTGGGTGTGACGCTCGCCCAGGGCCCACCTGCCGACCTCACGTGTGGGAGGGGAGGGCGGCAGGAGCAGTTCCTCTGAGTCCCCTTCTGGATTCACCTCTGTACCACCTCTGGTTCTCCCAGACGTGCGGGGCTGACCCCGGGAGGTGATCTGACCTTGAGGTCGGCTGAGCTTGGCAGTGGCCAGCCAGCAGCTGGAGACTCGTGCAGGGAACGGGGCAAGGGCCTCACCTGCTCCTTTACCCTCTGGGCATCAGTTTCTTCGTCTGCAAAATGGGTAGACGGTGACCTGCTACTCGGTGCTACGGGTAGACTAAGAACAGAGGGGCAGGCGGGGGCCTTCTGTTGGGGGACCCTGTGAGAGGTGATGGCAGCCCCGGGGCCACGTACTGTGGCTGGTGAGGGCCCTCCAGCCTTGCTCTTTGTGCCTGTGCCATCGTGTCTGTAACAAAGTACCCTCAACTGGGGGCTTCAAACGGCAGACGTTTACCATCTCCCTTTTGGAGGTCTTGGTCACCACGTGGCCGTCTTCCCCGGGTGTCTCTCTGTGTGACTCTATCCCCTCTTCTTATCAGGACACCAGCCGTTGGGTCAGGGCCACCCTAATGACCTCATCTTAACTTGGTCACGCCAGCAGAGACCTTATTTCCAAATCAGGTCACATTCACAGGTTCCGGGGGTTCGAACACCAGTACATCTCTTTTGGGGGCACAATTCAAGCCGTGACGTCTTGGGAGTTGCACCAGCTCCCGATTGTCATCAGGTGACCAGAGGCAGTGGGGGCCGGTGGAGCAGTCAGCCAAGTCAGAGGCCTGGACCCGCCACCGCCAGCTCAGGGTTTGAGACAAAAGAAGTGCACGTGTGTGGCAGTAGCCAGGAAAGCGGTTGCCATCTTGTCAGGACGGGGAAGCTTGCCTCTTTTAGGGGGAGGTGTCCGTACCTCGGGCCCTCGCAGGAGTGGCTGGGACAGGGCGGTGAGCGAGACCCCAGGCCCTGCGCCTTCCCGGGCTCTCCAGGCCCTGATGATAATGCAGCTCCATTAGCCCGGCAGCTGGGGCTCGTTGCCTCCGGTCCCTGCAGGCACGGTCCCAGGAGTGGGTTTGGGAATATAAACGGCCACCGACTGTTATTAATATTTAGCATGTTTGCAGGAACGTCTTTTCCCGGTGCTATTAATCTGCCGCGTTAATAACAGCCGCGCGCTGCTCTGGGCTTAGCTCAGCGGTGACGGGCGAGGGGGAGGCCAGGAGCCAAGGTGCCCGCGGCGGCCACAGCCCTGGGAAGCTCGGGCAGGTGGTGAGACCCCTGGTGGCCGCAGCCCTGGGCAGGGGCATTCCTGGAATGGGGACTCTTAGTTCCTGTCTTAAAACCAAGGTCCAGGGCTGGGGGAGGGGTCGCCGTGGTGGCTTCGGTTGATTAAAAGCTCGAGAACAATAGCAAGACTGACCCCATCAATTCCCAGGTTTCTCTTTCTAGCAAACCGTTTCCGGAAGTGGGGCTGTGGCCCAAGGACCCTCCCACCGAGGAGGGGGCTCCCCCTCGCCTGTTGTGCTGGACGGGAAGGTGGCTGCACCGAAATCCTGATTAGAAATCAGGGCATCTTATTTCACCACCTTAGCCGGTGGCTCCCCCAGCCCCGGCTCATCTGAGTGTGCTCGTCCCTCTGTCCGTCCCCTCCCAGCCCAGCAGCAGCTGAGATGGTCCTTGTGACAGTCACAGACCGCGGGGACTTACAGGCTCTGGGGAAGAAGTTTGGGGGGTCTCTGAGGGGCGCAGTACACAGCACTCCTCTCTGCTTGATTCAAGAAGTAAAAGTCAGAGGATGGGAACCAAAGTCCCATCTTGTTTCTCCAAAAAGGTTCCGGTGGAAGGTGAGAGGGCCGGGCAGGCCTGCGGCTGAACCCCGGCATCACAGATGTGCCCCCCGACCCCTACAGTGCTGGACCAGGCATGCCACCCTGCGCGGGTGGAGGGAGGGAAGCCCTGAACGAGCAGCAGAGACACCCGGCGCTCTTCCAAGAGGTGGGGTCTGGGCCCAGCAAGCCCAGGTATTGTCTTCAGATTAACCAATCAGACTCGAGCCTCCTGTTAGTGGGGCTTCATCTCGGGGAAGAAGAGTCAGGGGGTGGGTGGTGAGGATTCCTGCTTTCCACCTATGTCATTAAAAATTGGCCTCGGGGCTTCCCTGGTGGCGCAGTGGTTGAGAATCTGCCTGCCAATGCAGGGGACACGGGCTCGAGCCCTGGTCTGGGAAGATCCCACATGCCGCGGAGCAACTGGGCCCGTGAGCCACAACTACTGAGCCTGCGCATCTGGAGCCTGTGCTCCGCAACAAGAGAGGCTGCGATAGTGAGAGGCCCGCGCACCGCGATGAAGAGTGGCCCCCGCTTGCCGCAACTAGAGAAAGCCCTAGCACAGAAACGAAGACCCAACACAGCCAAAAATTAAAATAAATAAATAAATAAATAAATAAATATTTTTAAAAAAATTGCCCTCAAGATTGTCCTTGCCCCCATCCATTTATGCATCCATTCACCCACTCTACACCCATCCATCCACTATCTACCCATTAATCAATCTACCCACCAACCACCTATCCATTGATCCACCATTCATCCCAACCTCCATCCACCATCCAGCCATCCACCATTCGTTCATCCACCGTCCATCCATCAATCCACCCATCCATCTACCATCTATCCATTTATCCACAATCCATCCACTATTATTCTATCACCATCCAGCCATCCACCTTTCGTTCATCCACCGTCCATCCATCAATCCACCCATCCATCTACCATCTATCCATTTATCCACAATCCATCCACTATTATTCTATCACCATCCATCCATCCACCAACCACCATCCACCATTATGCCACTATCCATCCATCCACCATCCATTGACCACAATTCCACAGTCCATCAATCCATCCACCATTTATCCATCCACCATCCATCTACCCATTTATCCATCTTCTGACTCATCTTTCCATCCCCCCTCCCCTCCATTCATCCATGTATTTATTCCTGAATTCATCCATCTGTCCATCTGCCCATCCACTTATCCCCTCATCTACCCATTCACTGACCCAACCGTCCACCCATAAATCTACCCATTCATTTCCTGTGTGTCTTCTGTGGACACGAGGAAGGCCATCACTAAAGGCTGGGCACTCTTTAAGGTGCTTTCTCACAGGGGTGGGAACACTGGAGCTGTGTGATACGGGGTCTGAGGGCTTTCGATCAAGACTGTCTAAACACTCCCGGCTTGGCCCTGACTAGCTGTGTGGCCTTGAGCAAGTCCTCACTCCCCGAGCGTCCCTTCCATGATGTACAAGACGGGTGAAGTCACATCTCTGCCTCCTCTCTGGAGGAGAGAGTCACCGCAGTGCTGGCTGCGTGCTCCCTGAGGCCTGTCAGCACCTGTCACGCACAGGCGGGCAGAGCCAAGGCAGACAGTGTTCTGACCAGGCCCACCTGTGGTCCCCAGGTTGCTTTCGCAGTCTCTCCGGGATGGTCCTCGAATTACATGGGCATGTGGCCAACCAGGGATGTGCTGCCCAAGGTCTCAGGGCTGTGATCGGGTGGGTTGTCCGTTCTCCACTCGGCTTCGCCTCGACCACCGTATTCCTTTCATAAGTTGAACTGAACAGTAACTTTAATTCTTAAAAAAAATTTTTTTTGAGCCGTAAGTTTTAAATACTGCATTGACAGGCCTGGTGAAACTGATCACTACCCGGACATTCAAACCTGGAGTTGGCCATGGGATCGGGGCGTGCCCGTGCCCCAGCCTGCCTCTCCCTGGGAGAGGCCATGGTCTGGGGTCCTTGCTGTTGATTGATACGACAGGGACTTCAGACCTGGGCCCCCACAGATCCTGGAGAGGGCACTTCCTGAAGGTGGCCCCGTGTCTGGTGCCCTCTGTGTAGGAGGCTTCCGCTGAAAAGGCCGGAGAGGCCTGGCCCAGCCCATCTCACTGAGATACAACGGAGTGTGTCCTGCACGGAACTGTGGGTCCTGTCCCTGCCGGCGACGCCAGGAAAGGGGGAACACTTGGACATGCTGTTGCAGCTCTCGTCCCCTTTCACCCCCAAAGACTCGTTAATAAAAGCAAGCAGCTCGTGTCTGCGGCTGACCCTTTGGAGGCTGTCCTGCAAGTCGGGCGAGGGCAGGCTCTCACTCTGCCCTTGGGAAGCCCTTGGCAAACCCCACCTTCCTGTCCAGCCGGGGCGGGGTGTGCGGCGGGTGGCATGAACCAGGCCGGGACCGAGCTCTGCCGGGATGTGGCTCCTTTAACAAAGACTTCTTCCTCCAAGCGCTGCTGATGGAAAACAGTCTGAGGTGCAGACTAGGCAGGGTTACGGGAGATGCGGTGACGGTCGCTTTTCTCCGAAGTGGCACATTTTCGGTTACTTGCAACAGGTCAGGGATGCGTGAGACGGGGCCGTGTAGTTGGGTGCTGGTCCAGATTGCCAGGGAGAGCTCCTGGAAGGTTTAGGGCGACTTGCTCCCCTTGTGCCGAGTCCCATCCCCCCGCTGCACTCTGATCGTCGGGGCACTGCAGACGCGGCTGCCCTTCCCCCTTGCTGAGCTCCCACAGTGGTTCTGACACTTGGCTGGTCCAGCCCCCGTCGGGTTCAGGTCGAGCAGGTCTGGGTGGAGCCCAGGAGTTGCATCTCTAGAAGTGCCATGGGGATGCCGGTGCCACTGGTCTGGGGACCCTGCTCTGAGAACCCCTGAGCCAGAGGGGCAGAACGCCCCCCACATCCAGGCTGAGTCCGTCTTGCTTCTCAAACCCCCAGGCCCAGCCCGCTCAGCTGGCTCCTGTCAGGAACCTGCAGGTCTGCACCGTGGCTGCCCTGCTCCCTGCTCTGGCTGTCAGCGGGCAGTGTGGACGCTCAGAGGACCCGCCCCCTCTGCCGGTGACTTGCCTTTCAGACTGGACTTGTCCTTCTGGGCGATGCTCTGGGGGCCGCCCCAGCTGGTCTGTGTCCCGTGGGCAGCTCTGGACGTGGAGCTTGCTGGACCTTGGCCTGACCCCCAGCTGGACGCCACGCCGTATGGTCCTGTCTCCAGGGGCATTTGGGATCTGTCATTATCTCCTAAACGCACCTGGGCTCCTTCAGACAAGGGGCCACACCTGAGATCAGTTCCCAGCTCAGTTCAGCGTAGCGTCGACCTCACTCTGCCTGACTCAAGAAGTGTCCCTTGGTGCCCAGTCCCCGTGTGTCCTTGGGTCAGCGCTGTGGGACCCGGGTTACGTCTTTGCCGGGCAGGCAGGTCTCCCACGAGAACCCCACTCCTCCGAGGGGTAAGGCTGTGGATTCTGTGGCTCAGAGGTCACGGGGTGCAGCACGGCCAAGGGAGCTCCTGGCCCAGGGCCCGCGCTGGGCCTCCTGGGGCTCCAGGAAGGGGGCGGCTCACAAGATGTACGAGGGGGCCTCACCCGACCTGGGCATGTCCTTGACTGAGGAGGAGGTCTGTAAACAAACTTCAGCCCCAAATGTGATCTTGGAAAGAGATGTGGGCGGCCAGGAGCTTCGGGGGAGCCAACCGAGACCTGAGCCTGGGCCTGGCCGTCATGCCACTCCCACAAGTGTCACCGTCGCTGCCCAGGGCGGGTGCGTTTATTCTAATTTACATGGAGAAGGGGTCAGCTCCGGGAGCCCCGCCACTTCCAGGGTGGCCAGCTGATAGTGGCGCGGCCGGCCCAGGCCAGGCTGCCTGGTCCTCCTCTGGGGATGAACACAGGAAGCGGTTCCATTGGCTCTGAGGCCTGAGAAGGGGACAGAGCCTCCGGGGCTGGGCTCTGTGGAGTGACTGGGCCGGCTGCAGAGGGCAGGGAGGACCTCAGGTGGCAGCCCGGAAGCAGGCGGCCATCTGGCCCACGAGTCCTCACTGGGCAGGGCCGAGCATCCCAGGTCCACGGGGAGCAGGCCAAGGCCGAGGGCAGACAGCGAGGTGACCTCTCGGCAGCTGGGTGGACTCCGCCGTTGACTGTCCTCCCCGTCAGAGCTCCGTCAGCAAACCGAGTTCCAGGTCCAGCACAGCCACCAGCATGGGTACGACAGCGGTGCCCCAAGTCCCCTTCCTGGGAAGCTCGGCTCATGGGGGTCCAGGGGTCCCTCTTTTCCCTCTCGTGTAAGGATCTCTTCTGCCCTGTTGGGGGGTGGTAGTCCCCCCCCCCCCATCCAGAGTCAGCATCAAGTTGGCTGAGGGCAATTTGCTTTTGACCTACTGACCCCGAGATGATTGCCGCATAGGCTATTGCTGGGGGGAGGGGGTGCTCGGGCCCACAGGTCAAGCTGCCTCATCCTGCAGGCTGGGCCCCCAGGCCACGTGTCACCCCGCCGGAGCCTCTGCAGCCACTTTGCCTTCTTGTGACCCTCACGCACCCACTTACGTTTCTAAACCCGGTGGTGAGGGTGAGGCACAGTTGAACCGACAAGGAGACCCAGACCTGGATGCATTTTCAGTTTTACCCCAAGGCACGGCCCGTGTGTTTTGTTAGCGTGGAGGGCGTTTCTCTTTCGGGGGAGGAAAGGAGGGTCTCACAGCACGTGCTGGGGGTGCGGGGGAGGCAGCTCTGTGGCATTTGCGGGGTGAGGCTCAGCCGGCATCAGGCTGAGCTCACCTCTGGGCCCGGACGGCTTCTTCCAAGCACGCCGTCCCCTGTTCCTGGTGCCTGTGCCCTGGTGTCTGTGGGGTGACGTGTAGCACCCCCGCCCCAAATGAGACGCTCCACCTGGACCGGGGGGTGTCGAGGGGCAGCCTGTCAGGCCAGAGGTTGGGGTCTGTGCCCCAGGACAGGGCTGGCCCAGGAGGCTGGGTGCAGGTGTTTTAGGAAGGAATGTTGAAGCATCTTCTTCCCATAACGGCCAGTCTTCTGAGAAGCACGTGATGTTCCGTCCACCCTGACACCTGACCTCTCTGCAGACTGCAGTACGACGCCCCCCAGAGACCCTCCTGGCCGCCCCCCTGGTGGAGGCAGCGCTGGAGGTGGAAGGGCGGCCCCCACACGGGCGTTTTCCTCCCTTCTTCTTGGGGGTCTCCGGGCAGAGGCCGCCATGTCCCGCCACCTACAGGGCCGCGTGGAGGCAGGGGGCTGGCTGAGGTGGCCTCGGGCGGCCCACGGCCTTCCCCGTGCCCTGCATGGTTTAAGGGCTTCTGCTACAAATCCCGCCACACAATAAAGGAGGAACCAGAGCAAAACACACGGTGGCTCAGAGAAGCCCGCCTCACACTCCCCCGGCCGCAGATCAAGGCTTAAATCGGCCTGATTCCAGGGTTACGAGCAACCAGGAGCTGGAGCTTCAGGGAAGGGCCGGGGGTCTTTATGTCCCCCGCCCGGGATACTGCTCGTTTAGCCACGGCAGGGCTGCCAGCCCCACGGATGGTACCGGAGGGACCCTCTGCCCCCGGCCAGTCGGGCACAGCGGTGCTCATTGGGGGCCTTCTCTCGCTCCAGACCCTGAAATCCTGGCCGTGGGTTTGATGTTTGGATGGGGCTCTCTGGGGGGTGGAGGGGTGGCTTTAGGGATCTGGGTGAGAGAGGGCAGACAAGCCTCCAACGGGGTTTCGACATGAAGTTCGCCGAGAGCCTGCCGCCCTGGCTGGGACCCAGCCCCGGTGGCAGGTGCCCTGTGGCCTGACGGCCGTGGCCGTGGCTCAGGATCGCTCCGTGCCTCTCCTCTTCCTCCTGTCGCTGCCTGCACCCTCCCCTCCCCTCTCCTCCCTGTTTTTATTATTTGGGTGGATCTCCCAGGAGAAATTTTGGGGATGACAGACTCAGTCATGAACCCTGAGCCTGAAACTACCACAAAACCCCAGTGAAGGACCTCGGTCTCCTCATGAGTAAATAACATGCCATGGCACAGCCTAGATTCCCAAGGTCATAAAAAGCTCATGTTCCTGGCACTGCATTCCGCCCTTCCGGAGAGCACTGGCTGGGAATGTGACGGTGGTCACAGGCCTGGGTGGCAGGGGAAGGGGGCCGGGGGTAATGATGCCCCCTCCCTGGAAATGCCCGGCAGCCCGGGGCTGAGGGGCTCCTGCTGGGCCACCCGTCCCGAGGGCAGTCTGGCTGGGGCACTGGGCCGAGGGAGAATGCTCCTTCCATCCAGCCCCCCAGCTGCTCGGGGACCCGGGGTTCGCGGGGGGGACAGTTTGTGCTGGCCCCGCACGGGCTCCAGCAGCATCCGAGCCGCTTCCTGCTTCTTGCAGGGCCTGGGGGGCTGCTCAGCGCGCCTCCTTTTCTCCAGATGTTTTCTGCGCACCCTTAGGCCTCCTCTCAGCCACGTCTGAAAACAGAGGGCCCCCTCCCCGCCAGCAGTGGGGCAGCCGAACGAGACCTGGGCTTTCCTGGCGGCTCCGGGCAATCACTTAACCTCGGTGACTGCGGCGGGTGGGAGGTGGGCGATACACAGCCTTCCTTTAATCAGCAGGAAACACCACCTTTCTCTCCTAAGCTGTTTGCTCGGCCAGTAAATCAAACGTGCCCTTCAAGCGTTGATTTTCCTCCAGTAGGTGAGGAGTTTTGGGAAGTCGAATTCAAACAGAAAGAAAACAAAACACAACAAAACAAAAAACAACCCAGAAAAACAAAAAGAGCCCTGAGATGGATATGCACAGGATGGGGACACGTCCCCGCTCTCTGCCCAGCGCCCTCACACCAACAGAGCCGGACTCCTACCGGCCCGGAAGCAAAGGCATCAGACCCTGGAGGGGTCAGGGAGCGCGCTGGGGGGGTTCCTACCCCGCAATACACCTTCGTGCGCGCGCAGCCCCAGGAAGGGTCGGGGTGTTCTTTCAAACCTAAACAGCCTCGGGTCCCCAGGATGGGGGAGTAGCAGCTGCCGTTCTGTTGTTGCATTTTTGAAAGGATCCTACAAGTCAATTAAAAAGGAACCGTTGGCCACATAAAACATAATAATTACTTCTGTGAATACTGCTAAATTAAATAAGTGTTATCCCCATTTTTTCTTTCTCTCTCTTTTTTTTTTTTTTTTTTTTTAGACTTTGGTTTCTTTTGAAAGAAAACATTTTGTTACTTCTCCATCGGATCTGAGGTCGTTTTACTCGTACTGAAAAGTTCCCGTCTCCCTGGAGACGACCCTTTCAGGAGCAGGGAGGGGGCCGCGAGATGAGGGCCAAAGTGACCACAGCGTTTGGGTCACTTTCTAAGGTTTTCAAGTCCCAGAAGGAGGGACTTGGGCGGAAGCATCTAGATCAGAGGTCAGCGGGCTCCGAGCCATGAGCAATCCGCCCGTGCGCCTCCCACCCCCGGGCCTCCCCTCTCCTCCTCTCACTCTCCTCTGACTTCTTTAATTTTATTGAGTGAAATTCACAGCATATAAAAATGAACCATTTTTAAAGTGCACAATTCAGGGGCACGGGGCACAGGCACCAGGGTGTGCAGTCGCCCCCTCCATCTGGTTCCAGAACATTTTCTTCCCCCAAAGGAGACCATGTGCCAATCAGTCGGTCACTCTCGGTTTTCCCCCCAAACATGGATTCTGTGTCTGTGGATTTGCTTTTTCCGGACGTTTCACATAAATGAAGTCGTAGGACATGTAGCCTTTTGTGTTGGGCCTCCTTCCCTCTGAGGGATGTTTGCAAGGCTCACCCGTGTTGCAGCCTGTGTCAGTGATCCTTTTCTCTTTTCTATGTTAATACAAATATTCTGTTGTGTGGATGGACCACACGCGTTGATCCCCTCATCTGCTGATGGACACTTGGGTTGCCCCTCCCTCGGGGGGCTGTGGGTTAACGCCGCTGGGCATTCTCACCCACCGGCCTCCCTGTTTTCCACTCTCGGGTCGATACCGAGCAGTGAAGCTGATTTCCTGGCTGTTGGACCTGCTTGCTTGCCCTGTCTCTCCCCCGCCCACTCTTTATTATCTTTTCTGTGCCTCGGGCTACCCTCGGGTGAACTTCTAGGTGGCACTGTTTTGGTACCAACTGCCTCTTGGGCTGGACCCCGAAGAAAGGCCCACAGCAGACAGACAAGCTGGGGACCCTTTTGCTCAGTCCCATGACCTGCCACCCCATGGGTCCCATACTCATGACCTCAACAGGCCTCTGTCCTAACCTGCCATGAGTTCATCGGGAACTTCCAGGAACTCTCCCCAGGGCCCAGCCGGCCCCACTGAGCTGCCCAGAGCAGCCCAGGTATTATGGCAAATTTCACAGTAACCCAAATTCTGAGTCTTCCCAAGAACTTGGGACTTGCCCCCGTTCCCTAATTTCCAAGGCTGCAGACACAAAGCGGTTTCAGAAAGAATGCCTCACCATCAGCCCCGGGTCGGGTGTCTGGTGTGTCGGCTTCCCCCGCCGCCCCCGACCTGTGGAGTGTGGGCACCTCCTTCCCGCCTGTCCTAACGCAGAACGGGCCAGCATGTCCTCGGGCTGCCCCCGGGGCCTCGGGGAGCCCCCCAGGGGTCTGCGTTGCTCCCCAAGACGCTGCTGGAACAGTCCCCTGGGAGCCCCTAGCAGAGGCCGTGCCTCCCAGGCAGGGGTGGCGGCCGGGCGACCCCTGGGCCTCTGGCGCCCTTGGTTCTGTTCTGTCCCATGTCCCAGGTGGTCCCGAGCCTTGAGCCCTGGGAAGCCGAGCTGCAGAGCCTGACGCTGCCTTGTCTCCTCCAGGTGACGGCGACATTGTAAATAACATGTACGGGCCGGACCCCGACCTGCTGGCTGGCGAGAGTGCCGAGGACGAGACCGAGGACAGCATCATGTCCCCCATCCCCATGGGGCCGCCGTCCCCTTTCCCCACCAGCGAGGACTTCACCCCCAAGGAAGGCTCGCCCTACGAGGCCCCCGTCTACATTCCTGAGGACATCCCCATCCCACCAGACTTCGAGCTCCGCGAGTCCTCCATCCCCGGGGCCGGCCTGGGGATCTGGGCCAAGAAGAAGATGGAGGTCGGGGAGCGGTTTGGCCCGTACATGGTGGCGCCCCGGGCCGCACTGAAGGAGGTGGACTTCGGCTGGGAGGTGAGCTCTGTCGTGCAGGGTGATTGATCGCGGCCATTTATCTCGTGTTCCATCTATTTATAAAGCCGGGTGAGCTGAGCCGCCGGGGGCAGGAGGCTGGGTAGGAGAGAGCATTCGAATGTCACATTTCCCAGGCTTATTTTATCCTGCGGCTTGCATGACGCGACTCCGAAAACACCAGAGGGCCTCGTAGCTGCCTGGCAGCCCCCGTCCGCTGTGCCCGCTCTCTTCCCGGAAATGTGTCTTTAATGAGCTCATGTCTTAAACCCCCCGAGCTTCCCGTCTGGATCTTAGGTGCTAAGGCTGCAATCTCGGCAGAACCTCAGAGATGGATTTTCTCTCCCAGAACAGGAGTCTCTGCTCCCGGGAAAGCCCCTCAGATGGGGGCCCACCTCCCGGCAGGAGCAGCCAGGGGCAGCTCGTAAAACGTGGCTGGTGGCCACGCTGCCACAGATGCCCCAGGCACATCCATGCCAAGGGCCTCCTGCCGGGCTGTCCGGGTCAGCTGGCTCCCTAAGAGCAGCCCGCGCTTCTCAGATGAGCGGGGACAGAGAGGGGCACCTTGTGGTTTACATTTCCCTGACGATCTGGGCCTGGCTCGATGGTCCTGGAGCCCGTGTGCGGTCAGGAGAGGGAGGCCGGTTAGGTGGGGACACGGCTGCTGACACCCCCAAAGGCAGCCCTCCCCCCAGAGGTATCCTGCTCGGGCCACGAGCGTCACTGGGCCCCAGTGGGGGCGCTTTCAAGGTGGTCTCGTAAGGACCGTGGGCCCCACAGAAGCGCTCTCCCCTCTGGTCGTAGCCTTTCTGCTGGCTCCACACGGCCAATGCTCGGTGGTATTTTTGGCAGGGACCCTGCCTGGACGGAAAATGCAAATGCCAACCCAGATTCCTTCTGGGTGTTTCACAACTTCCAAAAGTGCTTGGATGGAGGTCAGTTCTAGGAAGGGGCGCGCTGTCCAAGGAGGGAAGAGGGCCTTGTGTGGCCGGCAGCCGTGTCCCCTACAGC
Source organism: Balaenoptera ricei (assembly GCF_028023285.1). Taxonomy (NCBI): domain Eukaryota; kingdom Metazoa; phylum Chordata; class Mammalia; order Artiodactyla; family Balaenopteridae; genus Balaenoptera; species Balaenoptera ricei. Next base: position 1,830,815 of record NC_082639.1, read on the forward strand.
GGACCAGGGCAGCGGGGGTCAGGGGAGCCGACTCCCCCCAGCTGCTCCGTGGCTTTGGAGAAGTTCCCAAACTGTGTCTCGGCCTTCTGTGTACAGCAAGGGGCGAATCTGCATCTGTCTTTCCCCTCTCGTGAGTCTTTACGGCTTGGAAGGCTGCCTTGGAGCCTCCGCTGCTCCCTAGAGATGGGCACGGCCTCTTCCTAACCCCTGGGAGGCTCCTGGACCCCCAGCAGCCCTTGAGCATCTCCCCCGGGCCCGTCAGCTTTGGAAACCCTCCGTAAAGGTCAAAGAGGCTGCCTGAGTCGGTGCATGTGCTGGTGGCAGTGGCCGCAGACCTGAGACCTCCATGCCCTTCACAAGGACACGAGGGTGCCCCGAACGCAGGACGCCCCCACTCTCCAGCAAGCTGGGGGAGTGTGGTTTGTGGTAGCACATGGAGTGTGGACATCAGGGGACACAGAAGCCCCCTACCGGCTGCCAGCTGACAGCCTGAGCTCTGTAGACTTAGAAGGTTTAGAGGGGTAGTGGGTTGACCAGATGGACGGAAGAGCAGGCCAGCCAGGATTCACAACAACCCAGAGTTGGGGAGGCCACAGCTTGGCCAGCTGGACCGTGCAGGCCGGCCCGTCCCCTGCTGTCCCCAGGCGCCCGATGCCGTGCGTGCCTCTCAAGGTCGGGTCACCTGCAGAAGCGGCCGGCCAGGTGGGAGCAAGGTGAGGTGGGAGGTGAGGAGTTGGGAGATGCGGCCCTCCTGGGGGCAGGTCGTGTGCTCTTCGGAGACCCACAGGGTGGCCCTCATTGGGCCGAGGAGAGCATCTTCAGACAACGTAACAGGTAAGTGGTTTGGGCTGTTCAGTGGCTTTTTGCAGATGACCTGTCCTGCCCTTCCCGCCTGGCTGTTCGGAAGGAATTTAGGGGTGTTTGTGTCGCGTGCTCGGAAAGGCCTGGACTATTGAATTAAGAGGCGCCTTCAGATGCTGCAGGGTAAACGGACCCTACGGGTAGTGCGATGGATGACCTTGAGGCAACCTGGTTCTTGTCTGCTCTGATGCAGGCCTCTGTTTGCTCTATTTTTAAAGAAACAGCCCGTATCGCCGCCGCCCTGGGTGCCGGGCCTGGTACGGGCCGTGGCTGTTATCTGCCCGGTGCCTGTTGACTTTGCGATATCATTTGTCCTCCGTGTACGTGCGGGAACGCTCCCCTCCACGGCACCTCCCCCGGACAGCGCCTTGATTCCGGGGCCGTGACCTGACCGCCGCCTTTCCCCGCCGGCACCAGCAGGTATTTCTCCAAGTCCACGTCCTCACGTGGTGTTCCAGACGCACCGGCGGGATCTGACTTTGTTTCCTCGGCGAGTTCGGGCCCCGACCACCTGCTCTGGGCTTCGCGGCCTCCTGTCCCGTCCCGTCCGATGCGGTCGTGAGCAGCTGTTTGTATCACCGTCATCGCGGTCGAGCCCCAAGGGCAGAATCGGGCCGGAAGGAGAGGGAGGAGGAAGCAGGCGCCCCGAAAATCAGGGCGAACCCGCTTTTGCTTGAAATAAGTCATAAGGTCGAGGTGGTTTCTTCTAGCTCCATGGGTCTCTGGGGTGGAAACCAAAGAGCCTCACTCGCATCCCGAAACAGGCGACCGATGTTTCACTTTGTTTCTGTGCCCTGCTCGAGTGTGACAGCGTCTGGGCCAGAGGAGCGGCCGGCTGCTGCCCCTTCAAGGGCAGGCGTGGTCCTCGCCTTTGCTCTGCTGCAAACAGGGCTCGAGATTAGGAGCGGAAAGCCCAGGCTCCAGAGCCTGGATCTTTCTGCGGCTCCGGACGGCAGAAGGGCCTCCAGCGAACCCCGGAGTCCCGAAGTGAGGCAGCTGACCACCTCCTCGTGCTCCTGCTGGGACGCTGTCCCCGGGCCTGCGGTCAGCTCAGCCCAAAGCAGGCCTGGGGACCAAGACAATCGCTAGGGAAATGTCAGGGCCTAAGTGTCACCGCCAAGGAGGCCAGGGCAGATGCAGGACCGTCAGAGGCAGGTCCCAGGGACAACACGCAAAGGCCTACAGTCCGGCCCCGAATTTTGCGTGTGTCGATGTTCAATCTCATGCTGGTAATTAAGCTCCATAAATCAGGTTGATTTGCTTTTACTACAATTTACATGGCATTTAGTTCCTGAAGAAGAAAGAACAGGTAATGACATTCTAGCGAAGGTGGCAAAGGAACTCTGAGGATGAGCCTGGATGGGTCTGGATCCCCGAGGGGTGGAGGGTGGTGGGAGCGTTTTGTGGCCTGGCTGGGCTCGGAGTGTGGTTGCTCCCGTGAGGTCTGGTGTTGGGGTCCAGCAGGAGAGGGGGGTCCAGAGACAGTCCCTCGCAGACACAGGGTGGGTGTCCCTCGGAGGACGGGCTCAAATTCAAGGTCAAACCGATTATTCCTACCCTCCTTTTGGGACACCATGGAAACAATTTTCTTTCTGCTCAGAGAACAGAATTCCTATCGTGGACCATTCCATTGAACTAAAATCCAAGGGTCCCATCTCCTTTTCTCTTTTTGTGGTGCACACGGTTTCCGGTGACACGATGCTTCTGTCCCTGCTGGGGCAGCATGAGTGACCTGGCATCTTCAGGGTCAAGGTGGCAGGAGCAGCCTTGTTTCACGTAGGAATTTTACTTGAGCAAAATGGGACGGTGCGTGTGGGCCCCGTGGCTGGGCACCCTCCTCCCACTCTTCATCTGCCTTCCTCCCCATGTGGGCGTCAGGAACATTCAATGACTCTAAGCCTTCCCCCGCTCCCACCGGGTGCTTTGGGGGACACCAGGAAGTGACTCCCTGTCATTTTGGAAGAAAGCACAGATGGGCTCCGCCTGCTCCCCGGACCTGGCAGCCGCATCCCTGGCCACAGATGGGAGCGTGGGGTGCGTGGAAACGGCCCCCATGGGCTGCCTCTCGAAGGGAGGTCGTCTGTCCTCGTGCCCGGGAGGACGCTCGCGCTCCCGGACCCCTCCCCCCAGACGCAGCCTGCCCAGAATCAATCACCCAGTGATTGCATTTTATTGCCCTGGGGTCTGAAAAACAATGATTTTGATCATTTGTTGAGTAAATCATGACATTTATCATCGTGCTGTTTATTTTGCTAATTAAGAGGTAGCTGCGAGTGACAGCCCAGAGGGCGCCGGGCTGTGCAGCCCTCTCCTCAGAGATGCCACCTGCCCCCGAGGCAGGGCCCTGCAGCTGTGCAGCCGGGCTGGGGCAGGCCGTGCAGGTCTCCACGGGGAGGTGGCGGGAGTGATTTTCGCACCGAAAGCACCCGGTTCTGCATGTTTCTTGGTGGAGCACTTGTCTCCCCCAGAAAGGCAGGCTCTCTGGTGCCCAGAGCTTTGCCCAGCCTCTAGCTGGCACTCAAGCATCATCTGTCGAAAAAAAATGCGTCTGCCTCTGTTTAAGGAGCTTGTGGAAAACGTTAACGTGAATTGATGGGGTTTCAATTATCTAAAGAATTTACTTGAGTGGATTACCTCATCCCCTTGGCTGTGGTTCCTGAATATTAATATACATGTTCATTTGCTCAATCAACAAATGGCCGTGTCTGGGCCAGGGCCTGTGGGAAGCTCCAGGGTCACAGGGGAAATAGCCCCAAGGCCTCAGGCTGCCCTGTCTCTCGGGTGCTACCATCACACGGCCCCCAAGCCAGCTCCTCTGGGGTCCAGGGCTCCCCCTGGATGGCTTTGGCGAGGGCCAGGACCCACCGGCCACCCCCGAGGACCACGGGCTGCCAGCACATCCAGTGATGCTAGGGTAGGGGATGTTCCAGGCAAAAGCTGCTACCCAGCCCTGCACGCTGAGATTCTGAGACATTGTCGTTAATGTAAGATTGGCTGAGACCAAATTCAGTGTGACACCAGGAGGGGTAGGAGTTCCTGGGTGGGGCTGGCCTCTGCGCCCTGGCACCTGCCCCAGCCTGGCCGGGAGTCACGTGGGCACCTCCGCGCTGGCCGCAATCTGAGCCCCAGGTCTCCGTGGGGAACGGGCCTCCACTTCTTTCTTCTCCTGCATTTATACCCTCACGCTCTGGCCTCAAGCACCCTGTCCTCTTTCCTGCTGAACTTACCACACGCCTGAATGTGAGCACGATTCACCAACACCCCGGGGCTCCCTGCCCCCAAGGCCATCAAGGCCTGGGCTCAGGCAGCAGTGACTCCTGTTATAACCAAGCACCCACCTCCCCCCGGGGCAGAGTTCCCGAGGCTCTTGGGAGTGGGCTTCAATTCTCTCTAGTCCCTGCCACATAAGGACCAAACGAGAAACCCCGTCCACCTGGAGACAGACACATGTGCTGGACTTGTCACCTGAAAGATCCTGGATGCACCTGGTAGCCCGCGAAGCCTGAGCTTCCCAGCGCCCTGCCCCCTGCGCTGACCTCCCGGCGCTGTGGGCGCCTGTCCGGCCTCAGAAGGGCTGAGGCAGCCAGCGCCCCCATGGCCAGGCCTGGCCGCTCCGCAAGGCTCAGGAAGGAAGTGCCCATCCTCCGGGAGAAACAGCAACAGCCGCGGCTGGTCTGCACCCGCAGGCATGTCATTCGGCAGCAGCCCTGTGGAAGCAGAGCTGGTGTCCAGCCGGCGGGCACCTCCTCTGTGGCCCTGAACTGCCGACAGCCACAGAATCCCCGGCTCTTTCAGCCCCAGCCCACCCCGTGGAGGGACCTGTGGCCCCAGGACGGTGAGAGAGGAAAGCTGGGCTCAGCAGCCCCCCACTGCTCCAGGTGACCCCGAGAGGAGGGTCACGCAGCCTGGGAGGAGGGGCAAGCCCTGGCTCTAGACAGCGTCTGCCAAGTTTGCAGAGCAAAATGTGACAGCTGGTAGTCGAAGGTCAGGACTGTCCTTCAGACGTTTCCCGGGTGTCTGAGACCTGAGAGCAGAGGTCTCCATCCGAGGGCCTCACACGGAATCACCTGGAGCATCAGAAAAACAGGTGCCCAGACCCCACCCAAGAGACGCCTGGCTTTGGCCAGATGAGGGACTAGCCGTGTCTGTTTTGCCCAGGACTGACCTGGTTTTGAACCAAAAGTCCCAACAAACCTCCCTGATCACTGGGTTTGTGAAAACTTCTAGGAAATTAGAATGTGCCGTGGGGGTGAGAGTAGCCAGGCTGGAAAGGAAGAGAAGGGGGGAATCCTTCCAGACCTCCAGCATCTGCGCCAGGGGCCCCGGGAGGCGAGGGGGATGATTTGGGTTGGGTCGCTGGGGGCATGCAGATGCTACTGCAGGGAACGGCTTGTCCCAGAGCCACCCCTGCGGCCCGAGTACAGGTGGCCGTGCTCCGTGCTGCACACACACAGGGGGCACACTTCCTACCCTCTCTCTTCCACGTTCATCCTGGTGCAAGGATCACACTTCAGCCTCTTCGTGCGTTCTTCACCCGAAAGCCGGCGCGGCAAGTGCTCTTGCGGCCATGCCGGGAGGCATGCTTCTTTGCTTCTTTGTATTTGGCTCTTAGACCATCTTGCTGTGTTTACTCTTGGAATTCCAGCGTGCGGGAAAGCCTGCTGGGGAAGGGGGCCAGGACCGGTCTCAGCTGTAAAGGCTGGGCCTCTTGCTGGTCTGATGGCCTTACTCACAGGGCTTGGTATTCTCAGTCCCAAATCTTTTCTGTCCTTTCTCTCCGTGGCACCAAGATACACACTAGAACCATCCCGGCAGCATTCCGCCCCCCAGGGACATGGGAGCCCTGAGTCTCCCTTTACTTTGCCCTCCTCTGCCCAGCCGGCTAATTCACCCCTGACACTGACTCTCCTTCTGCGTGGTCTGGAATTTTATTTTAGACGTGGAAACATGGCAGGGCCTTTTTGTCCCCCTGGAATGATCTTCTGAATGCGTTTAGGAGGCGTAACGTGTATTCAGAAAGCGACCAAAGTTGTAAGCTGCCGCCCAGTGAATGTTCACAGCCCGTGGAAACACCTGGATGACAACAGGTTTGGAGACCTCTTCCCAGGCTGTCAAACAGGAACCCAGATTCCACGAGAGGGGCTGTCCTGTGGGAACAGGGCCAAGTGGGAGGTGGCCTGGGTGCGCCTGTGCAGCGGGGCTGGGGACACAGAAACCCGCGCCATCTCGTTTCCTCGGGAACCGCTCCCAGCGCAGACCCTCTGCCATCTCTCCCAAGCACCATGACATCAGGTCCAGACGTTTTTAGCCCAAGAATGCCGTGAAATCCTGCACTATCTTAGGCCCAGCTCCGAGGCACGGGTATATAAGGAATTTTCGGGAAAAGGAGAGAGAATGACTAAGAATACCTCCCTGGTAGTTCTTCTTTATTTCCTTAAGGGGTAATAACTCAGACACAGTCCAGCAGAGGGTACTTTCTTTAAATAGAGCATTCTGATTCACAAGCGAAAAAGGAAATAAATATTTTCTTTTCATATTCGAGAGACGTCCATGAATACCAACTTCTTAAATGGTATTTTACCATCTGCATCACACACACACACACACACACACATACACACAGGAACACACACACACACACACACACACATACACACAGGAACACACACACACACACACACACACGCCAGTGACAACAAGCCCGCCCTTACCCTGGAACAGGCTGCTTGTGAACCAGAGACATGGAAATAGCCTCGGGGTTGTCAGAAGGAAGCGAGTGGGAAGGCGGAAGGAGGGCAGGATGGTTCCTCCTCCGGGTGGCGGCTCAGCCTCCCCAGGGGACCTGGGCTCAGCCTATCCCACTGGCTCCCAGAAAGCCGGCAAGAATGGGGTGCTCTGTCACCTCTTCCCGCCCTCCCCCCCCCCTTTTCCTGTAAGGGAAATGGGGATCTCACGTTCAGGGACTGTGACAAAGGCACCTGGGTCCCTGTGCTGGGCAGGACTGGCAAGGCTGGGGCAGGCTGACCGGGCAGCTTCTCTGTGACCCAAAAGCGTGGGCGAGAGGGGAAGGCCTGGTGTTCATTAGGCACCTGCTGTGTGCACACGCTGGCCACGCAAGGCGCTTTCTACTCCGTGGTCCTCATTCCGTCTGTAAGTAGATCCCAAATCCCAGCCCGATGGACCGCAGCAGGGCCTGGCAGGCGTGAGTGTCCGCCCCTCGGGTGCCCCGCTGTGGAATTCTCCGGACCCCAGAGACAGCCATCAGCCTCTCTGGAGCCAGGATCCTGAGCTGGTCCCAGGGCACCTGGGGCCTGGCTGGGGGTGGCCGGGGAGACGCGTTCAGGCAGGAACCATGGGGTCCCCACCCCAGGCCGTCAGCCTGTGAGGCGCAAGGTCCAGGAATCTAAAAGGAAATCTTTTCCACCTGCTCACCTCAGGCTTGGGTCCCATGGAGCTGCGGTTCTCAAACGATCGTGCTGAGAATCCCCCAGTCACCTTCAAAATGCAGATTCAGGGCCCCACCCTTACCTAGTGGATTAGAATTCCTGATGGGGGTCCCCAGGAATCTGCATTCTATTTAGCAGTGGAAGAGGGTCCACTGGGAACTGCCCCAAGAAAGGGGCAGGTGGAAGCCCCAAGAAAGGGGCTTACCATGGATTTCCCTGCTCCCGCCCCCATGCCCCTCTGCCACTGCCCCCAACCCCGGAGCCAGGCGCAGCCCGGCGGCCCCACTGTCCTCCTGGTGGAGCTCTGGGCGGCAGGTGAGGCCGGGAAGGGGCCCTGGAGCGATCCCACCCGCACCCCGACAGCTGGCCACTGGCACTGCTGTCCTCCGGAGGGGAGCCCGCTGGAGACTGACCAGTGACCTGACGCCCCTCCCAAGGGCATGGCCTGATGGTCAAGGTTGGGGGGGGCTTCCTGGGCACCGATCGTCTGCGTCATGCCTGGAGATTACTTGGGGCGTCACCATTTCTCCCCCTCACTGTGCAGGTGGGAACCCCGAGCCTTAGAAAGGGAAGGGGATCCCACAGGGTCGCATGGTAAGTTGGCACAGGGGCGAGGGACCAGACAGGGGACCCCCAGGTGGCATCCTTCTGCCTTGCCGCTCGCCCCCGTAGTTCACGCAGCCAACACACGCTGAGCACGGAGACTGGGCCAGCCGCACTGGCCCCCTGTGCCAGCCGCCAGCGGTTAGAGCAGCCCCCAGCCCACGCGGGCGTTCCACCCCCACCACTCTGTCCAGTGGGTGATGGCCCGGGCCCCAGCTCCTCCAGGGGAACGGGGAACAGTAAGGCGTGGAGTGGCTCAGACGTACCCCTCAGCCTCCTCCGCCTGCACCCATACCGCCGGCCGAGCAGGGGTGGCTCTCAGGTTTGGCCTGGGCTGCCTCTGGCCGGCCCTCTCTGGGCTGAGCCCGCCTTCCCCAGGCAGGAAGCAAGTGGTGGGACCCACCTGCTAAGACTGAGGCATCTGCAGTGTCACTCACATACACGGAAAGATTATTTCAAGTACTTTCCCAGCAGCGGCCTCGCAGAGAGCAGGACGGGCCGGGAGGGTGGCCCCTCCTGAGAGCCGGCAGCTACTGGCCCGGAGGCTCCCCGGGGACCCCCAGCGTGGCCTTGGCTGGCCCATCGCCCACCCCCTCCCGGGCCTCCCTCCCTGCTGGGTCAGATGAGCATCCCAGGCCTCGCAGGCCATAAAAGGTCTCCCTGGGTCACGGGACGAGGGCGTGGACCTCCCAGCCAGACCTGCTTATCAAAGGTTCTCTCGAGTTGGGAATTTTTGCGGGCTGGTCATCCCCAGGTTAGGAATGCTCTCAGCGTGTCACAGGCCACCTCGGCCTCAGCCAGAAACCAGGGTGATGCAGCCGCTCACCACCCGTCCAGGGGCAGCAGCTGCCGGAGGGCCCCCCTGCGGGCCACCCTCTCCTGCTCTGCTCGGGGCTGGCGCGGGGCTCCCCCCACTCTCTGGGGCCCTGCTGGGCACTGAGATGCGGCTGGGTTTGCTCTGATCGAGGCCAGGTCAGGCCAGGACGTCCTCTCCGGGTGAGAGGTCAGTCTGGGCGCACGGCAGCAGGCCCCGAGGGACCCACCGGAGCCAGTGTCCTGGGGCAGCGCCCCGCCCCGCCCTCATATTGTTTAGAGCACAGTGAAGAAAATGTCCTACAGGTGACTTTTTTTTTTTTTTTTTTAATTTATTTATGGCTGTGTTGGGTCTTCGTTCCTGTGCGAGGGCTTTCTCCAGTTGCAGCGAGTGGGGGCCACTCTTCATCGCGGTGCGCGGGCTCTCACCATCGCGGCCTCTCCTGTTGCGGAGCACAGGCTCCAGACGCGCAGACTCAGTAGTCGTGGCTCACGGGCCCAGCTGCTCCGCGGCATGTGGGATCTTCCCAGACCAGGGCTCGAACCCGCGTCCCCTGCATTGGCAGGCAGATTCTTAACCACTGCGCCACCAGGGAAGCCCCAAGATGACGTTTTAAGTCAGCCGACAGGATGCGCGTCGGCGGAGGTGGTTGTGTCTGCTCCTCCGCATGGGAAGATGCTACGACAGGATGCTCTGTCATCGCCACAGGGGTCAGCGTGCCGGTCCCTGCTCACCTGTGTGCCGGTCCACCCGTGCCACGTGCCACCGTGTTTCCAGGGAGTTGGCCTGAAGAGAGGCACCAGCCTCCACAGCAGCGCCCAGGGCATGCGGGGCTCCCGTCCTGCTGTCCTTCTGTCCCAGCTGTGCCCCCTGCCCGGCCAGCCAGGGCAGGGCCAGGATCCCCAGCCCCGAGCGGGGCCACGGGGAGCACCTTTGTCTGGCTTTCAGTCTGCGTTCCTGCCTTCTGGGCTAATGCCCAGTTTAATTGCACATCCCATTGTGTCATCCCTGTTCAATCATGTTCAAAAATACCTACATCCACTCCTTTCCCATTTAGATCTTTCTAAAGTCCATTCTGGCTTATCAGCGCAGTCATTTCAGGAGCGGAGCTAAGATTTCTGCCATTTAGGCCCAAGGCATTGTCTGTCCCTGCGGCAGCTGAGATAAACCCTCACCCAGAACAAAGTCGCAATGACCTTTTACAAGTAGAAGCCGCCTTGTTTCCCTCTAGACTAATTTATCAGCCTTCCTTTCAGCCGGTACTCAGTGGAGGCCCGGGAGAGCACTGCCAAGTGGGGGTGGCCGGGGATTAGGACGCCCGGCTGGTTCGTTCTCAATGGCGCACCTCAGGGTCCGCGGGGATGGGAGCTGTGCGTTGCCGTGGGGAAGGATGGGGCTCGCCAGAGAGGGTGAGGCCTGCAGGTGGTGGGGCCTGGGCAAGGTGGCCAAGCCCCCTGCCCTGGCCTCCTTCGGGGCCGAAGTAAAACCTTGTGGACAAAGTATGAGCCACGCTGGACTTAAGTAAAGATAATGATGATGAAATGGCCTGCAGCCCCGGAGCCCCCGGGGGAGGCCGCTGAGCTCTGGGGCGGCAGCTCACAGGTGGACGGGAAGAGAGCGAGTGATGGATGAGAGGCCGGGGGGGATAGAGGAGGAAGAGGAGGAGGGGGAGGAGGGGGAGGACGACGACGACGACGACAGGGATGGACCACGAGGGCCCTGGGGAGGCAGCTCAGGCAGCCTGAGCCTCGTTGCCTTCCTTTGAGGAGGGAGACGGAAAAGGGGTCTGTTTTGCATTTTGATAAAAGCCTTCAGACTCCACTGATGTTATCATAGGGGCTGCCATGCTGAAGGGGATGTATTTGCCTTGTCTAGAAAGCCTGCATCGCCGTGGGGATGACTTAGGTGGCGCTGACTTGAAAGCTCGTCCGGGGATGGAGGGCACGCAGCGCCAGGGCAGAGAGGTGGAATCGCCAGCCCACGAGGAACGGGCCTTGGCATTCAGGAGGGCGGCCCAGCCTGGGCCTGGCCTGTCCAAGGGCCGCTGGGCCAGCTAAGCTCCTGGCACCTCTGCTGCTGCCCTGTCAGTCCTGCAGCCCTCAGGGACCAGTCCCTGGTGAGGTCTGGCCTCTGGTCCTCACTGGGGCTTCTGAGTCAGCCCTGAGGACGTGGGACGGCCCCTTGGAGCGCCAGGCCCTCAGAGGGCCTCGCAGGACTGAGGTTGGTCGAGTCACTAGTTTCTCGGTGACACCCTGGCGGGCCCGGACTCCCTGCCGTCGCCCACGCTTGCTTCACTCAGACAGATGAACAGTCCACACCAGGCCCCAACCGGAGAGGCTCCTGCGGGAACCCGGGGCCCGTTGACAGCCCGAAGACAACACCAGAATTCCCCAACTTTTGAAGGTCTGTCTTGGATTGACCTCCTTATTTAATCCTTCTTGGAATCTAAAATACCTTGTAGATGGGCTCACCCAAACAGCTGGCCGGTCAGGCCCAGGGAGGCCTGGGGACACCGGGCTCCTGCTCCCCGTCCGGGGCTGCACGCTTCTCGCGGCTGCTCCCTCGGGTGGGTCCTCCGCGCTGGGACAGGGGAGGCTGATTCTCCAGCTGGACCCACTAGGATGGGGCAGGTCCTGCTCTGGGTCAGCACCTCCTACCCGCTTGTGCCTCCGCCTAGACTGAGTGTGGCTTCCCAATCCATCTGAGCTGGTGCGCTGGGTCCAGAGGATTCCCCACCTCTGCACCCTGGGGTTGGGCCCAGAGCACCGACCCAGCGCCTCTGGCTTCCTTGCTTTAGCTGTGCCTGTCCAGGTCCACGGAAGTCACACGTCCACCAGGCAAGGCTGCCTGCAGTGAGGGGCCCACTGCCCTCTGGGGCTCAGCTGCCCTAAGCCCCCCCCGACCCCTGCCGGTGCCTTGTGCCTCCAGGGTGGAGGTGGGAGGTCGGGAGGGCTTTCCAGCTGCCCCCTAGGACGTCAGACTCCTGCTCCCAGACTGGGGTTTGTTCTTGTCACCTGTTCCCAGTAAACAGATGCGTCCCTCACGCTGGGAGAGTCCAGCAGACTCGGGGAGATGCAGGGAGACCTGGCAAGGCTGCTGGCTGCCTGGCCCCGCGAGGTGGGACAGTTCTTGGATCCTTTATCATAAAGTGCCTTCAAAACCCCAGGACAGCCAGGACTTACCATGCTGTTATCAGGATGGCATCACCCCCATTAACGCTGAGTAGACAAGGGTTAGAATGGCCACGTCCAGCCTTTTGTTGTTGTTGTTCCTTTTAAACATCTGATAAATTCACGAGGTTTTCTAAGAGGCAACATACAGGTTACTGAGATGTCTGTGTCACATGCCATGGACAGAGACCCAAGCAGCCACCCCCATCCCTGGGCCTCGGTTTCTTCACTTGTTAAGCAAGGATTGAAGTGAATTGTCCTGAAGGCACGTGTCATTTGAATACTCCGATCTTTAAGAGGTGGGGAAGTGGAGAGCGGGGGAGAGATTTCTTTGCTGCATCTGGGGGAAAAAAAAAAAGTGGGTAATTTTTCACCAGACGTCCCTCCACCACAACGTGATGGTTAGAATTTCCGTAGAACTCTTTCTCTCTCTTTCCACTGTGAGCTGAAATGCACACGAGTCTTCTCAGCCTTGTGAACTGCCTCGCTGGAGGACCCGAATGTGCCCCTTTCAGGGGAGGGACCCCTTGGAAATAAGAAATGCCTATTTTCAATACATTCAAAACACAGGCCAAGCTGCGTGGGCCCCACCTGGCAACCTTTGCGTTTACATATTCCTGTAAAGTCTGCTCCCTGGGATGGGCAAGGCTGGTACACCCTCTGGACCGAAGGGTCAGCATGGGACCCTCGGCGGCTCCAGCCCCAGCACCTGGCCACTGTCTCTCCGCACAGAAGCTCAGCCCCCCTAGACGGCCTTCTCATCTCTGATGAGTTACCCAGCCTTGAAGCCACAGAGATGCATGCAGGCAAATGCGTACCGGCTCCCCGCTGGCCTCCTCCTGAGTGGTGCAGAAAGCTGCATCCTGGTTTGCTCACCAAGTTTCTCCGGGAAGTTACACAGAAGCGGGGGGGGTGGGGGGGGTGGGGGGGGCCGGGCGGGGTCTTTAAATTATTTATTTATTTATTTATTTATGGCTGTGTTGGGTCTTCGTTTCTGTGCGAGTGCTTTCTATAGTTGTGGCAAGTGGGGGCCACTCTTCATCGCGGTGCGCGGGCCTCTCACTGTCGCGGCCTCTCTTGTTGCGGAGCACAGGCTCCAGACGCGCAGCCTCAGTAGTTGTGGCTCACGGGCCCAGTTGCTCTGCAGCACGTGGGATCTTCCCAGACCAGGGCTTGAACCCGTGTCCCCTGCATTGGCAGGCAGATTCTCAACCACTGCGCCACCAGGGAAGCCCCGGGCGGGGTCTTTAGTAGGTATACCTCAGATGCCTCCACCCAACTCCTCAGACACTGGATTTAGCAAACGATGAGGACTTGGAAAATAATGATGTGACGGCCAAAGTGGCCTTGGTGAGTTCTCCCTCTACGGCAGTTTTCAAATCGGCCAATTGGTCGATTGGATACTGAATATTTCTGAACACAGGGGACGTGACAGTAAGGAGGTAGCTGCTGCACCAGAGTTGCCTGCACTGGGCCCTAGGGCTGTGGCAGCAAAGTGCCAGCGATGGGCGGCTTCACCCAGACGCCCACTCTCAGAGTCTGGAGGCTGGCGGTCCCAGATCAGGATGTCGGCAGGGCCATGGTCCCTCTGCAGCCTCTCAGGGAGGATCTGTCCCAGGGGCCCACCCACCCCGGCACGACCTCATCTTAACTAATTACATCTGTAAGCATTCTATTTCCACATCGGGTCACATTAGGAGGTGCTGGGGTTAGGACTTCAACTATGAATTGGGGGGAGGATGACACAATTCAGCTTGTAACAGACCCTCAGAGAGCAAATACCTGGGCTGAGTCATTCCCAGGTATTGTAGGAGAGAGGAACCAGTGATGGCACACACCTGGTGCCGTGTCCCTGCATGGATGCTGGTGCCCAAACCCTCCCGGCCAGGTCTCCTCCTGACACCAAGAGGAACCGTGCCTGCATTGGGAGCATGAGGGGTGGGGACCCAGGAGGGGTTTAGTTGATGACAGCCTTGCTAACCCAAGTCAGAGCCCAGGGTTGACATTTTTAGCCAATTCCAACGTCTTTCGTTCGAAGGTAACAGCAGTGAAATAAACATGGGGATTGGGTTGACCGCTCTCCGACACCCGCCTTGTCTGAGCCCCGTGGTGTGTGTGCGCGTGTGCGTGTGGGTGTGCGTACGAACTCCGTGAACCTGCAACGGAAAAAACCAGAGGGAACGTGGCTCCCTGCAGGCCTTGGAACGCTTTTTCTTCAAGCAGGAGAAATTGGCTTGGGGGTCAAAGATGCAGTGTCGACACTTCAGAAGAAAGTGGTCATCGGGACCAAAGCTGTACAAGATCCCAAACCAGCCCCTACGGCCCCGAGGCAGCGCTGACGTTGCAGGAGCATCTGCAGGCCTCGGCCACCTCGCCGTCGCAGGAGGACAGCGTGGGGTGGGGTCGGGACAGTAGAGCCTGGCTGCCCGCTTATGCCTGGTCTTCACGTCTTCTGCGAGGCCAGTGCCGCTTCTGCAGGATGAGTGTGACCTGAGCCCGGGTCGGCCGAGCCGGCACCAGGCTCTCCCCCAAAGGCCCTCCGCAGTCCGGTTCAAAAGGAAATGGTTAAAAATGAGCGGCTGGCAGGGAGGAGCGGGGAGGGACACAAGGCCCAGCAGTTGGCTAATTGGAGAGCGGACCCGGCCGAGGGGAAGGCTGCACCCCAGACAATGTGCTCCCGAGTCGGGAGCTGGGAAGGCCTGGCGGGATTGTTATTGAATTAGTTGAAGTCAGAACCCCCCTGAATGCGGGAAAGAAGGAAAGGGGAAATGAAGGCCCGGGTATAATGCGGCCTAAATGAGGGGCCCCATTCACAGCCCATGAAAAGGCTCGGCTTCCTTTCTTGGGGAAAGAGGAGGCCAGTTCACTTTTGTTTGGCTGGGGGCGGGGGCTGCTCTAGGAGGGTGTACTTACCTACAGCCAGTGACAGGAGGGTTAGGGGGACGGGAAAATGGGGCATTGAAAATAATCCCCAGTGCCAGCGGTGGGATGACAGCGGACACAATCGCTGGGCACTCATCAAGGGCCTCCAAAGAGTCCCCGTCTCCTGCAATTTCCTGGGACCGTGGGCTGTGTCAGCCAGGTTAGCGGGGCCGTGGCCGCCAAGGACGCCTGACCCCAGTCGTCCGGCAAGGCCATTTGATTTCTGTCTCCACTTAAAATTTCGAGGTTTAATATGTGCTTTGGTGGCCGACTGAGTATGCAAGAATATATCTTAATGGTTGAATCAGAGAATAATATTATTGGAAGTAGCAATTAAACGCGTGAAATACAGAAATGGACCAGCCAGAAACTTGACCAGCCAACCAAAAGTGGGAGGGGGGAACATACAAGTTATGTAAAAAATAAATACTTAACAAAGTGCTACGCTCAGTAAATATTTGTTGAATTCACACATTAATTAATTTTCCAGATGAGATTTTCCTAATCCATTTTTTAAAAAGAATAAGGATTAGGAACGAGGCAGGATCTGATTATCAGGCAGGCCTGGAGGAGATGAAAGGAAAGTGGTATGTGTGAGGTTTTGGGGGCTGGGGTGCCTCCGGGGGGAGCCGAGGGCAGGCTGCCTCGGCCCCTGGTAATTGCCCGCTTGGAGAAGCTGATTTGCTATTCACGGTCCCCCGCGGCGAGGGGAGCCGGCTACCCCTTGCCCGCTCTGCCCTCGGAGTGCAGGCCGCATGTGCCGGATTAGCGGCCAGAACCTCGGGGTCCCGCGCAGTTAACCCTCTCGTAGGGGAACTGAAAGCCCGGGGGACGCAAAGGGCCCCGACTCCAGACTCCAGGGCTTGGCAGAGAGCGAGGTGCACAGCCGCCCCCCCCTGCCTGGTCCAGCTGGGCCCTGACCAGCCCACGATGATGCTCGCTTTCCCCAGGGGTTCCTGGCGTCGTGGACCGGTTCACAGCACCCCACCACGTTCGTGTCCCTGATGTCACCAAGCAGCACCACTGTCCCACGTTTCCCAGCAAGGCGCCTTGTCGGGGGTCACAGAGCTGCTGATGGTGGCCTTCGAGAGCCCACTGACCCCCACAGACCTGAGCCTGGTCACACCCTCTCCTGTGTCGACCCCGGAGGGCTGTCTGGTGAACGTGAGGGGGTCCCCGAGCGTCAGTGCCCGAGAGTGGGTGTTTAGGAATGGAATCGGGCTGTTGGCGCCCTGGCTTCGTTTCGGGGCTGCGCCACTGCTCACTGGGGCCCGTGTGTCCCTCCTGTCCGTGGAGTGGGGGAGGCCTGCCAGGTGCCCCTGCAAGACCCATGCCCGTGTAGATGGCAAGTCCTGGCCCTTTCAAGGCGTCTCAGGGCCTAGCCTCACACCCCCTGTTCCGGAACCTTCACGAGCTCCTCAGCACAGAATTGTGGCAGAGCGCGAGCATTTTCGACGGTCTCTGATTTTACTGTGTAGCTTTAGCTGGAAGCTGGGGAGAGAGCACAGCCATGCCCGAGCCCCAGGCTGAGCGAGGCTGTTTCCAGGAGAGGCTGCTGGGTGGGCTTGGACCTGTGCCCTTGGGGATGAGTGAGCACACGTTTATTGGCAACGAGGCACCCGGGGGCCCCTGCGTGTCTGGCGTGGGGAGTGGGAGGGCCCCCCGGCAGGGCAGCCCACACTGCCCATCTCAGAGCAGACGAGAGGCTCCTGATCCCCGGACACCTGGCCGCTGTGGGAAATGGCAGGTGCACCGTTTACTCTCCTGTGGACCATCAGTCTGTTTCCTGAGCAGCAGTAAGGAAACGACCCCAGGGGAGGCGAGGTGACTGGAGTCGGAGACTCCAACCCCCTGCAGGGGCTCCTCGAGCCTGGTGTCTGGTCCAGGAAGCGAGGACCCGTCTGAGAGGCTGAGCAGCCCACACGGGGGTGCACGGAGGAGACCACGCCACCTGTGTGTCCCCCCGCACGCCAGCTCCCAGGAAGGCAGGCACGGCCCACAGAAGGCAAAGGAGCCACCGGCCAAGTCGGGACCCAGAGTCTGAAGGATGGTCTCGGTGGAGGAGGCTTTCAGGCAGGTGGACGCGTCCACACAGGGGCCAGGGTGCCAGCCCTGCCAGCTTGAGTCTCCAAAAGAACTTCCCAGAGAGAGTTCTAGCCCAGCGCATTTATCCCCTTTTTATGACTTGGAAAGAAATTCGCAATTACAAAATGCAAGGTCATTTAATTAATTCCACCCCTCCAAGTGCCCCTACTGTGTGAGTGCCCTGGATGGAGGAGCCCAACCAGTTTCCTTTTTTTTTTTTTTTAACATCTTTATTGGAGTATAATTGCTTTACAATGCTGTGGTAGTTTCTGCTGTATAACAAAGTGAATCAACTATACGTATACATATATCCCCATATCTCCTCCCTCTTGCATCTCCCTCCCACCCTCCCTATCCTACCCCTCTAGGTGGTCACAAAGCACCTGAGCTGATCTCCCTGTGCTATGCGGCTGCTTCCCACTAGCTAGCTATTTTACATTTGGTAGTGTATATAAGTCCATGCCATGTTCTCACTTCGTCCCGTCTTACCCTTCCTCCTCCCTGTGTCCTCACCTCAAGTCCATTCTCTACGTCTGCATCTTTATTCCTGCCCTGCCCCTACATTCTTCAGAACCCTTTTTTTTTTTTTTAGATTCCATATATATGTATTTGTTTTTCTCTTTCTGACTTACTTCACTCTGTATGACAGGCTCTAGGTCCATCCACCTCACTACAAATACCTCAATTTCGTTTCTTTTTATGGCTGAGAAATATTCCATTGTATATATGTGCCACATCTTTACCCATTCATCTGTCGATGGACACTTAGGTTGTTTCCATGTCCTGGCTATTGTAAATAGTGCTGCAATGAACATTGTGGTACATGACTCCTTTTGAATTATGGTTTTCTCAGGGTATATGCCTGGTAGTGGGATTGCTGGGTCATATGGTAGTTCTATTTTTAGTTTTTTAAGAAACCTCCATACTGCTCTCCATAGTGGTTGTACCAATTTACATACCAACCAACAGTGCAAGACGGTTCCCTTTTCTCTACACCCTCTCCAGCATTTATTGTTTGTAGATTTTTTGATGATGGCCATTCTGACTGGTGTGAGGTGATACCTCATTGTAGTTTTGATTTGCATTTCTCTAATGATTAGTGATCTTGAGCATGCTTTCATGTGTTTGTTGGCAATCTGTATATCTTCTTTGGAGAAATGTCTATTTAGGTCTTCTGCCCATTTTTGGACTGGGTTGTTTGTTTTTTTGATATTGAGCTGCATGAGCTGCTTGTATATTTTGGAGATTAATCCTTTATCAGTTGCTTCATTTGCAAATATTTTCTCCCATTCTGAGGGTTGTCTTTTGGTCTTGTTTATGGTTTCCTTTGCTGTGCAAAAGCTTTTAAGTTTCATTAGGTCCCATTTGTTTATTTTTGTTTTTATTTCCCTTTCTCTAGGAGGTGGGTCAAAAAGGATCTTGCTGTGATTTATGTCATAGAGTCTTCTGCCTATGTTTTCCAGAGATAAACCCATGCACATACGGTCACCTTATCTTTGATAAAAGAGGCAAGAATATACAATGGAGAAAAGACAGCCTCTTCGAAAAGTGGTGCTGGTAAAACTGGACAGCTACATGTAAAAGAATGAAATTAGAACATTCCCTAATGCCATACACAAAAATAAACTCAAAATGGACTAAAGACCTAAATGTAAGACCAGTTTCCTTTTGAGCAGCTAGTTTTACGATCTCAGTGCCTTTGGCCTCCGCTCTTGGCGCAGATACTGAAGGTTTGCTCCCGTGGAGGCCAGGGTGCTTCCATTGAGAGTTTCAAGGGGGAAGCAAGTGCATTTGAAGTTCAGGGTCGCTGGGCAGAGCTAACGTAGGGGCGGGCGCTGCTCTAAGGCAGTTGCCTTCAGACTTACTCATGATCCTTGCTTGTGGGCAGCAGCAACCGGAAGGCCCTTTGCCCGATTCACTGGCCTTAAGGCTGCGTGGCCTCAAGACCCGTTTCCACAGCCCTGGATTCAAATCCTGGCTCTGCCTTGAAAATGTCACTCCACCACCGCCCCCAGCCTCAGCGTGCCTGTCTGTACAGGGATCCCAGCCCCTCGGGCTGTTGCAGTGATCGGGACTGTGGAGGGGACGGTCTGCCCTGTACGTCCCGCGTTCAGAGGGCCGGTCCCTCTGCAGCCCGTGGGGCGTCCTCGGGGTACCAGCCCAAGGGCGGGCAGGGGCAAGCGGAGTGACCCCCACAAAGGCATTTCTGGCTCCGTTGACTCGTGGGGCCTGGGACTCCCTGCAGTGGGTGACGCGGGATGTTTAGTTGGCTGGACGCCAGGAGCACCCCCAGCCCGATCGTGACGACCAGGTGTCTCCAGACATTGCCGGTGTCTCCTGGGCAGTGGGACCCCCCAGTTGAGAACCACAGGACTTAAGTAGGAGCCCGTGAGCCCCCTATTCCGGCTTCTTCCTTTGGAACAGTTTCCTGTGGTGCCCTCAGAGACCTTTGCTCTCTGCCAGGACCAGGTGCCCACAGGAAACCCGCGTGGCTTACAGGCTCCCAGGGGGCCCAGGCGCCGGCTGCGTCCTGCTCTGCCCTGACCCGCGCCTCAAGCCCCGTCCTGCCCTGGCCCTCCTCGGATCTCCTACCGCATGCGTGTTCCTGCCCAGCGGCCAGCATCAGGAGAGGAACGTGTGCGATCGGCCCCTTTGAGGCAGGATCTGGGGGTGACATAGCTGGTGGGTTCAGGGCCAGGCTGGGGGTCTCATCCACATGGCCTCTGGCCTGCGCATCACCTGTTCTCTATTCAAAGGGTCTGGCCGGTTTGGGGGCCCCCAGGTTTGTCCTGAGGCTGCAGTGCAGGCATCCAGGAGACCCCAGCTGAGACAGGGAGAGAGCGGGGGAGGGGCCCCTTCCTGCCCCTTCTACAGCCTTCTGTCCGGCCCTGAACGGGGGTGAGCTTGTGATCCAGCCACTGGACGGCTGAGCAGCCCGCAGGCCCTGGAGAGGCTTCTCCAGCCCATCCAGACACGGCGCTGTGCCAGGGCCAGGAGGCAGGGCTGGGGGCTCCGATGGCATGAGGGGATGTGGCCGGCCTGGGTCGCCTGGACACGTGCCACTGTGGCTTCCCCGCCAGGACCCCCACGCAGAGGCAGAGGCTCTTGGTGATGGAAGGAACTGGCGCGCTCTTCGCAGAACCGTTTTGCTCTCGCATCAGCGGGCATTCACGCCCTTATGCGGGTCGGGGTGGCATCTCCACAGTCGGGGTGACTTATTCCAGCCTTCCTTGTGCTTGGGGGCTGGGGAGCGGCCTTGGGCGTAACTCTGGGGAATCCACACACACGAGGGCATCTTGGGAATTCCAAGCGACTCAGAAGGGAATGATCGGGGCTACACTCGCTAGGGAAGGACTGATATTGGGTGGCATCTGGTGGCCTTGAAGGTCTCAGTCAAAAGTATGGGAGCGTTTTGGCTCCAGTGACAAGAAAAATGAGTCATAGATCTGGGAAAGGCTCATGCCGGAGTAGGAAAGGGTCAGGAAGTTAAGGACATGAAATAAACCTCAGATTGGGATTCACCAAGCATGGTCACACTTCAAACCACAGGAGTCCAGGCGACACCCTGCGTTCAACAGCAGAGAATACAGCTCCACCGTGGCCCGTCCCCAGGTGCTGACGGGTTGTCCCGACCTCCACACCTGCCCCGTCATGACCTTGGACAGACTGGAGCCAACCCAGGCTCCCTTTTCCTGGGGAGGTTTGGAGAGTTGACTTCCATAAAGGGCTCCCTCGGGGGCCAGACCAGCAGCGCTGAGCTTGGAGTGGCTGTAGGGGCCGTATTCCCTCCACACATTTCAGCTGGAGGCACCCCAGGTGCGGGGAAGCCGGGCACCCAGGTGAGCTTCCTGGGACCCCAGGTCAGGAGCCTTTGGCAACACCAGTTTACTGCAAGTGCACCTTTTGCTTTGGAGTTTGCCCTGGCAACTGACCCCAGGAGACTCAGCCCCACCTCCCCCAGGCAGTACCCTCCCTGAGTTCTGGGTCACGGATGTGTCTCGCGGCCCAGGACTGTCTCCAGCATTTTCCAAACTGGCAGAAAAAGAGGATCTGGCTAAGGCTGGTGTTCTAGAAAAGTAGCTGCAACTAGCTGCCTTCTACCCTCCCTGGCTAGTGAGGAGTCCCAAAACATTCTCTATCATTTATTCTCCTGCCGGCCCATGAGCAAAGTCCTTATTTCACACAGGAAATAGTGTAGCACTTTCTAGAGACTTTTGCAAGAAGGACCTCTGACACTTTAAGGCTACTTTTCTTTCTCAGCCACAGAAAATCGGCGATTATTAGTATCATCTTATTTTAAAAAGTAACCCAGGTGTGACTGTCTAGAAGATGAATATATTGATTTATTCTATCAGAAAATAGTGCTTTATATGCTGTATATACTTCTGCAGTTAAACTTTGTTTTTGTGGGCTTGCAGTTGGCTGACTGCGTGGGCAGTAGGACTGGCTTCCAGGTGACATTGTCTCTGTGACCCGTTCAGCTCTGAGCTATTGCCATGAGGAATGTTCTTCCTGTGACAGATGGGGAAACTGAGGCCCAGGAAGGTGGCCCATCCTGCAGACTCAGGAAGAGGCTGGGCAGACTCAGAATCTAGGTCAGAGCCCAGACCTGCAGGCAGCCTGGTCCAGGGCATCACAGGAGATTCTCAGAGGTGTGTGTGTGTGTGTGTGTGTGTGTGTGTGTGTGTGTGTGTGTGCTTGACATTCGGGTCCAATTTCAGTAGCTTAAGCCACATGATAAGGCTGATAAAATATTTCCTAGACATGGTCTAAAGAACAATACCATATGCTAAGTTTAAGGGATCAAAATCCAAGAGAATTTGCCGTTGAATGTGTGCCCTGGATTCAAGGGGCTGGAAAGGGATATTCTTTTTTTTTTTTTTTTTAATTTACTTCATTGAAGTATGGTTGATTTCCAATGTTGTATTAATTTCTGCTGTACAGCAAAGTGATTCAGTTATATATACATTCTTTTTCATATTCTTTTCCACTATGGTTTATCACAGGATATTGAATATAGTTCCCTGTGCTATACAGTAGGACCTTGTTGTTTATCCATTCTCTATATAATAGTTTGCATCTGCTAATCCCAACTCCCAGTTCATCCCTCCCCCACCCCCCGCCTTGGCAACCACAAGTCTGTTCTCCATGTCTGTGGGTCTGTTTCTGTTTCGTAGATGAGTTCATTTATGTTATATTTTAGATTCCACATATAAATGATATCATATGGTATTTGTCTATTTCTTTCTGACTTACTTCACTTAGTATGATCATCTCTAGGTCCATCCATGTTGCTAAAAATGACATTATTTCACTCTTCTTTATGGCTAAGTAGTATTCCGTTTTGTGTGTGTGTGTGTGTGTGTGTGTGTGTGTGTGTGTGTACACACACCACATCTTCTGGAAAGGGCTATTCTTGATGTCTAGATACATATGTGTTTATCTAGTCATTCATTAGATATTTATTCACTCACTAGATGTATACTCCTTTATTCACTTGGATACTTGTTTATTAACTTATTAGTGTCTATTGGTTTACTTACTCATCAGGCATTTACTTATTTTATTGGTTCATTAGACGCTTGTTCGCCTGTTCAGTCACTCCTTAGGTGTGTGTATCATTGAGAGGCTGCCGCCTGCCAGGTACCGGGCTGGTCACCGTGAGCCCCTGGGTCGCATTGCCAGCACTGATTTCTTTCTAAGTAACAATCAGAAATAAGTGTGAGTCGCTCCCTGGAAACGTCCACCTCAACCCCGAGATGAATAAAGGGTCGGCTTGATTGTGTGTCTCTTTTAAAGGCCTAGTTTACCAGTTTCAAAAGCTGTGGACTTGATCTATTTTTAAATGAGCGGTAGGCGGGCCCCTAAGAAAGGACGGGTTTAGCTTAAAGCGAAACCTCTTGGTTGAGTTGGGGCCTTCAGTGGCTTCAATATTGAAAACAAGTTGGGTTTGGCTCCGCTGGTCTTTCTGCTCTGAGATGGCGGGACTTTGTCCCCCAGGGCCAACCTTGTCCTTGCTCTTCCGGGGACTGCTTGAGGCCATTCGCCACCGCAGTGGGAAGACAGGGCTGGCCACCCTCTGTGCCCCACTCCACCCGCGGGGCTGCTTACCTCAGCGTTTCAGCCACCAGCCAGCCTTGGTTCTTGCAGAGAATAAACCTGCAGGAAATGGCACAGGGTGCCTCCGTGGTGTGTGTGCTTGTGTGTGCATGTGCGTGTGCATGTGTGCATACTTGTACGTATGCTTATGTATGTGTGTGCATACTTGTGTGTGCTTGTATACGTGCTTGTGTGTGCATGCATGTGAACCTGTGTATAGGCTTGTATATGTGCTTGTGTGTGCATTATGTGTGTCCATGTTTGTG
This sequence comes from Balaenoptera ricei, assembly GCF_028023285.1. NCBI lineage: Eukaryota > Metazoa > Chordata > Mammalia > Artiodactyla > Balaenopteridae > Balaenoptera > Balaenoptera ricei. Next base: position 1,854,081 of record NC_082639.1, read on the forward strand.
TGTGTGCATGTGTGTGCGTGTGTGCGTGTGTGCATACTTGTATGTATGCTTGTGTATGTGTGTGCATACTTGTGTGTGCTTGTATGTGCTTCCATGTTTTTGTGTGTGCTTGTGTGTGCATGCACGTGCTCACATGCATGTGCTTGTGCATGCGTGCATACTTGAATGTGGGCGTGTGTGCATATATGTGTGCTTGTGTATGCGTTTGTGTGTGCATGCATGTGCATGCACACTTGTATGTGTGCTTGTGTGTGCTCTTGTATGTGTGCTTGTGCATGCATGTATGTGTGTCATGCATGTGTCCTTATGCATACGTGTGTACTTGAATGTGTGCATGCATGTAAACCTGTGTATATGCTTGTACATGTGCTTGTGTGTGCATGTATGTGTGTCCATGTTTGTGTGCATGCGTGTGCACGCACGTGCTCACACGCGTGTGCTTGTGCATGCGTGCGTACTTGAATGTGGGCATGTGTGTGCTTGTGTGTGCATACATGTGTGCTTGTATATGTGTTTGTGTGTGCGTGCATATTTGTGTGTGTGCATGTGTGCTCTTGTATGTGTGCTTATGCATGTGTGTGTACTTGAATGTGTGTATGTGTGTATGCTTGCATATGTGCTTGTGTGTACATGTGTGTGTGCGTGCATGTGCGTGCAAACTTCTGTGTGTGCGTGCATGGGCGTGCTTGGGTGTGTGTGCATGTGCATGCACACATGCGTGCTTGTGCATATGTGCATACTTGAATGTGTGCATGTTTGCGTGCCATGACTGGCAGCCAGGGCCTGAGTGTGAGCGTGCAGGCAGCGAAGGTGTATGTCTGCTGCTCTGTCCCCTCGGAACGCCTCGCCGCAGTGGGCAAAATGGACGACACGTGAAAGAGAAGACAGTAAATAGCTTCCTACCTTGCCCCGATAATGGGCGAGCTCTGTGGATTGATTAGTGCTCACGTTGCCTCTGGACGTCAGTTTGGGAGTGACAGTAACAAGCCTCCCGAGGGCTCCGCTAATTTGCACCCCATTCACCACCCCGTGAAAACCCATCAGAGCTGCGGAAGAGCTGCGCGCTCGACCTCATTCAATGGGGGCGATCGCTGGGAAAGGGGCCAGTTTTCACAAAGCCCAAAAGAGCAAATTGGCGGAAGCTTTGTTCTTCCTTTTCCCTCTCCCTTTTATGCCGTCTTGCACTAGTTAAGCTTCTCATTTGTCCCTGCCGGGGCTCAGGGCTTGGGTCACCCTCGGGCTGCCTTTTCAGGTGATCTCGATGCCCCCCCCAACCCCAGCCCCAGCCCAAGTGGAAGGTGGGGGCAGGGTGGCCTGAGGTGGGGACACCACAGGAATCTGGGAGTCCGGGCTGGGACAGGGCGGGGCTGGCCCCTGATGCGGACACCCTAGGCGGGCCGAAGCCTATCCGTCCCTCCATCCTCGTGGGGTGGCCCCCCCCCACCCCGAGGTCCTGGCTGCAAATCCCTGCACTTCCGGAGTCTTGAAAGTTGGAGCGAAGGGTGGCTTGTCCTCTGGCCCCGAGTCGCTGCTGCCTTACTTACCCCAATATATGGGCTCCACACAAATTAAAATTAAGCAGGCAGTGTCCCTTTGGCTCCCACCCAACCTGTGCTGTTCCGTGGCCCTTACGCCTGGCTCTGTCACCACCCCCGGCTCTCTGTCCTCCCCCTGAAGCTCAGCGTCAAAGGGGCCGTTTTTAAGTACCCGGCCCCGTAAGGGATCCTCTCCCTCGTTCCTGGGACGGGGTTCACGGGCATTTGCTTCACTGGATTTCTCGCCGCCCCCCTCGCCCCCCCGGCAGCACTGTTTTAAAAGCTCTAACCAACAGAGCTGCTGGCGGGGGACATGGAGGGACTTCCTGCAGTAGGACGATGTCACCTGAGGAAGGAAGGGGTGCCCCCCTCCCCCCGTCCACTTGCCACGTGCTTCCCCGGGAGGCCTCGCGGAAGCCGCCGCCAACCCCATCCTCCACGCTGGCAGCGCCTGCTCTGCCAGAAAGGGGCCACCACCGCCAATGGCACCAACAAACACAGATTTTTGGATCCCCAAATTAGCCGGTAATAGGGAGGGAAAAAAAAGAAAAACACCCAAATCTTTATGAATTAAACATGGCAAATCCATCAAGCTGTAGATATAACCATGTTTGCTTAATTTGCTGACACAACCCCCCATACTTTGCTGGGGGGCGTGGGGCAGGGCCCCGGTCGTCAGCCGCTGTAATTATAAAATTGTGATGGCTGTAATTTGCCACTCAGGACTGTCACCGGCTGGGAAGCCACAAGTGGGCCGGCGGTGCCCTGCAGTTCAGCTCGGAGGGTGATGGTGTGCGGTCCCCTGTAGAGAGTCTGGGCTCACCTCCCTCGGGGACCGGGCATCTGAACGTCAGAGGAGAGGCCTGGGCCGAAGTGTGGGTCGCTACATGCGAGCTTGGTCCGTGGCGTGCTCTAAGCACCTCATGTTCTAACCTAGTGTTTCCCCAGGACGCCAGGAGGCGGAGCAGCTCCCAATCGGATCCACTCTGTCCAGATGGGGAAGCGGGGTTTCCGGGACACCATGTCCCCCCGAGGTCACCCACAAACAAGGTCACAGCCAGGCTGTAGACCGAGGACTCACAAGGCTAGGCGGGCGCCCTCCCACACGACCTCGCCGCCCCCCATTAATCCTGCGATTCCAGATCGTTATCAAGGCCGCTCGCCCGGTCCATTAATTCAGAAGCATGCAGAGCAGAGGGAGTGGCTGGAGAACCAAACGGAACGGCCGGGGGAGCTGTGCCGGCACACGTGTCTGAGTCTCGTGGTCACTTGGTCACATTGGTCTGGAGCCCACGGTCATGCCCTCGCAGCCCCCTTTTCTGCGCGATGCACAACCGGCCCTGGGGCCGGGCGGGGGTTCAGCATCATGCAGTGAAAACATTTCCCCGTATAATGTTTCTTCCCAAGGGAGAGCATGAGTGGGGATGTGGTTTCCCTACTAGACAGGCGTCTTCTTCATCCTCCTGTCGGACAGAAACCAGAAGCTTCTAGGCCTGAGGGTGGCCCACACCTGGCAACTCCCAGCCCCACCTCTCTCTGTCTAAGCAACAACGCCTTTGTCAGCCCGAACAGCGCAGCAAGCCTAGAGCAACGGCGGCTTTTAGGAGCTGATTCCCAAAGCGGGAGCCCCAGTCGGGCTCTCTGGGCCCCGAGGCCGTGGCAGGAGTCACCATGACACCATCCTGCGGAGGCCAGAGCGGTGGCCCCCAAAGTGGGAGCATCTTCAGAGGTGGGCGCTGTCTCCAGACTCTTTCTTCATCCGCCTAGCGTGTCAGGCCCTGGCAAGAGAAACGCCGCAGCCCGGGAGAGCGTTGCCACAATCTTGACCTTGACCAAGGGGACCCCAGCCCAAGCTCTGCTGCAGACCTGCCCTTTCACCGGCGGAGATCCTGGCGTGGCGCCCTGGGTGTCCGCCTCCCGGACCTTCTCTTCGGACCCTCAATCTGGGAGGTCAGCGGCGGCAGAACTAAGCCCCGGGGCCTGTGTAGATGGATTACACAGTTGGTTGTTGAAGGTATTCATTTCAGCCGACTGGGCTGTCATCACGAGGCCACTCCATGACACCATCCCGTCTGCTGACCGTCACCTCCATTGGTCCTGATGGTCCGTCCTGAGCTCACGGTCGAGGGGTCAGGTGCAGGTGTTGCTTCCTATCACAAAAATAAGCAGCTAAACAGGGCAGGAGGGGATGGACCGGGATGAAGTGGAACAGAACAGAACAGAACAGGCCAGACCCGTTTTGGGGTCGGCAGGTATGCGTGGACCGTATCAGGGAGAAAGTGCCCATCTCGTGGAAGCTCATCAAGGCCTAGCCGTGGCCACGGTCCACTGTGACCCCTTCGGAGGCGCGCTCTCCGGGCCAGCCCCCCTTAGACGGGGGAGAGCATGTCTGGCAGGGTGGGAGCCGGCCGGCAAGCGCAGGTTGGCTGCACTGCCCGATGTGCCCAACACATCGATCTTGGCTCGCTCTCCCTCCCCAGGCAGATGGAGGGCCTGGGCCTCCCTCCCGGTGCCCTGTCCTCGGAGGACCCTCCAGTGCTGGAGGCTCCGGTGCTGGCTGCCCCCCGCTGCCTTTTCCCACTGGGCGTGGAGGGATGGCCGTGGCCTTCTCCTGCCAGCCCTGCCCTCCGCCTCGGGGTGCCCTCGGGCCCTCTGATTTCCCCTTGGCTCTCAGAGATTCTGCCCGTGTCCGCACCCTCATTAATCAATGTCAAGCACGGCATCGCCAACAAGGGCGGCATTCTTCCGCAGCCCTTCAGCCTCATACATCCCATTGTCCCGGACCGATTCAGATGGCAAGAAAACAGCCTATGCAGCACATAAAAGAGATGAGACAAAAATGAAAAGAATCGAGGGAGAAAAAAGAGGAGGCATTTTTCCCCCTGAAACACTCGAATAAATACTCGGCAATGATAATTTAAATTATTCATACATTTATGAAAACATCCATTGAAAAGTGAAGTGTATGATGCTCTTTGTCTATTTTGCTTGTCTCTTGTTTGGGATTAATCTTTACTGTAATCCGGGCTGGCCGTGCCCCCCTCACAAAGGCCACACTCTCTTTCCATGGGAAAAATGTGTCTGCATATCCCAGGGAAAAGTCGGGGGGGATATTTGTGCTGATGTGGCAGTTGCCAGGCCCTCAAGACGCTGGACGGGCTGTGTCCAAATACTGTCCGGTGAACAAAAAAGCCCAGAGTGGTTCTCACGTCCGTGCCAGCGCGGTGACACATCAGTGCCACGGGCTGAGGGCCGGACGGCGATGGCCACTCAGCGTGCGTGTGGGTCCCTGCAGCCCGGGCCCCTCCTCGGAAGGAGCGCCGAAGCCTCTCCAAGCGACAGCCCGCCTGGAGGAGCCGTGCACGGCGTGCTCCATCCAGGGACCCGCGGGTTTCAGAGCGCCGTGTGGCCCGGCGGGGCTCCGGGGTGGCTCTCCCTGCTGGACCCGGCCTAGGTGGGCAGACCGCGTGCCTGTCGCAGACCGTGTAGGTGGGCGTCTTTGCGTCTCCCGGGACCTGGAAGAGGAGCCATGGTCCACGCTGTCGTTAGGCCATGTCTGGCCTTGTGGAACGAAGGCCCGGGCCCGAACCTGAGGCTAAAGACGTTTAAATCGTTCTTGATGTCACAGAGGGTGGGACTGTGGCCGCCGGGCTGTCAACAGCACACTGGAGCTGACAGATTGCTGACGGCCGGTCCGGGGACGAGCGCCCACCATCCGCCCGCGCCCGCCACCCACCCTGCCTCCTGGCCCCTCCCCGTCCCTTCCGGGGGCCACCGCTGCCCCTGACGGCCCGAACCCACCGCCTGGGATCGTGCTGTCTCCTCCACATAATGCAACTCGGTGTCCAACGCTGTTCCCGGCTGGAATGCTGCGAGGTCAGAGGGAGACAGAACACCCAGCCCTGAACCAGGGACGGTCATGTTTTTATGTAACGTCCCCCCCCCCCCCAAGGGCTCCTCGATCCAAGTTTTGGTATTTTCAAAACTCCTTCCAAAACGGGATGAGGCCCAAAGTGGAATCCTCCCCCACGCGGGATTCCACGGGGAAGCTGCGGTTTTCGGCTGTGAGCGAGCTGTCCGGCAGCAATGTGTTTTCCCTGGCAACAGCCCAGCATCTCCTTGGCTCGGTGTCCGGCGTGCCAGCTCACCAGCTCAGCGGGGTCCGGCATGGGGGTTGGGCGGGTGTGGCGAAGGGGACACAGAGGCGGCTCAGAGGCTCCTGGTTCGGGAAGCCGTGCCGAGGCTGCCGGGCGGCCCCTGCCCGCCTCCTCCAGACTTACTTGGTCTGGGCTGGGAGCGGGGGCCCCACGGTCACCGCCCTCCCGGCTGGACTTGGGTTTACGGCCTCACGGGTTTGGGCCAGGTCAGAACCCAAGGAAAACCGCTGCTCTCTGCTCCCTGCTCGGGTGAAACTGACTCCAGCTGTTGGCTGCCGGAACACAGGCGGCCACTGGGGAACCGGGCCAGGACGCAGCTGGTACCGCATCAGTCCAGGGAGTGGACGGGGCGCCAGCCACCGTGGCCAGGCCGGTGGCTTCTGAGCGCAAACCGTTTTCACCCGAGTCATTGCTCCTCTGTTGCCGCGTCCCGTGCAGCTTCTTTTTTAAAAAACGTGGGAATGTTCTTGAGAGCCTCAGCCTGGCTTCCTCAAGTTCTCCGCAAGCCCGTTCGGGACTTGTTGGGTTGCCCTCTCCTCTGCCCTGAAGTACCGGCATGCTGCCGTCCCCCCCAAACAAGGTGTCAGGGGGCCCCTCAGCCATGCCGCCCTGTCCCCCCTCCCCCCTCGCCTTCCTCCCTCCTCCGTCACCGACGTTGGGGTCTGGGAAGGTAGCCAAATGCCACTGAGGACACTGGAGCAATAAATCATCCCTCGTCCAACATCTGCAGGCCCCGGGGGCTAGCCCCTTGCAGCCGCGATTCCCTCACCCGGCCCCCTCTGACAAAACACCTATTGTCGTGGCCCAGTGAAGAAGACTCGTTTCCACTTACAAAGGACCTCTGAAGCCAAGTCGCGGGTTGCCAAAGGAGATGCCTGGCTCACGGCGGGGAGCCCCCCGCACCGTCTTTCTTCCCCCCTGTTTCATGCTTTTCCTCTCTCGTGGGGGTCCCCCAAAGCCTTTCATTCTGGCTTCATATTCACATAAAGACATCAAGAAAAAAAACCCAGCAGAAAGAATTATTAGGCATGGCTGTCAAATGCTTTATCAGAAAAACAGGGAGGGGGAACACGGTAACCCTTTAGGCGCTGGCCCGACAGCCTGATTCCTGAGAGACCCTGGGGACCGCGGGGGAGCCGGGGTCGCCGTGGATCCCAGAGGCTGGACACCGGTCCACAGCACGCGCTCGTGCACGCGCCCGCCCTGAGGCTCACATGCGTGCACGGCCACAAGGCATGTGGGTGCCCAGGTGGGGGTCCGTTTATACGCAGATTTCCAAATCGCCTCACTCGATCTGAAGGTCCTGGGCCACCTTCCTTGGGAAGAGATGCTCTGGGCCTTCCCTGAGGCTCTTCTTTCTTTGTTCCAATCTGCAGAAGAGGCCTCCTTTTCTCTCCACCCCGGCAGGAGCCTCCGTCCCCTTCTACCTAAGCGCCCGGCTCTTTTCCACCCTTGGAACTGAGGGGGGCTGAAGCTACAACTCCCCTGGAGGCCGGAGGACGGTGCTTCCCGGGTGCGTGCCGGGGCAAGGGCGTGCCGTCCTCCGCACACTTATTCAGAAATCAGATAACCCAGCTGGCTTTCTCGGGGAGCGCTCGGTGCTTAGGAACGGTGCGGGCTGCCTGGCTCTTCACCCCTGATTTTCTGCTTTCCTCCTCCCGGCAAAGGGCTTTCTCACCCGACAGCTTTGCAACCTGCCCAGTTCTAATGGTTTTCTGAAGCGGGGGCAGCGGCCACGGGGCCCGGCTCCTCCAGGGCACGGGTCCGGGATGCGAGGGCCGCCCCGGTCCCAGGTGAGCTGCCAGGGAGGGGCGTGTCCACACCCCGCAGCCCTGAGGCCCCTTAGGATTTGCGGTGAGGGGCACCCCGGGGTGGGCAGCCTCTCGGGGCGCGTTTTCAACGCTGCCCTTCTGGTGCACAGAAACCGAAAGCCGCATGCCGACGAACGGCTCCCTCAGCAAACATTTTTATTTCCAATTAGCAAAAGAAAAATTGCTAATTTGCTGCAGTTGGACCAGGCTGACGTCTCAATCTGCAGAGTGTCGTGCAGTGAAAGGAAACGTTTCACACTGTGCCGGGGAGAGCGAGCCTCTCTAAAGAGGGTCAGGGCAGCGGGCCCAGAAACCAGATTGACTGGCCACAGCGCTAAATTACTCACACAAGACACCCATTGTCTGCCGTGCCAGCTCCCGGAGGACCTGCTTTCCCATTCTTTCCCCTCGGAGCTGGGGCGGGGGAAGGGGTCCAAGCGTGGGAGGAGAGGGCAGGGGCTGGCCAGGAGCGGGAAGCTCATCTTCAGAACAGAGGGAATCAGGAGCCGGGTTAATGATCACCCAGGCCTGTCTGCGGTGCTCGGGAACAGGACGATAAAATTCTCCCAGAGCCCGGCCACAGCTCTGCACCCGGGAGATTCGGTGCAAGATAATGTCCTACGAGGGTTAATAACTGAACGGGCCCAGGAGAGGGGCCAGCTCGACACTGCCGGGCAGAGCACCGTAACCCACCACCCTCGACTCTTACCCGGCTTTGCCCTCAGCCACTGATGTGGGACGTGGCGAGGTGGGGGGCTCCCCCTGGAATCTCGGGGACCATCCCCCCGACGTGGGTGAGCCTTAGGACCCGGAACAGCCAACCTCCTCTGGGCTCGAGGACCTCGGGATCCATGAAGTCGGTGTAGAATAAGGATCCAGACTGATGGGGGCTCCCTGGGGAACCGGCGAGGCGGCCGCGCTGGCCACAGATGTTCGGTGCCGAGGTAATAATGAACGTCTCCTGAAAACCATTGACCACGTAACCTCGGACAGCAAGAGCCTGCGGCGGAACTCTGCAGGACGAGCTTGCCCGCATCTCAGACCTGAGCCTCACCTTGCACAGACGATCACTAGTACCCACGGGAGCAGGGGGGGAGGTGCAAGCACTTTGTTCGGAGCCCAGCCTGCGCCGGCTCTCCATCCGAGGACCTGCCTCCGTGCGTCCAGGCCCTAGATCCTGCCCATCACCCCCGCCGGTTCACACACGTGGAGCCAGGTCTCGGCACCTTAGCCATCAGCTGGGGCAGCTCACGGGCCTGATCCGGCTCAGACACACCTGCGGGGCCAGTCCAGGAGGTGCCAGCAGGCCTCCCCTGTGTCCTCCGCCCCTGGTCCGCTCGGTGGGCATTGGACCAGGTCACCAGGGCCTGGGACAGCTCTGGAGCAGCACCAGCTGCCTCTGGCTGAGCAAGCCGCACTGTCGTCCGCAGGTCTTGCTGCCCACCTTGGCCGCCCGTGGTGCTCCTCCACCTGAAAGGCCAGGTGGATGGTGAGCTTTGGAATGGTCTAGAAGGGCCCAGCCTCGAAGCAGTTCCAGTGGACGGAGTGCTGCTACAGCCGGGCAAACAGGAGCACAGAGATGCAAGTGGTCTGGAGGCCGCCTGCTCGCCTCCTCGGAGGCCGATGCTCCGCCCTGCACGGAGGAGATCCTTGCTGAGACGTCTCAGAGACAGGCTGCCTGGGCGAGAAAGGACAGCTAGCCCGGCCCGGCCCAGCCCTGGGAAAACCACCACGATCCCAGCAAAGCCAGCATCCGGCCGCCACTCCACACTCCGCAGTTTGAGCACCCACGCTGCACCAGGACGCTGGACCCCTGCAGTGAAGACACTGTCTGGGGAGCAGCATCTTACAGGCCAGGGGTCCATTAGGTGGACAGTGGTGATGGCTCAGGCAGGGGCCACGCCTGGAATGGCCGCTGCTTCAGACCACCGTGTGCAACACTAGTATAGAAGGAGACACTGGAGAAAGTCCCAGCAGGGCCCCACTGCCTCTGTCTCACTCTGACCTTAGGGAAACAGCCTCTAGCTGACGGAAGCAGAGGCCTGGACTTGGTTCCCCCAGGCACTGGTGCATTCTCCTGCTGTGTGACCTCAGACAAGTCACTTAACCTCGCTGAGCTGCCTCACAGCGTAAGAAGGCCAATCAAACTGGATAATGTATGTGGGACCTTTTTTTGCAAGATGCGAAGAGCTGCCCAGATGCATGGTCTTTGTGCAAATAAGGGAAGAATGCCCGAGCCTGCATTGTGGGACCCCTTGGTACCGAGTGGACCCAGTCTATAAGCACTGTATTTTCTTCACTAAAAATAAAGAGTTGCTGCCCAGGCCATCAATCATGAAAAACTCTGGCCTCAGATGCACAATGCACACAGCGCTGTTCCCAAGGAGCGGAGGCAGGATGGGCGTTTTGCATCCGGCCCCTTCGCACTAGGCCCTGAGCGAGCCGGAGCCTGAGCTCACGGGACACACAGGCGTGCTCGCAGGTGCAGCAGGGACACACGTGTGTGCGCATGCGCACAAAGCACAGGCATGCACCTACACGCACACACACGCATGCGCATGCGTGCACACGTGAGTCCCTCACGGAGAATCACTCTCCCCTCATTCTGAGGCTCAGGACCCAGGAGCCCCTCTCTGAGTTTTCGTGGTGTGGAGAAATCTGTGCCGGAAAGCCTGTCAGGGGACAGGACAGCACAGGAAACTTCGTGATGATGGCTTCTCACTCTTCTGTTCCCTGGACCCCGGGGTCTGCTCTGGATGGCGGGGAACTCACTGCTCCCCGACAGGGGCCTGCGGGCCTGGTGCTTGTGCCCCAGGTGGGGAGGGAAGATGCACCCACAGGGCCGGCCTCAGCGTCAGGCGCCGTGACCTTGCACTCAGGTCCCATGGGGCCCACCCTCCACAGAGCAAGTAGCCCGGTGGGAGAGCCGAGGACAACAGACCTCGTTGCCCGCAGGGGCGAGCTGCCCCCCAGCCTGCCGGCCGCTGCTCGGGCGGTCCCGGCCTGGGATGCATTTCCCGAGGCTCCACGCAGGCCCAGTGCTTGGGTTCCTCTTTCTTCTGGGACGCTCTCCCTCCTTCCCTCCGCCACGAGGGGTGGGAGCTCTCAGCCCGCCGTCCACCGTCCCTCCTTTCTTGGTGGGCTTCGGATGGCGGAGCCCGCTGGGACGTTCTCGACCCCCACCAAGCCACCTTGCTCCCAGACCCCGTGCGGGGCTGGGGCTGCTCTCGCCCTGGCCGCACTCCAGAATCACCCGGGAGCTTTCACAAACTGTGACGCCTGGGCCCTCCTGGCCCACACCCATGACATTCATGAGACGGGGGTGGACCCAGGCACTGGCGTTTTGCAAAGTCTTTGGATGTTTCCAGGGTGGGGCCTGGGGTTGGAAGTGAGAACCAGAGCTCAGCCCTCAGCGCCGTGGCCACTGCCAGCTCTGTGCCTGCAGGTGCACCCACCCGTGATTCCTCAGCTGGTGGTTTCCAAACCCCGAAGATCGGGCATTATGCATCCAAAGGGGACTGGAGAGAGTGTGCAGCTTGCCCACCCTGCCAGCAAAGCCCGGGGCTGGCTGCTCTCAGAGAGGCCCAGGGAGGCCTGCGGGGCGTTCAGATCAGCCATGGAAGGTGCAGCTCCAGGACTCCCAGAAGCGAGTGTGAGCCGGGCGTCCGCCGTGGGCCCACCTGCCCACAGGTGCGCTGCATCTGCTGAGGGCCAGGATGAGGCCAAAATGACCCCCATCCCCCGCCTCTGCCGCTGCCAAAATAAAGGCCTCTTTCTGCCGTTAGGGAATTATCGCATGAACACAGCCTGGGCTAATCGTGACCAGGGTACAGCTAATCACAATGTTGATTATGGAGTCGCTATTGATTTTCGCGGAGGCAAACGTTTCTCGCGTTTATAACACCTGTTATCTTTTGACTAATAGAAGCGACGCTGATGAGCCGAAGTTCATCTCTGGACTCGGCTCCTTCCCAGCCCGGAGGGCGGCACCTCCCCACACAGGTGTGTGAGCACCACACTCTCCTCCCCTGCGCAGTTTTAAAAATTATGACAAGAGGGAGAAAGCCATTCTGGCCATCAAAGTACGTGCTGTTGAATCTAGAATAAAATTGCTTGGATTTTTTTTTCCTTTGGATCCAATTAAACTCTTCCAAAGCCTGCTTTTCTTCCCGTGGGGTGCAGGAAAAGACTCCACGAATTCTGAAGATTCGGACCACACACTAATATCACAACCCCGGGAACACATTTCTCAGTAAATCACAGATGTGACGCGAATGTCACGTGGGCCCCGGCGCTCAGCCGCGGCCGTGGGACAGAGGATGTGCAACCAGAATAAGGAAGCAACCCCCCCCTCACCCCCACCAGGCTCTGAGTTGTTACCTCATTGCTTTTCTCAACTTTAAATGCCGCGAGCACATGACGGAGAATTCCCGGCTCCATCAGAAGCTGTACCTCCTTTTCCAAATATTAAGATAAAACGGCATCACTTTGGAAAATGTTAGATATAATAGAAAATCCATTGCACCAATCAAGAGATTTGTCTTTCAGGGAAGCTCTCGTGTGAGGGAAAGAGGCAGTAATACATCAGCCTGCTCCGCCCCTCAAATAGATAATCAATTTCCCTGAAAGCATCAATAATCAGAGTGGACGTTTATTGCCCCTTGGATGGTTTATCTTTGGGGCTGGGGACAGCAGGGCCGTGACGAATACCAAATCTGCCAGGGAACACAATTAAATGCCGTGAGGATAAAGGATTTTATATCGTGCACAAAAAAAGCAATCAAATTCATAATTGAACTCCATCGCATGAAATCGGCCAGAAATAAATATCACACCCCGAAGCACAGCACTTGAGCCCCGTGTTATAGGTCAGGGGACAGTGTTGCTAGCACTGTATTTGTTTATCCCTCTGGAGGCCTGAGCTTGTCCCCCTCTAAGTGACCCAGCCGGCAAGTGGGACTCTGTCCCCTCCCCTCCTGCACGCGCTCAGGGCTGACACCGCCACCTTTTTCTTCTCTCAGTGGAGAGAAAATATTGTCCTGGTCTGAAGTGGTTTAAACCGGCATCAGAATTGTGTGCTCACCTGGCTGCCTGCCTTCAGCAGGTCCAAGGGGGGCGATGAGGCAGAGGAGTAACCCTGACCGGTGGGGTAAAAGGCACTTGGGGGTCCACAGGACCAGGGAGCCCCCGCCTCTCCCGGGAGGAGCATTTGCCCCCTTGTCCTCGGGGCAAGCAGGAGCCGCACTCAAGGTGACCTTGAGCTGGGCCAGCTAGAGCTCTGGGAGGGCCTGTAAAACCCCAGAACTGGGGATTCTCGTCTCTGGGAAATTTGCTCATTTCCCACCGGACACAGCACCAGGGGGCTCCAATGGTGGGGGCAGGTGGACCCCCTGCTTGGGGCAGAGCCACAGAGCTAAAAGCAGGGGGGGCAAAGGGCGTCGCCTGCCCATCCGGTGCTGGGTTTCTGGCGGCAGTGGGCGTCGGTGCCGGTTCAGGTCTGTTTGGACTTCACGAGCTTGATTTTCGAAAGAGCCTTGAATATGTTAGCGTTTAAGGTCATATACACTTGGCAAAACATGGCTTTTCGTTTGGAAGGGAAAAAAGGCATAAGGGCATTTTGGACACAAAATAGTCCTTTAAAACAGCATTTTGATGAGTTAAGTATAAATAAATCAGAAACACACGGATTTCATTTCCTTTAAAATACCCGAGGGCTCAAACACTAGCGGGAAAACTGCCTGGCAACAGCGGTTTGGGATTTTGACAAACCCAAATATTTTGAAGAGGTTTCTGCAGTGTTTGCACCCAGGTCTCCTCGTCTGTCCTGCCTTCCGTGAGCGCCCGGCGGACTCGTGCCCACCTGCCTGTGATGGGCAGATAGTCCGTGTGTGTCTGTGTGCGTGTGCGCGTGTGTGTGCAAGTGCACGAGAACAGGCAGCAGAGAATAAAAGCAAGGATGACCAGAAAAGAGATGAGCCTTTCAGACTTAAAGCGTTTGAACTTCATTTGAGAAGTAATGGGGGAAAAAAAAGCCTGAGAATCCTACTTGACGGAGTTGAAAAAAGGCTCCGTCCCTCTAAAACGGGCCCTGGAATGAAGTCAGGGAGGTCTGCTCGCTGCCCCTGCCCGAGCATCTGGGTTGCAAGCAGGAAATCCAGCTCCGCCCCCAGAAGTGTCGGATCCCGGGACAGAGCTCCTGGGGCAGCCAGACGTGTGGGCGGCCACCGGGCCGCAGGCACCACCAGGCCCTGCAAGGTGACTGTCGCCTCTGTCAAACAAATGGAATTCGGTGCGGGAGGTTTGCCTTTCTCTGTGCTCCAGGGGTGAGGGGACAGCCAGCCTGGATCACTCATGCGGCTATGTTCAGGATGGCTCGGCCTGGGGGTGTGGGTGGTGCCGGGCAGCTGGGCAGGTTCAAGGATGCTTTTGTGAAACACCGGCTCCCTCGTTCAGGTGGCTCAGGTGCCGGGAAGGAAGGCAGAGGCCATCTTCCTTTCCGTCCAGAACTCGAGGGTGGTCAGCGGGAAGATGGTCCGAGCAACCCCCGGTTAAGAGTTTTCCGGCGCGCCTAGTAAATAAATACAAATAAAAGAAGAGCTAGTGGGGCAGTTACTCAGAGCCACAGAGCTTGCTCTGCAGGTTCACAAACTACTAAGGTTTGAGGGGACTTCCCTGGCGGTCCAGTGGTTAAGACTTCGCCTTCCAACACAGGGGGTGTGGGTTCGATCCCTGGTCGGGGAGCTGAGACCCCACATGCCTCGCGGCCAAAGAACCAAAACATAAAACAGAAGCAATATTGTTAACAAATTCAATAAAGACTATAAAAATGGTTTCCATCCAAAAAAAAATATCTTAAAAGAAAATAAATGAAAAAAATGGAGTCTGGGGCTCCCATGGGCAGTGCAGAAGGGCCCCTGGCCCGTGCACCGTGGTCACTTCCAACACGGGGCCCTCTTGGTGAACCCCCTGCAGCCCGATCACTCAGACGGGATGAGAACCCGGTTCTCAAGTCCTGTGTGGCGTGCACACACGCAGCCTGCAGCCTGCAGCTCTTAGCTAGAACATCTGGCCCCTCTGCAACCGGACTGTTCGCTCAGAGACGCAAACATAGGAGCTGCCCTCCAGGGCTGGCCCCGACACATCCTTCCCCACTGAGCTCCTCTTGGCATCCGATTAGAAAAAAAACCTTGCAATCAATACTCAAAGTTGGATTTTGAGCTTTTCTGCAGAACTGGGCTTGGAGGGTTTAATAACAAGGTTCCTCACTGCTTGGGCCTCTACGTTTATAATAAAAATAAATATTTCCCCTTCCTCATGTTGAAGGCCATGCCAACAGCAGGGAGGAGCCTGGATGCGAGAGGAAGCAATTGGAGACGCTTAAACACCACAAGCATAAACCCCCGCGGGTCTTTGGAGGGCCGGGTACCTTAACGGGACCCCAGGGATCAGAACGTTCCGGCTGAGCCCCGACCTCTTCTCTAATTGTACAGTGTAAGCTAATCAGCATCCAATGCCTTTTCTCTTTAAGAGCAAGACAGGATAAAGCCTCAAGTTACTAATTACACAAATACAGTGTCTTTTGCTAATTGGGTTGGTTAATGTTAGTTAATAAAGCACTTGAAGGATAGGCATGTGGTATGAAAGAGGCAATTCATACGTCTAATAATAGGCTAATAACTGTCAGTGATGACTCACCAGCCCCTGTTGCGTGTAGCGCGCGTCAGACTCTCTTTCCAGGCCTTTGGACGGCTGGGACCGACTAATGCCTGCTGCTCGAGCCCCCTCGCACCCCGCGAGGGCTTGGCAGCACGTGCTGACCACAGCCCTGGTGGTGGTTTGGAGAGTTCATCCTCCAGCGAAAAACGAAGCCCTGTTATTTCTATTATTTATGAAAGAGGCTTCGGTGAAGCGATCAGGAACAGGAACCAGAGTCCTGCATCCTTGTCCTGAGGCCAGAGGCTTAGCCGTGTTACTCAGTGACCCCGGGCAAGCTCCTTGACCTTCACAGGCCTCAGTCAACTCAGCTGGAAAATTGGGTAAAAAGATTGTGGTGTCTCTCAGGCATGAGCTGCTGAGTGGAGGGGCTCAGAGCGCAGACAGCCCGGAGAGCAGGGACATGGCCGTGGCCAGCTCTGCCGTGCCCGCTCATGGCCAGCGCCAGAAGGAAATCAGGACCCGTGGGCCCAAAATCGGACCCCAGGATCGGGGACTCAGGGCCCAGCTCTGGGACCTGACCGGGTGAGACGCAGAGGCCAGATTCCCTTGCTGGCTGTGGAGAGTTTCCTCCAGCGGGCTGCCCGCCCCGGGGCTGTGGGGGCAGGTGCTGGTCTGCGGTCGGCTTTGGGGCTGGCACGCCGTCCTGGCCCACACACACACAGGCACCCAGGGGTCAAGTTTATTACTTCTCCGGTCCTCTGTTTTGAGATGGGGCCCCCTTGCTGTATCCCAAGTTTTATCGTTTCATACAAGTAAACCTTTTTTCTGATAGAGGAAAACCAGACAAGAACAAATCACCTGCCACGAGGCTGCCCCCGTCAGCTGGCATCACCGATTCCATCCGCAGGGATGTCCCTCTTCTAAAGAGTCCTGAGGGGGGAATCTGTCCAAGTCCGAGGACCTCTCCCAGGCGCAGAAACCTGGAGAAGCACAGGGTGTCTAGGGAGGGAAAGCGAACCGACCAGGGCATGCAGATATGTTTGCTTCGGGTGTGGAACTGGGGGAGGAAAACGGCCCAGAAGTCTGCTTCCATCTGCTGGGTGACTCTGCAGAGCCCGGCAGCCTCCACTCAGAGGAATCCGTCTTTCCAGTTCACGATTGTGCCGTAGTCGAGACCGTTAGACCAAACCAAACAACAAAAGATGGAGGGTGTGAGGATGCAGGGCTTGCCCAGCCGGACAGCGACCGGGCGCCGGGGCAGGGCCATCCAGGAGGGGCAATGAGGCACCCAACACGGGGGCCCTTCTCGCTCTTCGCCCCAAGTGCTGAGAGGTGGAGGCTGGCCCAGCGGTCAAACCACAGGCCCCGCTGAGGCTGTGCACACGTGCGGGTGTGACGCTTGTCTCTGATGAGCTCAGGTTGTCTTTGTCCGGGAGCCACCCACCCGCACGGTGCAGGCCTGCTGGGCTCTGCCGGTGGGACCCCAGTCTCCGTCCCCATGCCCTCCCCCCTCAGCTTACCCTGGTTCTCCTGGGCCCCTGCCGGGCGGGGTCTCTGGGGGCTGCTTGCACTGTGTCTCTCCCCCCATCTCTCTCTGTCTCTGTCCCCTCCACCTCTCTCTCTCCTTCTGTCTCTCTCTGTCTCTGACTCTTTATCTCCCCCATCTCTGCCTGTCTCTCTCCAGGTGTGGGACACGCTGCCCCCGCCCCCCGCCCCCCCATGGGCAGTGCTTGCACAGACCTTGTGTGGTTCGCAGCCCGGCAGACCTCAGCTCTCTTCTCAGTCTTTGGAAAAAGCAAATCAATTATGCTGCCGAACAAAATCTCCCAGCTCCAAGAATAGAGTTTTAAAAATCCGTCTGGCCCCAAGAATATTTCTGCGAACGCGGTCAATGTTTCCCTGAGGCCATGTTGTCCCAGGCACGGGCTGCATGGACAGTCTTCCCTGGCAGCGCCGACGGCCCGCAGACCAGCTCAGAGCTGTGGGGCAGGACCGGAGAGGCTCACAGCCCGCGGGGCCCCCAGGCGCCCTCCCGACCCCACTCCAGACGGCCCTGGGGACACACACGCCCCTGTGCCCACTCTACCTCCGGCACTAATGGGGGTCGGTTTTCTGAGTCCATCCCGCAGGCAGAGGGTGACCTTGTCATGTTAAAGTGACAGGCATGGCAGCGAGCGCCAGAGTGTCACCCCATGCCCCCCCCCCCCCCGTGGCCCGAGCCTGCAGCCACTCCTGCTACAGGTCTGATGGGAGCCTGTTCCCACGCCGCCCCTCCGGGGTCTGTGGACGGGGTTCCAGCTGCCCGTTCGTACCTCTGGCCGTTGCAGGAAAACCAGAGAAGGACCGAAGAAGCTCTTGCTTTGCTTTCAGGACTACAAAGAGGAAGGCAGGCAGCAGGGCTGGGCACGTGTCCCGAGGTTTTTGGCTGCTGGACTCCGGCTCTCAGGAGAGCCGTGGGATCCAGACCTCAGATCTCAGACCTCGGGCGGGGGCCGGAGGGCAGTGACTTGTGCTCTCTGCACTGACGTGACCTCTTGCACACTGGCGACTCGTTAGAAAGAGGGGACGCCGTGGAAAATCACGCTCTGTGCAGAAGTCAGGGTGGTCAGCAGGTGCTTTTGGTGTCTGTGTGTCATTCTCTGCACTTCTGGGGGTGTCACTGTGGCCCGAGGAGACACAGGCACATCCTTGGGTCCCTCCAGCGTCGTGCTAAAGTGGACTCGGCAGAGGACAGTTTCGGGCACCAAGCTCCCTAGCTGAGGTCTCGAGAGCCAGACGGCCTCCATGACAACCTGCGGCCCATTCCTGATGAGCCAAGGGGCTCTTCAGAAGGCGTTGGCGAGGGCGCCCAGGTCCCCCAGTGTCATGAGGATGTGTCCCCCACCCTCACGCTCCGAGTCCCCCAGGGCCTCTCGGCCACCAGACCTGCCCCCTGGGAAGGGTCTCCCCATCTGAGGGGTCTCACCGGGATGTTGAGGGGCTCGAGGTGGACATCCCAATGGGTGTTTGGAGATTTCCTTCATGACAACTTTGAGCACTTCTTGTTGGAAAACAAACAGGAAAAGAAAGAAAGACAAGGAACGGAGTGGTTTCAAACTGCTTCCAATTTCACACCATCTCTTCCCGGCAGGAGGCTGCAGCTGAGAATGCGCTCTGGGCGGGGGCCGGGCGGGCGCGGCAGCTGTTCGCGGGATCAGGTGTTCTGGGAACCCGGCTTGCTGGCTGCCCCGTCTCTTGGCCACTGAGCAAAGCTGCCCTGGGACAGGGGAGCCGTCTCTGCCCACCCCATCCTCCGTGCTCACAGAGCATTCAGGAAGCATCGTGCCTGCATTTCCAAGGACACGGGACCTCCCACCTCCATCCTCTGGTGACGGTGTCTGCCCTGGGCCGGGCGGGGGGGGGGGGCACGTGCTGCTTCTGCAGAGAACCAGACAGTAAGCATGGCAGGCTTTTTGTGCCACAAGCGATCCCTGTTGCATATTCTTTATTTTCACAGCTCTTTAAACATGTAACGGCCCTCGTAGCTCACAGGCCACATGGACACAGGCCACAGGCTAGATTTGCCCCGCCGACCCTGCCAGAGGCCAAGGTAGCCCTCTTCCTCCCTACTGTGGCTTCTGAGCACCCTTACCGTAGGCTACTCCCCTTTCCCCGCCCCAGGAAGGGGTGCCGTGGACAGTGCCAGCCTCCGACGCATGTGCCCCCCTTTTCTCAGACGAGCAATTCAAGGCAGGTTAGCAGGGGCACACGGGTACGGAGGGCGGAAGAGCCGGCTCTGGGCCGGGGTTCTCTGTGCTGCCCTGTGCCCCCTCCCGCCCTGCCAAGGCACCTGAGGAAGGAGGGTCCAGCGGACACCCCATGTCAGCCAGGAAGCCCCGACAGGCGTCCCCAGGGCGGGCGGCCTGAGCCACAGGCTCGCGCAAGTCTGGGAAGTCCTCCCGAGTTCCCTGATCTTCAACGTGCCTGACCCTGAGCTGGAAATGCAGAAGCGGGGTGGGGGCGGCATGGGGTGTGCTTGGAAATTCGAGGCGGAGTGGGAGTGGGTGGGCTGGCCCAGCTCTGCTGGTTCAACCCGCCCCCCCAGAGAGCAGACCCGGGCCCCGGGGGCTCCTGGCTGCAGGACAGTTGCATGGATGCTCTAAGATTCCAAAGGCTGCCCATTTTTCACAGCGGATCAGTGCGGAATTCCTCCACACAGCTGTTGCTGTAATTGGGCCCCATTAGGAAAGTGTGCGCTCTTGCTGGGCGGCTCCCCACCTCCTACCGACCCCACGCACGGTGGTCTCGAGTTAGCACGGCAGCTGTGACCAAAGCCCAGGCACTCGGGCTCTGCAGAGCTGGCTCCTCCCCCCAGATGGGAAACGTCCTTTGTGAGAGAGAAAGCCCAGCTCCCTTTCTCATCCTTCCCTCCCTCCTCCTCACTGCCCACCCCCGACCCGCTCCCCAGATGGAGCCAGACCTGTGGAGGCCGCACAACCTAATGGCTCGAGTGCGGCCTGGTTGGAATCCCAGCTCGGCCTCTTCCCAGCTGTGTGACGCTGGGTGAGGAACTCAACCTCTCTGAGCTCAGCGGGCAAATGGGGATTATTAGAGATTATTGTGCCTTCCGCAGGGCTGACAGTTGGGCTGTTATTACTGTCATTGCTACAGTATTATAATCGGGATTCGAAACAATGTACTTCCGGCTTGGAAGTTTGCAATCCCCAAAGTGAGAGGGTCCTCAAGTATTTGCTGAGTGAATACGTGGAATGATTAAAGGGTGAGGATTGGACAAGCCAGAATCTGATGGGGAAAGGCCTTCCGTCCCCCAGGTCACTGCCCCCATGGGCACACAGGGACCACTGGTGGCTGCCTTTTCACATTGTGTCACTTCTGTGTCCCTGGAAAGCACTGCCTGACGTTGTTACGGGAGTTGAAATTCAACTCTGTGCTGAAATGTGGAGTGATCACCTCTGACCCGCCCACCTTCACGATATTAAAGGTGACCCCATGCCCCAGTAGGAGGGGTGGGAATTCACAGCCCAAGAAGAGCCCAAATCCCGGGGGATTCACGGTGGGCGGGGCGGTGGGGGGAGAGGGTCGTCACATTTCAGCATCAGCCCAGCCCCATCCGCATCCCAGCCTTGGGTCTCGGGACTTTCAAACATGCGTCTGTCAAGCAGCCACTGCTGGAGATCCATGACCCCTTTTTCTTCACTTATGATTATTAAGGATCATCTAACAAACAAGTTATCGATAAGCAGGGTCAAGTGGAAGTGCATTAATATGATTCTGTCAATATGCAGGTTATTTCTATAACTAAAAAGGGTTGAGAATAAAAGACAAATGTGCACGTAGAACTGATAATTGACCTGTGATTTATTTTCCCCCTTGGGAGACGCCAAGGTGCAAAGTCACCCGGGCTGCAGGGTCCCCAAGGCGGCTTCTGCAGATGGGCTGTCATCCAGGTGTCCGGGCGAGGCTGGAGTATAGCGCTATCGGAAGGTCCGGAAGCCAGTCATGCATGGCCCGCAGTGGTCCCAGAAGGACGTATTTTCAGACGCGAGCGGGCAGAGCCACCTCTGGTTTGCGATGGGCAGAGCCCGGTGTTGGTTTAAGCAAATGGGATTGAGCACAGCAGGGAAGCCATGGGAAGCCAGTCCTGCACGCGCCTGACACTCGCGATGGATGAGCAATGTTCTGGGGCCACAGAAGGGTCGGCCGCACAGGGACACTGGGCTTTTGGAATGTGAAAGAACGTTCTAGAAAAGCTGGGACTCTCCTGCAGGGTCTGAGGCCTCCCGAGTCCACACGCTCCTTCCAGCTCTTGGCTTTCTCCTCTTGAACCCAGACCCTCAGGAGGAAGCTCTGGCACCAGCTCCAGGAACAAACAGCTATTTGCTTCTCCTAGCTTCCGGGGGTGCGTGTCCAGCTCCTGGAGCTGGCTGTCGCGAGGCCCCTGGACGCACCAGTGGTTCCCGAAGGCTGAAAGTTATGGCTGTCACGAGCCATTGATTGGATGTGCCACACGTCACCCAGCTCTTAGGATTTACGTGCACTTCCTTTGGGGACATCCATCTTCTGGAAGCAGCAGGAAGAAGCTGTCCCCTGAGGCCAGGTGGGACCCAGAATGCGCACCTCCTCAGGACAAGGGCCCACGGAGCCGCCCTGGGCTCAGGCCTCGGGTCACTGCCTGGCAGAGGGGGATTCTGGAGCCCGTGCCACGGCTGCTGACACGAGCGTGGACCCAGCGGCCTCCTCCTGCCAGCGCCTGCCTAGTCAGCGCCCCAACCCGAGCTCCCTCATGGCCCGGCCCACCAGCCTGTTCTCTGTGTCCAGAGCGCAGCTGGACACGAGCCCCCAGGTAGGAGCTCTGGGAACGAGCTCCTGCTGGGGCCAGGACAAGAGGGCGGGGGCTCCTAGGCCGGGTCAGGGTTAGACCCAAGCCACCCCATTCAGAAAGTGGTGACAGAAAGGGCTGAGCAGTGTCTGTGGGGTGGGGCTCTGAGACCCAAGCTGCCCAGCGTGTGAGGCGCCTATATTTGGTCTGGGGGAGAAGTCAGAGCCTTGTTGGAAGGGCTTGGCCAGAGGTTGGGTGTCCTGAGCTGGGGGGGACCTGCACTCTCTTCTCTCTTGAAAGGGATAGCTTTGGGGGGCAATCCTGGGGGAGCAGGAGTCCTTGCAAACACCCTCTCCCCCCCAGAACAACTGCCGCCCCCAGGGAAGGTGGTCAGCCCAAGCCCTGCCCCAAGTGCGCCCATGTCCCCATGGCATCAGGCACAGGGGACAAGGCAAGGTCACAGTGGTGGCAGGTCAAGGGGGCCATGTGTCACAGCCCTGGGGGCCTGGGTGTGCTGCTGCCCAGGCCAGGAGCTGGCGGGAGAGACAGGCGGGACCCCCATCCAGATGGCTCTGAGGGGCCTGTGATTCCGAGTGGAAGGCCAGGGACTTGCCGTCTGCCAGGGGAGTGTTCGTGGTGAGGTCGGCTCAGGTGCTGAGCTGCTAAGAAGGTGGCCTGTGGGTTGGAAGGAAGCTGGGGACCCTGGGGCTGCTGGCACTGCCCTTATTCCTTTGGGCTCTTCATCGGCAAGGCGGCTGCAGCGGGAACCCTGCTCTACCAGATGCCTGGTGACCAGGGGTCAGGGACCGGGCAGGTCCACACCTGGGCTGCCTTCAGTCTTTCCTTGGCAAAGGGGCTGCACAGCCCGGCCCTCTGTCGGTGCGCCTGCCCCACGGGCCCCATACTCTCGATCCCTACGGGTGGACGTCTGTGTCCACCCTCGCCAACTGTGCACGTGTGGGAAGGTTACTCTACCTCTCTGAGCTCCTTTCTCATCTGTAAAGAGGGTAACGGCAGCTCTCCCTCAGAGGCTTGTTCTCAGTTCTAATGCCTAACGTGAGCCCACCGTGGCGCCTGGCCCGGCCGGCCCTCTGTTCC
Source organism: Balaenoptera ricei (assembly GCF_028023285.1). NCBI lineage: Eukaryota > Metazoa > Chordata > Mammalia > Artiodactyla > Balaenopteridae > Balaenoptera > Balaenoptera ricei. The sequence continues at coordinate 1,876,657 of NC_082639.1, forward strand.
CTGCTATCTTGCTGGTGTCCCTTCGGGCGGCCTCTGACAGGTCCCCCAGCTGATGGTGGGGAACCGGGGCCCTGCGGCCTGAGCTCTGGGCACCCCCCCTGCCCGGAGCCCACCGTGGCGTGGCAACAGGCGGGTGAGCAGGGAAGACCCAAGGGCTGCTGCCACTTAACCTCCAGGGCTTACACGAGGCCGCCCTTCCCTGCCCCCTTCCTGCAGACCCTCCTTCCTCCCCTGCTCCCCCCGCCCCCGACCCCCAACCATCCTCCTGGCCAGCGCCGGCATCCATATTCACCCTCAGAGGCAAATTGAAACCCCGCCTGGCACTTGAGGACGCCCAAGGCAGCGGGGCCCTCTGGGCCTCTCTGAACCTGGCGGCCCCTTGCCGTCCTCTGGGCCAGCTCATCTGCCCACCTCTGCCCCTCCCTTCCGAGGGGCTCCCTGCTCACGTCGGTGTTGTTGGAGAGGCGGGTGGGCTTCAGTCGTTGCCTCTTCCCCAAAGGTAGCTGACACTGGAATCAACGCGGTTTCAGGATTTCTTGAAATGTCTCCAAGGCACCTTCCGTGGGGCAGGGCAGACCAAAGGTGCCCAATGGGTGCTTCTGGAAGGAGGCTGTGAAGGCGACCTAGGACAGACTAGACCATAAACCTGGGGGACTCAGAGGGCGTGATTCGTTCATTCACTCAGTCGTCTGTCCTGCAGGAGGGGAGGTATGGGCACCCGACAGCCCCGGGCCGGGCAGGGTGTCCAGCAGAGGGGCGCGTGCCCACGGCCGGGAGCTGCCAGCAAACAGAGTGTCCTCAGCACATCTGACAGCGGGCAAACCGTGGCCAGAGCGCTGGGGCCATGCAGGGAAGTGTGGGCCAGGAAAAGCCGTCCGCCTCTGGTTAGCTCATGCTAATGAGGCCCCGAAACACTCCACAGAGGTCAAGAGACATAGAGGCCCCCACTCCGGGGTGGAGGTCTGGGGGGACATCTGGGAGAATTGGGGTGAGTCTAGATGAAGCCCTTGCAGGGGGCCCAGGTTTTTTGTTGGCCAACAGAAAAAGTAGGGAACGTGGGACTTGGCTGTCACTCAAGGAGGGCTGGTTTCTCCTGTCCCACCCTGGGGAGGGGCCGCTCCCAGCACCCCAACTTCAGGGTCCCAAGCGGGAGGCTTGGGAAATGCCTTTGGGGAGGGGAGGGGAGGGCGGAGATGCCGGGCTGGGAATGTAAACTGCATGCGGAGACCTAGATGCGTTTCGGGCCGGGCCCTCTGAAGGAGCCTGGGTCCTTTTTCGTGCCATACTTGACTGTGTAAATATTTTTCTTAGGAGTAAAGAGAGAGTCTCCATTCATTGGGTAAGATCTCACTTGAAAGAACTGAGAAGTATCTGTTTAGGCATAAAAGTGAAAAACAGTGTCCAAGACGCCTTTCAAAAAAATCATTTCTGTAGCTCAAACACGGCTAAGCTGAGTTTTTTTTTTTTTTTTTTTAATGCAAAAAATAAATAAATGTGACCCACTCCCAGTTGAGAGCTCAAGAGTTTGTGTCAACACCGTTGGAGCCTTTGCTCGGGAGCCAGAGCGGGCTGGCCAGGGACTAACCACCCTGACGGCTCCTGGGGGCGCTGCCAGCGGGACCCCACCCAGGCCACACGGCCGGCCTGGCGGGGAGATGGTCTGGCCGGGGTTCAGGTGCGAGTCCCAGTTGGAAGGGTCGGCGGCGTGTGGGTCCTTTCCACCGGACACACCACCCAGCAGCCCCCGTTCCTCCAGAATCAGGAGGCCGGGGCTTGGACGCAGCCTCCAGCACCCAGCAGCTCTTTGACCTTTGCCCTGTCGCTGCAACTCCTGAGCCTCCAGCTCCTACCTGTAAAGCCGGTATGACGATAGCTCTCACCCAGACGGGGCAGCCGTGAGAAGGACGGGGGATCCGCCACCCCCGCTGTCCTCCTGTCACCACGCTGCTGCTGTGCCCATCACCGGTCACTGCGGCATTTCTACCAGGGAAAGTGGCGGTCGTGGTAGGACTTTGATTTGGACAGAAAAGTCAGCATGAGAATTGTTCTTTAAAAAGCCTGTCTCCCCAGGAAGGGAGGACGCACACGTGAGGCCTTGGGCGTTCTTTGCAGGAATTAAGATGAGCTCGCAACAGGGGGATTTGATGAGCTCTGAGCGGCAGCGCGTTGGGTGCATTTGAGGGCACTGCTTCGTTGGGCCTGAAACCCTCCTCAGAGGGCAGGTGATGGAGGGTCCAAAGCAGCTGACCGCGGGGCTGGGGAGGCGACACCAGCCTCCATCTTGACCTGCCTGCTCAGACTGTGTCCCCCAGTTTCCCGGAGGGCAGTGGAGTGAGACAGAGCCAGGACGGCATGCGAGGGGGTCCTCTGTCAAACCCTAACCCCAGCCCTGTCTCCTGGGTCAGTCCTGAGCAGTGACCTGCGCAGACGGCCCTGGCCCGGCCCGCGGAGGCTTATTCAAGGGGAGGGGCCTTGGAATCAGCTTGTAGCCACTTCTAGACGCAGACACACCTACCTCTTGGGGTGGAAAAGGCGACTTCAGCAGTGGACAGAGAGAAACAGGTTAGAGAGAGGCCTGGGCTCCAAGGCCAAGAGGAAGAGGTCGGTAAACGAGAGCGTTTGGTGACCTCTTGGACCACAGGCCAGACTTGGGCAGTGGGTGGGGAATTCATTCACTTCTCTCTGGGTTTGGAAGCCACGAGGTCGGGGCTCTGTCTGGGTTTCCTCCTGTAGGTATGTTTTCAGATCCTTTAATAACAGACTATTTTGAAGGGAGAGAAGCCTTCTGGGATCCGTTTGTGACACCAAGCAGAAAGCCTAGCCCCCTCGGGGGACACGCCAGAGCTCCGGAGCTGTGAGCATATGGATGTCTGTGTGTGTGTCTCCTCTGGGCTGACGTTTTGGAGAACAGAGGCTATTTATTTTAAGAGTCAAAAAAGATGCTTTGAGCAACCCCACTTAGCTCAATCCTGGCACCGAGACCCACGAGAGAAGCAAATGCTCCAGGTCAAACCTCACTTTTTTGGCTAAACTGCTGAATCAAAACACACCTAATACTTCTGCCGGTGCGGAGACGGGCTTGAGAGCAGAGCCCGCCGCTGCCAGCAGCCGGCCAGCCAGCGGCGCGTGTGCCGAGGGCTCAACGAGCAAAATAAAGAGGTTTTTCAGTAAAGCGACGGCCTTGGCGGGGAGAAGGCCGGAGCAGAGGCTCCAGGAGGGGTGCGTGGGGTGGGTTTGCACCCGAAGTCAGCAGTGGGTGAAAGCAGAGGTTATGGCGGGCACACCTACCAAGGAGGGGCCGTTACATCGGGGTGGGCATGGAGAAGCTGCCGGAACGGGGCGGTCCTGGAACCCACTCCCCGTCAGGAGGAGGCTTCTTTCTTCAGAGTCGTTGGCAGAGGGTTAGGCTTCCTCTGGGCGGGGCTGTCGGCCAGGTTGGGCTTAATGACCCCAGCTCTCTCTGCATCACTGGATCGGGTGGGGCTCCATTCTGCTCACCTGTGGTCCTGCAGCTCAACTGCCCACACCCCAGGCCTGTCCAAGGGGAGCCAAGGGGCAGGCTCCGAGGAGCATTGGAGAGACCTTCCTCTGCCTGGTCCTACCCGGCCCCGCCCGCTTCTGTGCTGTGCTTGGTGTGTTGTGCTGGCGTCCTGACCTTCAAGGAAGGTGCGGTTTGAACGTCTGCCTCTCTACCCACAACCAGGGCTTTGCCGCCAGCACAGGCCTGCAGGCCATGGGCAGGTACAGCCCTGAAGGCTCTCTGGTCCCCCAAGGGTGGCTTCTCCAGGTGCCCCCACAGCAATGGTGAGCTTGGCCCGTAACCAGGTGCACGGCCCGCATGGGCGTGTGATGAGCTGGGCCCGGCGGAGAAGGCCAGCTTGTCACCTTCCTCAGGACAGTCGCCTGGTGGTCAGCATGCTCGCGGAGGGTCCCTGAGGCCCGTTCTCTGGGAAGAGTCACGGCAGCAGGGTGACGAGAAGTGGCATCGCTGGGTCGTGAGGCTCCAGATCCTCGGTGGCGGGCGTTGGGTACGGGTCTCCTTTGTCCTTCATGAGGGGACAGGACCCAGGGAGGGGAGTCGTTCGGACGGGTGCGCCCCTTCCATGGTTTTGTCCCGGGCCCTGGAGGCTGTGCGGCTTGGAAAAATTAATACGCATTTTTTTCTCCCTCTGGTTCAAGCCACCCCTTCGTAAGGGGCATGTTGGTGAATCACAGGACTTGGGGCCAGCACTCGGACCCCCAGTTCTGCGTGATGCTGACAAAGGTCTCCGGTCCAGGTGCAGGCCCGGGCAGCCTGCGGCCGGAGAGTGGTCCATCTCCCTCCCAGGGGAGCACGGTCCCTTCCTGGACACCAAGGCTTTCCTGGGACCCAAGCAGTCAGCCTCTCTCTCCTCCTGTCCCGGCTTTGACCGAGCCTCCAGCCAGCCCTCTAGGCTCTGGCTTCGGGAGTGAAAAGCAGACAGACAAGAAGGAAACTACACAAGCCCGTCTGCTGGCAAAGCTCAGCCCCCAGGTCTCCCCCGGGGCCTGTCCAGCCCGGGCCAGCGGGGACAGAGCAGCTAGTGACCTGATCTCTAGCTGGCTCTCCTGAGGAGACCTCCCCGGTGTCTCCGTGTCCTCCTCTTCTGTCTCATTCTCTGTTTTCACTCCTAGTTGCATTCCAAACCACAATTTCAGAATCTATTAAAAGAAACATAAAATCCCCAATTGGTTAGAATTCTCAACATTTAAAAATATGACTTATTGTTATTACAGCTGAGCCTGGGCAAATCCGCCAGCATTTTGGAACGCAGCATCTTGGTCCTCTGACCTGGCCTGCGTGGGCACCAGCGGGCACTCTCTTCCACGCTTGTCATTTGAAAAGGCAATAGTGTCATTTTAAGGGGAGGGGAAATAAAACCCCTGGATTTGACCCCATTTCTCTTATTATTTTCCAAATATTAGTTTCCATCTTGGTTTCTATTCTTATGGAAATGACATTACAAATTTATGTACGTGTCTGTGCAGGGTACTTGCGATCCAGAAGGGAAAATCCCATGGATACAGCTAATTTGTCGGTTTGCTTAGCTTAGAAAGCGCTCTGGGACCCGTCGCTGAAATGCCACCCCGCTGGAGTGGAACTTGGTGGTTAAGAGGAGATGCCAGCCAGGCAAAGTGCTACAGCTCTTCAGAGCCGAGCCAAGGAAAGCTCCAAGCCAAAGCTGTCGAGTGGAAGAAAGACCCAGAACGGCTGGCACTTTCTCTCCTCGCTGTCCCAAGCCTGTGTCCCATGGGCGGGGGGAGGACTTCCTGGTGCTGCCACCGCCCGCTGCTGGGGCAGGAGCTCACCCCAGGAAGCAAGGAGGGAACCTGTTACACATTTCAAGCATCTCGGTGCCCCCATTGGACTGTTCCTACTCATACGTGCGGCGGGCAGTAAGGCCCCTCCGTGTGGGTCTGTACCCAGTCACTACAGGACCAGGCTGAGCTCCACAGGGCGGCTCCATCCCAACAAATCCCTGTGCAACAAACGGGGAGACACTGTCAGAACAGAGGATCCCGGTTCTCCTTCTCACCTTGAAGAAGCCACCGCCTCACCCGTATTGTTTCAGAGAACGCTTGCTCTGCTCGCACGGCGTATAACCCGCTGTAGCTTGAGGACTGCATTTTGTTGGAAACTAACAACCCCTTTCCAAATTGTTTTGCAGCAAATGCTGACGGACGCAGAGGTGTCGTCCCAGGAGGGCTGCATCCAAAAGGTAGGAGAGCTGGTCTGCGCCTTCTCCCCTCCCGTCCAGCGTACACCGAGTACGAGGTTATCTGCGGTCAAGTGTGTGCGCAGAATGCTGATTCCCAAGTGATTAGGACGGATGCTTGTTTTCACTGTGTAGCAGTGGGGGCTCACTTCACGGAACCATCCTAGTTCCGGAGAACCGAGGCAAGCCCCGTACCTGTGGGAATGCTTCAGGCCAGGCTGACGTGTGGAAATTAAATAAATGCAGGTTGTGTTTATTTAGCTATCTCCACTGGATACGCACGTGAAAAGAATATAGAGAGAAACAACACACAATTGGCTGCAGATTCAACAAAGCCTTTTGCAGTACTCAGCCTCCAAAGAGGGCTCAGGCGCGGCATTGAATAAGCAAACCATCAAGCGAAAGCGAGTGTCAACGTGGGCATCGTCCCCCGGTGATGGGTAACAGCCGGTTGACAAACGTTAGTTCCAAAAGGATCAGAGAGTGAACTAGGCCCAGAAAAATACACACGCCCCCAGAGGAAAGCAGGCACCCACAGGCAGGCACGTCCTGCGTGTGCACGCTGCACGTTAGACAGACAGCAGAGGGATGGGATGCAGAAATCACCTCCAAAACCCAGAAGCCGTTCATCAGATGGAGTTCAACGTCCATAGAATTCGGACCATCCATACACATGCACATACATATACACACACAGACACACATGTTACACACAAATGCACACACGTGTGCACACACACACACCAACACACACACACGCACGGTAGCTGATGCAGTATTTGGGGTTTCCAGTAGGATTACTATAGCCTTCTCTCTCCTGGCATCTTGGCTTCAAAGCACCACCCAGACGAAGCAGAGAGAGTCCATGTTCTCCTGGTACCCCGACCGCGTCAGGAAGCACAGCATGGGCGGCTGGGGCGATGAGTCAGCCAGGGGCTACCCAGCTCCTATCAAGGGCTGTTTTCTTAATGTCAGAATCACGGAGCTGTGCTCACGGGGTGCTGTCACCTCTTCTGGGAGGGTCCAACGCCACCGCTTGAGCGTGCATTCCCGTCATCATGAAAATTCCTTTTTGGGTCTGGAAGTGAAAAGAAAGCAATTTGGTGGTTCTGCCAAACTTTGTAACTTTCTCCCTGTGTCTGGCTGGCTGCTTAGAGCTGAGGCCTCTGGGGGACCCACCGTCTGGGGGGACCCGCCGTCTGGGGGGACCCGCCGTCTGTGGGGGCCAATCTGTAAGGGATGGGGGCCTGCCCTTCTCGCCAGGGTCAACCCCGGAGACATTGATTTTGGAGAAAACTGTGCAGTGGGGGACGTTGTCTGACCCTGCGGTGACCTCGTGAAGGGGTGACCTCTGGCAGCGGTGACCTTCTGGCCTCGTTTGTCTCCATAACCGTGGTCTGTGTCTGGCCCCGGGGGGACCCTTTTGTGTGAGCAGAGCTGGGACAAGGTGTCCTCTCCCTGTCCTGCTGCCCGGGGGCCTGAGACCTCTCTTCCTTGAAGCGCATCTGATGGCTCCGAAGTAAATCCCAACAGCAGCCCTTCCCCCTTCGTGCCTCCGGGAATGAACTCATATTTTCTTAAAGGATAAGGTGGCAAGGGCAGCTGAAGCAGCTTTCCCACATTTCAGAGAATTGTGGTTTTTCCACTTCCCACGAGCAGGGACTGCAGTCAGCTCGTCTCTTAACTTCCAGAGAGAACGTGAAACAGCCATCTTTTCCACAAAGAAGCGGCTGACGGGCTGACACCCACCAGGCCGGAGGTTAGAGGTGGGACGGGCAGTCAGTTGTCCGGCCTGGGGACAAGGTGCATGGCAGAAGGTCGAAAGGTCGGGTCTATGTTAAGCTCGTGGGGAGGCAAAGGATGCCTTTGAACTGGCCCATCCTCTGTTCCCTGGGTCAGAGCCGTCTCCTGATTGGCCTTTCCTTTTACAAACGGTGGGGCTGTCGGGCCTTGGCTACCGTTGTCCAGACGTCCTTCCAAGAGCTACTCACGGGGTGGATGCAGGTGCCGTCTGGCCAGGGACCCAGGTCACATTGGTGGATGATCGAAAACTAAGCCTGGTGTCCGGAGCCATCTGGTCACTTCCCAGGGAGGGAGGGAGGGGCTGAGAGAGACTCGGGTGCAAAGGCAGCCGGGGTCCCGCTGCGGGGCCGGAGGACTGTCAGCGCAGCGTTCCCTTGACCTTCTTCCCAAATAGAAGGTGCAGGTTACCAACAGGTGTGTCCCTTACAGCTGTGGAGATACATATATGCTTATTACGTAAGAGGACCACACATGCCTCAGTGTGCTTTGTAAGGACTAATTTAGCGAATTCCTTGGTAATGGGACGTAGAGCCATTTATCAGTCCTGTGGTTTAGGATTTTCAAGTCTGGCTGAACAGGGCTCTCCCACTCCAAAGACACGCACGTCTGGGGGCCTTAAGAGACACTGGGGCCACGCTGGAGGCTGTGCAGCCGTGGGTTGGTCAGCTGACACCTCTGAGCGCCACTTCTTCCATCTTCAGGATTAACCGAGTCCCGCTTCCTGCTCTTCACTGGCGTGCGTGGCTGAAATGTAACTAAGGCTAATTAATTCAGTCAGTGGCTTGACACAAGAGATGCAGAAACAGTGATGTTTTGTAGGAAGCGGTCGTTATGAATTCTCAGTATTAAAGAGCCACGTTGCTGAAGGGTCTGTGGAATCCACCTGTCAAGAGTTTACAGGGGACAGAATCCAGGCCCAGCGAGGCTATAGCGGCCCCTACTTCTGCGGTGGAGGCGGGATTCGAACCCAGGGTCTACGGCACAGGGCGGGGCTCGCGTTGGAGTGACAGCGACCACAGCCTGTGAGCCTGCACTGGGCTTGGCCCCGCCCCTGAGAACCCTCCATCCCCCTCCCCCCAACTCTCCTGCACCCCTCCTTCCGGTCCCCTCCATCCCCACCCCCAGTGGTCCTGGCCTCCTAGTTCCTCTGTCCCCCAGTCTCCCCTGGGCCCCCCTGCAGTGCCACGCATCCGTCTTCATCCCTCCCACCCCCCCCCCCGCACCCCCCCCACCCACGTCTCTGCATTCCTGCATCCTGCTGCCGGCGCCCCATCTCCACGTGCGCAGCGCGGCCGGAGCTTTCGTGCTCCGTGCTGGTGCCCTGGCTGCCCGTCGCTCGCCCAGGTGTGCGCTTGGGCTGCGCACGCACTTCCCCCTAAACGTCACTTTGGCCGCAGGTCGGGCTGGTCGCCTTTTCTAGCCTCTGGCCGGGACCTCTGGGACTGCTCGCTGCCTCCGACTCTCTTTAGTCTCTGTTTACTTAGAGGGAAAGCCCGGGGCTCCTGGAGAGCAAACATCTGCGGGAGATAATCTAGCGAGTTGTCCATCCATCACTCGGGTCGCCTGGTTCCCTGGAGAGCCCGCCAGAGCCCGTAATAAAAAGGCCGGGCGAAGAGGCTTTGGGGACGAATAAAGAGCCGTGTTAAGGGCCCGCTGAAAATGGATGGAAGACATTATTAAGACTCAATGGCCGTCTTATCAAAATCCAATAGGATAGACATTTGGCAAAAGGCTTAAATTTATTCTTTGACTTTCTGGAGGGCTTGAATTTATCCGTTAACAAGAGTGTGGTCCACCCGGGGAGATGGTATCAGCTAGAAGAATTTTGATTCAATCTCTCTGGTGATATGAAAGGGGGAAACACCAGGCCCCCAACAGCCGTCCCATTGTCTCGCTTTATCTTGTTTTCTTTGACCGTCTTGAAAAGGAAGGACGTGTTAATACAGTACAACTGGGAGAAAATGAAGAGGGAAGTGACCTTTTTCTTTTTTTCTTTTTCTTTTTTCTTCTCTCCCCCCCCCACTTCTCTGCCCACGCTGCCTCCGCCCCTCCAAAATAAATGAATGAATCAGGAATTCACATCAGTGGGGCTGGGACCAGACTGGGAAAGGTGTGTCTTCAGAAGCATCCCAGATTGTGGCCACCCCAGCCAGCACTCCGGGCCAGGGGTGGGGGGCCCGAGGCTTTGAAGGAGAGTCAAAAATAAACAGAGCTAATAAAGCCCTACTGCTGGAGAGGGACCATGATAGGTCCATAAATCTCTCTCTGTTATTCCGTACAAAATGCTACAGATCATAAAAGTCATCTGATAGCCCAACCTGGCACTGTCCAAATAGGGTGATTGATTGATAATTATGATAATTCGTGAAATGATTATTTGGATGTGAGGACCTCGGCCTATCCCACTGGGCTGTTATACGTGCATCTTTTCTATAGCCTGGCCCGGGCAAAACGCCTCTGGTAATGGGCGCCCCGGGACTCCCGGCTCCTTCCCCAGGGACCTGAAGGCTAATAAAGGATGACCGGGAGCCAGGAAACCCGGGAAGGTGGGAGTGGAGATGCACAGGCAGCTGCTAAGTGTCTTTTGTGCAGCAATTAGTTGAGAAAGTCACACACCCCAGGTCTCGGAGAGGCTGCGACCAGGCTGTGCCTTGGGGGTTTCGGGCCAAGTCCAGCACGCAAGGGACCCAGGCATTTGCGATCAGTGTCGCTTCATGTGGTTTATTTCCCTTGCATTGTTTTTCCCCTGGAGGAAGCAGAGGTATTTTCCAGGTGGCTGGAGGGTGAGGAAGGCCGGTGGGGAAGGAAGGATTGTGGCTGGAACAAGAGACGGGGAGATGTTCCAGCCCCAAGGCCCCAGGACTAGGGCCGGTGAGCACGCGTCGCGGTCAGCCGGTCTCACTGGGACCAGAACAAGCTTGATTGTCCCTGTTATGCTTTGCCTGTGCCAGCGAGGTTAGTTTTAGAAATCCTTTTCTTTTCCTCTTTACCCCCCAGCCAGCAGCGCTCAGGAGCCACCCAGGTGCTATATAATTCAATTGCAGTTTACCTACAATGCGCTTGATTCCTGAAAAAAATCACAGCAGAGTCCCAAGCCCTAAGAGGCCTGGGCTCACAATTAATAATTTGCATGTGGGATCGGTTATGTCTTTATGAAATCAAAGTGTGCTTAGCTGCCACGGAGACAGCTCCAAGTTGATTTTGATAATCTCGGGCTGGATAGACTTGCTTCGTTCCGGTAAGCCCCGGACAAAGGCTGGACAGTGGCTGAAAGCCCTTCGGAGACATGCTTCCCTTTCCTTTGTTCGGGGTTGCTGATAAAAGAACCAGGAGTCCATTAATTCAGTGAATGAACATATAGTAAAGTCAGTCCCCTCTTGAGAACAATAATGTTGAGGTCAGCTTCGGTTGCCATGGAAACTAAGTACTCCTAAGAAGTTTGCATCCTTGATTTTGCTGAATCAAAGGCTGCCGAGTGGAGAAGTGTAATGGGGCCAAGACGCAGAAAGTCGGAAAGCCCCACCTCCGCCGGTCCCCTTCCCGCAGCAGCTCTGGGCTGGTGGCCTTGGGGACCCTCAGCCGCTGGGGACCAGCTCCGCGTCTAGCTCTTGCCCCTCCCCCTGCCCCTCCCAGAGGCCTCATTTTTTCACAACTGTAGACGCTTATCTGAAGAGGCCCTTAGGCGTGACCCTGGTGGCTCGGGTGCCGGCAGAAAATCCAGCCTGAGGGAGGGGCCGCAGCCTGGAAGCCCTGGCCGCCTCCACCTCAGCCGCCCCGGGTGGACTCTGCCCTCTTGCCACCTCGCAGCACCTGAACTTGCCCTCTGGGGGGCCGTGGCGCTGTGGCCCCCTCCCAGGCAGATAAGGGTGATTAATGGGCCAACAGCAGTAGGGTGGTGAGGGCGAGTCGCAGGCAGCTCCAGGCTGGATTTGCATTTTGTTCCCCCAGCAACTGAGCTGAGTTTACCTCCCCCAGCCCAACCTAAGGGCCCCTGAAGTCAGCCTAAACCATCAGATTAAGCTGGGGAGAGATGCAGGTAATTAATTTCCTCCGCAGTAATTTATTACCTGCTGCAGACCTGCGTGTCTGAGGAAGGCCTCGTCTTACCTGGACGGGGTGGGGCAGGGACTCAGAGCGGGCTGAGGGGGGCAATTTGTTCAGACGGACCCACCCAACCCTGAGAACCTCGCCTGGGGGGTGGGAGGAATGAGAGGTGAATATTCCCTCTGTTTTTGCTGCTGAGAAAACAATGAACTGGGTTTTCTTTCTCATACTGAAGCATCCCTTGTGAAACCTTCTGAAAGGCTTCTGAGCTGCAGCTTGGGGTGGAGGTCCTGCAGGAGGGAGGTGGGTGTGAGGGGGCCAGAGCCCGGCCAGCGGGACCCCCCTCCTTGGGGTCCAGCAGCAGCTCCTGGCAGGGTGCATGGGGAGCAGGTGACATCTCTGTGGTCAGGCCCTTCCCCCACCCTGCTGACACTTTCTGCCCAAACCTCAAGCGAGGGCAGACAAAACGTCACTGATTTCAAGGAACAGATTCAGAACTTGAAAATGTACATTACCCGAAAAGTAGACAAAAGACCCTCTCCTTCTCACTGGAGACCCAGGTCGGGAGGCCATGCTGGGTCCATCGCCTCCGCCCAGCCCACCCCTGGCCCTCTGAACCTGGCTCTGCCCTGGATGGTGTGGCTCTAGGCCCTGAACTTGAACTTCTGCATTTCTGTTTCCTCCCCTGCGAATGGGGAAATGATAATTCAGCGCCCTGCGTGGCCTAGGCATCAGGAGGATAGCGATAAATTGAGCACAGCTCTGGTCGCCAGGCCAGCTGAATGGACCTTGGGGCCTGTGGCCACTGTTACTGTTATTGTTACTGGTGTGGGACAAGGGGGCCCACGTGGCCCTGGGTGGCCCTGGCCAGGGCACCAGGGGGCCAGGCCCTACACCACCTGCAGCGGGTCAGAGGTTACAGGCAGGCGTGGTGCCTGCCTCGCTCTCCTGGAAACCGCACCAGCACCTTGGGGTGTCCAGGCGGCCCTCGCAGGACGGCGCTGGGGAAGGTGGCGGGGAGAGGTGGCCTCCGCCAGCAGCGGGTAATGAAGAGGATTTACTGTCTACATTACCGGCTTTATAGGAGCCAGATGGTGGTGTCAATAAACTCTGTCACCTTCAGGTGGGCGCAATGGTGAGTTAATTAAATTGTGCCGCACTATTAGGAGAGAAAAATATATCAGCTTGAGGCCTGCTCAGTGTCTTGTGCTTTGAAAGTAGACACAAGCGTCCTCGGCAGGCATTGCTGGCTTGTGGCCGCGTCCTCTGCCTGTGGCACAGGGAAAACCACAGGGCTCACCTTTGCTCTACAAAACCTGCCGTCGGGTCATCAGTGCGATTATTATCGTTCTGAGTGTAAGGCTGACTTCTGGTTTTACACACACACGGTGTCAAGGTGGCCCGTCCCTCTCCGGGGTAAAGGGCGGCAGCGGGCGGGTGCTGTGGACCCTCCGGGCCCCTCCCACGACCGGTCACCTCGAGCTGTGTGTCACTTCTCTCTCAGGGTACAGGCGGGACATCCAGGCCTCCAGAGAGAGCCAGCTTCCTGAGGTCCCCTTGTGCCTCTGATGGTCACCCATGAAGGTCTCGGGGGGCCATGGGCACGTGGTCTCCAGGCAGGGCCCTGGGCGGCCCCCAGTCCCAAGAGTGGGGTACAGAACCTTCCACTGCTTCTCTCGGCCCAGGCCTGAGCTAGAGCGGGGAGGGCCTCATCCTCCCAGCGTCTGGGGGTCTCCGAGGCCTGGCTGGCAGGTGGAAACTCTTGGGAAAGGCTGTGTCCTCCCCAGCCCGCCTGAGAAGCTGGCTGCTGTCCCGACAGGCACCTGCCCCGGGCTCGGGGATGCGGAAGGTTCACCCGCCTCTCAGCTCACCTCTGCTCACGACTTCCCTGAGATGCGGGGTGGCTCCCTGCATGTGTGTACAACAGGTGTGTGAGGCACAGGTGTGTGTAGCACAGGTGGGTGCGTGGCGGTAGGGTCCCGTGGGGCCTGTCAGCACCTGGCCCTGAGCCCCCAGCCTCTGCCCCAGCTCCCAAGGCAGCTTCTGGGCTCATGTTGCTGCAGGCTGACCGTGCCTCGTGCTGATGCGTGGGAGGCAGGCGGAGTGGGTGTTGGGGAGGAAGGACAGCAGACGGGTGGGTGGGCTTGTGGGGAAGTGGAATTGGGCCTCTCTTGCCCCCAACAAGGCTGTCCCCTCCTGAACACAAGCCCTGGGAGCCGGGCGCTGCTGCTGTTCTTACCGCTGTCATGGTCACTGTTGTCATTACAGGAAGCCTGCCAGGCTCTTTATACACATCGGCTCATTTACCCCCGATCACCCCCAGGCACTATTATTCCCACTTTACTGCATAGATAATTAAGGAACAGACAGTTTGTCAGTTGCCTAAGGCCACACGATTCAGTGGGGAGGCCAGGAATTTTCCAGGGCCAGCCACAAGACTCCAAAGCAAGTGTTCCTAAGTCTCATGTTGTACCATGTATTGCCCTCCAGACCCTTCAAGAATTGGGGTAAATACGATTGAACAATAAATACGATTGAACTCAGAGAAAAGCATGAGGGGGTTGGGCTGGAGTAATTGAAGTTGGTGTATCAGTCAGCTATTACACAATGACGCTGTGTGACAAACCACCCCAAACCCTTAACACTTAAAACAACACTCATTGATCTTCACCAGTGTGCAAGTTGGCTGATCTAGGCTGGGCTGGGCTGGGCTTGGTTCCAAGCTGATAGTTGGGTCCAGTTTCTTCCTTATCCAGCGCGGTACATGGGGAGTGTTGTTCTGGTGGTGACGGCAGGAGAGGAGGGGGAGGTGACACACATAATCATCATTGCCCTTAGGCCACAGAAAGACATGGAGGAACTTTAAATACGTATTATTAAGTGAAAGAAGCCAGTCTGAAAAGGCTACACTTTCTATGATTCCAACTCTATGAAATTCTGGAAAAGGCAAAACTATGGAGACAGTAAAAAGGTCGTGGTTGCCAGGGGTTGGGGGAGTGGTGGTGAATGTGGGAGCACAGGGGATTTTTAGGGCAGAGAAACTACCCTGTAAGATACTGTACTGGTGGATACATGTTATCATATATTTATCCAGACCTGTGAATACACAACACCAAGAGTGAACCCTGGTGTCAATCAGGGGCTTTAATGATGATGTATCACTATTGACTCATCAACTGTAACAAGTGGCCACACTAATACAAGATGATAATAACAGGGGAAGCTGTTGGCGGGGGAGACGGGGGTGGTACATGGGAACTCTCTATACTTTCCACTCATTTTCCTATAAACCCAAAACTGCTCTAAAAAAATGAGAGCTATTACTTCTTTAAAAAAAGTATTTTCAGAAAGTGGCATATTATACACACACCCACATCTTACGTAAAATATATACTCACATTTAAGGACATACGTAATATGAAAAGGCGGGAAGGAAATATACAAAAATACTGTCATTCTTTGCGGTGATATAATGGGTGATTTTTTAAAATTAATATCTATATGGGGTATTTTAGTTATTAAATATGTTAAGTCGCATAAAGTGCTTATACAGTTCCTGTCCTATAGCAACACTCTAAGTGGCAAAGGACTTAACGCTGAGGTGACCATGGTCAGTCCACAGGGAGCATTCCCGTTCGTTAGATTATAAACTCCTTGTGGTCCAGGGTTCCCCCCCCCCCGGGCCTTCGTGTGGGCTCCCTCAGTGCTGTTCGCCCACATGTCTGACTGTGCCTTCTGGGACCGAGGTAGGATGGACCTTCTGCCTGCCCTGCGGTTGGATGAGCTGTCAGGCCAATGGCTGTGAGAGATGCAGGTCACTTCTAGCTCAGTGGCCAGTGGCTAGCATGATACCCTCCAGCGCTCTGTGCCCTCGGAAACTGTAGCCAGAAAGATGGATCCTGAGGTGATTAATCACAGCCACCCTGTGAATTCGCCAGGCATGCAGCAGAAATGCAGCTTTTTGCAGGCCTCTGCGTTTTGGAGACTCTTTGTTATTGGGGCATAACCTCACTCACCCTGACTGATTCGTTTAGGGAATTCCTGGAGCTTTGTCTGGTTCTGCATCGTCTCAAAACACCCTTCATTCATTCACTCACTCACTCACCTCTTCAACAAATACTTACCAAGCGCCTACTGTGTGCAGGACGCTGTCCCAGGTGCTGGAGACACCAGGCTGAGTTCCACCAGGTCTCTGCCCTCACGGCTCATGTTCTGAGACCCGTCACCTGCGCAGGTGGTTTGCCACAGCCTTTGTTCTTGGTGCCCCTGGTCCCCTGGTGATGCCCAGCTGCAATGTCCCAGGTCAGACACTCCTCCTAGTGGTGGGCAAGCTTCCAAGAGCTTCTTGTGCTGTTTGCTCTGTGCATTTTGGGTAGAAATGCCCCCATCTTGTCACATGGCCTTGGCCCCATCCCTGTAGGTTGGTGATTCTAAGGAGTCCTATTTCTGGGCAATTCTCCTGTGTGTTCTCTATCATAGAAAGGGGAAAACTGTGAGGATAGCAAATTGATTTGTGCCAGAAGGAGCGAGATTCTTAATCTAACAGATTTGGCGTGAGGGTATCATGTTCTCACTTAACATTTCCTTCTTTGAGTGATCCCTCCTTCAGCACTGGCTCTCCGTTTGCTGACAGGATGCATCATTTCCATCTGACGCCACTCCCATCAGCCGGGGCCGTGTTGGCGAACGGTTTCTTCTTACCCAGTTAACAAGATGTTTCTCCAGTATAGTGTTGATAAATTAAGTCATAAAAGGCAAGACTTATTATTTTCTGTTGGAACCTTGCCTCTGTTATTTCTGAGCAATGGCCAAGATTCAGAGTATTAGCCACAGAAATGTGTGTGTTGCCGGGGATGGAAAATTATCGCATAAAAAGAGTCTGACGTGCTGTTCATCATAGATCAGTTGAGAGTAAAGAGAGGTATTCAAAGACAAAAATGAATAATAAAAATCTGCTTCTCCAGACTCGCTCTGGGTGCCAAGGGGACGGGACAAGCTTGCAGGTCTCAGTGTCACCGAGGATGTCCTGTGTGCCGCGGCCAGGCCAGCGCTTGCTTCTTGCCACTCAAACCCGAGGTTCTGGGTTACCAAGGCCCAGAAAGGGCAGATAATTATCGGAAGGGAATCTGAAGCATGGGCACCCTGGAGAGCTACAAAAATAAAATGAGGAGGAGGAATTTTGAATAGATTTCCTCCCTTTGTATTTCTGTTTTGGACGAGAAATGCAGAGGTACAATAAAAGGGAACTGGCAAGGTAGAGAAAAACATCAAATTAGCCCTCAGAAAGGTCTGGACCAGTGGGCACACTGGGGGCCGGTGGGCATCTTCATCCCATGTCGCCCACATGCGGCCCCTGAGAGGTAGAACCGGCCCCAGGGGAGGGCTGTGTCTTGCGAAGCTCACCCAGGAGGAGGGTGTGGGTGGGCACTGACCGGCAGGTCCCAGGACGGGGCTTAATGCCAGGTTCTCAGCAGGCGAGGAGGACAGGCCTCTGCCCGGGGCGCAGCGACTGTGTCTCCTGTGAGCAAAGTCAGGCCACGTTGGGGCCAGGACCCGGGGAGACAGAGGCCACATCTGCGTGCTTACTGCAGCGTCCCCGAACCTGGCAGAGGTGACGAGCTTCGGTCACATCTGGAGAGTGCGGGGCCCTCATGGCAACCCTGTGAGGAAGCTGCTCATCTTCCTGGGGTTCAGACAGGCAAATCCCCCCCAAGGCCATGCAGACAGTAGGCGGCACACTTGCTCCCACTGAAAGCCCGGGGGGACCCAGCGAGGCATCACGCAGGACAGCCCACCGCTCACCCTCTGGGCCATCCCTCGTGTCTGATGGGAAAGCGTGTGTCCCCAGAACCAGGCACCAAGGGCAGGTGCTCGGCCTGGGCTAGCTCCCGCCGCCTCTCCTGGTTGGTTTCACTTGTTGTGCTGCCGTGTCCTGACTTCCTTCCCCTTAGCACAGCAGATGCTATGCGTGTGTCCCTCACCCCAGCTTCCTTATTAAACACCCGTGATTCTCCTTTCATAATCACCTTTTGACCCCCAAGTGTCACTGTAATACTCCTCAAAGCCCTCACCCCTCTCTGGGCCCGTGGTTTCCCAACACGACACATCATTTGCCTCCTTGGGAGCCCCCAGGACGTGGTGGGAGGGGAGCTTTGTGTCTCCTGGCCCCCTTTCTGCCTCCTCGCGCTCGGGGGCCAGGGTACAGCCTTTGCCTTGGGAGCCCAATCGAGTGCCCTGCACTGCCACGGGGAGCACTTCCTGAACTGCCCCGATTCCTGTGCTTCTGGGGGCCAGGCCCCCAAACACAGCTTCAGAGGCAGTGGGGACTTTGCTCAGCCTGCCCCGAGCTGCTCCTGCAGCCCACACGAAGGGCTGTCCACGGCACTTTCTGGGGGCTGGGGGCATTTGGTGGTGGCAAGGACCTCTTGGAAGGCAAAAGACTGTCGGAGGACTTCGTTATCTTCTCAGGACCTCAATTTCCTCTCCTGTAAAATGGGGATGATAATAGTTCCTGCCCCAAAGTTGTGTTTAGTGATTACATGAGTCACTGTGTGCAAAGCACACTTAAAATAGCACATGACACAAGCTTAGGGCTCAGAGTGAGACCAAGGAGATGATGGTGAGGATGGTGAGGATGATGATGGTGATCATGATGTTGATGGTAGTGATGATGGTGATGTTGATCATGACGATGATGGTGATGGTGATGTTGATAATGACGATGATGGTGGGGATGGTGACCATGGTGATGGAGATGTTGGTAATGATGATGATGGTGGTGATGATGGTGATGTTGATAATGATGCCAATGATGGTGATGAACCCTTGAGGTCCCACCAGACACCATCATTCCACGAGGGAACCAAAGAGCCAGGAGAAGATGTCCAGAAAGGGAACCAGACCACAGGACCTCCTGTACTGGCTCCACCATCATGGGCGTGACCTGAGACAAGTCACTTAACCTCTCGGGGCCTTGGTTTCCGACCTGGCAACACAGGGCAGACATTCTGTGCCCAGCTCCAGTGCCTGGTCTGGGAGAACCCTGGAGATAAGGCTCGGAGCAGCGTGGTGGCTAGTCCCTCGCAAACAGGAGGCAGCCCTAGAAGAAAAAAACAACAGGAAGCGACGGAAAGAAAACTCGTAAATGCCCCTCACACGCTGGCCCTCCGAGGTGACCTCTCACCCAGAGAAGCAGGCCTTGGGGAGTTAATAAGAAATACAGGACTTCCTGTGAGATAGCAAGTGAATTGTGAGCTGCGAATTACTTTCTTCCTTTGAAAAATGATGTAGTCGGGTCAAAATATTTTTGCGTCTCAAACACTTGAGTTCCTTTGTCCTTGGGGCTGACATGACTCGGTTTCCATGCAGCCTCACAATGCGTGGAAACATCTTTTAACTGCCAGACGGCCCTTCTGATAAGCCCACCAATTCATAATGTGCCTTTGGAAAGCTGGACGGGTGAGAACGCAGAGGCCTTTGGAAAGTCTATTTACACAGCAGCGAAAGGCCCTCTCAGCCCCTCTGGTAAACAGGGCCTGGAGCGCCGGGTATTGAGCGCCTGCTGGGCGGGGACGGGGCACAGGACAGTGCCCGCCCACCCACACTCAGCACCCAGCCGGGCCCTCGGGGTTGGGGGGGGACCTGCCCGGGGCTGTCCTGGAGCCAGATTCCCAGGTGACCTGCCTGCCTCTGCAGGTGACAGACACACTGCGGCTGGAGCTGTGACGGTCTGGCTGGCCTGGTGGTCGAGGCAGTCTGGGAGAGCTGGCGTTTCCTTCGCAGCCACCCTGGCCCCAACTCAGAAGTGTCCCCGTGGGGCGGGTTTGCTCAGCTGACGGTGGGCCTGGGCCGCGGCCTGCTTGGCTTCTTGGTCAAAGGGAGCGTGTCATGCTGCCGTTCTGGGCCACGAGGCGGCGGGATGGCAAGGGACGGTGCTGTCCACCCCTCTGTCCCCTTTCCTTTCCAAGCCACCCACCCTGCTGCCCAAAGCTGAACCGAAGGCTCTGTGCAGGTTGTTTTCCGGGGAAAAAGGGAACTAAGTGAGCTCGGGCACTTACACCTGCTACAAAAGGCTGGCTGTGGGACCAACACTCGAGATCAACTAGAACCCGTTCTGCAGACGAGGAAACGAGGCCCAGAGAGGGTCAGTGACCTGTGCAGTGTCACACAGCTGTGAGGTTAGAGCCGGGGTCTGAGCTCAGGTCATCTGGCTCTGTGCTCTTAGCAATATGATGTGCCCCTCCTCGACAGACAAGGGTCTGTTTGCACCATCAGTGTGCATGGCTGACCTGGGGCGGGGGGCGGGGGGGGGGGGTGGCGGTCCCTGGACCCTGAAGACCCAGGACTCCCTCTGTCAGCACATGGGAGCCCGGGGTAGGGGTTCAGCACCTGTTTGTGGATTGATGGAGCCCATGGAGGCAGAGCCAGAAGCAGCCTGTCTTGCAAGGCCCTGACGGGGCCACAGAGGTGACGCAGACCCGAAAGTCTGCGTCAGAGCCTCCCCATTGCCCCCACCTGCCTCTACTCCCTCACGGCTGACCCCGGCCTCCCTGTCCCCAAAACCGGATGATAATGTCGGAGGGCTGGCCTCCCTGACAAGGGGTCATGAGGAAGAGTAGAGCCTGCAGAGAACCCACAGAGACAAGCCCCCAGCCTTCACGAGGGCTCTTTGCAGGGAAGCCCTGAAGCCATCACGATGACAGCAGTCATAATAATAATAACGACAGACAACAGGAGTGCACGCTGCGCTCGCTCCTCAGTGCACGGCAGCTCAGGGTCTGTCCACACCCTCCGAGTTGCTGCCAGGTGTGGAAAGGGCTTGCAGCTGTCTGCCCTCCTTGAAATGGACCGCTGTCCCAGTGGGGCCTGCCTGCCCACGTGCGGGAGGGTCTGTCTGTGGCGGGAACGCTGCCAGGCCAGGGGCCCTGCCCACCCAGCGGCTCCTCCGGGCCCGGCCTCCACTCCAGTGCTGTCAGCACACGCTCAACCGTCCCCTCGGAGCCTGGCCGCGCTCGGCCCCCAGGTGTGTCCCCCGCACTCCCCCGGGTGTGTCGCCGGCCCCGGAGCTGCTTTCTGCCTGGGTTTCAGTTGCGTCGAAGGCCCAGGGATGGAAAGCCATTCTGAGAACATGGTTGGTTGACCGTGACCAGCGTGACACTCCCATTGCCCCGAGGCCCGGTCTCCCCTCTCACCAGGCTTTGCTGCAGCCTTACCGCAGGCGTGGGAAAATGAGGCCCAGGCCGGGATTCGGGGACAATCCCAAATATGTAGGGAACGCTGCTCTCCTGCAGGGCGTCCAGGCCAGACGAGACCACCTGTCAGGTGGTGGGAAAGCTGCTCCCGCCGTCCCGCTACAGGCTTAGAGCAAGGCCGCTGCTGGCCACTGGGCCTCTGTCCCCTGGGCCTGAGGACCGGCACCGCCACACCTGGCTCCCGCCAATGGAACCCCCCCAAAACCCAGCCAGAGCGCCAACAACAGTGGGTCCCCACCTTGTGTCCCGCCACGGCTCCCTGAAAACACGGCTCAAGGTCCCTCTGGGTGCAGCAGCCGTTTCCCTGGCAAACCTCTTGCTTCGCTCCGCAGAGAGCCTGCCTGGGCAAGACTGATATTGAGGGAAACAGCTCCTTAAATAGTTTAAGTAAGAAACGCGGAGAAGTCTTCAACATCCTTTGAAAGAGCAACCGACGGTCAGATGGCAGAGCCTGGCGGGACCTCAAGTCAACATCCGCCCGTTCATTCACTGGATCAGGGGACCAATCTGGCAGAGCCTCCTCTGCGCCGGCACTGTCCCCGGCACACAGCTTCACCCACAGGACGGGTAAGCCCGCTCTGCAGACCAGGGTTCCGGGCACACGGTGGTGAGACTTTGCCCAAAGCTCCCAAGTGGCCATCTAGCACATGGCCCCTCAGCTGTTCCCGCTGCACGTGTTTCTTGAGGACATACTGCGCACGGGGCTACAGCTGGGCTCTGAGCCCGCAGCTGTGACTGTCAGGCCCCTGCCCGTGGAGCCCCCTCCCGTCCGTCTCGTTCTGCTCGGGATGTTTTAACAAAAGTACCACAGACCAGGCTGGGCGTCCCGGGCACTGGTGAGTCAAGGCATGCTCCGAGGGGAGGGGGCTGTAGGGATTCCAGGGTGCGGATGGCTGGGCATGGGAGGGACCAGGGAGGTGACAAAAGTGATGTGTTTGGGGTATTTTTGAGGGAGAAGCATTAGTATATGGACACGAGGAGGCCAAGGCACCTGCGGGGGTAGCTGGGGGGTGCCTTTTGCAGGGGGAGCCTGGGCAAGCGGTGGGGCAGGTGGAGGTGGGGATGTTAGCTTGGTACTTGGTGCACCTTTCGCCTGAGATGCGCCAGGAATATCCCAGAGGACATCTGAGTACAGGGGAGCCTGGGGCTTGGGCGGCCATCTGGGAAGTGGGAACCCGGATGGGCTGGGAGGGAGCTGGGTGGCTCTGGAGCTCTGAGAGCAGGGGGAGGAGAGTGGGGGAGAACCCTGGTGCTGAGGGTGACAGGAAGATGGAACCAAACTGACTCTGGTCTAGGGACAGTGTGACCAACAGCCTGGACAAGAGCATTGTCCCCTGAGCTGAGATGCCAGGGACCTGTGGTTCAGGGGACCCACCTGAGGTCCTGGGAAAGGGGTGCTGAGTCGCCTTGGAGAGGGGGGTGAAGTCAACAGGACCAGCTTCCTGGTCTGGGGGCCCTGAAATGACAGGCATGACAGCGGCTCTGTGACAGCCTTGCCCAGGGGCCGCCTGGAGAAGGTGGACGGTGGGGTTCATCCCGAGAGGCAAGGATGGCAACTGCGGGTGGTTAATGGGGAGATGACAGCAGGCCCAACCGGAAGGGACTCGAGGTCCAGCCAGCGCAGCCCACCATGAACTCAGTGCCCACTGAGCCCCCCAGGACCCGTTTCCAGTCAGGGCCCCGGGCCCCTCATCTCTGTGATCCCCTCATGTGAGCCCACCCAGCTTGGCCAGCCAAGCTCCGGCCTCCTCCCTCTGCATCCCGAGCCCAGTGGCTCCAGCCCAGGTCAGGCCGTGAGGTCACTTTTTCACCAGGTCCCCGTCAACTGGAGCCCAGCCGGGGAGGCACGGGCGCACACGCCGAGTCAGCAAGAATGGCAGTAAGCTCCGGTCGTCCTAAACGCACATTTAATACCTATTTTCTTCTTGCTGCTTCAGAGGCTCAGAAATGGGCTTCACCCTTCAGCTGGTAATGAGAAGTTAATAAAAGTGGATTTTGTGCAAGGCTGGCCCTCTGACATCTTAATCTTTATTAAAGAGACGTAAACTTGCAAGGAATGGGCGGGCTTGCCCGGCACAGCCGGATGCCCGGAGAGGACGCCAGCACCGCACACCCTCCACCGTATCCGCCGCGGAACAAGTGCACGGACCCCCTCTGCCCTGGGTTCCCGCGCTCACCTCGGCAGACGCAGATCCATCATTGCCCCGGGAGCTGGACAGCCCCCTGTGAAAGAAGTGAAAGAGTGGGGGGGCGGGGGGCTGCCATCTCCTCTTCTCTCTTCTTCTTTTCTGTTGAAGTGAAATTCACAAAACATACAAATCCGTTCTTTAAAGTGAACAATTTTGTGGCACTTAGTACATTTGTGAGGCTGTGTAGGCACCACCCCTACCTAGTTCCAGGCACTCACTTTAGCCTTGAGGGGACCCCGTCCCCCACCCCCACTCCCCCGGCACCAGCCCACCTCTGTCTCCGTCTGTGGTTTGCATGTTCCGGACCCTTCGTATAAATGGAGTCCCAGTCGTGGCCCTTGCGTCTGAAGGTTTTCACGCAGCATCGTGTTTCCGAGGTTCACCCGCGTCGTAGCCTGTGTCGGTCCTTCGTTCCTTTTTGTGGCTGAGAAGATTCCACTGCGTGGATGGACCGCCACATCTTTACCCGTTCGTCCGTGGGTGGGCATCTGAGGTGCCCCATCTTTGCTGTTGTGACTAGGGCTGCAGTGAATGTGCTTGCTCCAGGGTCCAGGGTTTGAGCCCCTGATTTCCATTCTCTTGGGTAAATAGCTGGACTGGACCTGCTGGATCCTGTGGTGACTCTGGGTAACTCTGGGGGGGAACCGCAAGACTGTATCCCCAGTGGCTGCCCCATTTTACATTCCGGTGTCCACACTCTTTTGACCCAGAGCTGCTCTGAGAATGAGAATGGGCTCCGCAGAGTGGCTGAAGGGCCGACCCACGGACCCCTGGGTGACAAGAGCTCCTGTTCCCCCTTCTGCAGATGGGGTAGAGCAGGTACCAGCCCCTCCATCAGTGAGGAGGGGGTAGAGCAGGTACCAGCCCCTCCATCAGTGAGGAGGGGGTAGAGCAGGTACCAGCCCCTCCATCAGTGAGGAGGGGGTAGAGCAGGTACCAGCCCCTCCATCAGTGAGGAGGGGGCAGAGCTGGGTACCAGCCCTTCCATCAGTGAGGCGAGGCCTGGCCTGGCCCACAGGGAACCCCACGCATAGGATGAAGGACGTTGACACTGGTTCTAAGCGAGTCCTACAAGGAGGCCAAGCTGTCTTTTCAGGTCCTGCTTAGATCAGGGCCGGGTTTGCCTACAGCTTACAGACAACGTCCACGAGAACAAGCTGACCAGCCCTGACCCTAGGACACGGCCAGCAGGCGCCCATATCCCTGCTAGCCTGGATCCCAGGCCCTCTGACAGCGACCAGCCGTGGCTCCCATTCGTACACGTGTGTGAGCACGTGGTGAGCAGGCCTTGGGTGCGAGCCCGCCAGCCCCACGGTCCCATGTTCCCAGCAGCCCTGGGGCTTGAACAGGGCCACCCAGAGCCCCTGACCCCACTGTGGATGCAGGCCCAGCCCCTCGGCAAGCGTCAGGTGGGGTGCGCGTGTGCATGTGTGTTTGTCACTCGCTAATCCACCAGCAGAGGGGAAGAGTAGAGTCTTTGTCAGTCTCCAAGCAATTAGGATAATTAAAAAAGAAAGCTTATTGGGTAAACATGCTCTCAGATCGTGACCCCTTAATTAATGGACTACAGGGAGAAATTACAGCAGTGGCAAGATAATTAACACGTGCATTTAAAAGAGAACCGTGAGATGGGGTATCAGAGGACAGGACACCCGGCTGTGCAGGGCGGGCTCTGAGGGTGAGGGAGCCCCACTGGAGACTTACAGCTTGTGGTGGGCAGCCCTGGCCGGTGGGCGACCCCAAGGCCCCAACTACCTGGGGTAGGTCAGGGAAAGCCTGTCCCTTCGTAAAGAAAAATCCATGGTCCTCAGCAGAAACCACAGCCTCCACAGCGCTCACCTTCCCAAGTGAGGATGAAGAGGGTGGGGAAAGGGTATGGGCACTAGAGGGTCCTCCAAGGTGGGCCTTCCGCCTCCCAGCCCAGCCCAAGAGTTCACTGGGGCCACTAGGAGAGTCTAATCCTCCTAGAATATGGAAGCTGTAGGGCTGTCAGTGATGACCTGGTCCGGGACCCCAGCCCCCAGGCCCCCCAGTGCCTTGGGGGAGGGGAGACGTTCGCCTTCCCCATCCAATCCCAGCTGCTCTGCTTTCATCTCCAGCGTTATCCTGGTTCCGAGGCTGGCTGGGGGTCTGGCTGGGGGTGGTATTGCCTCCTGCTGGGGGAAAACCACTGACTACATGGACCTCGTCCAGACGTGCAAAGGCCCTGGGGCTGGAGACCCGCCCTGTGAGGTGCAGAGGCCCCGTGACCCGCTGAAGGCTCCCACCCACTAGGAGCCTTTCCTGGCAAGCAGGCCCACCAGACCCTGCTAGACACTTCGGAGACGGGGGTCTCAGAGATGGGGGTCTTGGGCATGTTTCTCGCTTTTTCGGCGGGGAGAACAGAGACACACAGGTACAGGTTTCGGGCTCAAGGGAGCGGAGCAGCTGGCAGTGGTGGAGAGCCTTGGTGGACGGGCCCGGGGAGGCGTGGCCGTGCGCCCTGCCCCACCAGCCCCGCCAGCGCGGGGAAGTCCTTCTAATTTTCAAGGGCAGTGGCTGTGCAGCCAGGCCCATCTGGGGTCCTGGAAGTCTCAAGGTCAGAATCAAAAGCCCAATCCCCCTGTGCCAGATATCTGAGAGGAAGGAGCCGAAAGCATCCCCCCAAATTATGGAGGATGCCCCCCACATCTTACCCGCCGGTGGGAGGGCTCTTCTGTAGTCGTCACAGACCCTAGAGGTGCCAGCAGGCGGGGACTCCCTGATGGCTGATTGGCCTCGGAGAACAGCAAACGGCAAAAGTTTGGGGTCAAGAATTCACTCTCAAGTCACTGCCAACCAAATCCAAGAATGACAACAAGACGGTAGCCCTTGGGAGCTCCGCCCAGCGAGAGGCTGTGGTCACCCAGGTCCTGCAGGCGGCCGGGGACAGGGCCAGGCTCAGCCCCTGCTGCCAGGAGGCCTTGGCCTCAGAGCTGCCTGTGGCCGTAAATCAACTTACCACCCAATGAACCGGCCGGAGACGGAGGCCAGCAGGTGGAACCAGCCTCTGGGACTGCACGGAACCTGGGCCGTGTCTCTCAGCTCCGGTTCTGGGGCGAGGCCAGGCCGTCCGTCACGGTCAGCTGGAGGTGGACCTGGGTGGCAGGGAAAGGGTGCTCCTGCTTCAGAGGCCAAGTGACCCTGGCTTCACCTTGGCCTGGGTCTGCCCGTCCCTGCCTTCGGACATACGGTGTCTCCTTCTCTTCTCTGCCCCCTCCACACACACCCCACCCTCAACTCCCTGACCTGCAGGTGGGAGGGGCTGGGCAATCACCTCCTCGACGCGCCCCCCCCGCCACGTGACAGCCGAGGCCCCTGTAAGGAGACCAAGTCCCCACGCAGGTGCCCCCGCTTGCCTGTTCGCTCTTTCGGGGGCAGCTGTCTGACCAGGGCTGGTCAGGTTGGGACCCAGTGCCCTCGTGGGCTGCAGGAGGATGGCAGATTCTGGAAGCTTCCAGAGACGGCCGGCGCCCAGGAAGTGCTCCAGCCCTGGGGTATCTGGCTCACAGTTTCCTTCAGGGCAGGTTCTACAGGGACTGTTTTCGTGGCCCAGGAGCGCATCGTCAGCTCGCATCTGCAGGGGGTCTGAGCAACTGGAGCCTGTGCATCTCGGGTCCCCCCAACCCCCGTCTCTGATCAGGGGCTGGATGCATTTTCACTTGGCAGTTCTCAGGACTCAGGAATAAAAACCTCAGCAGGCGAGGTGCTGGGCTCTCCGCTGAGCACGTGCATAGCCGGCGTCATGCAGCCCGAGCTGTTGATCTCCCCTGGGACCTGCTGCTCCATCCACGCGGGGTCTGGCCCCCAGGGAGCTGGCGGAAGGCTGGGATCCTGGAAGGGGCTCAGGACACACCAGCTCTGGGGGTTCAGCCCCCCGTGGCCCACCGATCGTCATGTTTCCCCTGGGACACAGGTGTGGATTTTAGAATAACTGGTGTATCGGCTGCATGTCCTTAGTTGTGCATTAGTTGAGGGCGATTCAAAAGCTCTTGATGTGATGCTGGGTTTCTGGGAGGCACTAAGCCGGCTCTGGGGCTGCTGCCTTAACGTGGGTGTGGGACCACTGTTCCAGGCCTGGACCAGGTGGGCAAGGCCACGGCCTCCTCCCTGCCCTGTGCCCCCAGCCCCAAGGGTGAGGAATGGCCCCATCCCCGTGCCCTCTGGGGCAGTGGCCATGTGAGCTGTGCCCGTGAAGGGACAGTGGGACCAGGCCTGGGCCCTGGGAGGGGGGTGGGCACCTCAAGCCTCAGGTGTCTCGCCGGCCAAATAGTGGGGACTGTGGTCATGGGTCGTGTCACGTCACCCTCCTGGCCTTGCACTGAGGACTGAGCAGGGCACACGAGGCCATGATGGCATGGCCAGGACCTGCCTTTCCTCTGAGAGAGTCGGGGGTCCCTTCTCCATGCCTTGTCCCCCTCACTGGATCTGCAGGGACAGAGTGACCCCCGCCGCCAACCCAGGGGACCCCACACATGGTGTGAGACAGACCTACCGTCCACAGGGTGCCCTCAGCGCTGGGAGGCGAGGCCCACAGCATTCCTGGGATGAGCTTTGTGGCCCCAGCCTCTGGATCGGGTCCAAGGTGGGGCGGGGTCTCCCTGCATCCGTCCATCCATCTGCTTGTTCACTGACCACGTCTCTGTGCACCCGCGTGGCCTATGTGGCCCTGCCCTCAGTCTGGGTTCACCTAAATTAGTGGACGGAGCCAGAGTTCACGGTGCTGGGGGCAGAGGGGCAGCAGGCCGTTTGAAGGGAGGTGTGGGCAGTGCTGCGGAAGCTTCCAGGTGGGGATGGCTTGGGCAGGACCTAAAGGGTGGAGTAGAGACCATCAGGAAGGGTGTTCTCGAGGGGAACAGAATATGCGAAGGCCGCCCGTCTGGGACACAGGGAGGGGCAGAGTGACGGGAGGGGCAGCAGGGCCCCGGCGCCACGTCAGGCAGCCACGTGCTGGTGATGGATGTGGAAGCGGGGACCGCTGTGATGAACCTGTGGCCACTCCCCCAGCAGCCTGGGGTCCGGAGTGTGGAGACCCTTGTTGGTCCCTGGGACCAGCTCCAGGGACGGCGTGGTGACACGTGAACTGGGCAAACCCTCAGGTCTCCAAGAGTCCCAGCCAAAGTAGGACGCCCCCTTACATGGGGAGCTCTGTCTCTTCCACGGAAAAGAAAGACTCCAGGCAAACAGGATAAAATGTCAACAATCGTCGACAGCAGTGTTTTCCGTGGTTCCGTGTTCTTTGCTGTATTATTCGATTCCCTTTTGATATAAACCAAGACTCCAGTCAAATCTGGGGAAGAGATTAGAGCAGGAGAGAAGCCCGTGTACACTGATTCACCCTCTTTCTTGGGGCTGTGACTCCCCCTCCCCAACCCCAGGGATGTCCCTTGAGTCAGATTGTGCCTTGGTGCAGGGAGAGGCCGGGCCATCGCCTGAGCCTGGGCAGGTAGCCCGGGTCCGCTGCTGCCAGAGGGGCAGCAGGACCTGCATGGGAGGGCATGCCTTCGGAATGGAAAGACAGGGCAAAGCGCCCTCCCCAGAAGCAGAAAGGAGTCCAAGGGCAGGACGTGGAGGGGGGGCGCAGCATGGCTTAGCAGGTCCTAACCCTGTTCACACCCATCTGATCCCTTGTTTCTTCTGAACCAGGAGAAAGGGGCTCACAGAGGGGTGGGGGCTGCCTCCCGGGTGTCCCAGTGGCCAGAAGAACAATGGATGCTCTGCCATGGGAGGGGGCTTTGGGGGCAGAAGTGGTGAGTGGGGGGACCCCCTTCCACGTCTACTGTGATCCTACCCAGGGTGCCCTGAGAGCCCTCTGATCCCCGTGTGTTCAAGTGTGAGTGTGTGCATGCACGTGTGTGTGCATGTGTGCGGGTGGTGGGTAAGTGTGGGCACGTGTGTGCATGTGTGGATGGGGGGGCATTTGTCCGTGAGTGTGGGTGGACAGACTGTGCGTGTGCCCCGTGTACTCACGCGCACATGGGTGGGTGTGCCTGAGCGTGTGCACAGGTGTGGTGGTGTGTGTCCCAAGTGCAACGCCCTCGCCATAGACTCAGCGCTGGGGAAGGAAGGAAGGGAGGGAGGGAGGGAGTGAGGGAGGGAGGAAGGAAGGAAGGAAGGAAGGAAGGAAGGAGCCGCTAAAAGTGAAGCAGTCACATCCATCTCTGATTAACGAATTAGGATCCGAATTTTTAACTGATTGAGTACATTAAATAGAAAGTCCCCCAAAAAGAAAGGGGAAAAAAAAGACTAATGCAAGACACTTCTCAAAGCGTCTTTAATAAAAAGTGTATTTGGGATTTGACCGTAATGGCTATCCTTGCTTGCCAAAACCTGTCGCCCTGGCAGGTAACTCTCATCAAGCATATCTGAAATGGTACCTAAATGAATTAGCAATAAAATGGACTTAGGCCGAGCAGTGGGGACCTCCATTAATCTCGGGTTAATCACTAAAGAGGTGCCATTCACTCTTCTTAAGAAGTCACATTTTTCTCCCCTTGCTGGCGACCAGATTTCATAAAGTAACATATTTCTAATGAAAGGTCTCTGCTTGAATTAAACCCTGAAGGTTTATGCAGATTTCGTGTTTGATTACTGCCGGCTGCGGAAGGGAGGCCCTCTCTGAAAGGGCCCCAGCGTGCAGTTCATAATATTCTTTGAAACAAAATAGTGCACTTGTGCTTAGTGGCTTTAATCAGCCCTGACTTTTCATAGTCAAACAATAGCTAATTACAGTAACACCTGCCTTCCAGGCCCTGTCACAGGGGCTCCTGCCAGAGAGCGGCCTTGTCTCCGAGCTGCGTGATTATTACAGACTCTGCACAGAGTAACTAACTGACACTCAGCAAGTTTGGTAGCCATTAGGAAAGGTTTATTTTGCTGCCGCATTGCTGGCTTTTCCATTCCATTCTTCTCCTTTGTGTTTTTGGGGGGCAGGGAGGAAAGAGAAGGGGCCTTGGGCCTGGGTCAGGGCTCGGGTGCAGGACTCGCACAAACGTTGTGCATTTGCTCCTTTGGGCTTGAGATTTAGAAATGGGTGTTCTGGTGCGGGGACCCGCACATCCCGGCCGGGGGCCAGGGAGGACCCACCCACCCAGCAGCACCCCGTCTCAGCTTCCTTGGGTGCAGCGTTGTTTCACATGAAATGCTCCGCGACGCACGGGGAGACTGGCCCAGTGGAAGTCATAGATTATTATCTCGTTAAAGTCTTTCTTTTCTCATTAATTTTGCCTGGCAAATGAGCCTGCGTTTTCCAGAACCCAGCCACGTGAGTAACATCGGGCTGTCAGCCGTGGGCTTGACGGCGCCTGTAACAAGTTCCTGGAAATGAACAAGGGACGTCAGTGATGACAAAGTGATGGGTGTCCTGTCCCCCGGGCCCCCCGCCCCCGGCCCGCACCCCTCCTCACAGCTGCCTGTTCCTGGCCCCCCATCGCCCCCGTGCCCCTTTGGCAGGCCCCCTAAAGAATGACAGAGATGGAGTGAGGAGGAGGGTCCAGCTGGGCCCGTCCAGGGGCGCAGTTACAGACCGGCGGTCATCACATGTGCCAGCGGTAGGCTTGTCTGCTCCTTGACGACGGCCTCATCACCCCGTCCTGCCACTGGGAGGGCTTTTTTGGGGGACAGTTTGGGACGCAGCTGTGGACCAGAGGCTGGACTAGCCCTGCCCGCTTTCCAAGTCCCTCGGGGACTCCATCCAGTTTCCTTGAGGAAGGATGCTGCTGGGACTCCTCCCGTACTCTGGGTGACCTTCACTGGCAGGGGGCGGGGGGACGTGAGAACAGGGAGGCAGAGCCAGGAAGCCACCCCAAACCGGGAGAGCCCTGCGCACCATAGCGGCCCTTCCGGACACTCCCAGGGAGGCCCGCCAGCTTCCCTGCTCGGGACCAGAGCGTCCCAGGCGCACCGAGCCACCTGCTCTGTGGCCAAGACAGAGTTCCCTTTCGCCTGCGGTCAGCGCGCTCGGCGAGGGTGTGTGCACACACGTGAGCACACGCGTGCCTGCGGAGCCGCATCCCGGGTCCCTCTCAGCTGCGGGTGCCATTTCCGTTCCCCTGGTTTTGGTCTCTGGACACTGCACGGTGTTGACAATTACCCACAGCCAGGACTTGCCAAAACCTGGAGTTGAAAGGCTTCAAGGAGGAAAAAAACAACTGGAAAGCTGTTTTCTGTTAAGGCAGGTTTATTTTTCCTAGCAATTATGTCTGACTAAAATGTCCTTGAGCGGGAGGCACTTCCCCAAGAAAGGTCTGATTCATCTTGGCCTGGACAGCGAGAGTGGCGGCCCCCGTTCCCACACCCCTCGGGCCTCAAGCTCCTAGCCAGGGGCTCTCCGCACTCGCCCACGATGGGAGCCCCGGGCCCAGAGCAGCCACCCCCGTGACGGCCCAGAAACCACGCTTCGGTGGAGGGAGCGCCCGCCTGCACAGGGCTCTCGGGGACCCGTCCAGGATGGGGGCAACTGCTAGGATCTGGAAACTCAGCAGCTGGCCCTGCCCAGGGAGCTGGCCTTGCACAGCCGGCCGTGCGAAGCAGACACGAGGCAGCGACCCTGACTCACCTTGGCAGGAAGGCCAGCTGCCCCGACTCCTGCGATGTCTATCCCCGGCTGTCTCCGCTCCCCGGCCTTCAGGTAGCTCAGGACTTGGGTCCCAGAGAAGCAGCAGGGCCTCCTCCGGGGGGTCAGTGGCTTGGCCCCAGCCCTGTCTCCACCGCCAGTTCCAGGTCTGTGAACAAGGCCATCGCGGAGAAACACCCCGCGTCCTGATTCCTCCCTGGGGAGGGAACCTCCTCCCACGCCCAAACTATCCCTCCGCCGTGCTGATCTGGCATTTTCCACCCCCGGGGCCGCCTGCCAGGGCCCCGAGGCCAGCCTGGTCACGGAAGGAGCGAGCGTGAGGCAACGGGGCCTGCACAGCCTTCAAGTTGAGCATTCAACACGCCATCCTCCCCAGGCCGCCCCTCGCCCGCCCAGCACTGACCCCCGGCCTCCAGGCCGCCATCTGCCTCTCGTCTCCCGTGTTTGCCTGCCCCGATCAACGTGATTGATCATCTCGGCGGCCACAGGTTGGTCATAAAGCCATTCCAAGAGCCTCTTGCATTTCCTCCGGGCCCCGTTGGCATGACAGGCCTTGACATCGGCCATTCGTCACCTGCTGCCTGTGGTCACTGCACACGACGGCCGGCAGACAGACAGGAACCAGGCTTCAGGAGGGGCTGGCCCACAGCCGGGGTGGCGTGGGCCAGACGGATGTGTCTGCCTTCCGTCGGACCCGCCGGAAGGTTGGGACAGTGCCCCATCCCCGGGGCCGGCTGCCCTGGACCAGGTGCCACCGGGGACGCCACCCAGCACCACGGGCTTGGCCCTCCCCACAGGGCCACTGGCATCCACCCTGCACACCTGGGAGGGCGGCTGGGAGACCAGAGGGCAGATCAGCGGCACGGACCCCCGGGGGCCCTGCGCAGGTCCCGCCCCCTCCGCAGAGCACCCCCTCAGGCTTCTCCTAGGCATGTTGTTCCCTGGACGTGTCTGCAGAGACAAAGGAGCACAGTGAAGGGACGCCTCTGGCTGGCCTAGGGACGGGGTGGGTGCAAATGTCTCCAACACTGGGGCCTGGGCATATCGGGAGACCCCCAGAGCTGGGGGGTGAGTCCCTCCACACACACATGTGCACACACTCAGGCACACAGGCGCTCGCCCTCCTAAGATCGTGAACCCCATGCTCTGGGAGCTGTGCGTGAACCAATGCTGCCGTCAGGCCAGGGAGTCCTGTAACCCAAAAAGGAGAGAGGCCAGAGCAGGCGTTTGGGGATGCAGACTCCGGGGACCTCAGGAACCGTGTCTGGGGGCTTCCTAGCTCACATCGAGATGCTCCTCTTGGTCACCACGGCCCCGCGCCCCCCCACCAGCCAGGGGCCCCGAGGCCCCGGCATAGCCGGCCTCTCCGTCCTCATGGTCCTTGCCTGGTCCTCGACCCGTTCCCTGCCGTGGCAGAGAAAATCTTTCGAGGCCTCTCCCCCAACACCCTACTCCCTCCCGTGGACCACCTCCCAGCGCGATGGCCTTTCCCAGGGATGGCCTGGTGCTGCCTCTTAGGACAAGCACCGCAAGCCCCCTGCTGTTTGGATGCCATACGGGGGACGAAATAAAGACCTGCTGCAGGTCGGACCCCAGCAGCAGCCTGCAGAGCGCCGGTGGCCAGTGTGATTTCATGTCGAAGCAGGACGTCCCCGCAGCAGCACTTAATTGACCACTGCAACCCTGGTGGCGTTTGGAGGCCCCCGCCGTGCACCACACAGAGCACAATGGTCGGCAAGCTTGACGCATCGGGGACGTCCCTGTGCTGGCACGAGACACCTGCCCACAGCCTGGGGGTCCCGTCGGCGACCACAGTGAGCCAGGACGCCCAGCGGCCGCGGACGGACCACCGGCTGTGGAGCTGTGGCTGGATGTTGTCGGGGGCATCTCAGTGCAAGGCCTACCCTTGAGGTCTGCATCCTCAGCGACCCGTAGAATACTGACCCCCGGGAGCTTTTCCAAATGCATCAATCAATTGACCGATGGTGTGTTTCAGGAGATGCATCTCAATTCAGAAAACCTCTGCTGGTCTAAAAACAGAGATCTAGGAGGGGAGGGAGAAACCCACAGCACAAACCACCCAGGCACCCCCATCTCCCGATGGCCAGGCTCTTCAAAGCCCCCCATAGGCTCTCCAGCCCCGCCCCTGTATTTCCCGCCCCAGCTGTCAGCGCTGCAGCTGGTCTTGGGGAGACCTGGGCATACAGTGTGCTTTCTGTGTGTCTTCCTCAGCCTCTCGCTGCTGTCACGGCCGGGCTGTGCATTCCCTCTGTGCTGTCTTTGCAAAGAAAGGAGGTGTGGAAGCTGCACCCGTGGCCACCAGAGCGGCTCTGGGCCCCTGAAGCGTGGGGATGGGGAGGCTGTGGTGGGAACCTTCCTGCCCAAGGGCCTGCGGTCACCGCGGCCCCACAGCCCTGCTTGTCCGCCCAGAAGGGCCGGCGGTGTCTCGACCTGGGTCCAAGCGGCAGGGCAGGGCCCTCTGTCCGGCAGGTGCAATGTGACCGGAGCAGGGATTAGCGCAGCCTGAGGCCAGGCCCAGGGCACAGCTGGAATGGGGGTAAATGCCCTCGTGTCAGACCCTTATAGAGAGAGGCGAAGGGCAGGGCGTTCAGAGGGCCCGAGCTGGACGGGTCTCGGCCGCCCGCCCCAGTGACGGTGCAGGCAGGCCCGGAGGAGCGGCTCCCGCACCTGAACCCCTGCCCCGGGCTGGCTTTCTTCCGACCTGCCCTGGCCGGAGCTCTGTCTATGGCCAGAGGAGAGGAAAGACAGTGGAAAGTAAGGACCTCTGAGAAAGAGGCCTGAAGTCTGCCGGCTGGGCCCTTCCGGCCGAGGAAATGGGGCAGCTGGGGAGGTGGGTCCTGCAGGAGGCCCGGGAGGGCAGAGTGAGGGGATGGGCAGAGAGAGGGGGACAGGAACAAGGAGGGAGGGCAGGACACAGGGGGCTCTGCCCCATCCCCTGCCCAGGCTCCCACAGAGGGGAGCCCGCCCAAAGGCCCATCCGTGGCCTGGAGCTAAGGTCAGGCCGGGGACCACCAGGGGAGGTGCCAGGGAAGCCAGCCCGTGCCTAGCACGTCCCCTGAGCAGTGTCACCCAGATGGCCAGCCAGCGCAGAACCACCAGGCGCCCACCACCGAGGGGGTTGGATGTTTTCTCCATTACGTCACCGGGAAAGCATGAGCCCCGTTAGGACAAAACCTTGTGGAATCCCGAATCTCTTAAAAGGAATATTGACTTATCTCCCAATCATGATAATAACATATATGCTTTGTGAAGCAAGCAGGGGAAAAACACAAAGATCGTTTAAATAAGAAAATCAAAACTACCCATGATTCCTCTGCTAATCTATAAAGACAAACACTCAAGCCCTAGGAAGAGAAACTCAATTTCACTGTCAGCACTAAGCCAGTGAGCGGCCGCCGGCAGTAGCTGAATGTGTGTCCATGGTCAGGTGCGTGCCTACCTGTGCGCACAGGTGTTTGCGTGTGCATGTGTGGCCAAGGGCGGTGCAGGCGTGTACACACGTACTTACCAAGTCTGCGTACTCACAGCCGAGATCAACCTCAGACCTTCGCCTCCTCCACTTACCCTGGGGTATTGCCAGGGGATATTGCCCTATGGCTTTAGCGCTTTTGCATTTTAGGTTCTGCAATGGCTGTCGGGGGTGATGGTGTAGCATCACTGGACAGCCAGCTAGACCGACGACCTTCTCAGAGGCTGTCACTTATCACTCAGGGACCGCCGTCTCACCTGGGCAGGTGGACCTGGGAGGGTGGGAAGGGCTCTGTGGCAGTCTCATCTCTTGCGCGCAGAGGAAGTGGTTTTCTCTCAGTCTCCCCGCCTCCCCGCGGCCCCCCAGCTTCAGCATCCAGCCCCACATCTGGAAGCATCCACGTTAGGACCTCAGGGCTCCCATCACCCGCTCTGTCTTGACGTGATGGGGTGCAGGTGCAGCCGCTCCCCAGCTCCCACCAAGGGCTCTTCCTTCAGTACTCACTGGCACCAACTAAAACCTTTGCTGAGGTCTGAAGCAAGCGTTTAGCTTTGAAAATAATCAATACTAAGAACAAGGAAGCTTGGGCAGGACCAGTTCCTGGGGCGAGTAGGAAGCAGGGTGGACGGGCTTCCCTGGGGTCGCCTGCTCACTCTTAGAACCAGAGGTCCAGGAGGAACCAGGGCCGGGTTCCCTCGGCACGCCGGGAGGGAAGGAAAATCTCTCAGGGACTCAGGCAGAATTTGGATGAATCACTTGGAAACAAAGGGGAGGATTTTGAGGTGCAATTGAAGTCACCGAGGTGGTTCCTTCCGAAATTCCAGGAGCAGAGCAGGGAGGCTGGCTCTGGCCGGGAGGCGGGGGGGCGGGGGGCACTGCCACACACCTTCCCAGCTCTTCCCATGCTAGCAGCTCTACACTGGGCAAGTCCCCAAGCTCTCCAAGTCTAAGTCACGCGTCTGTGAAGTGGGGACAATGCCATCAGCCTCCCGGGCGGCCGAGGAGGTACAGTGAGGCTGATGTACAGCCCGGGGCACTGGATGCAGAATCGGGCATGTTTGGCATCCGGTCACCAGAACGGTGCTGCCAGGTACCCAGGTGTTCTCTTTAACTGTGAATTTTGCCGTTCTGTCCTGCTGGTTCCCCTCCGTCTCCACCTGAGGACACGCCTGTGGGACCTGCCAGTATAGACGACGTGTCTCAGACTGCGGCCAAGTCAGCCACGAACCCAGAGCCGTGGCATGTGCAGGGTCCCCCGAGAGCCTGGTGATTCAGACGTGGCTCTGACGGCAGAATCTTTTTCTGTCACTGCTAGTTCCAGGCCCCCAGAGCCCAGCCCGAACATAGTAGGTGTGCAGTGGATACTTTCTGAATGAATTCACAGGGCCAGGAGCAGGTTGGGTACCCTGGGAACGTGATGCTGGTGCAAGTTCTGTGGCAGAACATTTTCAGGGGCTCCGAAGGCCCCTTGAGACGCAGGCCTGAACCTCCCAGGGGGTTTAGGCATCTTTTAGGCCTTCTGTGCGGCCAGAGGTCCTCGGAGGTGGCCTTCAGCAGAGGGCCCTATTTTCTAACCATCACTTCCTCACGTGCATTCATCGACCCCACATTTGCCCGGGTCCCAGGCCCAGCCCCTGGCATGGAACCACCCACTCTCTCTTTTACCAAGGAAGCCCCTTTGGACTTGCAAACGGAAAGCATCTGAAACTACTATCCAACTTGGCTCTCCTCTCCTACCTATAAACAGGCTGCTCCGTGTATTCTCAGAATGTTCTAGATGAGGAATGTGTTTGGGGCTGGCTTTGGCACGCAGACATTTCCATGGAGAGGTCGGTAAGTGCCAGGCTCTGGCACTTCCCCTGGGGACGCAGGCTTGGGGGGGCTGTCTGTGAGCCAGGCAGAGGCTCCCAGCTCCTTGACCCAGAGACCCAGCCCCCAGCTCTGGCGCTCAGGCTGGTGACTGGCCACCCCTGGTAGTCTGGGGGAGCCTGGACCCTGGGATGCCTTGTCGGCGGGGCCGGCTCTGCCAGGGCCTCTGTTTCGGGAGGCCCCTCCCTCGGCCCTGCCCCTCCCCGCAACCACGGCAGGCTGTCCACCCTCGAGGAGGAAGGTTGCCTCCTACGAGATGGGGGCGGGTCTTAGGAGTAAAGGTCACTGAGGTCCCCCTGGAGCCCGGTCTTGTGTCTGGAAAACACCTGCGGAGAAAGCCAGCGGCCTGTGTCCACGTGGGGCTGGGAAGTCTGCCGATTGAAAGCTTGGTTATTACGGCTTGAGTTGCTGCGTGTGTAATTCTTGGTAAACCTGGATTCATTCCCTCCCCAGGTGAACTGACCACCCCTGGTGTCCCCCCAGGCCACATTTTATTTGTCTGAAACATGGGAGGGGCCGGGGTACGCCGAGATGGGGGCATCTTTCCCCCAAGGCCCGGGTTAGGGTCGAGGTCCTATCAGGGCAGGTTGTGGCGGCGATTTCCCTTTATTTTCTCCTGCATTCCCCTTGATATTGGGTCATCTCTCAGTGAGCATAGCCCAGGTCTTTGTAACATCCTCTGCTAGAGAAAAGGTGAAGCCCTGGGGGACCAGGTGGAGGGGAGAACCTTATCAGCACGCGTGGGCTTCCCTCTGTCCTTCCCTACACCGTATTTTTGGGGGAATCTGGCCCAGTGGTCCGGGCGTGGGTGCCCATTAGCCCCGAGATGCCGCCACAGGGGGACTTCCCCGCCAGGGAGGTGCCAGGGCAGGGGGCACACAACTCAAGTTCTGAGGGGTGACACTCGGGTGAGAACCCAGCTCCCTGCCTGGGGGTGCAGGAGCATCTCAAGACTCCAAGCTCGCAGGGCCCGGCAGGTGGGACCCAGTTGCTCCGTGTGACAGGCAGCAGGCGGCCTGGGGGGACCCGAGGGGTGGTCCTCTTGCAGCCCGGGCCCAGGCCCGCAGGGGCCGGGGCTGCTACCAGGCTGCCAGCCGCTGGGGTGAAGGCGCCCTCTATCGCCGGCTTGGGGGACGTCTTGTCTCCAAAGCCCGGCAGCCCCGAAAGCCTTTGCAAACCAGCATCAAATGCCCCGGCTTCCCCAGACGTGATCTGCCTTTGGGGAACCTTTAAAATAAAGAGTCAAGCGTTTCCAGCTCCCATCTGACTTTTAATATAAACCGTGTGGTTCTTGCAGCATGAGTGTTTTTCAGAGCATTTAAATGGTTGTGTTTACCTGGGGATGGGAGGGAGGGAGAGGCATACGGACCTTCTGTTAAGTCAGTTTTCGTAGAAAAGCAGTTGAAGATACGGCCAAAATGATGAACTGGTTTCCCAGTGGCCTGGAATCCTGTCTAGAACAAAAGCGCTTCAGAAAGCTCTGGAAGCAGCAGAGATGGGGGCACACCTCCCAGAGCGGGCTTACCCTCACATCTCTCGGCGCAGCATTTTGTGGGGCTGGGGTCCTCGGGCTCATCCGTGGCGGCACAGTAGCCGAGCAGGGACAGAACAAACAGCCCATAAGGCTTTCCCGTCCAGCTTGGGGAGACAACGTTTCCTCTCCAGGTTCGAAACTGCCTTTGTGTGTTCAGACATCATCTTTAGACGCTTTATGGAGGGTTTGGGGGTTGTTTTTTTTGTTTGTTTTTTTTTTTGGTTTCTAAAATGTCAGTTTTCCACCTGGAGGCAAACGGATGATTTTTTTTTTCCTCCGAAGCAATTTGTTTATCATTCTAGTGACTCACTGCAGGGACGGTTATGACCTGGAGCGTTGGTCTGGTTTTCCTGGCTGGACAAGTGGATGCCAGCCCCACACGTGGGCCTCACTGGGCAGACGAGCCGTGTGGGCAGCACAGGGGCCCTGAGGGCTCCGGAGGTGGAGGGCTGTTTGCCAGGGCGGGATTCACAGCGAAGGCTCCTCCCGAGGATGGGGGGCACCAAGGTCCCCCAGCGGCAGGACAGCATGGGAGGTGCAGATTGGCTGGGGGCCGGGGAGGGGAGCTACGCAGTCACGGACCAACCTGTGCTCGTGACAACGACGCTCTCCTGAAATATTGGATTGGGTTCTGGAGAGACCGTGGGAGGCCTTCCAGGTTCCAGGGATGTCAAGACCTTGTCAGACAAGCTGTGCATCCGTGGGAGCCTCTGAGCAGCCTGAACCTCGTTTCCAAACTGCTCCGGTCCCGCTAACCTCCGGGCTGCACCAGCACGGGGCCCTGGGCTGACAAAATCGGGCTCCACACAACTCAAACTGTTTAGATTTGTAACAGCCCTGGAAGCATTGCCAAGGCACGTGGGATCAATGCTGTCGGCTGAGATCTTACGAGTCACACGCTTGGGAATCAATTTGCGGAGGACGGACACAGCCTCCGCGATGGGGGCGTGTAACCCAGCCCAGAGAGTAGATCCCACCCACTCACCCCAGCCGACCCCCCGGAGCCCTGGAGAGGCTGCTGGGATTGTTGTCAGGTGCTGTGTCTGTTGGCATGTGGGTCCCTGTCCTCTTCTGGTGTCAAGCAGTCGGGACAGCTTGGGTTCCCCAGAGACCCTCACCCTGGGAGAATGGGGACGCAATCTTGACACAGACCATGGTCTTTAGACCAAGTTCGTGGCCTTATGATGGGACACGGATGGTCCGCCTTGGGCCAGGGCGGGAGGATTCCATGCCAGCAGCTGGGCTTCTGCTCAGCTCCTTGAAAGGACCTTTTATCTAGAGAACTTCAGAGATCACACGTGAGCCACGGAGATGCAGTGTCCTGCCCAGGGCCAAGGGCAAAGCGAGGAAAGGACCAAAGCAGACTTGGCATATGCAGTGCAGTCTGCAGCCTCTGAAGGAAGCCCAGTGTGCCCGGGTGGCACGTGGCCCCTTCCCTGCCATGAGCCCCAGAGCGATGTGCTCCTGCAGAGACACCCTGGGCTTTGGGAGGCGGATGCTGGCAGGTTCCTCCAGCCAGCGCAGTCCTTACATGCAGAGTTCGGAGCCTCGGGAGCGGACGGTACCTTGGACGGCGTGGGAGGGAGGCCACCTGGCGCTCTGGGCCCCCCCAAGCTCTGGCCAGCCCAGAGCATGTCCTGGGGAGGTTTTTCAGGGCCCCCAGGACAGCTTGGGGAGCCCAGGATGTGGGTGTGTGAACTGCAGCCATCCAGCCAAGTCTGGCTCAGGGCACCTGTCCCCCTGGCCCCAATCCCACAGAGGGCAAGCGCCTCTCCCCTCCAGCTGGCCACCTGGACGTTCTGATGACCTGTCCAGGTGTCTCTGGGAAAGCTGCTCTGCCCTCCTGCCTGCGTCCCATTGTTCCGCGGGCTCTCCTTTAGGTCATTTTACATTTTCACCTGATCCCTGTAATTCTGGCAAAACATTCCCAGGCCACAAAGCGACCTTCCTGCAGCTGGTGTCTGGTCCCCACTCACAAAGCTCTGGGCAGAAATCTCGGCTCCAGCAGCGGCCCCTGGCTCGGGCAGGGCTCTAGCCCCCAGGGTAGGACAGGGCTCTGTCCTCCGCCCACCCCATGTCCGCATCTGGTGTGT
The DNA here is from genome assembly GCF_028023285.1 of Balaenoptera ricei. NCBI lineage: Eukaryota > Metazoa > Chordata > Mammalia > Artiodactyla > Balaenopteridae > Balaenoptera > Balaenoptera ricei. Next base: position 1,917,258 of record NC_082639.1, read on the forward strand.
CACGGCCCCAAGCCCGGGGGCACCCGACCTCCCTCCTCGGTGCTCCCAGGGCAGCTGGCGCGTGGGCAGTGGGGCAGGGGAGGTGGGCCGGGCAGCTGACCGCTAGAGCATGGTGCCCCCCAGACACGGGGAGGGGTGCAAGGCAGGCACACCTCGGCGGGAGGAGCTCAGACCCCCTGCAGGCGGACTTGGCAGCCTCTCTGTGCGGACTCGGAGCCTAATCAAAGAGCGGGTGGAAAGGCCCTGCGGCATGACACATCCGAAAATAAATATCACAGAACATTTGAAGAGCTCAATAAATTGATCATATTCCAGTGAACCTTCACCCTCGTAACGATGGGACCATTTAAATGCTAATGTCATTTTTTAAAAAGTCAATTACAGGAGTTTGGAAGGAACGGAGTCAGCATTCTCCCCACGCCTCCCCTGCTGCCGGCCCCCTCTCCCCGTCCGCGGGCACTGGAGCGTTCGCCGGGTCCCCTGCAGGGAATATCCCTCACCGTGGTCCCCGTAATTGAATCAAGTGGATACAGACACCAAAATACCCTCCGTCCTGTGAGTAATGAAAAGCACGTGTTGATAAAGCAGACAGTGTGTGCGGGTTCAGGGGCAGGATCTGCTGTCCACCCCGCGATGGCCCGACCTCACCCCACCCCACCCGCAGGCCCGGCAGTGGCGTCCCCCTATGGAAGAGAGACCGGGGTTGGTGACACATGAGCCTTCCGGAACATTCCAGAGAGGGGTGCCAGTTTCCCAGCAGCCCCTGCTGCTCCCCTCCTTCCTCTTGGTGGGCATCCTCGCCTGCTCTGTGCCGGCCGACCCTCTGGGCCCCCCGGGCTCCCGTCGGAGGGTTCTGGGCATTGCGTCCGCCGCAGGGCCTGGGGATCTCCAGGGTGTGCGCACACCTCCACGCCCCCAGTTCCTCCCGTGCCGGCGACGATGCCAGGGATGCTGTCTGATCCGCTTCCGTGTTGGCGCCGTCTTGTGTGCTGGATGTTCGCTCTTGTGAGGCCCCGCTCCGGAGAGGGAAACAAAGGGCTGCCGGCTGGCCTGCTAGCAAGCGGAAAGGGCTAGAGCTCAAAGCCGTCTGCCCAGGGCTGTACAGAGCCACACGGGCAGAGAGGCAAAGCCTTCACGGCCAGCAGGCTGCCCGGAAGGTCCCTAGTGTCCACTCTGGGCCACGATGGCCTGAATCCCCGGGGAACCAGCCGGTCCTCACCTCAGGAAGAACGTGGTGAACTTTCTGGCATTTCGGGGGATTGGCTGTCCAGGACTGACCTGTGACCCGCAGGCCCCCAGTCCAGTGCCGTGAGCAGAGAGCCGGGGTCAGCTTCCAGCAGGTCCCCAGGACCTCCCGCGCTGGGGCGGGGCTGAGGGGCAGCTCGGACCCCCTTTCTACTCCTTTTTCTGCGCTTCACCTCCGTACTGGCTTCCAGGAGAAGGCGTCCTCCGGACCCTGCTCCCCCTGTTAGCAGGGAAAGCCCACCTCGGGGGTCCCCTGTCTGCCTTCTGACCAACACTTTTCTCTGTTTTTTTTCTTTGGCCGCTCCGTGCAGCATGTGGGATCTTAGTTCCCCGGATAAGGATGGAACCCTCGCCCCCTGCAGTGGAAGCACAGAGTCTTAACCACTGGACCGCCAGGAAAGTGCCCCCCGCTCCCCGTCTGCGTCCTCCCTGGGAAGTCCAGGTCACGGCCTCAAGCACCGGGGTTGGGGCTGAGCCCAGCGAGGGCCCGGAGCAGGTGCCGCCTCTGGAGCTCAGCAGTGGCCATAGTGACGTGGGACTGAGCCGCCTACCTACCGTCTCTGGGTCCCCTCGGGCTCCTGCAGCTGGTGCTGCAGGGCGTTTAGTGATTGAGTCTCCGCGTGTGGATGAGAGACCCCCCAAGGCCTGGCCCGTGGGGAGCCTCCCCCTTCAGGAGCCCGGTCAGCCTTTCCCGTCTCCCTGCCCGGGGCCCGTGTTGTAGGAAGGGGCAGGGGCTGGGCTGGCGGGCAGGGTCCAGGATGCCCCTTCTCAGCCGATGCCACAGGGGGGAGACAGGTGTTCTCTTCCTGCTTTTGGCCACTGCCCAGCAGATTTGGGATTTTGCAATTCCAAATTGGGGAGGGCCTGACGGGGGAGAGCTGGCACACTACCCCTGGGGCCACCTCTTTTCAGGGCCTTGTGGCAGGGCACTGAGCTGTCCCTCGGCCTGGACTCCATCACCCCTGGGAGAAGACCCCCATCCCTGGGGAGGAGGGGGTGGGTGCTGCGTCTGGGACTCAGGGGTTCCTTCTCCCGCTTTCACTGGCTGCAGGGCTCAGGTGGAGAACCACTAAGGGGAGGGGAGGCCGTCTGTGCGGTTACGGGGAGGCACCCGAACTGGGGACCACAGGTGGGGAGGAGCCAGGCCACTGGACGTGTGGTCTCAGGACACAGGGGCATGCACCCGACACACTGCGTCCTACACACTTTGTGTGTGGGGAGGGGGGTCCGTGGGGAACCTGCAGGTCTACAAGCCCCCACAATCTGGGGACCCAGCAGCGACGACAAGGCTGCTGCAGGCAGACAGACCCTGAGGAGACCCAGCCTGGACAGTCAGCCCCAGGCCCGGCTGTAGGAGTCTGGAGGATGGGACAGATCCCACGCGGCAGGTGAAGTGGCCAAAACCTGTGCTCCCGCCGTGCAGGTGCCTAGCAGACGCTCGTTCACAAGCTCACAGGACCCGGCCCTGACGCCTGTCCCCTGGCCCCCAGGCCATCTCTTTGTCCAGTACTTCCGGAACCCACCCCGCCCCATCCACGCGGCGCCAGGCTGGTGTGAGGGAAGCCTGTCCCCGGAGCCGACAGTCAGCATCCTGACGACAGTGACCAGGACACTGGGCTCCTGAGTGTCACCCCTGCCACTCCTGGGCAGGGTCCCCGAGAGTGCAGGGTCCTGGCATCTGGGAGTAGAAAATGGGAACGATGAATAGAAGAGCATGGCTGCCAGCCCTGCAGACCCTGAGGCCCCTGCACATACGTGTCACCCCTTTCTTCCTCACGATGGGCATCCCCATTTCTCAGATGAGGAAACCAGGGCACAGAGAGCTGGGACATGCTCGGCTCCCACGGGGCCAGGATGGAACACTGACGGCCAGAACCCGTTATCCCAAAGGTGACGGTGCCCGTGCCTCCGTCCCTCGTGCTCTTCACACCGTTCCGGGCCTGGACCCAGCCAGTCTGGCAGCCCCTCCGGCGGTGGGGACCCGTCTGGGGTGATCCCGCAGCTTCCCCCGAACGCTGGCCCGAGTCGGCTCCGTGCCCGGGAGGGAGCGCCATCCCCACCGCCCAGGAGAGAACTGGGCTCCAGGGGGACGCTCAGCAGAGGAAGAAACTCAAGGCGGGGGCCGTGCATCGCAACACGTTGCAACATTCTCCGAGGCAGCCCCATTAGACCCCTGAAACGGGATACGAAACCTGAACTTGGCCACATAATACAGCTCTGTCTGGAAGGGCCGAGAGCGCCCAGGCCCCAAGCTGTCTTTCAAAGAGCGATAGTTACGGAAATTAGTGGTGCAGAAACGGATCCCCATCCTTCATCAGGGGCCTTATTAACTGTCCCACGGTGTGACAGGAGCAGCCTGGCCTCTTGACTTCAGGGCCTGGGAGAGGCCGTCCCCATGCCCAGCCACGCGGAGACGGGCAGGAGGGACACCCGGCAAGCGCGGGGACCTCGCGGGGTGTCGCAAGGCAGGTGTGGAGGAAGCAGGTCTGCAGCACGACGCGACCCACGCGGCCTCCTTTTGGGGCAGTGATAACACAGCGTCCCAGAGTGGAGGACGGCCTGGGTGGAAATAGCCCTAGTAGTCAGGGGTCCCCATGGAAGGGCCAACCAAATGCCACACGGGGCCCTGGAGAGGCCCTGAGTCACGCTCACCCGGACGCGGCGCCAGCCCACTGCTGACCCCCCGGGGGCCCCACTTCCCTGAGCGTCAGTTTCTTCATCTACACCTGGGGAACCTGTGCAGGTTAAAGGAGGTAAAGGGACGGCTTCAGGCCCCCGGGGGATGTCCAGTCGATATCGTGTGCTTTTGTGCTTATCCCAGCCTGTGGGTCACAGGCTTTCCCTTGGTGCCCCATTTCCTCATGCAAACTGACCACCAGCCAGCATGGGACAGGACCGCCCCAGCCACCTACTGCCGGTCTATTGAATCAGTGCCCGTTTTAAATAAGTTCCAAGTAAGTGCCACACGTGTGGTACATGGAGCCTGTAGCTCTCAGTATCACCTGAGACCTTGTTAGAAAGGCAGGTTCTCGGGGTCCAGCCCAGACCCACTGAGCGGGGCCCGGGGTGCAGCTGGTGCTGTGAATCAGCCCTGCGGGTGATCCCGATTCCAGGATGAGACCCCGCGGGTGGGATACAGAGAACAAGCCCAGTTCCAACCCCTGCTCTCCCAGGTTCTTCCCTGTGGCAAGGTAACAGAGACCTCCCGCTGCCGGGCACCCAGCCGGGACGCCCCTGGTGCTCCTCCTGGGCCCATATCCCCCTCCGTGGCCGGCACAGGGGCTCCCGGGAGGCCCAAAGCTGGACACGGCAGCGGGAGCCCAGCGAGAAGGCACATGATCATTCCAGAAAGGCCGGTTTGGAGACCAGAGTCTTTGGGCTGAAGAGGTCTTGGCGGGACACTTGCCTTTCAAGGTCGTGCTAATGACCTTCCACACATGATAGATTTATTGAGGGGAAAACATGCGGAGTTGTTCTGTCCAAGGGCAGTGCCAGAAGGAATCTTGTGGCCGGGCTTTAGGCCTGTTAATCAACACCCACGTTATTGCCCCGCAGAGCCAGACTGAGCAGGCGAGGAGGTGATGGGGGTGACCGGCCTTTCTAAACCTGTGCATTTTTAGCCCCTGTGAATCAAAGCCGCGTCCAGCTACATCCGGGGAGCCTTTGATCCTCCACCCCGGCCTGCAGAGTCTCCACCCGCGGGAAGCAGAGGGCACGAAAAGATAAACAGCACTTGAGCAAGTTGAGTCCGCCCGGGCTGCACTGCTATCTGCTTCCCCGAGTGTTGAAAAGAGCTCTCTTGGCGAGTAGCACACACGTAACCTTCACCCTTGACCGCGCGGTCTGGTGGGAGATAAGAAGGGGGCAGGGGGTGGAGTTGAGAGAGAAAGGAAAGGGAAACAAGCTGCCTGCTCCCCTAAAAGAAAGATGAGGCGGGAACAAGGCTGCCAGGCTTCCCGCGGGGCCGGGGCGACCCCCAGAGACAGGTGTCCGGGCATCTGTGCAGAGGCAAAGATGCAGCCCCGGCTGACATGCTCCACCAGCACATTGAGTATCTTCAGGCTGCCCAGTGGACCAGGTCGCTGAAGGGGTGGTGAGCGCTACAAGGGAGGCGTGGAGGGTTCCAGCCCACCTCGCCTAAATTGTCCCAAATGGAAGCGTTCAGCTCTGTCACATGAACTTGGACTTTGTCTTTCTGCAGTTAATTACCAGCACAGGGGATGATCTAATGCCTGGGTTTTCACAAGAACCGGTGACCCCACGAAGATGGGGACCAGATCCCATCGACCCCCTATCCCACCCTAATGCCTGACATGGGGCCAGGGCCCAGAGGCATTTGGATGAAACACTGGCACCTTCCAACGTTCACTGGAGGGGGAGGGAAGGGTCCCATCCAGGGAGGGAGAGGCCTCAACCAAGCACTCCAGAAAGCCAGGTGTCCCGGGTGGCTCCCTCGCCGCCCAGAAGCCCAGAGTCACACTGCCAGCTTCTGGGGACGGGGGTATGGTAATCAGGGCCGCATTTGCATCTCCATCCCCAGCCCATCCGCTGTGTCGGAATGAAACCTTTGAAAATCGCCATGGACCCTGGTTTTGATAATAATACGTGGGTAAAGGTTGTATTGCTATCTGAGCGGTGATTCATCCATCTGTGAAGCAGGACGAGGCGGTAATAGGAAGGAGCTGATCGCCAGGGGCAAAGTTGGAATGCAAACTCATCAGAGGCGGCGAACCCGGGCGCCATGCCGTTAAATAGAATTCCATTATTGTTTCATAAATAGAGAGATTGAAGTGCCCAGGCCAGGAACCGGTGATCATTGGGGACCGCGTTTGCGCTCAGCTCATGACTAGTATTTGTTTTGAGTAAGTGGTTGTCTGGGCTAATAGTAGGGTGTTTCATTGTGAAGAGCTTGTTGAACAGGATTTATGGAAGAATCCTGCGCGCCGTCTGTGCGGAGCACTCCGCGGTCACTGGGCGGTGGGGAGTTAGTACGGCCGTTGCTCCGTCTCTAGTGGGTTTCGCATCATCTCCTGGTTAACGTTGGCCCTGCAGGTGCTGGAGTCTCTGAAGGGCACCACCCACAGCTCCAAGCAGGTGCTCAGAAAGTGTGTGCGTGTGTGTGTGTGTGTGCGCACACGTGTGCGCGTGCTCCTGTGATAGGGTGTGGGCTTCTGGCTTCCCTACAAGAGCCATGGCTGGACCATTTCCCTGCTTCCCTCGGGCCCAGGCACCCCACCTGTGTGCCCACCTGAGGGAGGCAGCAGGTGACGAGATCCAGGTAAACAGGTGAAGCACTGCAGGTGGAAAGAACTTCCGTGTCGGGGCAGACCCTGGCTCAGAGGCACTGTGACGTGGGGTGTCCCAGGATGGAGAGGGCTGTATGCCCCCAGGCCTTGTCCACAAGGCCCCTGAGGGGCTGCTTCCATGTGGAGGAAGCAGGTGGCAGACTGGACCTTCTCTCCATCTCCATCTCTACTCCGCCTTCAGCAGGTTCAGAAGACGCCCAGAGGTCTCCACCCTACAACTCAGGGCTTTCCCTCCCAGCTTGCCTGCAGGATCACGATGGACAGGGCCCCCAGAGGCCTCTGGGTTGTCCCCAAACAGCCAATTAAGCCCATGGGGTCAGTGCCCAGCCCTCCTGCTCTGACCTCAGTGGTGTTGCTGGGCTTATCTGAGGCACTTTCTTGCCCGTGGGGCGGGGACTGGCCTTTAGGAAGCTGCCCCTCTAGGGACCCCAGCTCTGGCCGACCCACCGGAAGCCCTGTGTCCGCTGTCTTTGCCTCTGTGGAGCCACTGATGCGGGAGGCCTGGGCCCCAGTGTAGAAGGACAGGCCTGACAGCTGTGGGTAAGACACTTCTAAGATAGTACCCAGGATGAACGTGGGACAGCGGGCAAGAGGGCCTGATGCCTTCTGGCCTCTGCTCCCCTCTCCCCACGAGGGCAGCTGCTCTGAGAGCAGGGAGGAGGGTATCACAGGGACCAGAAAGGGTGGCAAGTTCCCCTCGGGCTCCTCCCATCACCGGTGCCTCTGACTTCCCGTGAGGGGCTCATGGAGGGCACGCTCGAATCTGGGACCCTCGCTGACCCCCAGTGCCCCCTGCTCGGACCCCCGGGAGCGTGGTCACCGTGGGGGAGGGGAAGGGGGCATCCTTTGATGCAGGTGTGCAGCTCCCACTCTCATTAGAGGTAGCCCTGCACGTGTGCCGGAGGAACAAAGGGCCCCTTCACCCTCACCTCTGGGGCCGGGGCACCGCCCCGCCTGGAACCCAGCAGCCCCGGCCTCCACGCGGCCGCTCCCAGGCCCGCACCGCAGCTCGCCCACTGGAGGCTTTGTTTAGTCTGGGTTTCTGGGCGTTGGGCTCCTTTTTCTCCAAATTCTTCCAAAATTCTGTAGGCTGAAGGCACCACTCATTCAGCCCCAGGGGAGAGTAACTCACCCTCCTCGATGGAGAAGTTCCTGTCTCTCCCAAGGGCGACAGTGGTTGCAGGGACCTGGGGTAACTGGAGCGTGACCCTCGGCCCACAGGAAGGCCGGGCGGCAGGAGCGCGTCTGGGGGCAGCGGAGGGTGGGGAGTGAGGAGGGACTCGGGCAGCCCCACTGCGATGCTGAGCTCGGGGTCTCCCCCGAAGCATGGGGGGCCTTCTTCAAACCACACCGAACAACGGGCTGCGCAAATCCTAGCCCCTGGCCTCATTCCCTCCAGTTCTGTGTCAACACGGGCCTGCGGCGTCGGGGCCGAGCGCCGTCGGCGGGGGACAGCGCTCAGCCCGGCTGACTAGCTCCGGTGGTCTCAAGGCTCCGGCCTGATGCCCCCACTGAGATGCCATCGGGCCCCACGCAGATGGGCCCCAGGTTCTGATGGTCCGAGAGGGACCTCGGAGGAGCCAAGGGGGTGGCCCCCCGCTGCCCAGTGTGGCCGTTGCAAACGGGGTGATTCGTTCAAGCCATGGCCTTGCCCCCAAGGAACCTGTGGTGGAGGCAGGGGTGAGAGGAATGCGTAAAGGGTGACTGAGGGCAGAGGCGGGCGGGCTGCGTGCTCACGGTGGCCGGGTGCGGGGACCGCAGGCCGACAGGCGGCCTGAGGGGGAGAAGGGCCAGAGCATTAGACGATAGCACTTGGGAAGGAGGGTCAGTGTTTTTTTAAGAAGAATCTTCTCACATACCGCTCAAGCACCGTTTTAAGCCGACGGAAGGGGAAGAGCAGTGTGTGGGGCGGAGGTGGGACTGAGGCGCACAACTGCCCTTGAACTCTGAGCAACCTGGGTCACCCACTCACTGCCCAGCGGCGGTGCTCCAGGGGGTGGCCTCGCCCTTACGGAGCCCCCACCCTGCCTTCGTGGGCGCCGGGCTCTATGGGACTGTGTCCCTCTCCTCCTGGCGGCCCGTCCCAGTGCCTGGGGCCGTGTCCTGGACCCAGGGAGCCCTATCCATGTGTGTGTGTGTGTTGCGGGGGGGATTCTGAGGGCTGGGGGTGGCGTGAGGGCAGCCAGGCAGGAAGGATCAGAGCGGGGGCCAAGGCTCTCGGCATCAAACCAGAGCCAGGCTCCTGCCCTTAGGACCCCTGACAGGCAGCCGGGGAACAGAAGGCGTCAGAGGCAGGCTGCCCAGGCAGGAAGGGAAAGGAGGACGTGGACCAGGAGGTGAGACAAGGACGGAAGCCATTCCAGGGTCCAGCACTCCAGGAGGGAACCGCGGCCCAGCGGCATCCAAAGTCCACCAGCAGCTCCCATGTCACCAGCCCACACCAGGGGGCCTGCAGGGGTCTGAGGAGCCAAGAGAGGAAAGCAGCAGGTGGGGCAGGATTCGGGGAGCCGGTCATCTTCCAAGGCCTGGGGGTGAGTGTAAAGTGATCGAGCATCTTCTGTCCTTTAAGGGGGTTCACATGAGCTGCTGACCAGCCCCTGAGCTGCAGGAGGCACGTCCCCTCGTGCCCGAGCCCCACATCCCTCTCTCTCTTGCATCCCGCTCACATGGCTCAGAGCATCCACTGTCCTTTCTCCTCGAAGGCATAACCCCAGCGGCAGGGGCTTCGAGCAAGGGTACTGTATATGATGATGGACGTGGTCTAGAACCTCGCTGGCCAAGACAGTAGCCATGAACCACATGTGGCCCCTGAGTCGCAGAATGTGGCCAGTACAGCTGAGGCTCTGAAGTTTTCATTTGATTTCACTTTATTGTCTTCAATGTAAATGGTGAGCCCATTGGACAGGGCAGCTCTGGATGATGGGCCTTTGTTTCCTAATACATCATAGGCTGTCGACAAATGGTTTTGGCAGTGGCCTGGCCATGTGGCACCCCTGTCCTCAGTGCCCGCATTCACACAAGGTAGCTCTTTCCGTGTGAGCTGGAGAGGGAGTGAGAGGGCTCCTCTGGGAGAGATGGGTTCCCATGGGAAACTCTCGTCCTTCCAGCCCTTCTGTTCACTGAGGTCCGGGGCTCCTGCCTGTACCTCGGGGCCCAGTTCTGGGGGCTTGTGTAGAACTGAAGCGGTCTTACAAATATGCCGGTTCTGGAGCTGTCTGGGACACTGAGGAGAGGCACTCTCATGCCGCTGTGGCCACATTTGGGCAAAAAGTCATCCTTTTGCCTTTCACTTTCCTGCAAACCTTTCCTGCAGCTTCAAGGTGTCTGTACCCAACGGAACCCTCACACCACATGTATGACGGGCTGGTTCCGCTTCCAGTCTAGCTGGGGCCGCCTGGGATGAAGGGCCTCATGCTGTCCTCCCGAAACTCCTGCCCTGACCCCCGCCACCCCCAGCGAGGCGCTGACTCTGCTGCTGGGCCCGTAGCACTTGTGGGTGCTCACGCCGCGGGCCCCTCATCCCCTTCTAGTTCCGTGAACACCTCTCCTCTTCCAGCAGTGACCCATTCCCTGGTGCCCGTGGGGTGCCCTATACCTGGGGTACACGGATCACTGGGTGAGGTTCTGTCCCTCACGTCCGACTCTGCCGAGGTCTATGCCTGGTCCTCAGCGTGTCTTCCGGTTTCTACTCTCATCCTCTTCCTGGTGCCTGTTTGCTTTCTGCCCTTGTCCCTACAACTAACTGCTTCTCCCTGTTCCCAGCCCCCTTCCACAGAGCAGGTTTCTCGGGGACAAGGCTACAGCACTGACCCCAGAGCCTGAACCCTCACAGGGTTCAAGGAATACCTGCTGATGAATGAGCACATGAAAAAAAAAATAATAAATGCTTTCATGGTTGGGGTTACGTGCTCTAGAGAGAGAGGGAAGTTTGGCTTCGGTCACTTTCAGCGGCCCTTTGATTATCAAGCCCTCCGTGGACTTTGTATTTTCAAAGGACAGCATCTTGGTGACCAGTGCCTAGCCCAATGGGATGGCAGGACACGGCGCCCTGCAACAAGGGTTTCTTCAAGCCTCAGCTGCGACTCTGCCCGAAGCTTGCAAAGTTAACACAGGTCAGGACAGGCACGTTTGCCAATCAGCAAAGACACACAGGTGCCTAGCCAGAGAATGGGTTCCACCAGACTGTCTGGTGGGTTATTACTTCCCACAAGCAAAGCCACGTCCCAAACTGGCCCAGCGTCCAGGGCACTCCCTCCCAACATTCATGTCACACCTGAACCAAGCATGCCCCATGTTTCCTGGTGGCCTTATTATCTGGCCACCTGCGTGTCCTCAAGACTGATTATTCCAGCTGCCATCAGACTCCTCCGGCTCAGGGCCCTCCCAAGGGTGGGCATTCAGCACGTGCTTGGCCATGGGGTGCACACAGGTATAGCTCAGGTCAGATTTGGGGAGCCCTCCCGGTAAAGGAGAACGCAGGTGGCACCCACGTATACACAGACGACTTTCTTTATCCGTGTAAAGTTCTACAAAGTGCCACCAACACTGTCTTTGAGAACGCTGACCTAGTGTTCCTAGCGAACTTTGGGGGCTGGGTTCCTGCCAGCTCTGGTCACTACCTTTTCATCAGCCAATCAACACATAACTTGCTTTACGTGCTTCTGTTTAAAGACCAGAATTTAATATATAGCATTGACTCACTTTGCACTCACGGCCGGCAGCGCTGTCACTCACGCCTGAGGAAGCTTACCCAGCACACATTTCCTCTGTCAGCCGCATCGCTCTGCCTTCTTGTGCTCAGAAACGCTAGACACGCTTCGGCTCCAGGCTGGGGTCATTTTACACAGAGAATCACCAGCAAAACCCACAAAATGCCAAACACATGACACTAAATAGGCTGCGAAAAGGAAGCTTGATAACAGTCTGAGCCAAAACAAGAAGGCAGAGCGTCTCTCACTCAGCCGCAGCCGGGACCGTGCGTGACACAGAACCTGCGTGTCTTCCCCTCCGCGCACATTCAGGGTGACAGGAAGCCCCGCGATGGTCGGTCTGGGTTCGCAGATGCATTTTAGCAAGTAGACGAATCTGCAAATACGGAATCTGTGAATAATGAGAATCAGCTGTGTAAATGTAAACATGTATACGTGTGTATAGATCAGCTTACGACGTGTATAGATCAGTTTTATTGAAATATAACTCACATACCATAAACTTAGCCCTTTTGAATGGCACAATTTGGTGGTTTTTAGTATATTGAGAATAGGGTGGTGGAACCATCACCACCATCTAATCTTAGCAAATTTTCATCACCCCCAAAAGAGGTTCCATACCCCTTAGCAGTCAATGCCCATCCCCCCTCTCCCCAGCCCCTGGAAACCACTAATCCACTTTCTGTCTCTATGGGTTTGCCTGTTTGGGACATTCAGATAAATAGGATCCTACAGTATGTGGCTTTTTTGTGACCAGCTTCTTTCCCTGAGTGTAATGTTTTGAGTCCGTCTACGCTGTAGTGTGTATGTGTCAGGACTTCATTCTGGTTACGGTAGAATAATATCCCACGGTAGGGACAGGCCACATTTTGTTTATCCATCCCACCATCGATGGACATTTGGGTTGTTTCCACTTTTGGGTGATTGTGAATGGTGCTGCCTTGGACGTGCGTGCACACATTTTTGTGTGGACCTGTGTTTTCCTTTCTCTTGGGCGTATACCGACGGGCGGACTCGCTGGGTCACATGGGGACTTGATGTTTAACTTTTTGAGGAACCATCATCTGTTTTCCACAGCGGCATCACGTATTACCTTCCCGAAGACGGTGCACCGGGTGCTGTGTCCCCACACGCTCACTGACACTCGGCGCCACCGTCTTTGATGGTAGTATCCCCACGGGTGTGACATGTATCCCGTGTGTGCTGCTTTTTGAGGTGAAGCACTAGGGAGTGCAGGAGGCCAACTTTTAGATGTTTGGGGGCAGTGCAGCAGGAGCCCAGCCGAGGACTTGGGTGGAGGTGGCACACCTGTGTGAGCAACGTTGCCTCTGAACGAGCAGGAAGGGAGGAAGGCCGTTTCCCATGGAACTTTCTCTTGTCAGGTCTTAGTCTGTTGACACCAATAGAAATGCCCATTCATTTTGTGCAAACAAAGCCTTGCATTTCACCTTCGAGCTGCAGAGCCATTGCCCTGGCCTGGCTCTCCAAGCGAGGCGGACGACACGGAGCCCGGTCCTTGCCGAACCCCAGGTGGGCTTCTGTGTGCCTCCAGGACAACACAAAGGACACAGCCGCCCCGGGAGCTGGTCTGATGGAGCCGGACAAACCCTCCTGTACCCCCGCCCTGCTCCAGCTGTCCAGCAAGGCCCTGAATCCTCTAGAGAAGGCAGGGTGGCCTCAGAGCACAGGGACCCTCTGGACCTCTGCACTCCGGCCCCCCAGAATGGACCCTATTGAGAAAGGCTTGTCCAGGATGGATGGTAAATAAACGCACATCTGAGATACTCTGAGCTGGAAAGGGTTCTGGATGCGGAAGGCTGCCCGCCTTCCAGGCAGCAGTTAAGCATTTTGGTCCTTGTGTGCAAGAATATTTCCATTAATACTCACAAAGAGCCCACCCAGAAGAGCTTCCCACAGACACTGAAACAGCCCAATTCCAGCCGAGGGGCTGCAGGAAACCGCGTGCAGAGCGCACGCACGGCGAGACCCCAGGAGAGCTGGGCCCCCGGCTGGCCGGAGATGGGCTGGGTGCCGCGGGGAGAACGAGCGCCTTGCCCTCTCGGTGCCGCCGGCTGGGGTCTGGTTTTAAGGGTCCAGGGCCTGGTCGGTGGCATATACTTAGGTGTAAGTGGATCTTCAGTTCCTTCTTTCTTTCTATCTATTTGCTCCCTTGCTCATGGCCTCTTACATGTAGCGCCTGACTTTGGCTGAAGTTCATCAGGCAATACAAGCCTTTGGTGTGGCCGATTGTCACGGCAGCAAAGCAGCATGACATCAGGCACCAGAGCCCACTGCGAGGGCAAGACGCATGGCTGGAGACGGGGAGGGGTGCCCTCTCGAGCTTCGCAGCCCCACGTCACACAGGTGCCTCATCCCTGCAGAAGCCAAGCAGCCGGTGACCTCGCCTCTTAGAGTAGGGCTGGGTTCCAAGACGGAGAAGAAAACCCTTCTGGGTAAGAAGATGCAGTTGCCAGCCTGTTTTCCATCTTTCCCAGTCGTTTATTTATTCACGCATGGACAGAGCCCTTTGCAGCTCTCCCACCTGTGCTGGGCACTGGGTTAAGCTCGGGGAGATTCCCTTTCCATTCTCTTCAAGTCCACGTGCTGGACGCTGAGTGAGGCCCAGGTCACTGCAGACTCTGAAAAGCGTCCAAGTCTCGGGGCAGAGGTGTCCCTGCCATGGCGCTCCTTTGCTGCAGGAGGGGCCCACTCAGAACAGATTCCCACACTTCCAGGCGGCTTGGTTTCCAGAGGTCTGCGCCTCCAGCCAATCAGAAGTGGAAGGGAAGCGCTCGCCCCGGTGGTCAGACTGCAGCCATCTTCCATCCTAGGACCGCAGGGGTGCACTTGGAGGGGGGCAACTCAGCATCACATCCAAGGTATAACGACAGCCACACGACGCATGCTGTCTTATTTAAGAAGGCCAGGAACAAGACACCTGCTTTAGAAATCTCCCGTATAAAAGAGCTGAGGGGTTGAAAGGGACACACCCTCTCTTACCTGGAAAGCCTCAGACGCCTCAGGCCCTGATGGTTCTGAAAGGCTGGACTTTCTTTACACCTGGACGCGGCCACGCGGAGACAGAGGCATGTCACAGATGGAGGTCGTCTCTGTGAAAATCCACTGCACACGGGTGTAGGATGTTTCGGAGAAGTTTTAAAGATTCCACAGAAAAATGATTGCCCTGTGCAAAAACTGCATTTTTAAAATGGCTTTATTGAGATACAACTCACATACCAAACAATACCCCAATCAAAAGGTACAGTTCGTGGGGTGCCGTCTTGTGTTGCCATCACTCGGCCTTATACAAGTGTCTTGCTCTGTGTTCTGTGGGGTGACCTTCTCCGAGGGGGGGCCACCTGCAAATACCACCCCCCCACCCCGGGAGGGGAGAGGAGAGCACCTCTCGACCTCAGACACGGTCCCGAGCAGTCCCGGGGGCTCCAGCCTCGCTTCCCTGATCCCCGTCCGCCTCCGGTCCTGGGGGCCACGTCGTGTGGCCCTGTGCGCCCCCCACTGAGGGCAGGGCAGTCCGCCCCGTCCCCAGCCCCGCAGTGTCTTTCCTCCTCCTGCCCAGCGCTACGGTTCTGACGGCACGCTGCTGCGTGACCTCGGTAGGCAATCAACCATCCTGTCTGCGCAGGACTGCCCCGGTTTTAGCACTGAAAGTCCCACGTCCCAGGAGACCCCTCAGCCTCCTGCAAACCAGGACGTGGGACACCACACGGCTGGGTGGCATCCGTAGGTCAGGCCCCAGTGGTGGCCTGCAGGGCCCTGCTCCCCACCAGGAGATCGTAAGTGGGAGTACAGCATATGCTGGGGTGAGGTGGGGGGTGGATTTTCCACTCCTCCCCGTCCCAGGGGAGGGACTCAATTCTGGGCACGAATCACCGCGGCCCCTTCTCGAGTTTGCGCTGTGGGTCCTGCTGCCTCGTTTTCTTAGAGAGCAGCTCGCGCATAACTGCCAAGCCCCCAGCTCAGGGCGGGGGTTTGCTGTATCCTCTCCCTACCCTGAGGAATAAGCGAACTCAGGCCCGGATGTCGCCCATTGAGGGACAGGCTGCAGATCTGAGCTCCAGCCAGACCGCTGGCTTGTCTTCTGGCTTTGCCGCCTCCTGGCTGCGTGATGGTGTCAGGTGGCATAACGTCCCCGTGACTCGGTTTCCTCTCTTACAAATGGTGGCAAGAGTGCACCTGGGATGCCATGTGCAGCATGATACACAGTGATGCTGCGGGGGGATGGCGGGACCCACGAGAGAGAACGCAGGGCGGAGATAATGTGGGGTTGGCCCCCCTCTGTGGTCCAGGAGGGGCTAGCGCCAGGTGGCCTGGACATTCTCTGCGGGTTTAATTTTCCATGGCTCCTCCTTGGGAAATATCAAGCAATGCCCCCACCCCACCTCGATTCCCCACATCCCATCTGTGCCATCTCCAGGCCCCTACTTGTCCCCACCCCAGGTTTTCACCCCAAGGATGGGGAGAACCTGAGGAAACCTGGCTTCTGCCCTTCCCCGCACCCCCGCCCAGCACCTGGTTCCCTTTCTGAAAGCCTTTTACTTCCCTTCCTATGACAGGAACTCTTCCGGGTGTACCTTCTTTGGTCCACTGGGCGTCTGCCCTCTGCTTCCTTGGAGCAATGACGGTGGGAGGGTCACGGGAAGAGCCCTGGTGCTGATCATCAGAAACGTCCCCTGCTGCGCTGATGTGCAGTTCTGCTCTGGGAGCGAGACCCAAGCCTGGCTCCTCCCCTCCCAACTCAGGGCGGGGCATGGTCTGGCCACAGTGTCCCCAGACATGGGGAGCATTTTCATGGCTTCTCAGGGTCACCCACTGTCCAAGGTCTGTGGCCTTGGGCAATTATTTTTGACTTCTCTGTGGATGTACGTCACATCTTAGAAAATATCTTAGGGAAGCAATGAGGGCTGAAAGTAAAAAGACAGCAGCAGCACTGAGCATGGAGAAGATGCCCAGTAAATGGAGGCCAAAACTATTATCATTATTATTTTCATCATCATCACCATCATCATCACCATCATCACCACCACCATCACCATCATCATCATCACCATCATCATCATCGCCATCATCACCATCATCATCATCACCATCACCATCACCATCATCATCATCACCATCATCACCATCACCATCACCATCAGCAGCATCACCATCATCGCCATCATCATCACCATCATCACCATCACCATCATCACCATCATCATCACCATCACCATCACCAGCATCACCATCACCATCATCGCCATCATCATCAGCATCACCATCACCATCACCATCACCATCATCACCAGCATCATCATCACCATCAGCAGCAGCACCATCATCACCATCATCATCATCATCATCATCATCACCACCATCATCATCACCATCATCATCACCATCACCATCATCATCGCCATCATCATCATCATCATCACCATCATCATCATCATCATCACCATCATCACCAGCATCATCATCACCATCATCATCATCATCACCAGCATCACCAGCATCATCATCATCATCATTCCCTTCCCATATCCCTCGGGGACCGAGTGCCTTAAGTGAGCTTGCTGTGACTCTCGAGCCTGAGGCCCCACCGGGCTGAAGCCGACGGCTCTGGATGCACACTGTCCCCCTCAGCGACCACCACCGTAGGGACCGAGGGCGCCCAGTGTGGGCGCTTCTACCACAGGCCCCTCAGAGCAACTGCAAGGCGCACCCAGCACCACCTTCAGACCACACATTCCAAGGAAAGCCCGAGAGCAGCCTTTCCCCCGCCGACCACGGGATCCACGCAGGGGTGGGGGTGGAGCAAGCCTGACCCCCAGTGAGAGGACCCCCAGACCCCGATCTCACTGAGTGTGTGTGCACGTGTGTGCATCAAGTGGATGTTACTGTATTTTAATCATTTTCCACTTGGAAGGCACATTTTAAAACAGGAAGCCAGGATACTGTCACACATGCAGGTCCTTGTTGGTTTGAGACTTTACAGCACAGCTCGGCGCCTGGACACTCAGGCAGCAGGGCCGCAGGCTGGGGCTCTGCCCCGGCCCCTGCCCAGCTGAGGACATGAGACGGTCACACCCTCATCTGTAAAGGGAGCATCACCAAGAACGATCCCTCCATAGTGGTCCTGGGACAGCTTGACTGAGATAATACAGGCGAAGGCTGCTCAGAGGTGAACGCAAAGGCAGGAGCCCACAGTGAGCCAGGTACCCCCGCCCGTCCCCCCAGGAAGACCCCAGCGCCCCGCCATACTGCCACACGCCCTCTCCCTGGCTAAGCGGGGTGACGGCAGCCTGGTGGAGTCCTAGCACCCGCCCTCCTCCTCCTCGCAGCTCCGGCCGCCCCTGACCTCACAGCCCCAGGGGCCTCTGGGATGCCAAGGGGTCCTGGCCAAGCCCGGCCGTGAGGCCCAGGCTCCCCGGGGACAGAGCCACGATCAGTTGGGTCGCTCGGTCCCCAACGTCCGTGGCTGCCCCTGCTCTACAAGCCCAGCCAGCAAGCCCTTCTCACCCGAGGGGACATGGTGTGACCCCACCCAGACTCCCTCGGCCCCCTCATCGCCCCCCTTGATCTTTCCCTTCCTCTCTCCCGCTCCCTCCTGCCCTTCAAGTACTTTGGCGACTCTCTGCAGAACCTCAGGTGAGCTAGCCCTAGGGAGAAGCGCCCAGTGTGTGCATGCATGCATGTGCGTGTGTGTGCACACGTGTGCACGTGCGTGTGCACGCTCCGGTGTGAGCTGTCATTGGCGGCAGGGTCCTCGGCTGCACCTGGCCCGAGACCCCCTCCCCCAGCCTGAGATGCCCACCATGCCCGTGTGGCGGAGGGGGGCGAGGCGGGAAGGGTTAACCCGCACGGCAGGCGCCACAAACTGTGCAGGGACTGGACAGTCATTCCCGCTAATGAGAACCAGACCTCCTGCAACAGTCCTGCAGTGTTAGCGCCACTCCCCCCAGGGATGCAGCTTTGTTGTTTTTCCCAAAAAGTAGGCGCGGTATGTCTACATTTTCTCTCTTGCTTTCTTTCACTTTTGGAAACAAACAGGAGGAGCCAGGCCGAGAGAGAGAGAGAGAGAGAGAGAGAGAGAGAGATTCTTTATTTCTTCCCCAAATTGCCTGGAAGCCTGCCCCTCCGATGGTGTCCACCTCGCTCGTGCCCATGGCTCCAAGGCACGATCCTGGCTCCAGGGAACCTTCTGGGCTGAGATCCCCGGGCCCAGCGGGCAGGTCCCAGGGAAGTCAGAGGTGCAGTGGGAGAGAGACAAGGAATCGGCAAGGACCACTTACAGGTCAAGGCTGGGCCAAGCATGGCAGATTTGTCTTCATTTAACCCTCACCTGACCTTCTAACGCATGGGTAAACTGAGGCACAGAGAGGTCCAGAAGCTCCCCCAGGTGGCACAGCCAGGAAGGGCGAGAGTGGGAGCCCAGGTCTGCCTGACCCCAAAGGCAGCCCTGATGCTGGTCTCTCATCCCAGGTTCTGTCCCACCTCCCATCAGGGAAGTTGGGTTCACTATCTTTCCAACATGCCCCCACGTCTGCCTTGCAGACAGAGCCACCCTTGCCCCTGGGTCCAGAGAGGCTCCCCGAGCCACCAGTGTCTGTTCTGCAGGCCCCTCCCCAGATTCACAGGTCAGCTCCTGGCCAGCAATGTCCAGGTCTAGGAGGCTGGTAGCTTGCCTGTCCCTGGAGAGATGCCTTGGGCTCTGATCTTGACTTCTGTCTCCCCTTGTGTGAATTGGGACCACTCTCAGGACCCCTGGTTCTACTGGGGCTGAATGAGACCATGTGCAAAAGGGCCTGTGCTCAGCCTGGCCCATCTCAGGCCCTCAGCAGACAGCAGCAGTGCCACCAGCATCCTTGCCCCCATCGGGCTCTTCTCCGCTTATTTCCATGCCCGCCCGGTGCCAGACAGGGGTCAGTGCGGGGCCCCAGCGAGGAAGCCGTCAGGGTGGGGATTGGCAGGTGTGTGGCTGATTAGGTAGCATGGTGAGCAGTAGGACAGACGCTGGGCTGCAGGGCCACAGGACCCCGAGGGCAAGAGGCCGCTGTCCCATCCTCCTCCGAGGCCGGTCCCAGAGGCTGGACCCTGCCCTCGCTAATGGTGCCTGAAGCTCCACCTCCCCGCCTTAGTCGTGTCCCGCGTCGGCGTCATTCCCTCAGTGGAAAGCACCGTGAGCCCATCCGGGAGCCCAGAGCCAGCAGGTCCAGGCCACCAAATGGACAAGCTCAGTACGGGGCTTTCGGAAACGGACCCTCCATCCTCCTCCTCGAAGCCCACTGACGGCCAAGCTGCTCCCCTCCGAAGGCTGGAATTTCAAACTTACACAAATATTCCAATGCTTTTCAAGCATGTTCCAAATAGACATTTATGTTGGCTGAGGCAGTATTTTCTTTTTATTGCTGCTATGAGATTCAACATTTTTCCAGAAATAACTTCTGAACAGTGCGCCTGGATTTTGAACACGTGTGATCCTGACATCCGGGGAGAAACGCTTTGCAAAACACACAGGCACCCACGCGTGGGCACCCACGCGCACATGTACCTCGGGCCTGCAGCCTACAGGCACTGCGTGCGTTTGTCAACCGTAGGGCTTTTGGGAGGCCCGCGTCTTCCTGTGAAGGGGCCACGCTGTGTCTGCTGAGGGACCCAGCAGACCTTTGCCCTCTGCTCCGGCGCCGTGGCTGCCTTTCCGAATGCGCTGACAGTGGAGGGGGTGTGGTTTCCGCTGCCTCATCCTTGGCTTTCTGCCCACGAGGGGTTAGACCCCAAGGCGGGAGCAGTCGTTGGAAAGGAATTTAACTGCTAGCTGCCTCCGAAACACTCAGGGAGACCCACTCTGCCCACGGAGCCGCCGGAGCTGGACCACATTCTCCGTAACGATTCATCACTGAAGCCCTGAGTCAGAAGGGGAAGCATAGCATCCAAGCGCTCGGCGCTGAATTTACAAGAAACCCTTGTGAGGCAAGATCCTGGTTACCTGTGACATTTTAAATCGCTCCGGGTAGGTCAGGAAAGCAGGAGCATTTCAGTGGATCAGAGCGCACTGCCCTCTGCCCAGCTGGTCCCCCCACCCCCTCCCAGAAGCCAGGTGAGAGGAAGGAAGTGGAAAGAAAAATGAAAATGGGAATGGAAACTTTTTTCCCAAAATTAGAAATCATTTATTTGGGCCTGCTGCACTGGCAAAGCCCCTCACCCTGGCTCGAGGCTGCATGGGGCCCACTCTGCCCGCCCCCTCGAGGGCTGGAATCACCTCCCAGGGGCTGCGAGCACGGCAATCTGCTGACCCCCAGCAAACCCCGAGCTCCCTCCTGCCCCGGCGGGTCTGGGATTTGCGAATGTGTGAAGGTATTAGCTGCCAGTTATAACTGGAACGCAGCCTAGAGGCCTCGCTTCTCCAGCAGGAAAGCTTGTAATGCAGCGAATCTGGACCCGACCCAGCATTCAGAAACAGGAAGAATTAATAGGAGTAAATGTGAGCGCTGTTAGCACTCCCAGCTACGATTTATTGCCCGTGGTGGTGGGGAAACGTTGGTTGGTTGCGGAGTTTCGTCCACTTGAATATCAAATGTTATTAATGAGTCACCAAGTGTGGGACCCCAGAAACAAGGTCCAGCAACCACAGTTTTCAGGGGCACGTGACCCTCTGGCAGGAACACACCCTCCCTCCACACGGGGGCTGGGGGCCACAAAACAGACCTGGCCACCCCACCGTCGCTTAAATCTAAGGACAGAAAACCTGGGTCCCGGGGTGGCCAGGGAAGTGGTGGGCACGGTGACCAGAACGTCCTAGGTGGTGGGAGGGGAGGGATGTTTGGGGACAGGAGGACAGTGTGTCTGGGCATGGGTGGTGTGCCCAAGATGGTTTTAAAACTGGCCCTGGAGAGAAGGCGGCAGAGGTGGGGTGGGGCGGAGGGAGGGGAGATCACGTCTCTCCACGGAGGCTGAAGGGTTTACTTGCACGTGTGGCTGATCTGATGACCAGATGACCGAGGGCCTGGGGGTCAGGGGTGGCGAGGATGAGGATGGAGCGAGCGCCTGCCCCCCGCCCCTGCCCGGTTATCCTGCTCCGTCGCAGGAGCAAACTCCAGCTGCCCGCTCGCCTTCTGTCCCTGGCTTTGTTCATGAAGGAAGGTTGGGGTTCGTGTTGTTGTCTCCCCTAATCGCCTTCGCCCCCGGAGCCAGCGTGTTCTCAGCAGAGTGCCCCCTCCTCCTCTCCTCCTGAGCTCTTTGATCTTCTGGTTTGGGTTCAGTTGTTTCGTTTTTTTGCAATTACCAGCCTGGAGGGAGGATGGCCCTGACCTGCAGCCGCAGTCTGGCAGACAGATGGGACAGGAAACGGGGAGTTTATTTCAGCCTTCGCCCCTATTCATCTTGGATAGATCACAACAGTAGCTGCTCCAAATGTCTTCATAGCCCATTTGTGATAAAGCGATGGTAACATCACCCAAGAAGAGAAATGTGCAGATTAGCGATATCCGGGGAAAGACGGATTGACTGAGTGCATGGGATTGCTCTGAACAAAATCCCCTCCCTCCCCCTCCCTCCCGCCTCCCTCCCCCCTCCCTCCCCTGCTCTCAGGCGGGATGGCAGCTCCAGCAGGGCAGGCAAGGGACCTCACTGTAGCGCCTCTCTCTCCCTCTCTCTCTCTCTCCCCTCTCCCTCCCTCCCTCTCCCTCTCCCTGCATTCTTTGCCTTTCCAAGTTTTTGAAAGTCTACAGGGCAACTCTGCAGCAGCCCAAATAAATCAAGCTGCCATGGTTACTTTGCAGAAGGCTGGGGGATTTATATTTGAATTTCAGGAAGAGGGGCAAATCCATCACTCTGGAATGCTGCATCTATAGATTTTAAAGTTTGTTTGAATTATTATTGGGGGGGGCGGATTGCGGTGGAAGGGGAGTTTGGAATAAAACCAAGGAGGACTGGCAAGGAAGAGCTTCTAGCTGAAGGACATGGGCACATTTATAAGCCATCAATGAGAACCATTAAGACCTGTGGCTTTCTCTTTGTTCTTTTTAAGAGGAAACACTTAGCAGTTGTTGTTCTTTGTTGTACTTTTTTAATGAGCCAAGAGAACATTGCCGCTGTCCCCCATGCAGCCTGGAGAGGAGGGGCCACAAGCTTTGTCTTTTGCATTTTTCATCCTTTTCCTTTACATGAGAACTGACAAGAAATCCCCCCATGAAGGAAAGCTGATCTGCCCAGGCTGGTTTCAAAGAGCCCCAATTTAGAGCATCCCCAGCGACTTCATTCCTAATCATGTTTTTACTTTCCTGGCTACCAATCGGAGACACCTCCCTCCCCCCCACGCCCCCGTCATTCTAGTTTCTATTGATTAGAGCCCGGCTCAGAGGTGAGGGTCCAGGATGCTTGGGGGGGCAGGGGAAGGGATGCGTAGGCTGGTGGTGGTGGCCCGGCCTGGAGAAGGTATCTGAGGATTTGAATGACATCTCCAGGGACAGTATCAGGCTTCCAAATTCCTTTCATCCATCAGATGAGAGAACAAGCCGTGGCTTTCAGCCGGACAGGGGCTGGGGCTCTCCTGGAGTACGTGGGCTCAGGCCACACAGATAAAGAGCGTCTCCTGTTCCTTTTTAAACCGTTTCAGGCCGGAGTCGTCTGTCACTGACTGAGGGCGGGTGGGGGCGGGAGGGACCTTTCAGGTCTGATTAAAGTAGCAAGTTCAGGGCCATGGTGGAGCTTTCGAAAGTCTTTCCAGCCCTTCTTTCCCACTTTACTTACTGGGCTTACCCCATGCCGTGGGGGGTGAGGGGGCAGCTAGCCTCTCATTCCAAAGAAACCTGCGTTTCCCAAGGCAGGGATCAGGTCCAGCCTGAAAGAGCTCGGATCCCTCATGTCTCAACTCACATCAATCCAGCTTCCAGGGAAGAATAGGTGCTTATTAAATATCAACGATACACACCAAGTTCTGGGAGGAAACCAGGAGAGAGTGGGAACTGGGAAGAGGAAGGGAGCTGACAGTGTAGCGGAAACAGGGATACAGTATAGCAGAAAACAGGGATACAGTGTAGCAGGAAGCGGGGATGCAGTGTGTAGGAAGGAGGGATACAGTGTAGCCAGGAAGCAGGGATACAGTATAGCAGAAACCAGGGACACAGTATAGCAGGAAGCAAGGGCGCAGTGTCGCAGGAAGCAGGGGCGCAGTGTCGCAGGAAGCAGGGATGCGGTGTCGCAGGAAGCAGTGACATATATAATAACCCAGACACAGAGAAGAGGCTCTCCACAGCCTGGTGCACAGAAAGCACCTGACGCACTGGATAAGCGTGCCCTCGTGATCCCGTCTGGTTTGACAGTGTGACCGTTGGGTAGACTATCTCTCTGGCCACTTCCAAAGGGTGTTTGCCCCTAGGCTGCCTGCTCCTGTGATGTTGCAGGCCCCGACCTGGGAGCAACAGGGATGAGATGAGGAGAAGGATACTGCTAGCCAGACCCTCACTGACCCCGGGGGGGATCCCAGCTGACCAGGATGGACAACCAGGGCCACGCTCACCAAGGGCGCCCTTTTCTTGGTGCTGGCTCCATTCCTGGGCTGGGTGCAGGCCTGGGTAGATGGGGTCCTGGGATTAAGGTGTGGGACCACGGGAAGGCTCCAGGGCTAGGTGTCCCTGGGCTCCCCGCAGCATCCTGCTTTGGTCCTGACCGCAACTTCCCTTCAGGACCTGACTTCCTGCAGTGGAGCTGCCGTGGAGGTGGGTCCCTCCTGCCTCTCAGCTCCTCCCCAGGACCTCTGATGGCCTTGACCTCCAGACCCGGCTCACTGGGGAAGCCCTTTGAGGGCAGGCCTGGTGGGGTGAGCGTCGCGGCCCCGAGCCTGCCCACACACACCCTCCCCCGCTCCTCCACCAGTGCCGAGAGGGATGCACATTGTTTATAGGATTATTTCCTTTTAATAAAGACCCAAAAAAGTTTCCAAAGGCAAAATGACAGGCTGGTTAACTTTATATCCCAACTCCAAAAAGATACATTTTCCTCTTTGTAATACACTAGTTAGTGGTTACTGGCACATTACATTAACTAATTTGAGATCGAATTATCAAATTTGCTCATTGCTGCTAGCGCTAATTTGAAACCTTACAATAAAGAACGGTTTGAGAGGCACATGAAAGGACACCACCCACGGCGGCTCCAAGGCCCGTCCCCGGAGCATCTCAGCAAGGCTCGCAAAGGGTTGGGGTAATTGCAGTCATGAGCCAGAGTTGATTGAAGAAAATTATACCCCAGTTTTTTACTACGAGTTTTTTTGTGTGTGGCTTTTCTTAAATTATGCGGTGAAATTCAATTACAAGGGAAGACACATATAGGACTTCTAATAACTGCAGTAAGAACGTCTTTCGAGCTCTTTTCTGCTTCGTCTTATCGGGCTATTCACCCACAGCTTGCGCAAACTTGTTCCTATTCTTGAGGATTTGGGGTGTTGTGTGTGTGTGTGTGTTTTAAGAAAATTATCTGGCTCAAATTCACTTTTTTCCATGTCACTTTTCTTCTTATTCTTCTGCAGTTTAAACCAGAAAATGTGGGGAAGAAAGTGTCAAGACAATATGTGTGTATGTGTATGTATGTGCACACGTGCATGTGTGTGTATGTGTGGTGTGTGTGTATGTGGTGTGTATGGGGGGAGGGCCATGTGTATAATTTCTTTTCCAACTCGGGGTTCTTACTTCCATCCTTGCCAGACAAACGCTCATGGCCTTGAACTCCCCTGAAGGATGGGGAATCTCAATAACCACATTTCCAAATTGCAAGTAACAAAGTAAATTTATAAATTCCGAGCATCATCTGGATATTTCAGGCATGCCAAAAAGCAATAGAGGGTGTTTTTCCCCCGCTTATTGAAAGATTTGTAACAATAAAAAGTAATCAAAACGCCAACAGAGTTGCAGCGGCTGCCAGCACTCTCCCCACTCTCCTTAGAAAAATGCAGCTGTGAATGAAAAATAAGGGCCCCGAGCTCTGTAATTAATTCATTTACATTTTTAATGCCGTAAATGGCTACAAACATGCCGTGACATTTGAAGTGACACCGGGAATTCCGACCCGTGAGTCCCGCTTTGATGTCTGTCGGGGCAGCTGGGGGGAGATTGTTCCTTCAGGACCCAGGGAGGGTGGTGTCCGGCGAACACGAGGACCGCAGCCATCGGGGGTCTAGCTGGTCCCAGGCCCAGCGGGAGGACAGCTGGGCGGAGGCTGGGCTGTGTGGCCCCCTCAGGTCCTCCTGAAGGACCCACAGGGGTCCTCCTCCCCGTGCAAGAGCCGGCAGGAAGCCTCGACCTCTGAAGGCGAGTCAGAGACAGCCACTGTTTTCTCCTGACGAGCGTGGGCATTTGCTCCAGACAGCCCAGCCTGGGAGTGTTGGCCTCTGGGGCAGGGGTGGATGACTGACCTCCTGGTCCCAGCCGAGCTGAGGGAGAAGGACCAGGCCGAGGGAGACTGTGGGGCAAGCGGGGGAGAAGCCCCCCAGGATGGGGGGGGGGACGGGCGTCTTGCTGGCTGGCCCTTGACTCCAGGGATGGGAGGAGTGTAAGGAGGGCTCTGAGCACCTGTCTGACCTCCAGCCTCAATGGCAGTTGGGGAAACTGAGGCCGAGGTGTAATACTGGCTTCCCCAAAGTTGGGGGCAGAGCCTGCTGCCGCTCTGGGGGGGAGTCTTTCCTCAGTGCCACCCCAGCTCACCCACATGGCACTAGAAGCCACTGTCCCTGAGAAGGGACCTTTTCCTCCTATGGCTTTCCATGGCTTCTCCACTGAGCTTTGGCATCTCCTGCCCACACTTGCAGGAAAGCAAGGCAGGACCAGCTGGGTTAGACTGATGGGCCTTCTGGCCTATGGACAGCACAGCTGAGCGCCCCAGTCAGTCAGCAACACGCTGGCCACGCGTGACAGGTGACTAGGAAGGGAGGGACTAGCCAGGCTGCCCTTAGAGGAAGGTGCTTAGCGCTCACTGCCACGACAGCCAGGTACCATCTCTTGAGAGACCTACTTCCTTCTTCCTGGATGCAGAGCAATGCAAAGTGTACGCTCACCCCCTCTACTGTCAGTTAGCTGCACTGCAGTGCCTTAATAAAATGCACAAGTGTGCCAAGTTAAAAGAAACCTAAATTGGGCCAAGACAGGAAAATACATTGCTGCCTGTGAGGGACCAGACCCTACAGGTCCCTGGGACTTTGAGTATGAGGCAGTGGCCTTTGCATGGGCCAACCCAAAGGTACATGGGGCTGTGCGTGTGGTCACACGCGTGTGTGCGAGGTGAGCATCAAGCTGGGGCTGCCTCCCGGGAGGGTGCGGGGCCTGCGGGCTGCTGGGCACCTGAGTTCTCGGGGAACAGGCTCGTTTCCCAGGCAGCCCAGGTCACTGCTGTTGTCACCTCAGGACACAAAGTCTGCATCTGACCGTGAATGGGGCAGAGGCGGGCATCGACGGTGCGGACCTGCCATCCAGAGGAAACCTCACATGTGAGCACCCAGCCCCGCGGCAGCCACGCTCCCCAGCTCTGCACAAAGGTCCTGCTGAGATAAGACCCAGTGCTTTGATCTCCATCCATCCCTCCAAAGGTTTCTCCCCAAGCCCAGGTGACTCAGGGGCCCTGCCCAACCCAGCCCAGCCCTGGCTGTGACAGGAAGAGCTTCTAGCTACCAGCCAGGCCCCAGGGAGAGTCAGAGTTCAGAGGGGACGGAGCCGGCTGCCCCCCTGCATGTGGCATCCACCCCCCCCCCCCCAGCTAGGCAGGGCCCCACAGAGTAACAATGTACATCATTCCCCAGGGGGCCCCGCGGCTCTGCTCCAAGGGGGCGAAGTCAAACACTACAGGGGCACCTTGGGGTTTCACAAAGGAGGAGAATGCAGGAAATCAGGGGAGGGGGTGTGTGAGAGCAGAAGCGTGTGGAAGCATGTGGAAGCATCCTCCGCGAGGCCTGCACCAGGCTTTGGGAGACTCCGTGTGTGTCTGCGTCTGCACGTGCGTGTGCTGGGGCGGGAGCATGTGCCAGGGACCCTGGCTGTGGGTGTGAAGCAGGAGTGAGCGGTGCATGTGTGGGCGTGTGCGGTGTGTGGGCCTCTGTGAAGATCACGTGCTCACGGGGCGTCTCCAGAGCTCAGAGACAGAGGAAACGGCCCAGGGATAAACGGTCTGTTGATTGACTCACGTTACATCACCTTCTTCCCTTCAAGAGCCTATAAATCTCACGCACCTTGTAAAAACAGAATTTAAAAACAACTGAGACTCCTGGGCCTACCGGGCTCCAGCCCCTGCGGCCTGTGGGCGGGTCCCACCTCAGAGCTGGGGTGGGGGTGGGGAGGGCACCATGCCACACCCCAAGGCCCTTGCTGATTTCTGGGCTCCTTCCTGCTGTACAGACCTGGGCGGGCCCAGATGTCACAGGCTGGCGGCCCGCGGCCTCCAGCCCCACAGGCCAGGTCCCGGGACAGTGCCCTTTCCCCGGCGGCCTTCTTGGATGGGCACAGGTCTTGTTACCCAGACGTCGGTCCCCTGGCACTGTGTCTGCTCATCTGCTTTCTTCATTCAGAACCTCCCCCACTGCTGAGGACCTGGGGAGAAACAAAAGAAAATTCCACTGTATTTTTTAAAGTGGGGGCTGCTTGTGTTCTGGACTTTCTCCTTTCTGGCTGTGGTGCAGTTACCTAGCAGTGGCTCTCCTGCGTTTCCAAAGATGCTGAGAAACAAACCATGTTCCAAGCGGCGGTGGGGTTGAGCGGGCCCGTGGGTGCTGAGGGCAGGGCTGGCGTGTGGGGGGCTGGGTAGCCCCCGCCTCGTGGGAAACTTGACTGTGACCCGCTGTCGGGCTCCCGGGCAGGGGCTCGCGTGTTGGCTTTGGGGCATCCCGGCATCGTACGGGGGCCGGTCCACGGTCGTCCGTGAGCTTCTTGCTAGAGCGCTGTGTGCCTTTGGTGGGAAATGAGACGCTACCGTCATCTTTTCAAGCTTGGGATTCCGTGAGGTGTCTGGTGTCTCATATATATATATATATAGTAATTTGTAGGCATGAAGAGATAAATATTCCAGAGGTTAAGAAGTTTGATATAGATATCAGCACTCACCAGCAGCCCTGTCCCTCACTGGTATCGGCTGCGGGAAATCGTGAGGTTGGGGATGACAAGACATCTGCCATCCCCAAGGCAACTTTGAAAGCTGGGCCACCTGGACTTGGAAGAACTCGGGGAAAATCAGAAAGTTCAGGCGAGCTGGGCAGGGTGTCTCCGGGCTTCTGACCTCCAAGCCGCACACACAGCCGGAGCTGGGGCGTAACCTGGGCTGCGAGTGAATGGGAGCTGTACCTGCCCACCTCCTGGGAAAGCATCTCCTTGCTGCTGCGGGCTTCTGTCTTGGGATCCCCCAGGGGCCCAGGGAGAAGGAAGCTCGTATGGACCAGGGGTGGCCCCACCTGCCACCAGCTACCGGGGGAGCCTGTGAGCTCTGGGATAGGGAATCCCTGGGCCCCCGCTGCCGGGGTTGGAAACCGATCGTGCGGTCATAAAAAGCCCCATCAGGGGCGCAGAGGTGCCCGGGCCACGCACTTTCTATCAGGCCTGATTGCCCTTAATCCAAAGCAGTAAAAACTGCAAGGCCCCACATCCCAGAACTTCGTCAACAAAGAGGGCTTTTTCCGCGAGTATTTACAACTTCTGGCGTGGTCGGTAACAATGTGACGGCTTATGTAATGATGTCAAAGAGCCTTTTCAGCTTAGACAGCTCCTGATGGCTGGGGCCGCAGGCAGGGCTGGGCGAGGGACTGCAGGACCAGCCTCTTCTCTTCTCAGGAAATGGAAAGGAAAGGGCCTGCTGGGGGGGGAGGGGGGCAGGTGGGAGGTCTCCATCCCCCGCCCCGCCTTATCTTGGGGAGGGCAGAAGGTCTGTAGCTGAAGGATGACCCTCGAGTCAGAAGCCCGAAGGGGTGGCCACGCCTGGACACTCAGCCAGAGAAGCAAGGCCTGGTGGGGACCCTGTGCCAACAGGACAGGTCACGGAGGCCCCCCCCCCCAGCCACTCTACAAAGTGGGTACAGGGCAGGACTTCCCCAGCGGGGCCTGGGGGGATCTCAGAACCCCAAGGAAGGGGACTTGCTTTGCAGGGCTGCCCCCACACCGACCTGCTCGCTGTCGCCTCTCTGAGGTCACCCCTGCCACTTCCTCCCACCCCCTGTCACCATCCTGGACCCTCACGGTCACCTTCCCACCCTCTTACTATGACCTCCGATCTCCCCACGCACACCCCACCGTTGCTGCTGCGTGGAGCGGCAGGGGGGTGGTGGTGAGACACAAACCTGGCAGGTCATTCATTCCTTCCTTCATTCATTCCCTGGGGAAAGACTGAAAGGACCTCATCACCCAGGCCAGAAGCCAGACAGTCGCCCCCAGGCCGTCGTGTCCCTCCCAGGCATGGCCTCTCAGCTGGGCAGGCAGACCCCCCCCAAGCACTGAGGCCCTAGCGGGGCCCTCAGACTTGGCACCGGGAGTAGGTGGGTCTGAATCCACGGGGCTTGTCCCCTTGAATCTGTCCTCACTCCCACACCCTCTGTTCTCAACCCGGGGAGGGATCCTGGGGCCACATGTGACTTCACCCGGCGTGACACCAAGTCCAGGCCTGGCAGTCAGCTGTCCCCTGGGCCTGGACCCCAGTCCCTGGGAAAGTGCCCCCAGGGACGGATGCTCCAGAGGTCTGGGCAAAGCCCCCGGCCACCCAGGGGGAGGCCACTTTACGCCCCTCCCCAGACCCTGGCCTCCGAACACTCCCGCACACCCACAGAGGGGAGCCCCGGCTCTGGAAGGGGCCAATCCCCCAGCCCGGAGCTCAGAGCAGGACGAGGCAACTAAGAGGATAGCGGCCGTGGTGGCCCCTGGCTCTCGGGACAGGCTCAGGCCACCCGGCAGCCGCAGCTGAAGCGCCGGCCCAGTCCTACGGGGTCAGCACTCTCCCTGGGGGACAGAAGCAGGGACGCCCCTTGGGGGTGGAGGGCAGTGTCCCTGCGTGGAGGTGGAGGCCCCTACTGTGCCCCCGGAAGAAAGGACACTGTTTACAAATAAGGCATATTCTGAGGTTCTGGGGCGATGTGGGTTTTAGGGGGACACTGTTGAACCCACTGCAGGGACCACGGTCAGCTCTTGGGGGGGGGGGGGTGCTGCCGGGTTGGCCCTGGAATCTCGGCCCTGCCCGGAGGCCCGTTGACCATGGCTGATGGCCAGGGTGGGCATCCCTCCCCGGGTGCAGCCCCCGGGCTCCGTCATCACCCCATCTGCAAACACGAGTGCAGCCCCCTGAGAGCTCATCGGACGAGCAGAAAGAGGGTCTCTGCACTGCCTGGGAGCCAGAGCCCAGGGCAGAGGAAGGGGACGTGGCCGCCTGTCCCATCACACACCACACAGGCCCTTGACGGCTGTCTCTCCCAGCGTACTCTGCTCCCACACCTCCCGCCGGCCTCCCAGAGCGCCAGACTGCAGCGGAGGCCGCTTGGGCTCCGGGATGGGGACAGAGAAGGGGGTCTCCTGCTCCCACCAGGACACACTCGGCCTCTCCGGGCCTAATGCCTCCTTAGTCTCCGAGAAGATTGCTCTCTGGCCCCCCCAGGCTGCTGTGGGCCTCTGCAGACACCCACCCTGGCAGGAGAGGGCCACTCAGACGGGGCTGGGGGCCTGGGAGGGCCGGGACCAGGCGCCCCTGAGTCCAGAGGGAAGACACGGCCTGAGGGCGCTGCAGGCAGGCCCTGGGAGGCTCTGCAAAGCTGACGTTGGGAATTTGAAATCCTTTTTGTCTCTATCCTCCTTCTTTTTCTTTCTGAATTGTCACTCAGCAGAGTCCCCTAAAAGCCACCTCCCAGAACCTCCTGAGATTTCAGGGGTAAAATAACCCAAATCCAGGTCAGGGAGGTCGTTCCCGAGGACAACCTGGGATTCCGGCCTCCAGCCTCTGCCTGGGCCCCAGCCACCTGTGTGCCTCCCTGTCTCCTCGGACATCCGTCCCCTCGGTCCCCTCACCCCACCCCCAGAATCGCACACCTGGAGTCATCTTTCCACCCCCCCGCCCCGTCCCCACAACCACACATGGGATGGAGAATCGCAGCGGGTCCCGGCAGGAATTCTGTTTATCCCGACAATAAGTTATCTGACCCCGCCGCTGATCTGGTTACTGATACCTCGTGCCGGCTCTCGCGGCTGCACACAGCTGCCACTCGCAGACATCTGGGGCCTGGAGCCTGGCTGCGTTTGAGAAGCCACGTCACGGTGGCAAGGAGGACACACGGGGCGGGGGTGCTGGGGGTGGCGCCGAGGTCCTCAGATGCACTGCCTGGGCACCATCGCCCACTTGCCCCAGAGGGAAGGACAGTGAGAGGGTCAGGGCAGCCCCACGTGGGGGTCTCCAAGCTTCAAGAGGGAACCCTGCTTCTCGGCAGACCTTTCCAGGCAGCCTCTCGCAGCCCAGGTCCCAGCAGATGGTCCGTTCTCCCCATTACAACGATGGCAGGGGTGGGGGTGAGACCCAGGGTGCCCAGGGCACAGGGTCCCCTAGTCCACTGAGCAGAAAAGACATTTCATGGGAGAAAACAAGCTGGATACCTCTGGGGGTTCCTGGGGACTCCTAGGAAACAGGAACAGGGGCTCTAGAAATGGGACCCCTACAGGAGAGCCTGGGGGCTGCCTCTGGATCCACATCTCCAGCCTTGGGGGCTGGTTATCTGTGTGGGCTAGACAATGACCTGGCCAGTCCCGGAGAAACTCCAAGAAAGCCCCCAGCTCACCCCCACCCCCGTAGCTGCTATGGGACTCTGCTTCCTTGTCAGGGTTTCTCAACCTGGAAACCGTTGCCATTGGGCTCAGATCATCTGTCCTGGGGGGCTGTCCTTTGCAGGGTCGGGTGTTGGCAGCAGCCCTGGCCTCTGCCCACCAGGTGACAGTGACAACCAAAACTGTCCCATACGGTGCCAAGTGTCACGGTAGGGGAAGGGGGACAAAATCCCTGAAGCCCCTGTCTCAACCCTGCCTTCCCTGGGGGGCTGACGGCCAGCCTGGAGGTTTCGTCACTCGCCCGGCAGCAGGGTTCTTGCAAAGGCTGGTAGGAAACATGCAGACACCCTCCCGCTTCAAAGGGCGGCAGCCCCGGGGTCCTGCCTGGTGCCAATGGGACACGGTGGGCGCCCATGTCACAAGGCCCCCACCCAGACTGTACAGCCCCTCCTCGGGGACAAAGAGGGTCCCAGGCAGAGATGCTTTCTTACTGGGAGTGGGCTTTACCAGACCCTGGAACCAGGCTCAGGCGTCGGAGCCCAGTGAGGACTCCAGAGGCCCCGGAACCCGTGGGCTGGCTCTGCAGCCAGGCGGGCTCACGGGCACTTTACCTGGTGGACTGAGCCCCCAGCCCCCCGTTCTCCAGCGCCTGCTCCCTGTGCCCGTTTTCTGGCAGGAAAACGAGGAGGAGCGTGCACCCCACCCCCATCAGCTGGCTCCCCTCGTCCCAAGCTGTCCACCAAGGCACCTAAACGCATCTCCTTCAAGCCACGTGTGGGTGCAGGCTTGGGCGGAGCCGATGCAAGGGGGGACCCCAGATTGGATGCGGCTGGTCTGCCTGGAGGGGACCGGGGTGCACTTGTGGGCGTGGCTGCAGCCTCAGGCTCTAAGGAGCCCACATGGCACAGCCTGGGAGACCGCTCCCCCGTTCGTCCTCACCCAGGGGCCCGTTCTGGAGCCCAGTGTTTTTATTCCTGGGGGCCGTGTGCGGGGGCGGGGTGGGGGAGCAGGTGGCTTTGGGGCTGGACCCCAGCTGTACCTTAAGGGAGGCGGGAGCTTGGGGGTCTGTGTGTAAGGCAGGGGAGCCACATTCTCGGCGATGGGGTCGTCCTGGGCTCAGGGCTCTGGGGTGGGAAGCAGATGCGATGAGGGTCTGAGGGCGGGGGCTTTCCTCCTGCTTCTTCATCTAAAGGGCTGAGCGTCAGAGCACAGCCCCTCTGACCCACCAGCCCACCTTGCCCCTGCCCCTCCACTGCATCTCCCTGGTTGGCTTTGGGCATCTGGTTTGCAGAGAGTGGGGTCGATGATGCCCTGGATGGTGGGCTGGGAGGGCAGGGACCTTGCTGGCTTGTCAAGGCTGCACCTTCACAGGGCCTGGCAGGAAGCAGAGGGCTCACCCTTGACCCTTGGGACTTGGTGTCGCTGAGGCACTGAACAGCCTGTCTAGAATTATCCTGACCTCAAAAAGGAAAACCAGAGCAAGGAAGGGGCTCATCAGAAGGGGACCCTGGCAGGAGCCCTGTTTGCCAGATGCTACTAAGACCCAAAGAGGCTGGGGAGGCTCCAGGGCCGGTGGCCACCAGCCAGCAGAGCCCTCCCGTCTCTGGGAGGCCCCCAGGGAGGACAGAGGCTCACCAGCCCAGGCGGGCCCTCACCCAATCCACTGCCAGCCCAGTGGGCTGGGAGTTGTTCTGGCTGCAGGAAAACAAGCAACCACGGGGAAGCACTGGTCTGTGTGGGACCCTGGAGAGGCTCCTCGTGGTGAAGCGCCCCAAGTCCCCTGCCCCCCGCCCCCCGTAATGACAGCCATTCTTCCTGCTCCCACCCTGCACCCACCCAGCAGGCACCCACCTTGGGATCTGCACTGGGCTGAGTGGAGTTCCCCCAGCTGAGAAGCAACGCACCAGGCGCTGAGTTGGGGGAACCACAAAAGTTCCCTCCGTAGGAAGGTTTAGGGCTCACTGTCCCTTTAAGAGCACGGGCCCGCCTGGCTGCCAGCATCTCTGGTTCCCCAGACAAGTGACATGGGAGGGTCTATCCGGAGAACAACAGCTAGAATTCTCAGCCAAGAGGGGTTAAGGATGCCTTTGAGACTCTGGCCACCCACTTCACCTTGGACTTGTCAAGTCACACTGCAGTGCTTAACCCTTGCCTGGCCAGAACTGCAGAGCTCAGTATCCCGAATGCCAGCGGCGGTGACCTTGAGCAGAGGGCATGCATTCCACCTTGCAGACGCCCAGCCTGACCCTCGCCCGGCCCTGCCGCTTCTCACCCCTTACTTTCACTGGCCTCTTGCTTCCAAGCAGACCCTCCAGCCCCGATCCCCTTTAACGATAAAAAGTGTGGCGCGTTCTTTGTCTCTACCCACCCTCTTGGCGGTCGCTGTCCTGGTCCTGGGGTCTCAGACTCGGCCTTGTCCCCAGCCAGCCCCAGCCCCCAAACCCCCAGTCAAAGCCCCCTCCCCAAAACACACTCTTCCCGCCTTCCACAGCGGAGCAGATAGAGTGTCAGTTGGCTGCGTGGGGCACAAGGGTCCAATCAGAGAAAACCAGCCACCAGGAGGATTACGGCAGGGGGAGGTGGGGTTGTTTGAGAAGCACGTGAGTGTGGTGCAGCGACCCTTCCCTCTAATAAATTCTGTCTCCTTTACGTTCTGCCTTGTGTCTAGAAATTCTTTTCCAACCCGCGTTCGGCCACGACCGTGAGGAAGAGTGGGACCTCGCAAGGCCCACAGATCTTTGGCCAGAACAGAGCACCTCCTTTGCTGGTGGGCTGAAGAGGGAGCAGCTGAGAACACTCCCCCCCCGCACCCCACTCCAGAGACTTTGTCACCTGCGGCTCTGGGCAGAAATTAGAGCCGCCTCGTGTGCCCACCTGGGGTCAGGGGGTGAGGAGATAAGAGACAGCCCTTTGTGCCCAGAGCTTGGCTTTCAGCTCACAGGAAGTGGGCCTGAATGCGGGAGAATAGCGCTGGGGGGAGGAGTGGCAGGCAGCGCCCGGTTCCATCTGATAAGGAGGACGCTGAACCCTCGCTGACAGGCGCCGCCGCCCACCGCCTACCCGGGCTCCAGCCTGGAGGAGGAGGAGGAAGAGAATTTCCCCAGGGACGGGCTCTCTCCCGCCCTGGCCTCCACCCCCGCCTGGGTGGGCTTCAGCCCTGTGAACCAAGCAGCCCCCAGGCCAGCCTGATGGGGCTGCTTCTCCCCACCACCCAGGGTAAGGAGCTTGCGGGGGTCCTGTCAACCCCCTTTATCCCCCGTCTGTTGATTAGTACTTCCTCAGAGGACATGGCTGGTCGGCGGAATCCCCCACACTGGAGCCCCCGCCCAGAGGTGCGCAGACACCTTTGTTGAATGAACGAAGGAAGGAAGGAACGAACGAACGAATACTCCAGGCTTTGTGTCCAGGCTCAGAGACGGCTGAAAAGATGACAAAAATTGGGGAGGGAGGTGGGGGAAGGGCTTCTCTGGGCCTCTTCTTTAAGAAGTAAGCCAGATCCTGAAGGAAAAACACATTTGTCCAAATCCCCTAATTAGCTGCCGAGCGGGATGGTGGTGCCCGGACACCCCTTGGTGGGAACGGGCAGGGACGGCCTTTCTCTGTTGCCCGGCACCCTGGGCAGAGGCTCTGGCACCGGCTGAGGTGCGTCACCCCTGGGTCCCCTGTCCTGGGCTCCCGGAGGCTCTGTTCTGGGCTAATTGGCCCCTCATTAGCCGTCTCCCAGCTCCGTGGAACAGCAGCGAGCTGTCACCCCAGCTCCCCTTCAGAGGGGCTCTGGGACTCCAGGCCTGGGGTCTTTCTTCGCTTGACACAGATGTCCCCACGTCTCAGAGGATGAGGGAGGGTGGCCTCCCCGCCCGGGCAGTGGCTCAACCACATCCCTGAAAAATAAAGCCTGGCCGTGGGGCTGGGCGGGCACCCCCTGGACAGTGGGCAGGCTGGAGACCCACCTGCTCGGGAGGGGCCGCCCGCCTCTGCCCAGCCTTGGCTGCCCCCCGACCCGCCGGCTCAGCGGTCCTCACGCTGAGGTGGCCTCTCCCACTCGCCGACGGAACACGCTAGCTCCCGATTGGGGAGATGTGTGCACTTGGAAATTGTAATTAGATTCTGCCTCACATTGTGTACTAGTTCCCAAGAAAATCATCTATTAATTGATTCCAATTACTCTTAATTGTTTCTCATACATTTCAATTAGGCGGCCCTGTAGTTACAGGCGGAGCTCCGGTTAGACAGGCAATCATGGCGCGTCTGCTGGCGGGGCTGCAGGAGGAACCCACGGAGGGGCGCGGGCTGCTGGGTGCAGCAAGGCCAGCCCTCGCCCCCGTGAGCCGAGCCGAGCTGGAGCCCCGTCCTTCCTCTCGGGGCCTCGCAGCCTCCTGCCTCCACCTTGGACGGCGGGGAGGGTGCCTCCCCACCCCGGGAGGAAAACAGGCTCCCGGGGCCCCCGGGCTACTCACACCCCAGCCTGGGGGGGTCCAATGGTGTGATATGTCCACAGGAGGGGGAGAAAGGCGGGCTGAAGAGGATGGGGCCCTGGAGCTCTTTATGAGGCTCAATTTGGTGTTTTTTGTTTTTTCCTAAATCAATCCGAAGTATTAAGAATTGGGTTTTTTACTGTTGCAAATTACACATAACATTAATTTACCATTTTAGCCATTTTAAAGTGTACAGTTCAGAGACATTTAGTCCATCCACAGGGTTGTGCAACTATCACCTCTAATTGCAGAATATTTCATCCCCCCAAAAGGAAACCCCGTACCCGCTAGAGTCACTTCCCCTCCCCACTGCCCAGCCCCTGGCAACCACGAATCTACTTCCCATCTATGGATTTCCCTCTTCTGGGCGTTTCCTGTGAATGGAATCACACATTATGCCGCCTTTTGTGTCTGGCTTACTTTCTCTCAGCGCAGTGTTTTTGAGGCTCATTTTGGTTGCAGCGTGTGTCAGGAACGCATTCCTTTTCATGGCTGAATAATATTCCATTGTGTGATAGGTCACATCTGGATTATCTGTTCATTCGCTAGACGTGGGGCTTTCTGCCTCTGGTTACTGTGAACAGTGCTGCTGTGAACATCTGTTCAAGTTGCGGTTTGAATACCTGTTTTCAGTTCTCCAGGGTGTGTGTCTGGAGATGGAATTGCTGGGTCTTATGATCTACCTACTACAGATGGTCCCCTGCTTGTGATGGTTCGACTTCCCATTTTTTGACTCTCTGATGGTGCGGAAGTGATGTGCATTCAGTAGAAACCGTACTTTGAATTTTGAATTGTGATCTTTTCCCGGGTAGCGATGGGGGGTATATACTCTCTTGTGATGCTAAGCAGTGCCAAAGCTCCTAGTCAGCCCTGAGATCACGACGGTAACGATGGATACAATTATGACCATTCTATACCCAGACAACCACGCTGTTTTTCGCTGTCAGTACAACATCCAGTAAAGTGCAAGAGATATTCAACACTTTATTATAAAATAGGCTTTGTGTAAGATGATTTTGCCCAACTGTAGGCTAGCGTGAGTATTCTGAGCATGGTTAAGGTAGGCGAGGCTAAGCTGGGATGTTTGGTAGGTTAGGTGAACTACACGCATTTTTGACTTAGGATATTTTCAACTTGTGATGGGTTTATCAGGCCATAACCCCATCATAATCTGTAGTCTTATAGTGACAAAGTGTAAGCAGGCTGGCAGCAGGGGTGGTGGGCAGGTGGGCTAAGGTGTCCTGAGGAGGTGAGTGCCTGTCCTTCCGGGGACGCTGGTAGACCCTTGGGGTGGGGGCCAGAGCAAATGAGGCAGGAGCATCAAGGTCCCCCCAAGGGAGCGTAGGGGTCTGACTTGGGAGGCCCAGGACGCTGTGTGCAGCGGAGGGGCTGGTCTCCCCAGAGGAAGGCTCACAGGACCAGGTGCAGCAGCCCGGATGGAGAAGGATGGGTCCCAGGGCTTCATCTGTACCGGTGCACCCCAGAACACAGACTCCGGAGCGCTTCCTGCTTCCCCAGCTCACTTTGGGATTATGGGAATGGGGGGCTCAGACCTGAGCCACAAGATTAAGGATGAGAGACCTGCCCCTGGAGTGCCTTCCTCCAAAGGAATCTTCTGGAATCTTCTCCCTGCCAGAAGCCATCGCGGTCCAGGTCCCAGGCGCAGAGTCTAACTGACTTGGTGCGCATTCTGTTTACAAGCTGTGTGACTAGGCTGCCTGAAGTCGCGAGTGTCTGCTTCCTCGACCCTTGAATGGATGGACACAGGTTCACAGAGCAATCCTACACGTGAGGATGGGAGTCTCTGTGGTTCCACGCCCGACACGACGTGAAGCTCCGGTCATAGTGACAACAGCAGACACAGGGAGCATCTCAAGGCCCGGAAGTTCCCCCATGAAGAGCCCCAGTCCCAGGTCCCAGCCCCCAGCCCAGGGGTTCCCATCACAAGGCCACGGAGCCCAAGAGGGATGCCAAGGGCAGCGGGTCAGCCCAAAAGCCGGCCCTCCCCTTCTCTGAAGGGCACTTAGACATCACTCAGGTCATTCCCGAAGTCCAGGTGGCCAGGCCAGGCCAGGCCCTCCAGTTCTGGTCACCACGGTGTCTCTGAGGTTCCCAGGTTCACCATCAAATATTAGCCCGTCCGACCGCACCCCTTCTGCTTGCTGGAGCCTCTGTCAGCTCCTGTGCTTGGGAAAGAAGGACGGACACAGGACGGGCCCACCAAGTCCACCAGTCCCATGAAGCCGAGGCCATGAGGCTTCAGCATGGGAGGAGATGGCTGAGAGCCGCCTGGACTCAGTGCCCCCACCCCCTGCCCACCACCACCTTGGGCACTTCCAGCTTCACCCAAGGTCTCCACAGCCCACTGCACGCTCTGCCGTGGACGATAATCCCGGAGGGATCACAGGGAGGTGGGCTGCCAGCTCCTCACTCCCAGCGAACCCTACCCAGACCCATTCCACAGACGAGGGCAGCCGAGACCCGTGCCCTCTGCTCACAGCTTCCGTCCCCAGCCCCGGAAAACAGTGTGGCCGCCAACAGCAGAAAGTTGCCCTGTGCACTCAGGGCCGGAGAGCCGGCCCCACCGTGACATGAGCACAGGCCGGAGGAGCGGGGCCGGGTGTTTCCCCGGAGAGGTCCGCGGGCTCATGCCAAGCTGCAGCCCCGACCAGAAGGAGCCACGGTGCACGAAGCCCCCAGCGCCCTGTGCAGAGGCTGGAGCGGAGGCTGCGTTTTGGGGACCGAGCATCTTTCTGCAAAGGCAGGTGGCGGGCGCATGCCTGCGCGGGGCCGGTCCCACAGGAGGAAGCTCGCTTCCCAGGCAGCCCGTTCTCAGAGCTTCCGCTTTGGAAAGTGGATGAAAGAATGTTATTGAGAGCGAGGGACGACGTGAAACCTCAGGGGACGCGGGAAAGCCGTCCGTCGAGGGCGCGATCTTCACCCAGTCACAACCAGCGCGGCGCGTGTCCGAAAGCGCACGTAACGAGGCCTTAAACCAAGCAGGGTTTGTGTGCTTGAGCTGCTGGCTGGCCAATCCAAACAAATAAACAGGACTTCAAAGAAGCTGAGAAGTCAGAGGACATCTGAAATCTAACCTCTGGCTAAGGTTTAAAAAAAACACGCCCTCGGACATAAATCTGCAAATAAACTTTCCAAAGTAAAACATCTCCTTTCAAAATCCACCATTATTCCGTGTTCCGTGCCACGTCCTGGTAGAAAGCGCCAGCGTGGCCCGTGTCGGGCCCTGCCTGCCCGCGCTGCCCCAGGTGCCCCTGCAGCCCCTGCCAGGTTCACAGGCTCACAGGGGCCGTGCGGGCCAGGCCACCGAGTGCTCGGGGTGGCAGAGGCTGGGTCTGGTCCTGGTGAGCCGGGCCAGCACCGATCTCATTCTGGCCGTCAGGACGTACATCCTTGTGAATCTCCCTCGTGGAATTCCTGATTCCCTGATCCCGTAGGGCAGCGGGCAGAGGAAGCTATGACAGGTCTAAACACAGGTACCCCCAAGTGTTACTAAACCAGTTACACACCAGCTGTGTTCTGGAGGATGGTGGCAGGAAAAGGAGGACGGAGGGTCCGACACCAGGCTAAACTGCTGCATGGGGGCTTCCAGACACACCTGGATCATGGGGGTGGTGGGGGGGGGTGTTCATGTGTGTGTACATGTGTATACAGGCATGTACACGAGGGCACGTGTGCTTGGGCGGGGGGTGTGCATCTGTGAACGTGTGCATCTGTGTGCCTGTGTGCACATGTGGGGTGTGTGTGTGTGTACCCACATACGTATGTGCGTCCACGTGTGTGGGTGTGCGTCCACGTGTGTGGGTATGCGTGCACATGTGCACACCCGCTGGGAAGTCTAATTCAGAAGGAAGGAGAGGCGGGGACTGCCTGGGAGCAGGCACGTGCTTCCCCCCATGTCCTGAGTGCTCCCAGCGCCGCCTGCGCTGAAAGCATCCGGTTGCTGCCTCTCTGAGCCCACAGCTTCCCTTCTTTTCAGGAGAACAGTCCTCATTTGAGTTCTTAGGACTTTGATTTCTGAAGCTGCAGTCTTGGGGGCAGAGCAAACCTCCAGACCAAGCTGGGTTCCCCAGACATCCCCCGCAGGGTCCTTGATTCTGAGGGCAGGGACCTCTTAGCTGGAGGCCCTCCCAGTGGAGAGGCCAGAGGATGGCTACGTGTCCACTCTGGGGCCGAGGACCTGGGCGCTGCTGGGCCGGGGCAGTGGACATTGTGGACACACACCACACAGCCCTCTGGGTTCCAGCCGATGATTTGTGACACATTTCCATTTGCCTTCTGCCTGGGGATGCCAGGTGGCCCAGGAGGTAGAGTTTCTCACTGATTTGCATTTCCACCCCCTCTCACCCGGGGATCTAGAGCCTGAGACCCTGAGCTTTGGTGCTGGAAAGGAAGGAGGAGGGGAAGAGACAAAACACACACACATGCCCACATGCACACACCAGATACATGTTCACACACATGCTCACATGCAGGAGTGCATGCACAGACAGCCTTGTAGACATGTGACACGTGCATGCACAGACACATGCAGGCACACATACACACCTGCACACATAAGACATATGTGTGTGTACAAACACGTGTGCACATTCACACAGCCTCACAAGCACACATGCACATACATGCACATGAACATACACATACATGCACAGAGGCACACATTCATACACACAGGTCTACAGGCACATACACACATGTGCACATATGCATGCACACATGTACACACATGCATGTAAACATGCATACATGCACCAGCTGGGAGCTGAGGGGTGCGTCTGGAGCCAGCGAGGGTCGATGGAGTCCACAGTACTAGCGGCAGTGGAGCCCCATCCGACGGCAGCCACTGAACCATTTCTGCCCCTCTTCTGGGACTGTGCCAAGCTCCCCCAAACACCAGAGAGGGGGAAGACCCCAATTCTGAGGGTGACCATTAGCCTTGGAGCCCTTCTCTCTCTGGGGAGACTTGCAGCTTGAAGGCTGTTAACAGGTGGCTTCTGAGCTGTTTGCCCCCCTCTGCCCTCCCCAGGTCCCGCCTGTCCACTCAGAGGTGTCCCCTGACCTTTCTGCTCCCGGAGCACAGTTTCCTGGCCGTGCTCTCCTCCAGCCGCTGATAGTCGAGCCGTGTTCTGTGGGACACTGCCCCCAGTGGAAACAGCCTTCCCAGGGACAGCAGGTGTCCCACCCATCTTTGCATCCCTGGCTCCTGCCTGGAGGGAGACACAGCAGGCCTTGGTGCATCGGTGCCGTGGAAACATGAATGGACAGATGGATGGACAAGTGATGACCATCCTAGGTGGTCCGCAGGACCCTAGAAAGGGCTCAGCACAGTGGAGAGGGTGTCCGCCTCCACCTGGCAGATCCTCGAGGGGTCCCTGGAGGAGGTGCTGCTTGGGCTGGGACTTAGAGGACCATAAGGTTTTGTTCTGGCAAAGGGACCACGGGCAAGAAGGCCAGACAGGTGGTGGTGGGGCTTCAGAGAGACCATCACCTTGCTCTCACGAGACCCCACTGCCTCCTGAAGTGACAGTGAAGGTGACAACCTCATCGGGCTCAGTTGATGCCTTCTGCCCCCGCCCTCCGAAGAAATGTGTGAGATGGGGCTGAGCCCCCCCTTGCCTGCCCAGCGTGTTCCCCCTACTGCCGGAAGCAACCGAGAGCCGTCCACTCCCAGAAGAAGGAACCCTCCCAGCCAGGGGGCTGGGTCCCGGGGGCAGACAGTCTCCCCCGTTCGTTCTGTGGGAAGATGTGGTTCTTCTGGGCAGCAGGCTGGAGCTGGAAAAACTGCTAGGCAGGCCCTGGACTGGGGACCCTATGCTCCCTAAGCATCCCTCGCTCTCCGGGGCTGCCGGACGGTCCCCAGGGCAGACAGCTGTGCTCCATGGAGATGCTCTGCAGTCTGCCATCCCGGGTCCTCATGGACAGAGCGTGATCCCCCTTTTCTTCTAGTAAAAGGCTGCGGGGGTTCTGGGCTGGGGCCTCCCTCAGGTCCTGGGCAGAGCTGTGGCAGCTGTGCTCTTACTGGGGTCTTGCCCACACTGCCCGAGCCTCACGGTTTCCCATGTCTCCAGGCTGCGGACATGCCCACGAGGCTGCCCTGGCCCCATGTGTCCCAGAGCCCCCCCCCAAACTCCGGACAGACTCGGACACCCCAACCCTCTGAGGCAAGCCCCCCAAGCCTGTCCCCCGGAAGCGCCCTGAAAGGCCAACAGAAGGGGCTGCGGGTCACTGCCTCTCCTTCCCTTCGCCCCCTCCTGAAACAGTTTGGAGATGGATGGTAACATAACGATCGTTTATGTGATGAACGTCTCGGGAGGGGCAGCAAAAGGCCGACAAACACCAACCTCCTGCTTCTCGGGAGCCAGCGTCACGGATCAGTGCGTCCGGGGGTATCTGGAACATTCCCAGGGAAAATAAAACAATTATTTCTGACAACTTGCATCAATACCATCTACGTTTTTTTCCCTGCACGGTGCTCCCCGACTCCCCTCCCTGTGACCATCCCTCTACGCTGGCCTGTGTCTTCAGGAAACGACCGGCAAACTCAATAAGCCGATTGTTAGCTCCATCGATCTTATTTGGGGGCCTGAAAATTCAGCAGACAGCACAGTGTTAAATTATTAACTAAATGTTTCCACTCGCCGGGGACGTGCTTCTGTAAAGACCATCTAGATGAACAATGGCCTCTTTATGGAATTAACAGCCAAAGGGACCGAAGAGACTGAGAGCAGAAGGGCACAGCGGCCGAAGGACGGTGCCCCTGTGCCCTCCGGATGGGCAGAGGAGCAGGGCCCGGCCCTGGGGACGTGCAGCCGCAGCACGAAAGCACCCAGCCCGCGCCCGCCGAGACCCCGTCAGGCCACCCTCACACCAGGCCGGGCAGGGCGGGGCCGGAGGCCCCAGGCTGGGGAGCAGGTCACGTCTAATCTCACGTTCTCATGAACCAAGTGGCCCCATCTGAGCCTCGCCTCCTCTTCGCTGTAAGGAGACGAGCCTCCAGGTGGCATGAGGACGTTGTGAGGCCTGAACCAGCCATCAGGAGCAAAGGCTTGGTTGTGTGGCAGCGACGGGAGCTCACTGATCCTCCGCAAGCCCAGCAGGGGCTGGAGACTCGGGGAGCGTCCAGTCCAACCAGGGAGGCGCGAGTGGCCCTGGAGGCCGCCTCTAGGGGAGAGTCGCCTGAGAGGCCGGGGAGCCCAAAAGTCCCCATCAGTGTGTCAGGCTGGCCTGGCCAGTGCGGCCCACCAGGAGGAGCAGACGAAAACGGGGAGCCAGGATGTCAGAAAACACACACATGTTCTTAACTTAAAGATCGGAAACATCACAATTCAAAACCAGAGTGAGCCCCACTCCCAGCCAAAAGTACTCTGATGTTT
Organism: Balaenoptera ricei; assembly: GCF_028023285.1. Classification (NCBI taxonomy): domain Eukaryota; kingdom Metazoa; phylum Chordata; class Mammalia; order Artiodactyla; family Balaenopteridae; genus Balaenoptera; species Balaenoptera ricei. The sequence continues at coordinate 1,961,146 of NC_082639.1, forward strand.
TGCGGCCTCTTCGCTCAGCAGGGAAGAGACCGCCAGAGCAGCGCACGCAGGGGCTCTGAGGGCCGCCCTGGTCAGCATGGCTCCCCAGGTCCCTGACACCCTCCCCCCCGACCCCACCCTCCCCCCCAACCCCAGAGATGCCCTTGGCACCCACAGTGCACACCGTCCTCGTCCTTGGGGAGTTCACGAGTGTTTCCGAAGAGGATCCCCTCCCCGCTCCTGAAGGCAGCTTGCGGGGTGAAGCGTCCACGGCTCCTGAACACGCTGAAAACTCTCTAAGTGCTAAATGGGCCTCCAGCCCACCCTATACAAAAAGCAGCAAGCGCTAACAAGCGCTTTTTCTTCGGCGCCAACTCTGTTCTAGGGGTTGACCTGAGTATCTCATTCAACTGTAACACAATCCTCACTGCTGACTCTGTCCCCATTTTGCTGATTGGAGACCTGAGGCCCTCAGAGGGTCTAAGACTCGCGCGGTCTCCCATGGAGCCTGTGGCAGAATCGAGACTCAAACCCGGGTGGCCCGGCCTCACAGCCCCCGCGTGTGGGGTGTACAATGATAAACTGCCCGAGTCACAAGTGTACACTTGGATGACTTTGATGTAACCACCACCAGGACTGAGGTAGCGTGTATTACCATCACTCTTAGCCCCTCCCTGTCAGTACTCCCCAAGGGCAGACGGACAACCACCCTTCTGATTTCTCTCACCTTAGACTAGTTTTAAATGTCTTTGAACTTCATAAAAGGAGGCTGACACAGTCTGTACTCTTGAGTAGCTTCTTCTGCTCAACGTAATAGTGTTTGAAGTTCATCCATGTTGTTGCAACTGTCAGAAGTTCATTCTTTGTTATCACAGAATAGTATCCCATGGTATGGATAGATCACAGGTGTATCCATTCTCCTGTGGATGGGCATTCTGGGTCGTCTCCAGATTTGGGCTGTTATGAGTACAGTTGCTATGAACATTCATGTACAAACCATTTTGTGGGCCTAAGTTTTCATTTCTCTTGTGTAAGTTACCCAGGAGTAAAAATTGTTGGGTCATAGGGTAAATGTATGACTAAATGTATAAGAAATTGCCAAGCTGTTTTCCAAAGTGATGAACTATTTTGCTTTCCCTCCAGTGATGGTGGAGTGTTCCAGTAGCTCCAATTCTCACTGATGTTTAGTGTTGTCAATCTTTTAAATTTTAACCATTTTAGCAGGTATGAAGAAGCATTTCACTGTGGTTTCAGGAGGCATCTCCCTGATGACTAAGGATATTTGAGCATATTTTCATGTCATGCACCTATTAGCCTTGGGTGTCACTGCTTTTGCGAAATGTTTGTCAAGTCTTTTGTCCACTTTTTTACTGGATTTTTTGTCTTTTTATTGATTAGTTTTTAGGAGATCTTTATATATTCTGGATACAATTCCTTAGTTATTTATATGTATTGCAAATATTTTCTCCCAGTGTTTGGCTTGCCTTTTTATTTCCTTAGCTGAGTTGTTCGATTAGTGGATGTTTTAAATTTCTGTGCATTTAGTGCTTTTTCAGGCTTTTCTTTTGTTATTTTCCTGCTCCATCTCATCTCCTCTCTCCTTCTGGGACCTGTTACACATATACCAAATATTGTCCCACAGGTGACTGTGGCTCTGTTCATTTTGTTTCAATTTTTTTTTTTTAATTTAGATTAGATAATTTTTATGGATCTGTCTTTAAGTTCACTTACCTTTTCTTCTGCCATCTCCAACTTGCTATCAAAAGCCCAAAAGCAGGGACTTGTTAGTTCTAGAATTTCCATTTGGTTCTTTATACAGTTTCCATTTGGCATTTCCTATCTATTCATTCCTTCTGGTCATATTTTCCTTTAAGTCTTTGGACATACTTACAATAGCAGCTTTGAAATTCTTGTCTGCTAATTCCAACATCTGGGTCATATCAGAGATGGTTTGTCTTGACTAATTTTTCCCTTGATTAAGGGTCACATTTTCCTATTTCTTTGTACACTTAGTAATTTTAAAATTTTTATTGACTTGGGTATTGTGGATGATACATTGTAGAAACTTTAGATTCTGTGATCTTTCTCCAAAGAGTGTTGGTTTTTGTTCTAACAGCCCTTTCAGTTACCAGCTGCTCACCTTGAGCTCATTTTGCAGAAGCTTGACTAACACTTGGTTAGGGTGTGTCTGTTTCAAGTTTGCTCTTAGTTTCAGGATGCAGGCTTTACTCTTAAAGTATAGCCCTCCCAGAATTTTAATGGAAAATCAGAAGTGTTCACCAAGCCACTCCAAGTTGACGGGACCCAAATTCCTGATTCTCCCTCCCCTGCTGTGGTGGGCAGCAGCCAAAGTCTTTACTCAGCCCTCTTGGCCTTCCAACTGTTGCTTTTCCCTGTGCTTCTTGTAGTCTGCCCCACGCATGGGCAATGCATGGGGGAGCCCAAGCTTTGGAGGGTTAGACGCACACTGAGGACCACCTGTCTATGGCTGGGTCCTCTCTAGGAATTCCTCTCTTGATGTCCAGCTGCTCTGGCAGCCGCCAACCCCAACTTCTGACACCCAAATTCAATAAGACTGAAGCTTTCTGCTGGAGTTCTAGCTGCCCTGTGCCAAGTGGACTGGGTGGGGGCCTCAAGGGAAAAGGCAGTTAATTGCGGACTTCTTTCAAGGCTTTTACTCCATCTCTAATGCCTTCGAATCTTTTTTTTTTTTTTTACTATTTTGTGCACAGTGTACATTTGTGTCTGCAGGAGGATGGGTCTAACACAAGCTACTCTGCCGTCCCTGAAACCGGAGCCTCCAGGGCCCCCGCATGCATGTCCCGGTGCCCTTGTTCCGTTATCCTCGCCACAGCCCGGGGACACATCCTTCCCATTTTACAGCTGGCAATGGTGAGGCTCAAACTGGTTAAGTACCTCACCTAAGGACACCCAACTAGTAGCAAGAGCACTCGGGCCATGAATGCCAATGGGCTGCTTGCAAAACCCCTGCCCTTCCAGCTGTTGGTTCTGAATGAGTCACTCGGGTACAGCGGGACCCCCTGTCCCGGCCACCTCTCCGTGCTGCCTCCTGTAGCTTGGTTTTTCTTGGCGGCTTTTTCGCTCCACCCAGAGCTGCTCGGTGTCCACCCCCCGGGCTCCCGGGAGCTGACAAGAGCCCCACAGAGGCCGTGTGGCTGTGGTCCAGGGTCTCCACCGTGCAGGGGCAGTATGAGGGGCTGCCTGTGAGCGTGAATATGAAAGGGGGCATTGAGGGGCGGGCTCCAAGGGGACTCATTCTCCACCAGGGCCCCACAATGTGGGCTTTGTGAGGCCTGGCAGGGCTGAGCGTAACGGGAACTTTCCTTTTTCTCCTAGGGAGAGATTATTTAATTTAAAAATAATTGAATGTGGAAAATGTTGGATATGGAAACTGTTTATCAGGTTTCCTTTTTTGTTTCTCCCTTTGGCTCTGCCCCACGGCGGTGAGGGGCGGTGCCCTCCCCCAGCACGTCAGCAGAGGTGTCTGTGCTTCGAGTTCTGTGTGAAGTGCACGGGGGGCGTCGGCTTTTCCAACGGATGAGACTCGGACGGCTGATGTGGCTTTCATGGCAAAGGGGGCCGAGGAGAGTCCCGGGTCTTGGGCGGGACGCTGGGGCCTGCCCGACTGAAGGTGGCAACCATCTGCATCGCAGTCAGACGTTCAGGAGGGGCTGCTGTTCCCCCCACGCGCCCCCAGCTGGCTTCCCCATCATTCTCCTTCGGGAGCCCGTGCTCCTCTGAGGACACCCGAGGGTCCTGCATGACCCTCTCCACACCATTCTGTTCTGGCGTCTCCCTTCTCTCAGCTCCACCCACGCCGGTCTCCCGGCAGCTGTGCAGAAATCACCTCCTCCCCGGGATCCGTCTCGATGGCCAGCAGGTCCACTCCCTCTGTCCTCCAAGCACGTTCGAAACGGTGTCCAGTGTCCTCTCTTGCCCCAGCTGCACCGGGCCAGGGGTCTCTTCTGGTGCCTGCGCACAGCACCCCCTCTGCTTTGAGGTGTGGGTGGGTGGTTCAGACACACGCCCGACCCTGGTGTCCAGCCAGCGCCGCGCACACGTGTGGGGAGAGGCTGGACAGCCAGAACGTTTGATCGGTCAGTTGGATCGGCTCAAGTCCTGCCAGTCGTCTCTGTGTGGCTCTGCCACCCTCTCCCGGAGCATCCGTGTTTTCATCTGAGATGCCTGTGACATCTGTCTCAGGGGTTTGGGCTGCAGCCGGATCCTCCCAAAGTGCTCAGCGCTGGCCGGGAGGCCTGGGCTCTGGGGGGCCTGGGGAGACGTCTCACAGCCTCCCTGTGATCTCCTCGAGGACCTCAAAAGATCCAGTGTCCAAATCTCATCCCGGGAGCATGGAGGGAGCCCAAGACGATGGCCCTGGAAAAGCAGGAGGGGCTGGGGACAGCTCCCATGCCACTGGCCCTAGAATTATCGTCTTACATGAGGTTCCACCCCAAGGGCACGTGCAGGGAGGCACCAGGCAGCCAGGAGTGAGCCCAGATGCTGGAAGGGAACTTGGCCCGTATTCCAGGTGGGAAACAAGGCCGAGGAGGGAGAGACCCTTAGAGGCTGTGCACGTCTGGACCTGGTTCTGGGGACGTGACTGAAGTCCCACTGATGAGTGCCGTCCTCCTGCTTCTGGGAGGTCCGCTCCTCCCCCTTTTGCACCCTGGGCCGAGCCCTGCATACGGTGGGTGCTCATCTAGTGCCTGTGGAGTGAACGCAGCCAGGGGCCAGCTGGGGTGGGGCAGCGGGACGGCAGAGCATCCCTGTGCTGGGCAGGGTTCAGGCAGGGGCTCGGCTGCTGAGCCTGAGTCACGGGGAAGGGTCACTGACCATTCCATGGGCAGTTGGTGCCTCTCGGACACCGGGTGTCCCCACTGTGGACAGGCAAGTCCCGGGCAGAGAAGCAGGGCCCCCATGCGAGCAAGCTGCAGCCTGCCCCAACCCACACGTGGGCCTGGCCCCCACCCCAAGCGCCCCAACACTTGCTGTGGTCCAGCACTGGCCCCGCGGGCCCCCTTCAGGGAGGGCAGCACCCCGTCCTGCACCGCAGCCTCTCCTGGGCCCATCCCTGTGGCCGCAGGGTCCTCTGTGCCAGGCCCTGGGTTCCCCTGAGGATCTGGACCCTGGGCTGAGTATCTCAGTGGCTCATCCCGCCTAGACTGGAACCGAGCTGCAGTTTAGGCTGCTCAGGGCTCTTGCAGGACTGCTGGGTGGAGGAAAGCCCCCCTCCCAGCTCCCACACGGAGTGGGTGCGAGTGGAGCACTGAGGGGCCCCCAGGCGTTTCTGGGCTGGTTTTGGCCGCGCGGGGAGCCACCCGCTTGCTCGGGCTCCCCCTGCCGCCCGGCCCCCAGCGCCCTCCATCAACACGGGCCCAGGCCGGCGCTTTCTGGGGCAAACGTTCGCTGCCCGGTTGGGCCCCTTTTTAGTATTCGAATGGAGGCCCCGGGAGAAGCAAAAGGAAAGTGAAGAGAGGCCGGCAGGAGGGGCGGCCCTCAGCGCCATGCCTCCACTCTCGGGCCAAGGGCAGGGGACAAAGAGCCCCTTCATCAGAGCTGTGGCACGGCTGCCCTCGCAGAGGCAGCCCTAGTGTGTGCGGAGGGCCGGGCGGAGGGGGCGGCGGGGGCACACGAGCCAGCTCTGCAAGCCCTCCTCCTGGAACTCAAGAAGTCCCTCCTGAGAGGTGACCTTGAACGCTGGGTGCCCCCGAGCCTCAGGCAGGACTCCTGACACCAGCCACTGGGCTCTTCCCAGGGACGGTCACCCTCCTCTCCACCGGGCCTGGGCCCAGGTGAGCCGCGGAGCGATGGGGGCCGGCACCGTGTGCAAAACTGCGGAGGAAAAGCCTGGGGCTTCGCACGCATAATCGCCGCAATGATTACTGAATTTCAGGGGCCAGAAGTCAATGCGTTTCTGCACAATTCTGTCGGCCAGAAACCCGCACTCCACAGGCGCTGCCCTGCCCCCCGCCTGTGTAAGGGGGCCAATGGCCGGGCTGTCTGGACGTGGCATTCCCAGACCTGCTCGCTGGCTCCCAGCGAGGGTCCCTCGCCCGAGGGAGATAAGATAGAGCCGTGTCAGGGAGGAGGTGCCGACGGGGCCGCCCCGGCACGCTGTGAGTGATAAAAGAGGCTTCAGAAAGGTGCTGACGTGGCCACCGCGCTTAATGAGGTCATCGCCCAGGCTGCGGCCCCTGATAACCTGGAGGTCAGGCCCCAGCAAGTGGCAGCCGCGGGAAGCAAGCCGTCTGTCGCCGCCCGTCGGTGCCCAGCACCCACTCGTGTCAGCCAGTCATCCTGAACGTAGAGGGCGCCCCTGTCCCAGCAGAGCCAAGGGGAACCCCCAGCCGGCTTGCTGCTGGGGAAGGGCAGCTGTCAGGGGTCAGGCTGTGCCCTCTCCAGCCTCCCAGGTCAAGGGTAGCTGCCCTGTCCCGGGGGGTCTTCGACGTGCCATCGGGATCTGTCCTGGGGGGGCTCTCTGCTCTTCAGAACGCTCGTGGGGCCCGGGCGCCGCCAGCTGCTATCATGGGCGTGGGGAGTGAGGGGCCCAAAGCCCGGCGGCCCCAGTGGCCTGGCTCTGGGTCTGCCATGAACATTTAGCTCGGCTCAGTCCAGCCCAGGGCTCGCTCTCTGCCTGGCCCGGCCCTGAGCCCCGTGTGCCGAGCGCCGAGCGCCAAGGGAGAACAGAAGGTAGGGGCCTGCCCCCACCCTGAGATTCTCGTCCTCCAGGGAAGAGGACGAGGGTGCCAGCCTCCGCCACTCTGGAGCTGGGTGCCCTTGGATTGACCCCCACCCCCTCTTCCATCTCCATTTCCTCGTCTGTGCAGCCAGAGGCTGCGGCCAGGGTCCGGGCTCGGTGAGCATTTGAGTGCAAAGCTCCGGCCCAGGCGAGGTGTGTGTCTGTGCAAAGGTAAAGCGCCAAGGGTCTGGCGTGGCCCACAGGACGCCAGCAGCCCAGGCTGCTCCGGGGCCCCTCACGCTGGGCTGTGGATGGAGTGGCTTCCGTCAGGAGAATGAATGGGCAGAGGACGCGGAGGGAGCCGGCCCCGCCCTGGTGGGTCTCAGGCACAGCTGGGCTTCGTCCAGGGCCTCGGGATGGCTGCACCAGTGAGCGCCCTCGGGCAGGGCCCATGTCGTAGGCCTGCGGGTCCGTGGGCCTGGGGGTTCGTGGGCCCGGGGGTCCGTGGGCCTGGGGGTCCGTGGGCCCGGGGGTTCGTGGGCCCGGGGGTCCGTGGGCCTGGGGGTCCGTTGGCCCGGGGGTCCGTGGGCCTGGGGGTCCGTGGGCCTGGGGGTTCGTGGGCCCGGGGGTCCGTGGGCCCGGGGGTTCGTGGGCCTGGGGATCCGTGGGCCTGGGGGTCCATGGGCCTGGGGGTCCGGGGGCCTGGGGGTCCGGGGGCCTGGGGGTCTGGGGGCCTCTCCAACACGAAAGCAGAGTCAGGCAGCCCAGGCCCGCTACTCCCTCCTGGCAAGAGCTCTGCGCGTGAGGCGTCTTCCCGATGTAGCGCCCGGTGTTTTCCTCTTTCTGGGCCTCACACGCATTTTGTACCCAGGTGGGTGGTGCTCGGCCAGTCCTGGCCCTTCTGGGTCCCACGGCCCCAGTCCTTGTAGGGCCAGCTCTGAAGGAGGTGTCAGGGCTGCACTTCAGCTCTTTTTATTCTGAAGCCTGGGAGAAAAACAAATCGGAAAACCATTTCCAAAAATAGCCAGCAGGGAGCGGGAACTGTCTGTGCCATTGCACGTTTGCACGGCCCCCTCCCCCTGGTGGGGTGTAGGCTGCCCTCTGGGGACCGTGGAGCTGGCGTGGCAGGTCTCCCAGACCAGACGGACCGACGGGCCCTGAGCTCTGGGGCGGTCGTCCTTCTCTGGGTAGATGTGGCGTCATGGGGGGGAGGGGCGTGTCCACTGGCTTGGGGGCGTCCGAGCAGAGTCGTCTGTGCCCCCCAGGGTCCACGCCGGCCCTGACTGGCAGCTGCCTGCATGCCAGACACATCCTAGCCCACCAGGCAATGGGCAGGCAGAGGGAACCCACAAAAGGGATTGGCACAAGTGCCCGCGTCCCCGACCTTTCAGGTGGAAGAGACCCCGCCCAGGACAGGTAGTCTGAAGGCCCACCTGGAGATTTGGACCAGAAAGCACATTCGCCTGGGCTGGGTTTAGGGAGAAAACTGTGTGCGGGGGCCACTTGGGGTCCCAGGGCACCTCCCCGCCCCCATCCTGAAGCCGGGTGCCCAGGGCTGTGCAGGCCCACAGGGCTTGGCAAGGTCCAGGGCTTCTGGTTCCCCGCCTTCCCGCCCCCGCCGCCGGCCAGCACACAGTCCCCAGGGAGCACCCTGACCTCCGACCTCAGATAGGCCGGTGACCCGTGTTTTTGATGTAAAAATTCAGAGGACTGTTACTGTCTTTTATTCATCTTTTCCCGCACTGGCCCTGGAGGGTCTGGACCCATCAACCCCCCATGTCAGCGAGGGGAGCAGGTCCCTGCTAGGTGGAGCTCCTCGGGCTCCAAGCTGGTTCTTTCCTCCCCCGCCAAACAGAGGGGCTCTGAAAATGGTCCTGCGAGCTTCATTTTCAGACAAAACCAAGCCTCCCTCTGCCTGGTACTTCACCTTTTCCAATCAGGAAGGGTTTCTTCCCAGACGGGAGGCGCGTGAGGGCTCCTCAGCCCTGGCTGCTGTCTCCAGACCACAGCTCTCCCATCGCCAGGCCACGCCGTGTCCTACTTTGCACCGTAGCACCTTGCTTGGACCTTGCTCCCTGCCACCCCCCAGCCCACCATGTGGGGCTCTGGTCCCTGGTGGGGACTCAGGCACACACTCTCCCTGAGCAGGGGGCCCCGACGGTGCTGTGACCTGGTCTCCAGCCTCCTGGGGGCGGGAGGGGCTGATGCCCGAGGGTGGCCCAGATGTGCCAACGTCAGCCCTGCCCTGGCCCCCCTTCCGGCTCCCGAGAGCAGTATGACCCCACGCTTCACATCCAAAGGGGACGCTCTTGGGAGGGAATGTGCACGTGGCCATCCTCTGGAGGGGGGGACCCGGCGAGTGGAGGGCCCACCTGCTCCGGTGCCCTCTCCCCCCACGGGCTCGGGGCTGATTTATTTCTGTCTCCCCTAGCCCAGCGCCGCCCGCCCCTTGCAGACTTCCCATCACAGAGTTGTGGTCTCTGGCGGTGGCTGCAGTTTTTAATTGTTTTTCTCCCGCTAAATGCCCTCCTGAGTCCTTTCCCCTTCACTGCCTCCCCCCGCCCCCCTGCCCGCTGGCTGCGCGTGGGGGGGACGGGATTCCAGTAGCATTTCCTCCCTCTCCTTCTATCATTTCATTTGTTCTCTTTTCCTTTCCCTTTCTTCTCCCTCCACGGGCCCAGCCTCTGTGATTAAGCCTCAAGGTCTCCTGCTGCTTTTAATAGCCTGCGGGCTCGGCCATCTGATGAGAACGGAGCTGCTCAGCCAGCTCCCGAATACTTGCTCTGGAATCTCCTAATGCACGGTATTAATCTTCACTGTCAAGCCATTCAGGCCCTAAATACATCCACCCAGTATAAAATTATACTAAACAGAAAAAAAGAGGCCGTGATTGGCCGCATATTGAAAACAGACATTAGCCCCCGTCCCCACTCCCCACCCCCCAATTTCAGGGTCCCCACCAGGGCCTCTGCCCAGTTTCATGAACAATGGACAGCTCAGGGTGGAGGTCGGGCCGCAGTTGGTAGACATAAAAGTTCCGCGTCCTGTGCAGAGGGATGGAAAGGAGGGGAGGGGACGGCAGCAACCGCGGCGGGACCTGAGTGCGGGCAGAGGGCGGGCTTTGGGGCGCTCGGCCTGCAGGCTTATCCCCAGGAGTGGCCGGGGGCTCCGTGGGGGCTGTGCGGGGCCGGGCTCAGGGCTGTACCCGGGCAGCCGCCGAGGAGGAACCAGAGCGAGGCGGGAGAGACAGACACCGTGCGCCCCGAGAGCTCGCACACTGGCCCCCAGCCAGCCCCCCTCGCCCCCAGGCTGGGACCCGCCCACCTTCCTCTGCTCCCCAGCCATCACTCTTCCTCCTGGAGTTTGTTGTAAAAGTTAACCACGTGTGACATGCCGCTGAGTGGGGTGTGCTAGAAGTTTACGGCAGTGGGTAATCTGTTGTGATCCACTTAGCGCACGGACTCCGCTCGCCTGCACAGCGGCGTCCAGGGCGCCCGCACAGCAGGAGGGGCAGGCCCGGGGCACCTCCGGTCACACCTTGGACGTGCACCTGGCCCAGGGGTGCCTATCGTGAGGCCGTCCGGCGGCCTCCTGCCTTTGTCCTGGGGGTTGCCCCAAAACGCCGTCTTCAAGGATGTTCTCACTGGTCAGCCACTTACACTCCACGCAAGCGTTGAGGCGACCACAGGCCAAGGTCCTAGTCCACGGGTGACCTGGACCGCGTGGGCGGAACGCTCTAGTCACAAAGCTGCTCACCCTCCCTCCTCAGTTCATCCTCGTGGCCTCCCGTGAGCTCTGCGGAGACGTAGATGACCAAAGCTCAGGCTGCTGGGGGTCTGGGGACGGCCAGACACGCAGAGAGCAGCTGAGCTGGTGGCCACTGAGGCCAGGCCTCCAGCCTCCAGGGTCCGCATCTTTCTGTGCTGCCCCGACCCGCGGACCCCCTCCCCACACGTTGTCCCGGCTCCCAGCTGAGCCAGCAGCACTGCCCAGAGCAGCCGAGGGCAGCCCTGCAAGCCCAGTGGCCTTTCCAGAGGCCACAGAGGCCTGGCGACCACACGCAGTTGAGGCCTGGGCTACTCAGCCCACTGGCCTGGCCACCAGGTCCCAAGAGATGTGGAGCGCAGTGACTTCCAGGCTCTCAGGGGCTCTCCACGCTCATGGAGCTGGTTCCTAGTTGAGGTGCTTGTCTCCAGAGACTGTTCCGGTCGACACCGTAAATGGCTAAGAATTAATCCAAAGTCAGGTGACCAGGTATTCCGAATTACAGGACACGGGAGGGTCTCTAAGGAAAAAGAAACTTTGCCTGTCACAGTGCTTGCTGGGACCAGGACCTCTGAGACCCTGACCCACCTGCCCGCAAGGACTGTTGAGGATAGAGAAGGCAAAAGTTCGCGTGTCTGATACCCAGACGGGCTGGGCAGCATGGGGACCTCTCGATGGCCAAGGCCACGCGTCCAAAGTGCGGGTGGGGCCCCAGGAGGCAAGCACCGCGTGTGCCAAGGCGAGAGGAAGGTCTGCACGGCCGGGTCTGGGCTGGCCAGAGCGGGCATCCCACAGCCTGGGGAAGCATGACCAGAGGGAGAAGGGCACGAGGGCCTCTGATGCCCAGCCCCGGACAGGCAGGCCAGAGGGGAGGTGGCTTTGCTGGGAGCATCACCAGGAGCAAAGGTCGCACTGCAGTGGGACCAGCTGGGGGGCCAGCTGTGGGGAATTGGAGTGAGGGCCTCAGAACACCCAGAGCTGCTGGTGTGGGAGGGGCACGCGGAGCTCTGGGGTCAGTGGTCCTGAGGTGGGGAGGGGGGCTGAGGTTGGAAGGGGTGCGGGTGGGAGACCAGCAGGGCTGGGCCCAGAGCGACAGGGCTGAACCATGGGGGGAGACAGCACGCGGGCTCTCCTCTGAACCCACCGCCTCGTTTCAGCCAGCTCTGCCCCTGGTCTCGCCCGCAGTCCTCCAATCATAAACAGAGCTCCACCACCCCACACCTTCATTTCCATCCCTTCAGCTGTGGGAGCAGCTTGGTCTCATTTCCGTGCCCGGCAAACAAGGGCTCAACTGCCCCATCCAGCTGCGCCTCCCCGGGGTGTGCGTGAGGCCGTGAGTGCCCCAGGGTCTGGGTGCTGGAGCTCTGCCGGCGCCCGGAGCCCCAAGCTGCCCCCTCCGCACCCCACAGGCCACACAGAGACTCTGCTCCCGGTGGCTGGGATACACGAGGCCCGGGAGAGAGGGCGTCACGGCTCTTGTTGTTTCCTCGCAGGAAATAGGTTCCAGAGGCTTTTCCGGCGGCAGCTCTTGCTTGAAGGGGTGGCTGGGAGGGACCCTGATTAGGGAGGATGCGGCCACGGTGATAAAATAAGGGTGGCATTCACTCTCCTGTGGACCCTCAGTGCCTCTCGGATCACGCAGAGGGGAGCCTGGAGCAGGAAGAGGCTAAGCCACTGGCCCCGCGGACAGAGCTGGACAGGGTGCCCGGGCCGACCTCCCAAACTCCAGGCCACGAGCCGTCTCTGGAAACCAGGGCGCCTGCGATCCCAGATTCTCCCCTCCCCCATCACCCCGGCCATGAGATCAGAGAGTAACGTGGCCAGAGACACAGAGTACCAGCTCCTCCGGGCACCTCCCGACGAGAACAACTGGCCTGCCGGTGACAAAGTGACAGCTGCCACCTACACCTTGAATCAAGTGCAATTTTCAGGGCCCAAGACCCCTCCACGCTCTTCTGGAAACAGGGTCGTATGCTCTTCCCATGACTCCCATGGTGGCATTAGCAAAACTTCCCTAATCTTACGCAAACAATCTCCTTGCCCACATCAGCATGCCGCGGGCAGATGGGTCGTCACACCGGCCCTGAGCAGGCCCCGCGTGTCTGGCATTTGTGGAATTGTTCCAAAGCCCCGCAGCCCCTCTCCGCCGAGCCGTCATCTCTCAGCCAAGAAGCTGACGGCGAGGAGCCCCCGCCAGGGGAGCAGCTCTGGGCAGACGCGAGTGGCTGTGCACTTTAGCATGTGCGGCCGCCGTCTGATCAGCCGCAGGGAGGCCTGCGGTGGGGCTCAGCCCCAGCCCCTCCGAGGAGCCGGGAGGGGGAGGAGGGGTCTGAAGTCCTCAGTCTCCAGCAGGGCAACACTGCGGAGAGAAATCCAGAGGACGATGTCCCCTGCCCCTGCCCCTTGACCGCTTGCAGAGCGTTTAGAAATAGAAACAGCCGCAGCAGAGCCAGCCCTCCGAACACTGGCTATGTCCAGGTGCCATCTGTGCTCTTGGTTAAGGTTTAGATTAGCCCCCGAGGGAGGCACTGCCCTTATACCCATTTTACAGACGAGCTCGCCGATGGCAAGGAAAGTGGAGTCACGTGGGCAGATCGGGCAGCTGGAGGGGGTGGAGCCGGGAGCTCCGGGGGGCGCTGCCCCAACTGCCGGACAGAGTCGGCCACTGTCCCTGATACCCAGATTTGGAGGCAGAGTCCTGGAAGCTGGGCCACCCCCCGCGGAGAAAGTCCCCACGCCGCAGGGCTGCTCAGGGAACTGAGGCGGTGCCACCACCCTGGGCCCAGGAGGCTGGGATGCTGGGTCTCCAAACAGGTGGGGCGGCTCCACTTCCCATCCCTCCAGACTTGGAGCAGACACGCCGGCCAGCGCCTGGCCCGGATACAGAGCCTGCGTCTTGGCTGCCGCTTGCCCACACAGACCCAGCGTGGGGACACCAGGGGACCCTCACCCCACCCAGCGAGATCCGCCACCATCCTTAGCTGGGCACTGGGCACAGAGGAGTGGCTTGTGCTCCAGAAACAGCCCGGGCCCAGGAGGAAGGCCAGACACCTGGCGGGCAGATCCTGTGCCCAACCACGCCTGGGATCCCACTCAGCCCATGGCCCAGCAGAGAGGCGGCGTTCTCTCTCCGTCTGGGGCCTGCGCTTTCTGAATGGATAAGACACTTCCTTCCAAGGACCCTGGGCACCGCATGCACCGGATGGAGGGCCACCTCTTCCTAAGACACCAGCCCAGGCTGAGCTGGAGAAGCTTCCGCAGCCATCTTCCCATCCTGGGCCCCAGGCATCAGCCATGGGCAACCTGATGCAGTCGGTGTGGCAGGACTGAGAAAACCCACCAGGTGCCTGGGCGGATCCTCTCCACACGGCTCACCTGCAGAGTTTTCTAGAGCCCCAGGCCCTGCCCAGACCGCCTTCTCCCTTCTCTGGATCCAGGAAGCAGTTTTCCCCACAGGCCCTGGACCGGTGCCCTTAGGAGAGGCGCAGGTGCCTTTCACGGGGGTATCTCACCCAGACCCATTCTGATGTTTAAGCCGCTTCCCTGCCGACCCAGCCGCACGCTCCCGGAAGCCTGACAGCGATGGCGGAGAGGTGCTCCCGCCTCAGCAGCTGGGCCTCCCCCCCGTGGGCCTCCACCGCGGGCCACTCTGCCTCCCAGGGGACATCGACAGTATCTGGAGGCATTTCTGCCTGTCACCGCTGCGAGCTGGTGGGTAGAGCCCAGAGACGCTGCTCAACACCAGCAGGGCCCTGGATGCACCCCACCCCCGGCAGAGGGTGATGGGACCCCAGCGTCCACAGTGGTGAGGTGGAGAAACCTGCTGAGGCTGCGATCCTAACGGAACAAAACCGTTAACATGTATTAACGCTGCTGCAAAAAGGCGCGCGGTGGGTAAATCTCGCTGTGCTCTTCGGATGATGCTGGAATCCGCGTATACAGAAGCTGTTTCACTTGAAGGAAGAGGTGACAGTAGTACCCACGGTCCCCATGAGGACCCGCCCTCATGCACAAGTCTGTCCCCAGGGCCAGGACAGGGATGGGGCCCCTTGCCTGGGTCAGTGTGGACGACAGGAACACAGTGCAGCGGGCCACTTTCCACCTTGGAGGGCAGTTTGTCCCACGTCTCTGAACGAAGGTAAAAGTCACTGTAAAACTCCGGGTCCCGCCTCTCACAGGCTCAGCCTGGGCAGGGTGGCAGCCAGGGGCTCGAAGGCAGAAGACCTTGGCGGCCGTAGGAAATAGCCAGCTGCCGACCTCCAGATGCCCGGCTGTGGCCTCAGAGAGCTGCGGGCGTGAGGGCGGAGCCCTGGAAAGAGGCAGGGAGTGACCCCCCCTCTCGCCGCCCCCAACCTTTGCTGAAAGCCCTCGAACATCTTTACAAGTGTGACAACAAGGGTAATGGTCTCCAAGGGGCTGCAGACCAGATGGGGCGCCCAGAAACAAACACCACCGCGCCTGTGCAAGTAGTTCCAAAGGTAATAGGAACCAACGAATGGACATTAGGTCTGATTTCCACCATATTCCGAGACTCTGCACAGTCTCCGTGCGTGATGATTCGTGACAAGCGAGGAGGTGGGCTCACTCCCAGCTCAGACCATTTGGAGGGGAATGGACATCCCTCGGTGCTAGAATAGAGGATCGTGGAGACTTGAACAAGGGCCAGCGCCCCGTGAACTGTCAGTGCAAGAACGTTACCACAATCGCAGCGAATACTGTCATCAGGGTCGTCTTTCAGCTACGTATGCAGCCTCCGTTTGCCCACTGGAGTCTTTAATTATGCATACATTTTTTGAACTCAGAATCATTTTCTAAGTTCAGAGAATCGGGGCCACAAGTCAAACCCTTGCGCAGCGGAGGCCGGTGTCCCGGGAAGGAGGACTCCTTTATCCCAGGGGTTAAAGTTCACGAACACGGCCACCCTGACCACGTGTATCTCAAGGCCATGAGGGTCTCCCCTCCGTCCCCTGAGGGTCTCAGGGCTGGAGGCAGGGTCCCCGGAAGAGGCACCAACAGCCAGCCTCCCGTGGCCCTGTCGGGGGGGCCGCCACCACCTCCCTGATGCAGGGCTGTCCGCGCCATCTGCAAGGAATCTCTCCTTGCAGTTACTCTGGGGCTCGAATTTCACCCCCGACTCCACCTGTCATCATGGTTTACCCTCACCAACTTTCACAGCTCCATCTCCCCGGGTCTTCCTTTAAAGGGTCTTTAGAAAATTGTTGGCAATCTTGACGTTTTTCCCCCAGAGGAGAACAAAAAAGAAACCGTGTCCTCCGTGTAACCGAAGGGAACAGCGACAGCCAGAAGCCTGGAAACAAGCCCCCATTCGAAGCACCACCCTTGCAAGAAGGTGTGTTTATTTAGAAGCTGGCATCGGACAGGGGCCTTGGACGCGGAATGTGGAAGGCCTCTCAGAAAACTGAGGCCGTGAGCGTGTGCTTTCGCAGGGGCCGTGACCACGTGCAGCCAGGAAGCCCCTGAGGACGCAGATGACTCAGTCGAGAAGGCTGCCAGCCCGCCGGGTGCAGCGGGGCCCCTTCGGTGGCTCCACGGCCAGCGAGAAGCAACAGGCGAATGTAGTTAACACCATGCATTCCTGTTGGCAGGGCCACGGTCCCCTGTCCCTAATTGTCACATATTTGAATCAAACGCATCTTTCATCTCGTCGTCCAGGACACCGCGTTGTAATGATGACCAGATGTGGGTGGACCGGGGACGTGAGTCCAGGGGGATGTTTCCACTGCTGCCCAAACGTGGTGGATAGGACTTGCAGGCAAGGGTGGCCGGTCACCTCTGGAAGCAGCCGATCCTTCCAGACCCTGAGCTACTCTTTGTTCTGGGACCGGGTCGTCGTGCCCTGTGGCGGGCAGGCCCCTCTCTAGCGGGCACAGGTCCCTGACGGGAAGCGGAGGCCAAGAACGGCCGAGTGCGGGGCATTCACCTGGGTCGCAGTGACCCCCATCGCCCTGGCCTTTGGGGCCCTGGACTGAGAATCAACCCCCACAGAGGCGGGTCTGCCCTGAGCGTGGGCTCCGGGATGAGGGGCTGGAGAGGGCGCCCACGGCCATGCGCCCACTTTGACCTCTGGAGATTTGGCTGTCTGCACGAGACGCCGCTCGGGCATCCTCGCCGGGTTCTGTGGGAAGGGAAGGAGGAAGAGCTCAGCAGGGCCACGCTGCGTCCGACGGGGCCGCCAGGGCAGGGGCCGCGATGGGAGGAGAGACTGCCCCAGGGTGACAAGAGGAGATGGCCCCAGCACCCCGCACCTCCCAGTTCCCCTGTGGACCAAACTGCTCCGTTTTTCCAAAGCGGAACATCCCTGGAAATTCCCCCAGGCGGTGCTAGACATGCTGGCACTGTCCCCCTGCAGGGAGGAGGGAAAGGGCTGCGGGCCGGGGCTTCTGGACACTTTCCTTTTCTCCACCAGCCACTTCTGGACGATTGAGCCAAGACGCTGACAACAGGCAGGGCAGTGTCTGCAGAACCGTGTGCCGCTGAGCCGTGTGAAAAGCCTTTTTCAAGTGCGGACAGTTTGAAGAGAGCGTCCCTCGTCCCACATTTCAGCTCTGACCCGGTGGGTGGACAGGGCCACGGAAGCCCATTCAGAAGCCCCTGCCTTTGAAGCACAATCCGCTTCACGCTGCAGGGCCCCACCTCAGCCCACACGCCTCACCCGCACCCTTCGCCCCAAGGGAGCGGGAGACCAGGGTGAGTGGACCGAGACGGGGTCTCTGCAGACAGTGACACCTTGCGGGACCAGAGCCAGCACGGGGTGTTAGCTACCCAGAACTTCTCCCATGTTGCGGGCAGTTGGGAGCCCCTGCTTCAAGCACACAGAACAACCCCGCCCAGGTTGTGTGTCGCCCAGGAAAATCATTGTTTGGTTAAGGAAAGAAAAATGCTGAGAGAGAGAGAGAGATTGGTTCGTGGAGCATAGCCACACACTGGTCTATGGGGCGTCCAAATCTCACCGGGTGCCACCCTGACGTTCATCCGGGCAGAACACCTGCCAAACCCCAACTTCCTCGGAGGCGGGAACAAGGCGGGTGTGTCCTGGACTTTGAGAAATGGGCCCAAATGGTGGCCAGCGAGCCCCGGGACACCAATGGAAAGGTGAAGGAAGGCGCCCCCTCTGGACTCAGTCCCACCTCCGGGTGGACTTTTGTCCGAGGGTCTGGAGTGGCCTCACTTTGGCTCTGGCGAGCTTGGCAGCCCTCTCCTAGCAAAGGCCTCAGTCCCTCTCTGGGCGTCTATAGTGCTGACCTCAATCTTGTCTGAAAATGCCGTGCCAGAGGGGACGTGGTGAGATAGGGCTCGCCTACCCTGTGCACGGGGCACCCCGGGAGTCCTTCCCCTGAGAACCAGGAAGAGGACGCAGGTGTGCATCAGTGCAAGTTGTGGGTCCTGCCGCAAGAGGGAAGGAATTCAGCAGGAGGCGTGGCTGTGCAGGTGGGCAGGGGCCTCCCTGGAGGAGAGGAGATGGGGGCTGGCAGGGAGGCAGGGACATAGGGCGGGGGCTGGACGGTCACCAGAAGACCAGCCCCCGGTCACTTACGGAAATGGGGCCACGGACACAGCCTCGCCTTGGGTTGCAAAGGGCGTCGAGAACATGATTTAAAGTATAGATAGATAGGTAGGTGGGTAGGTAGATGGTTAGATAGATATAAATATACAGAGATCTTTCTAAGGAACAGGACTGTGTGTCTTCAGAGCTCTCTGGAAAGCAGGCCCTTGAAGATCCCAAAACTTGTAGCCGCATTATTCAGGGACCAGTGAAGGGCCCCCTCGTGACTGCTCCCCCAAGGGAAGACAGGGACCCCTGAGCTTCGCAGGTCAGGCGCCCAAGGCAGGTGCCTCAGACCTCCCGCCCACCCCGAGGTGCGAGGCTGCACCGTCCGTGTTAGAGGGGCTGCCCAGCCCGTGGGCAATGGGCTCGTGTCCGATTAATTGCGGTTTGTCCACTCTTGTTCTCCTTTGACAACTAGTTTAACCACCTACGTGAAATGGACACGCCACATCGTCCTTAATTAAACATCCGAGGGGAGGCCTCATTTCTGGGGAATTCCTCCCACTGTGGAAGGAAGCACTGGGTTGACAGTCCAGGAAATCTCAGAGCCGAGGAATCCAGGCGAGGCCGGGCAGCCGTGGCTTCAAAACCCACCCCAGGCCTCACACGAGGCTGCTTTGCCCCTCGGTGAAGCAATTGGATTTTCCCAGGGGGCCTGAGTGTCATTCACAGATGTCTTCCTTCCTGAGAGTGTGACCCACCCTGGATTTCATAAGAAAAAAATCCATAAGAAGCTCCCCTAGCCCCCCGCAAAAGGCCACCTTCCAACAAGCTCCCACGCCGGCCTGCACGTGGCAGGAAGTGATTGCAGACCCTGCTTCTCGGTCTCCCCGAGGAGACCTTCACGAAGCTCCATGTTGGGACCAAAATCCTGAGGAAGAGAAAGGACGAGAAGCAGGGAAGGAGGAGGGGGAGGGGGAGGAAGAGGAGGAGAAGGAGGGAAAAACCCCGCAACAAAACAAAACCCAGGTCCATGCCGTCCCCACCCCCAGTAAAAACCACTCCACGGAGAGCAGATGCTGCTGGTTAGGGACCAGAAGGACCCGAGTCAGCACCGTGCACTGGAATCAGCCCCGGAGGTCTTTGGAAATGTGAGTGAATTCCTTTATCTTCTCCATGGGTTCGGGGCATGGCTTAGGCTGCACGTGGCCGTGGGCATAGAAGCTCCCAGATGACGGTCTAAGTGATGCTCTCCTAGCCGTCCGCTCCCACCAGGCTGCTATATGGGTTCAGCTCTCCGAGAGCTTCAGGTGGGCTTCTGGAAGGGCACAGCGGTCAAACCCACCCTGTTCTCTCCGTGGCGTGGGAGTTCATAGGCTTTCGAAGTTTTTCCTCCCGGTGTGAGGTCTGGGGTGGAGGTGGTTTAATGGCTCTTCGGGGGTTCCTGGTTTGTCATTAAGCGGACCCCAATAGCCCTGCAGAGCAGCTTTCGCAGAGCTCAGCTGGACCTTGTAACAGGAACACGGACGGGTCTGGCAATGCTGCAGCCTCGAAGGACCCAGGTTAGCACAGTGGGTCAGAGCTGCCCATTCGTCAACCACACCCACCCATCCAGCACTTTCTGGAGAGGTCCCGGCAATGGCTCCTTTTCCATTTCAACCCAGACCTTAACGAAAATGTCTACGTCCAAAATGTCACCGCCTGGGGCCACTGCTGCCCGCCCCTTCCCCCAGCAACAGCCTAGTAATGACCCTGTGCCCCTGCATGTGGCCCCCTGGTGCCAGGGCAAAATTAAACCCCGCTGATGGCAACATAGTTATTTGCTGCCCGGGCAATTATTCCCCCCCTCCCCCAGCTGCCCAGGGGGACAGGTGGGCCTTATAGAAACCAGAGCCGGAGCACAGTTTTAATTATCATGGTCCAGCCGGGGGACCAGAAGCTGACAAGTGGGGCCGATCCCCCTGCCCCCAGAGCCCCGAGAAAGACACTTTTATTGCTTCTGAGGGAAGTGGAGTGCTTTAGGGCGGCCCGATCCTTTACCAGCACCGTTCTTGCCACACCTGTGCCACTGCCGTCTGACCCCGCAGGAGCACCCCCGGGGCAGGGCTGCGAGTGGACATAAAAGGGAGATAACAGGAAACATGCAGGGGTGCCCAGAATAAACCGGGTGCATCTCAGTGGGGGGGACGCGGTGGACGGGGCTGTGCGAGGAGGGGGTCCCCTGGAGGCAACCCTGAGTCACAGGAGGGAGGGTTCTCTGTGGTCTGTCTGGGAATGAGTGATTTGAGTTGCAAGGTCCCCCGGGCTCGGCAATGACTGAGGGCACGGGATGGCAGCTCCAGGGTGTGGGGTGCGGGCTCCGGTCAGGTTCCTGGGAGGGCAATGTAGCCCCTCCCACTGCGCGCTCAGCCCCCAAGCGCCTACTGTGTGCTGTCGAGGGTCCCAAGTGGGGCAGACACAGTCCCACCCCTGCGTGGGGGTCTGTGCCGGGGTCCAAGGGAGCGCAAACCAGAGCAGTTGCCCATCCCCCGGGGTCAGGGAGAGGAAGGGGGGCGGCTGTCCTCGGGAAGGAAGGAGGGGGCTTCTGGCAGATACGCGTGCCCCTCCTGTTTCTTCCTCCTCGGCCCGGGGGCAGGCTGCCCACTCCCCGAAGGCCCCCTCCCTCCGCCATCGGCCCGAAGGAACTGTGCAGGAGGAGGGGCCTGGGGCTGGCGGCATCCCTGATGTTGGGCACAAAGAAGAAACACTGAGGCCCTGTGCCGGGCAGCCGGCAGCCCCAAATGTCAGCCCTGATGTCAGCCGCGGGCCAGAGGTGTCAGGGCCCGGTGCTGCCGCTGTGCTCGCAAGTCGTAAATACCGCCTAAGTGGCTCCTGTCACCTCGCCGCAGCCTTGCTTCCATCTGCAGCAGCCAAAGGTGATTAATGAGAATTATCATTAACGCTAATCAGAGCCGTTTGGAGGAGGCTGGGGGGGAAGGAAGTGCCCTTTGTGGGGCTGCGGAGGCCGCTCTGAAGGGTGAGCGCACGCGTGGGGGTGCACACGTGCACTGTGCACACGCACTCACATGCTCACACGTGCACTCACGTGCACACGCATGCGCACGCACACATGCACCGTACACATGCAATAGAATGCACACACGTGCACACGTACACATGCACTGCACACGTGCAATGGAATGCAATGTGCCGTACACACGCACTCGAATGCACACACATGCACACATCCTCTGTACACACGCACACGCAGGACCGGGCCCCGGGGCTGGCTAGTGGAAGGCGGTCTGGCAGATGGGGTGGAGCTGGTCAGTGTTAAGAACAGCCCTTGCCTGTCGTGAAAGGTGGGCTCCAGCGAGGCCGGAGAGCCGACTGCCAGGAACACAGGCCTGGCACAGCACAGCCCGGCCTGGCTGAAACGAACTCTCCCTCCATCACCGGGCGTGCTCACGACTTAACATGCTTGGCAGCTGATCACAGACTAGACGGGCCTGGCCAAAACGGGAACAGATGCCGGAGGACGCAGGGCCGTGGCCATGCCTTGGCTCGGGGTGCGGTGCAGGGGGGACCCTCTGTGGGTTCCGTCTTCTCCGTCCGTCGGCACACAGCCTGGACCCCTGCGCTCGGCCCACTCCCACCCCATCACACTGGGGCCGCCTTTTTCCCGCCTGTCTCCGAGGAAGTGGCCGAAGGGGCTGTGCAGCGGGCTTCCCGGCCCTCGGCATCCTCGCTCGGCGGGCCGAGTGGCTTAAAGATACAAAGTGTCCTTTTATTGGAAATATCAATTCAGAAAGGGGCTAGTAGTAAGCTGAGAATATTTGGATAAACTTGACGGCCCTTAGGACTAAAAAAGACCTTTTGTTCCCTCCAAGAAAAAGGCTGTCGCACCACCCCGGGCTCCCTGGAGCCGGTCCAGAAAAAACTGAGGTCGGAGCAGAAAAGTGATTAGGGCGTCTCGTGAAAGATCTTTACTCTAGGTCAAATGTTTATTATTATTTAGTTTATTTTTTTATTAGAATGTGCGGTTACCATCCTGTTGCATAATATCAGGCTGTAAGTGTGTCTTCGAACACCCAGTCGGGTCCAACCCAGCCTCCCGGGGCACAAAGGGAACTTTGTGGCAAGGGGGAGGGGAGTGAGGGGTGGCACCGGCATGTTTTATTTTGCTCTGCTTTGTTTTCGGATGTCGACCCGTTTAAGAAGGAGCAGGCATCTCTGGTGTTTGCCCTTCGATGAGCAGAGGGGTCCCTGCAGCTTGGGGATCTAGCTGTCGTGGGGAGGGGGTCGCCTCTCCTTTTCCAGTGGCAGGAGGTTGTGCGTGTGCATTGCACGGCGGGGCGTGATTTGGGCTGGTCTCCACCAGCAGAGAATGCGAGCTGTTGCCGGGAGGGTGGGGACATGGGAGAAGCTCCTTTTCGGCTGACCACCAGCCCGGCTCACCAACAGCCACGTGGCTTTTTGGGACACGCAGGGACCTGACGGTGCCGCCAGCCCAGCACCTCCCTGAGAGCTGCGCCCACGTGTCCGTTGCCCAGAAACTCGCACGCAGCCCTGTGGCGCCCTGGTCTTGGGGCCATGTCGCCACGTACGGGCTCTCCAAAGAGACTGCTTACTCTCCGAGGTTCCCATGAACGGACGGCCCTCCAGAAGCCGCGCGAGATGAAGATCAAACCTAATTTGATCCTCTTCCACCCAAACACACGAAAAGGAAAAAAGCTCGTCCTATTCAAGTCTCTGGAGGAGGAGGAGCCGACCTCAAGTGAGAGGGGCCTCGGCAAAGCGGGAGAGACACACCCCCACCCCCAAAATGAAGCCGTTACTGTCTGTGAGGGAGCTGGTCGTGAAAACAGCCTAGCGTCTGAGCTCCATGTGAATACAGAAATTTCGCCCCCAGCCTCTGCAGAAAACCCTCGCGTGGTGGATTTTCTCCCCAGCCGTCGTGCAGGGACCCGGTCCTGGGCGTGGGACACAGAGCTGCCTCTGTGAGGGGTCACACCCGCGTGCCTTGGGGCCGCAGCAACAGTGGACCCGGCAAAGCAACCAGTCACCCTGAGGCCGCATCTCCACGTGCCACCGCCTCCTGCCCTGCCCTCCCCAAGGTGCAGCTGGCAGAGGCCCGGACCTGGCAGGGTGTGCCTTTCCCAGAGATGGCGTCCAAGGGGTCACAGCCCAGGACCCCAGGCAGGACCTGCCACCCAGCCCTGCCAGGATCAGCCCCAGAGTCCTCAGTCACAAAGGCAATGCATAAGAAACGCATCTGATGCCCTCTCAGCCCCCGCAGGCTGTTATGCAGGGTAGCAGCTCTGGACTTCCCCAAGAATCAGGCCCCTCTGTAAATATGAGTCTAAAGGAAATCACCATGATGCTATAGCATGGGGCCCACCCAGCTGGAGATTCATTTTCAAATATACCTTGGTCCTTGTACTGTACCAGCGAGATGCCAAATTCCAAAGGCCTGTACTCCAACTTTATATGTCAGCTATTGACTGTGCCTCTAAGGTGGTCCTCAAGATTTTAAGGAGATAGTGTCTTCAGAGAGAATTTCCACCATAGAATATATACATAAATGTAAAATATTGACAAAAGTGGAAGTAGTCACGCATTTTAAAGTAATTACATTTACGAACTTATTTTTCGTAATTCATAGTTGATATGACAAAGAATTAGTGGAGTAAGAAGTGAGTGTACTTATTTTAAATGTTTTGATTCTGTTATATTTTTCATTACTTTTTTTAAAATTAAATTAGGCATTAAATAGGAAAAAAAAAAAACACCCTTGTCTTCAAAGAAAAACACTTGGGAAAGAACCAAAGTGATTATTTTTCCTTAAAAGATAATTTTAAAATAGTCATCATTTGGAGAGAAAGACTAAACAAAAAGAATTTAAAATAAAAGTAAAGGAATGTATGTTTAGAGAGTGAGAGGTGAAGGAAAAGGGGGTTGAGGGACATTTTCCATCTGACATCCCTAAGGGCTGAATCCCCTCACAGAGGCAGGGAACCTTCTAGAAAAGAGCCCAGGCCCTGACAGAGGGGAAGAGCCGTGTGCCACTTAGGGAAACCACCAGCTCGGTGAGCATTCTTAACCTCCCAGGGATCGCTGAGAACCGCCTGCCTGCCCAGAGCGGCCCCAAACCTTGCCGTGTGGGGCTGGAGGCCAGTCACCACATGGGGCAGCTCTGGCAAAGAGTCTCCAGGACATAGTTCCCAGCTCAGAAGTCACACCAAAGACCAGGTCTGCAGCACGTCCATCTGGAGGAAGTCTGGGGGGTCTCGGCCCCTGGAGACTCTGTGATCAAGCTCTGGGTGCCCGCGGCTGGCTAGGAAGGCTTCGGAGGAAACCCTTCTGTACCCACAGCTGTTCTGACCGTCTGTGCGGGAGCCAGAGATCCAGGAAGCCAAGATGCAAAGGAGACCACCAACCACCCCTGCCCCCAGAGACAGAGGCCCCAGCCGCCTCCACCCTGGGGAAGAAGGGAACCGTCTCTGCACGCAGAGCAGCCCCTCATCTTGAGAGAGCTCCAATCCGGTCACCTGGGAGGTGTCCCGACTCAGGACAGCAGCCGGGCGAGCCACTCTGCTTTAATTAAGCAAAGCGGGGTGTTCCCTTTTCCCATGGGTTTTATTCACGTTCTGACAACATCAATAGAAACAGATCTGCCAGAATAAGTCATATGCAGCTCGCTCAAAGGAGGAAAGAAAATGTGTCCTCCCATCCTCTGCCTTTTTCCAAAGAGAAAAATACAATAGCAGAATCCACAAAGAAAGCTCCCGATTAAAATGTTCCAAGGCTCTTAAACACCCCCATTTAAATTCTGGGTAATCGGCTGCATTGTGCTGCCCCTGAAGAGGCTGTGGGGTTGGTGGGTGCCGTTCAGAACCATTTGTGTCATATAAATGCTGGTGATTAGATTTTTAATAAACCGTTTCAATTCTATTTCCTGGGCTTGAATAGATGTTTGTACTTGACTGGTGTGGACTTGAAAGGGGTCCAGGTAATATCATTGTGGGGGACATACTCTTAATTCCTTTAATATATTTCGTCAAAGGTGACTGGCTGTAGGAACTGGCTGGAACGCGGGGAGAGAAGGAGAGCGATTGAATTTAATTGGTTCCATTTGTCATTCAAGACTGACTTTGCCTCACCTCTGCCTATGAATCATTTCCAAACTTGCTGGTCTGACCCAACATGCCCACAGCTTGGGAAGGAAGCCGGCTTTGGGTTCCCAGGACATCTCAGGCTGAGCTTACATCCAAGGGCAGGCCTGGCATGAGGCTCAAGGTCCATCAGTGAGCAACTCAATGACCTCTGGCCAGGATGACAGCTCCCGAGAATGGAGGGATCCAGAAGGAGACCACGGGATCCAGAAAAATGACATCAAAACCCCCGACTCTTAACACTCCACGTCCAATGTGCTGGGAGGGTTGAGGGCAAGAGAAAGGATGAGCCCACTGGGTTACAGTTCCAGGACCCCGGGACCCCTCCCCACTCAGCCACTAGATGACGGCTGAATCCTAGGAAGCGGAGCGATTACAACCAACTGTTCAGGGGGAAACACGCCTCCTCCTCTCTCTGTAAAGCCAAAACCAAGGCCCAGGCCCCGGCCAGCACTCTCACATGTGGCACCTGGGCGCTGGGGGAGGAAACCAGAGCTGGCCTCTAGCCAGGCATTCAGACGCCGTCCGCACCAGGAGCTCTTCCCGTGGCCATTTTTGTCCATCACAGAGCAATGAGCAATGCTCGTGATGGGGCTTAGATTCGTCCCATTGAGATTGCAGCTATTTGCAGGAGCTGATTTCAAAACATGAGGCCTGATACAGAGGCGATGAGTCATGGAGCTTCTCCAGACTGACATGTCCCCCAGAGAAGGAAGAAGGATGGGCCCAGAGGGACTGAGTCAGTGGCAGGGGAGGCACTAAATATAACCCTGCTGGATGCGTCCTGGCCACCGCCAGACCTTCTACGAGCACCTACTGTGTGCCAGATCCCACGGGGTGCTGAGATGGACAAGCCAGCCTGGCCTCTGTCCTGGAAAGAGGATGTTGCCACAATGACTTCGGGGAAAATTACACTGCAGCACTGTGCACAGGAGAGAAACACTGTAACACTGGATCCAGGAAAAATTGCAGCTCTGATTTCCAGAGAGGGAGAGCAACTAAAAGGAGGGTTTGTATGTCCTTCAGCAGAATCCACGGAAGAATGAGAAGGAAAAGGGTCCAGAATGCGACAAGGGGATGTGAGGAAAGAAACACCCTTGGGCAAAGGCCTATGGAATATTGGGGGAAGTTCTCCGTTGTCTTGAGGCACCTACTCATTATTTGTCGCCCAAACATTTATTGAGCACCCCCTGTAGCCTGGCCATGGGAATCGGCCAGATGAAAGCTTCGAAGCCCTCATCATTCAGGGGAAGAGAAAGAAATTATGTGGATAGGACAGCCACGATCTACCATCGTCCTTACTGTGATGGGGCAGGGGCAGTGAGAGCCCCTCAGAGGGTCCCACCCCAATGTGTGGGATCAGGGCAGTCCTCTTGGGAGAGGTGTCCCCGTGTTCTGCCACCTTTACAACTCTTGGTAGAATGTATCCTTATATCTCACCTTGGGAGTTGGAGAAAGCCAGAAGTGTCTGGGCATGTTGGGGGAATTCTGTGCCTTATCCATCTATCCATCCATCCAACCAACCATCCATTCATTCATCCACTCATCCATCAACCCATCCTTTCATCCAGCCATCCATTCATCCATCCACTCATCCATTCATCCATCCATCCATCTATCCACCCATCAATCTATCCATCCAATCATCCAACCATCCATCCATCCTACCATCCACTCATCCATCCATCCATCCATCCACCCATCCATCTATCCATCCATCATCCACTTATCCATCCATCCATCTATCCACCCATCAATCTATCCATCCAATCATCCAACCATCCATCCATCCTACCATCCACTCATCCATCCACCATCCATCCTTCCATGGACTTGTTCAGTGAGCCCTGCGTGAACACTTGTCCTTGGTGAGGCTCTAGGGAAGCTTCAGTTGCTCTTGGCCACCATCCTCAGGAAGAACAGTGAGAAGGGGAGGACCGGCCAGGATACGTGGTCCCCACAGGTCATAAAAGGGGCAAGACAGGCAGCCAGTGCACAGTGTCCAGCTGATCTGCTCCTTTCCAGCTGTGCAACATTAGCCCAGTTACTTCACTCCTCCGTGCTCAGTTTCCTCATCTACAAATGTGGCTACAACAGAGGATCCCCGTCAGGGAGGGGAGCATCTAGGGACCCGGTAATGAGACTCAGCAGCGGCCAGCAGCGAGGGCAACGTCAGCGGCCTGTAGTTGCCTCCTCCTGACCAAGGGTGGGGTGGAAAGAGCCCCGGGGCAGGCTCTGCACACCACTGCCCTCCAGAGAACAAGAGGATGTCTAAGAGGAAGGCAGGGGGAAGACGGAGGCTTCCTCCGCCCAAATGCGTCTGCTTCTCTGAGGTCTGCATCTGGACGTCGCTCCTAGTGCAGCCTGTGTTGGCTGCTGTCCACGGTGACGGGGTCGTGAGAGGGTCTGAGGGTAGCAAGGCCCTGGGCTGAGGTCCTGGGCTGGAGGGAGCAGAATCCCAGCCAAGGGGCAGAGAGGTGGGTGAGGAGGCCCAGGGCATCCTTGGTGGGCTCCTCAGCCTGGTGTTTGGCTCCCACGCTTGGGGCTTCTGTCCGGCAAAGAGAAGGTGCAGGCAGCCCCCTACGCCTGGCCTCAGGGAGAATGCTTGCTCTTTTTGGAAACTCCCACCCCTCAATTTACAGCAGCCAAGCCATTGTGGGAATTCCTCCTGCACCTGCTAGGGGGCGGGGCAGGGGGGTGCCCCGTCACAAGCTCTGCAGTTTGTCACCATCAGTGTGGCCAGAAAAAGGTTATGAATGTGACACCTCCCGGGGGCCTCGCATTAACTCAACGACAGAGAAACCGCTTCCTGTGGGCAGCCCCTGGGCTCCCGGTTCGGCCCGCGCAAGGATGCTGCCACAAACCTTTGGTTTGGGGTGTTTGGGCTTTTTTTTTTTTCCAATCTTTTTTATGATCAAGAAACAAACACAAGTGTGTCACTTCAGAATGTCACAGCTGAGTCTGCATTTATGTGCAGACTTGAGGCTCAGAGACTTCTGCTCCGGACCCAAATTCAAATCAGATCAGGGTTTGAAAATGTGTTTGGGTTGTTAACGATTTAACCGTGGCAGCCCAGGGAGCGGGGCAGGCCTGCAGCCTGCGGTGAGGCCAGGAACTTGCTAGCTGGGGGGGACTTTACAAGCCGGGCCAGGATTTGGGGAGGCTTCTCTGCACCAATAGCCTTTACCTGTCCAGACCATCCCGGGAGTTGGCACGTGGATGGCTTCTCATGATTCTGCCCTTCCCTGAGTATCAAACTCTCTGGTCAGCCCCCAGGCCCAGCCGTTGCTGGCTGGACCAGATGTGGACATTTTCACCCCGCAAGAAGCAGAACCCCTTTGAGGCTGGAGCTGGGCAAGGCTGGGCCGTCTGTGCTGGTGTTTGTTGGGAGCCCCTGCTGTACGGTTGCACGGGGGCTTCCATAAGACACTCGTGGGTCCCCCACTGCAGAGCCAGGGCACGGGGACAGAGAGGGGCAGGCTGTGCACCTGTATTACTTGGGGACGGAAACTTCTGCAAGAACCCATCCGGCAGGGAGCTGCCCTGGCGACACCAGCCATCTCCTCAAGGTTAAGTAAAAGGGAGGCCAGGGATCTGGGACCAGGTCTGGGGTCCGCAGTTGTTTGCCCTCCTTGGCAGGTCCAGGCTCAGCCTGAAATTCTTGCTTTGACCCTGGTGTCCACACAGCAACTGAAATCCCATCTCAGTGCTTGTGAGAAATGCCCCAGAAAGGCCACAGAAGTCTTGTACCACCATCTGCTACCAGCATTATGCTGAAGACGGAGCCTCTGGGCAAAAGTGCCCTCTGGGGGTGGCCGAAGCTGCCCACCACCCCGCTGAGAGAGAGGCCAGGGACTTCCGCCCAGCAGCCCCTGGCTCAGCTGTTGGCTTGGGTCTGCGAGAGGGCCCCCTCCTGCTGGGGGCTGAGGCCGGGCCCAGGCTCTCTGCAGGGACCAGGGGCTTTCTCTTTGGGGACACCCCAAGAACCTCCGGACTATGATGCCAGAGCCCCACACACCAGTGGGCAGAGGGATTCTTTTTTTTAAATTAATTTTTATTGGAGTATACTTGATTTACAATGTTGTGTTAGTTTCTGCTGTACAGCAAAGTGAGTCAGTTATACATATACACATATCCACTCTTTTTTAGATTCTATTCCCATGCAGGTTATTACAGAGGATTGAGTAGAGTTCCCTGTGCTATACAATAGGTCCTTATTAGTTATCTATTTTATATATAGTCATGTGTATATGTCAATCCCAATTTCCTAATTTATCCCTCCCCCCGCCTTTCCCCCCCTGGTAACCATAAGTTTGCTTTCTACATCTGTGACTCTATTTCTGTTTTGTAAATAGGTTCATTTGTACCATTTTTTCAGATTCCACATGGAAGCGATATCATACGATATTTGTCTTTCTCTGTCTGACTTACTTCACTCAGTATGACAATCTCTAGGTCCATCCGTGTCGCTGCAAACGGCATTATTTCATTCTTCTTTATGGCCGAGTAGTATTCCATTGTGCATACGTGCCACATCTTCTTTATCCATTCCTCCGTCGACGGGCACTCAGGTTGCTTCCACATCCTGGGTATTGTAAGCAGTGCTGCTTTGAACATTGAGGGCAGAGGAATTCTTGAAGGAGGAGGCACGGGATGAAGCCTGTTTGCTGGGGGACTTCTCCTACTCACCGCCAGGGCTGGTTTGTCTCTCGGGGGCCCCGGGCAGCCCACAGAAGATTCCCGACTGGCCAGGAGTCTGGGCTTCTTACCCACCCAGCAGACCCAGGAAGAGGCCCTTGCTTCTGGCCAGCACCCGCTTCATCCTGTAGTGGGCACAGCCCACCCCCAACCTGGCACATTTCTGAAGAGCAGATGGGCAGGTGCAGACAGCCAGGGAAGCAGCAGATGCCCACAGCCATCCGTGGCCACAGATATGTCCCCACAGCACACGTGCCCTTGAACCTGGCAGAGGTGTGGGAGTGGGGCTCTGTTCGGGATGTCTTCAAGGAGCTACCAGGAGCAAACCAAGTGTTCCTTACAGCGTGCTCTCCCTGCAAGGAGCCACAGGCCTCCACGCAGCTGGAAAGCAGGAAAGAGGCTTTCTAGTTCCAAAGGGGAAACTGAGGCTGGAGCCCAGAAAATCCCCACGTTGTCAGATTTGGAATTCGTAATGTCAGGGCTGGAAAGGCACCTATGGTCAGAGGTCCGGTCTCCCTTTGGAGCGCCCTGGAGGGATGGCCCTTGAATCCCCACAGTGACGGGGCGCTCATCCCTTTGCAAGGCTTCTCACCCACCCCACAGGCTGCCTATAGGGACGTCTCAGCTGCTGGTCCTGAGGTTTCAGCAGACCCCTCTGGTTGCCGATCACCCTGAGGGGTTTCTGTGTCTGAGCAAGTTTCTCATTCATTTACTTCCCTGCAGACTTAAGGGCACTAGTTTCAATCACCAATTTGCCCGTTGATTTCTGATGGGTCAGGGCTATGGCCCACGGCCGATGAGACAGCCTGCAAACTTGCCGTGATGGACGGGACAGGCTGGGAGGAAGCCGAGCCCCCAAACACCCGACTCGGGCCAGGAGCAGGGCTGTGCTCAGGCCACACCAAGGGCCAGGGACCCTCGGAATAGCCCACACAGCCCTGCGTTCACCGAAGCCTCTCTTCTTGTCCCCTGGGCGCTGTTGGCGAGCTCAGGCATGTTAAGTCCTGCTCTAGCCCAGGCGATGCACGGAGCAGACCAAACCTCTCCGCTTTGCCGCCGTCTCACCCTCTGGTTTTCTGCAAACTGCACAGACACTGCTGGGAGAGTTGGCCCCTCATGTGCAGCCCCTGGCCTGAGGAGGAAAAGAAGAAAAAGGGAGAAGTAAAATCAGAATCCGATGGAAGGGGAGGAGGGGCTGAAGAAGGAGATGGGGAGGGAAGAGGAAAGTCCAGCGGCAGTGAGCTCTGCTTCCTGGGCTCCAGGCTGGGCCCCCAGGGCCGTGCACCGCGGGAACATAGCAGCATCGAATATCTGGGTGTTTTGTGGGAGATGGTCTGTGAACCCCAGGGAGCGCCGGGGCACCTGGGTGTCTGGATTTTGAGGGGAGAGGGTCTGAGAACCCCGGGGGTGTTTATATAGCACTTGGGTGTGTAAGTGATTTCTGGTCTGAACTTTGAAGGCATCTGTGGCCCCCGAACACATAGAGTGTGGTTTCTGGGGTCTGGCTCTAAGCTGAGAGATTCTGCCCATCGCTAACGTGAGTGGATTCCCCCAGGCAGGGGCGTGGGGCCATGGCCTTGCTGCACCATCAGCAAGCCTGTCGGGCACCCAGCTTCCTCTGCAGAATCCCCATCCTGGGCTGTGCTCTCGGGTCCCTGAGACGGAGGGACCCCGGCCGTCATCCCCCCACAATGTCCTGGAACTGTCCCGCGGAGATCACGGTCAGCAGGGGCATCCTAGGAACCCCACGCGGCTCCTTTGGGCACAAGCCCCGTGGACACTGGCTCTCTCTACCCACCCCCCACCGTGAGCTTCGGAGACAGACTGGCCTCCATCTTGGAGGAACAGCTTCCATGAGTTCCTCCTCGAAGCAGCCCCCTTCTTCCCTCCCCCTCCCCCTCCCTCCCCGTCCCTCCCCCCTCATCCCTCCCCTCCCCTCCCCCTCCCCCTCGCCCCTCATCCCTCCCCTCCTCCTCCCCCCCTCATCCCTCCCCCACCCCCGACCTTCCTCTCAGCCAGAGCAGGTGGGGCCCCATGACCCTCCTGCCAGGACTCCTGTCTGCTGGGCGGCCGTGCGACCCCTTCCCACCGGCCACATTTCTCCTTGGTGCTTGCTCATGTCACCACCGAGCCCCATAATGAGAGTCAGGACAGAGGATTTACGAGCTCATCCAGGCTCCGCATCTGCACCCAGCAGAGGTGTTTCCAGAAAGCCTCTCCCCCACCTCCTTCCGTCACGAGAATGGACTTTCTGTTTCAGCTACTCGTGGACGCCATAAATCTTGGTGTGTGTGTGTGTGTGTGTGTGTGTGTCTGTGTTACGCACGTGCGGGTGCATGTGGGTAGGACAGCCCCACACAGCTTGGTGGCTGAGCCCGTGGCTCTGGATCAGCTTAAAGAAGGGGTCAGGGCGAGAAGGATGAGACCTGCCCCGCGGGTCCTCCCCGAGCTGGACGCGGACGCCGGGCCCAGGCCTCCACGGAGCCGAGCTGCAGAGGCAGGACGCGGGGCCGAGGGACCGGACTCCCAGGCCCGTTCCTTCCCGCCTGCTTGGAACCCATCAGGCAGCTGACGACAGAGGCGTTGGCAATCCCGCCAGCACGCACACCCCGATGGCCAGAGGCTGGCCATGCCCGTTAAACGTGAGAGAGCAGCCCAGCAGTGAGCCCACAAATTCGAGGTGCAGGAAACCCCAAATGATGTGCAAAAAAAATTGTCAAGGTGAAGAGAGTTTTTCCATGCCTTTGCTTCATAACTCGGCCTTTCTGGTGGGGGTGATTTATGAGCTGGGGAAGCTGGTGGGGGGACGAGGGGTGCAGAGGCCTGGAAGGCCAAGTAGGGGAGAGCGGGCAGGAGGGCAGCTTCCTTTGGAGGTTCCGGGACCCCCAAGGCTCAGCCCCAAACTGCCCAGAGCCAGGCTTTGGATGCGATCAGGCAGAGGGGCCGGACCTCAGATCTGCAGAGAGACCCAGCCCCAAGGCCATGGCAGCCTCCAGGCCACTGCCTGCTAACGTTGCCCTAGGAGATTGGTTAGGGGGCAACCGGGCCACCTCCTTCCTTCCGTCACACCCTCCCTGGTTCATGCCTTGTGCAGGAGCGGAACCGAGCTCGCAGCCTGGGGCAGGGTCTCTGCAGTCACCCTCTTCTGCTCCGTCCACGTCTACCTGTATTGGCCTCCTGGGGCGCGGCTCTGAGCACAGACCAAACCAGGCCTCAGGCCCTGCTGAGCTGGGCAGAGAGTGACATGACCCGTCCTTATGGGCCCTGGAAAGTCTCATTCCGAGAGAGGCGGGAGGGGGGACCTGTGACGGCCCCGGCCTGCTTTCTGGATCCCAGGGCGTGCCGAGTCCTATGGGCACGGAGACCCTCTCTCTGGTCCTCGATCCGGCTCAGGCAGCGTGTGGGGGGCCTGGGCTGGGCCCGGCCCTGCTCCTGGAGCCTCCATCTAGTGTCCTGAAAATGCGCAATAACAGCCCCTGCCTGGGAGGTCCGCAGTGATGAAGAAGGGGCAGTGCTGGTACCAAGAGAGACCTGAGCCCACACGGCTCATGGTGTGAGCACCCCAGAGGCCCCAGCTTGGCCATGGCGGAGACCCTGGAGAGAAGGCCCGAGACAGAAGGAAAGGAGGCCAGAGAGAGACAAACGTCGCTGCCCATTTCTCCCCTTCTGGAATCAGAAACGGCACGGCCCATGCACGCCGCAAACAAGAAGCCAAGCCTACAGCACCTGTCCACCGGGCCCGAGGCCCAGGCCCAGGGCCACTCCTGGTCTGATCTGAAGCAGAAAAGCAGCAGCTTCCAGGCCAGGCTCCTGCTTGCGCCCCTGCCCCTGCCCCCTGCCCCGGCTCCGTCATCCAGGTGTGCCCAGGTGTGCCCAGGTGTGCCCCACAGGGCTGGGCTCTCCACACAAAGTCGGGAGAGAGACGTGGTCCTGGCATCGGGCTGAGGCCCCCACTGCCCAACCTGGCCCCGCATCGCTGGTTCAGGGCCCCAGGACCAGGGCTTCTTGTGCTTTCCCCGGTGGAAAGGTCAGCCGTTCTCTGCTACCTCTCAGAGGGAGTTTTAGTCTCTTTGGGTGGAAGGCATTAACCAAGGCCTCCTCTGTCACCCCAGAGAGCCAACCAGGGTGCCCACGAGGGAGAAGGGGCCCCCGGACCTTTAGGGACCTTCAGGAAGTAACTGCCACCCTTGTGATGGTCCAGATGGTCGGGGCTGGGGGACCAGGTCCTCCGGGTTGAGGAGGAAGGACGTTTCCTGGAAGGGGCTGCTCACCGGAGAGGGAAGACATCCCCTGAAGCTGGGCAGGGGGGCCCTGGAGGATTTTTTGCCTCTGAACTCTGGGCCCTGCACCCTGAGAAGGACGGACACAGGCCGGAGGCCCCAGAGCAGTGTCCGTGCAGGTTAGCCATCGGCCGTGTCCACGTTCAGATGCACTTGAGAGGCCTGGAGCTGTCTGCCGAATGAGGGCCGTGTCCAAATACCTGCAGGGCCATCACGTGGAGGAGAGAGAGGCCTGTTCCCAGAGGGCCGAGAGGGGACGTTCAGGAGGGAGGGCCGGGCCATGCAGAAGTTACTCTCCGCGAGGCAGTGCTGCCATGGGGGGGCTGTGCATGTGCCCGCAGGTGTGCCGGCAGAAGTGTGGATTTGCTCCTAGGTCAGGCAGGGCTCGGGTGTGGGGCTGGGGGATGAGCCTGGGGTCTTCCAGCCGCCCTGCAGTGTCGCAGAATCTACCGGAGCTGAGGCAACGGGCCGTGCCTGCATCCGGCCTCCCGGGCTTTTCTGTCCCAACCCCACACGTCCTTTGAGAACCGCAGGGTCAAGCGCGCTCTCTGAGGGGATGGGAGACGCGGGGGCTCCCCCTGCGCTGGTTGTCACGGCTCACAGCATCACTGACAGTCTCTGCTAGTCCAGACTGGACCATGGGTGGGGGGAGGAGACCGAGAGACACAGGCAAAGAGACAGAGACAGAGAGACTGCCAGCCGCCCGCCGACACCCACCTGTGAAGATGCTGGGTGGGAGGCCCAGGGTTGGGGGGGGTGGGGGGGTCCCTGGGTCTTGGCCAGCCAGCCCCTCTTCCTCCCTGTGATGGAGCCAGACGGCCGGGTGCCTCGCCGAGTGACGGTGCCACTACCCACAGCTTTGCTTGGTGGCTCTTTCTTGCGGGTTTCCTGCACTGGGGGTGGGAGGTAAGAGGAGGGGCCCGTGAGAGGCGTTAGCGTCAGGAGAGGGGCCTCTCCCGTGTGGCCCGCCCCCAACAAGCCCACAGTGGCCTCCCGATGGGGCCCAGAGCGGCCGTGTCCCTTCACCCCCGGCAGCCAAGGACCAGAGGCTGGGCCGGGCAGCCTCCCTGTGGCCACACTGTCCCAGGCGCTCTTTCAGAATTAGGGCCATTTGGTTGAAGTCCCCAGAATGGAGAATCGTCACAAGGGAGGCCTCTGGGCTCACAGCCCCTTGCAGGTCAGCTCAGCAGCCACTCAGAGCCTCGGCATGGCAGGAGGGGCTGCCGCGGGCTCCGGGGGTCCGCGGGGCTTGGATGTGCAGGAGGACTAGAGGTGGGTTCTAGGCCCTCCCACAGCAAGGCGGCCGCTTCCCGAAACCTCGCGGACTCCCGGGCCAGGCGGGACCCTGGGCCATTTAGAAAGTGTCCATGGACGTGTGGGAGGCACCGGAGCTGTTTACAAAGCACCCTGGTTCTCTGGCCACAAGTGGGCTCCTCCAGCCCCCAGGGGCAGCCTGCCTCCCGTCTCGGGTCCTTACCTGTTCATCAGGCGGCACTGGGGCCAACCCCCAGGGGAACAGGGGCCGTGCGCCTGGGGTCGGCCTCCTCTGTTTGTGCTAAGACAGGTCACTACCCCCTGCCCTGACTTCACTGAGTCCTTCTGACACCCTGTTCCCATCACCCCTGCCCACCTAGATACCCCTGCCCACCCAGATACCCCGGCCCACCTGGATACCCCTGCCCACCTGGACACCCCTGCCCACCTGGACACCCCTGCCCATCTAGATACCCCTACCCACCTAGATACCCTTGCCCACCTGGACACCCCTGCCCATCTGGACACCCCTGCCCACCTGGACACTCCTGCCCACCTGGACACCTACTTCCAGTCCTCAATGTGGTGGTGGCCTCAGCCCCTCCCCCCTCCCCCCAGCCCCTCCCTCCTTCCCTCCCAGCCTCCCAGCTCAGCTGCCCAGGAGCTTGCCCACGATGCCACTGGCCTCCACGGCTCTGGACCCGGGCCCCTGAGCGGGCACTGATCAAAGCAGGTGGGAGGGACTCTGCCGCAGCGTCCACCTCGGCAGGGAGAGCAGTCAGGTCGGTCTTCTGGGAAACGACCTGCTCAGAGGTGCGCACGCCGGAGACGCTCCCGGCCTCTGCCTGCCAGAAGGGCATTCAGAAAACAAGAGCGGCAGCAAAGGACCTGATGCCAGTCGGGCCCGTGGGGCCTCTGCCGGCTGGGCGTCTGCAAACACCCAGTGTCAGATGGAAACTTACACTTTTAAGAAAACCAAATGATTTTCCTTCTTGCAGGGCGACGTGCACGCTGCTGTGAGCGTGCACGCTGGCACACGCGCATGCACAGGCGCACACGCGTCGAGATTCGCACGCAGCCACACCCCGACCACAACTTCACCTTCGAGACCGCTCACCCCCAGCCCAGCCCAGTGCGCTCAGCAGAGGGCCGTGCTCTCGGACACAGCGGCCTCTGCTTTCTCACACGTGGGGCCGCTTGCTGGGGAGTTTTCACAACGCCGGTGGCACTTTTATGGCTGTGCCAGGGCAGCGATCTGCTCGGTGAGAACAGACAGGACGGTCCTCCTACCTCTGCGTCGGGCTCCCTCCCGGAGGCTCCTGGGCGTCGGTGGGCTTGGCAGGCTGAGGGCCTGGCTGATGCCCGGAGGGTCGGCTGATGCCCAGAGGCCGGCCTGCCTTCCTACTCTGCACCCAAACGGCGGACTCTCTTGCTGGGCGAACGTAGAGTGTGTCGGCTCTAGCGCACAGGATGCCTCTGACCTTTCTTGGTTTTCTCTCTTGCCGGGCAGATCTCCGAAGACCTGGGCAGCGGGAAGTTCTGCGTGGACGCTCATCAGGCCGGGGCCGGCAGCTGGCTCAAGTACGTCCGCGTGGCATGCTCCTGTGACCACCAGAACCTCACCATGTGTCAGATCAACGAGCAGGTAGGTCTGGGGCTCGCACAGAGCCTTGTCCCTGGGGCCCTAGCACCAGGATGGATGGGAGTGGGGCCGCCAGGTGAGGGGTTAGACACATCTCTACCAAGCCCGTCCTGCAGCGGGGGGGCTACCTGACACTTGGCCAGTGCTGAGTTTCCGGGAACTCGGCGACACCCCCGAATGCTCCATCAGAGCCTTTGCTCCGGGGCTGACGGGGCTCGAGAGCCAAAAGATGATGGCTTATGGGAAGAAACATGGCTGGGAGCGGGCAGGGTCTGAAACTTCAGGGTCCACATTCCGACAAACGCCACCCCCGTGAGAGAAGTGGAGAACCGGACCCCTCTCCTTGGGGTCCTTCCGTTGTCTGTCTTTACAAAGACATGGTCCTTCTGTCTGTCTTTGCAAAGAACATGTGTCCTTGGTCGTGAGAATCATGTCTAAATGGCTGTTTATCCAAGCTGCCCGGAAGGGTCCGCACTGGCCATCTGGAAGGCTGAGGTGAGGCCCCAGCTGCCCAGAGTCCCCAAGAATAGCTGTGGAAGCCCAGCCAGCCTGCAGAGGTGACTAGCCCTGTTTTGACACAAAATCCTTGCCCTGCTGGGAGCCAACTGATATTTTTCCTGAGCTGTGCGGTCCTGACTTCAGCCCAGGCCCCACCAGGGCCAAGGGATGCTTTGGCTTCTGCTGCCAGCCCCCAAGAGGCCGAAGACCCCTCTCGACACGCTGGACCCTTCTCACCGCTCCATGTCCGTGCCGACCCAGGGCTGCAGGCATCCAGTATCGGGAACCAATCAGGACAGAAGATGCCACGCGGAGTTTCCAACACAAAGGAGCCTTAGTCCTTTAATGTCTTTAATTACAACTTTGCAAGTGGCCCCCAGAGACTCTGCTCAGAGCCAGGCCCCTCGGGCCACGCTTTCACTGGGTCCCCAAGGCATGGCTTCCTCGATATGCCTGGGGGCCCAGCTGCTTCCATCAGAGGAGTTTGCTTTCGCCTCTGTCTTGGGGTTACTCGTGAGATTTCATTTGCAAAAAGGATTCCATTGCTTTAAAAAAGGTTTGTGGAGACCACATAACAGAGGGTGCAGCTTCGAGTCGCCAGCGCAAACCTCTAAAAGCCGCTTTGAGGCTCTTGACTTTAGAGAGACAGTTTTGCATAAAGAAATGCAGAGAGCACACACCCAGGAGGCCCTGGGACCCGCGTGAGCTGCCGAGCACCTCGCCCTCACCTGCTCAGCCCCGTCCCCGGCCGTGGGGCTCAGCCTGGACCGAGCAGCCCTCCCTCCACTGGACACGATCTGGTGATGCTCAAATCCACCTCTGCTACTGAGAGGTCTACAGCTTCCACTGAGAACCCAACATTTTGAAAAAAAGGGTTTTTTTAATTGCAAAATATATTGAGGAAATAAAGGAAAAGAATAATCATAAAAATTAAAAAGAAAAGACCCTTTCAGATGAACGTGAAATGCGAGTGAAGGAGAATTAGGGTTAAGGCACATGGGAAGATGGTCCTTCTGTTGGCTGTCTTTGCAAAGAACATGTGTCCTTGGTCATGTGTCTGGGAGCCGAGGGGCAGTGAAAAAAATACCAGGAGGCCGGGGCCAGGACTGCACTTTTGTGAGATGCAGCATAAAATAATGAAGGATCCAGATTTTTTATTTAAAAAAGAAATGTTTGGTAGGTGCCTTTATGTGGCAAGCTTTTGAAAATGCAGAAAATGCAGCCGAAGCATCTTCTCAAAGAGAAGCCTGTCTTCCGACATCTTTGTTTTATAATTAATATTTCAGGTTAGCTTTTATTTCAGCTCCACGCAGGGTCCAAATGGAATTAACTACTTTGCAGCAAACTCTTTCCTTCTTCAGGACCAGTGGACAGGAATACCCTAAACTCATGGGTTCCCTTTCATTTAACCCCCCTTTTATCCCCCAGTGCTTACCAAGCTCCGTCCTACATTAGGAACCATACCTGGCTCGAATACTTAAACCCAATGTAACATCAAAATTTCATCCTTGCCTGCTGGATGTTTCTAACAGCCTAAAAATGGGGGATTTATTATCCCCGTCTTAGTTCACAGGCTTGGAGAGGACTTCGGTGCATATTTAAGCAAAAGCAAAAATGAAATGGCCTGGGGACTTCCCTGATGGCACAGTGGTTAAGAATCGGCCTGCTAATGCAGGGGTCACGGGTTCGAACCCTGGTCCGGGATGATCCCACATGCCGTGGAGCAACTAAGCCCGTGTGCCACAACTACTGAGCCTGCACTCTAGAGCCTGCGAGCCACAACTACTGAGCCTACATGCCACAACTACTGAAGCCTGCGTGCCTAGAGACCCTGCTCCGCAACGAGAGTAGCCACCGCAATGAAGAGTAGCCCCGCTCACCATAACTACAGAAAGCCCACATGCAGCAACGAAGACCCAACGCAGCCAAAAATAAATAAAAATAAATAAATCTATAAAAAAATTATTTTAAAAAGATGAAAAGCAGTAAAATTTCTCCACCCAGGGCCTTTCAAACCCTCCATCCTCCGAGGGAGAGAGGACCCTCTGCCCTGCCTCCTGGGACCATGGCGGGTGATTCCTGCTGGTACCGGGCAACCGAGATTCCCGCCAATGTCCCCATCTCCAAACTTAACGGCGTGGCAGTGGCCTCCAAACACCCAGGAAAGCAGGAGCCAAGAGGTGTGCGGAGGCGGCCGCATCTCAGATCTCAAAGGAAGATGGGCAATTTGTGGGATATATTTTCCTTTGAGAAATAACACAATTTTAAACTCTAATAATAATAGGAAAACTGCTCTGAAATACACACAGATTCTTAGTATGTGTTGGTTTGAGTGAAGTGAATTTTAGAAATACCTTTTTGAAGGGGGTATGCTAGATTTCGAACTATTTTGTAGACAATCTCTCAGAACCTGACGTGCTGTCTCTCGGGATGGCCACGCAGCCCAGCAGAAAGTCTTTCCTTCCGTCCCCCAGTCCCGACCGTTGGCAACTCAGCTTGCTGCAAAGCGACCGGCTTGACCCTGCGTAGAGCTGGAATAAAAACGTCCCTGAAATATTAATAATAAAACAAAGATTTTTGAAGACAGGCCTCTCTTTGAGAAGGAAACATTACACGATATTAATGGGGTTTCTCAGATTTCCATAATCCCAAGAGTTTCCACCCGGATCTCCTGGCACTTAGGGAACTCCCCCTCCCCCGCCTCGCCGACGACACACACTCATACAAACACACAAACACACTTAAGTGAACAATTTCCCTTTCTCTCTCTCTGCTCCCCACCACACACACACACAGACAGACACACATACACACCACCTCCTCCCAACACAGCACAGACACAGGGAAGGAACAGGGCTGAAGATCTCAGATCCATAAGAACGGCTTCTGGAAACAGTGTGTTTCCAGATGGTATTCTGTAGAGAAGTGACTTCCGTCAGAAGAGCACTGACTTGAAGTTCGTGACCATGACCTGAGCCCCAATGTCCAGAGGACAAAGGAGACCAGGCAGGAGAGGGTGTCTTAGAGAGAACGTTCCAGAAGCCACAACGACCAGAGGATTTGAGGCAGCTCTGGACGGGCCTCCTGGATGGTCCCGAGTCCTCCGGAGAGACCCACGTGGGGCGGCGAGCTGAGGTCAGGGGGTCTCATCCCCCTCAGCCCAGCACGGCCTTTGCCAGTGGCCAGACAGGCCGTGGGGACAGACGTACCCCCCCATGCCCCGTGAGGTTCTGAGCAGCTGGCAGCCCTCCAGCTGCATCGTGGGCGCTCGGGGAGCTCAGGCACCGGGCAGTGCAGCCCCCCAGGACGGCCTGCTTCCATCCGGCCGGGCCTCGTTCTCCCCGGAGCCACTCAGGCCACTGACCACGTGCCCCCTGCCCAGCCGTGGGACCGCAGGGCCGTGCTCAGGGCCCCTCCCCCAGGTCCTCATCTGTGCCCCTCTTGGAGCCCTGTGGTTCTAAGAGGTCCCTGCCCCAGCGGACCTCGGGGAGAGGTGACTGGCCCGTCACTCCTGCTCCTTGGGCACCAGCTTCAGCACCGGCCTCAGCCCTCCTCTGTGCAGCTCTGGAGGGGTAAGCCCCAGGCAGCAAAGGCCAGGGGGGCCATGAATGTCCCCCTGCACCCAGCACATCACCTAAAGGTGACTTGTGGTTTGCTACTGCATAGAACCCACAGGCGGTCCTGAGGCCACGCGAGCTTTAGGGCGGCCCAGGTGCTAGGACCAAATCATGCACAGCAGACAGCTGTGGCGGAACGTGTCATCCCCTGGGACTTTTGGGGGGTGGTCAGACCATAGCTGTAGAGCCTGGGGTGCTTTGATTTACTTTCCCAGCTTAGCAGGAAGAGAAGGCAAGGAGCCCACGGGAGCCTCGGTTCACCTTGGGAGGCTCGACCGTTCCCCCAGCAACCTCCAACTCCCACTTTTCTTTTTGGAAAACGCGAGACCCTCAGATCACCCCTGGTGGTTCTTCCTCCCACCTTTATGAGCAAACAAGTTGGTCTGAGATGTTTCAGAAGACACAGACAGGGTCTGTTCTTGGATTTGTTTTAATGGTAAGAAAGAAAACAAGAGCTTGGAAATAAAATGCCCACCCGAGGAAGCAAAGGCAGGAAGAGGCCAGTGCGAGGCCCAACTCCCTCTCCTGCTGCCACGTTGCCTCAGCAGGGCAAGGATGTCGGTGGCCGGTGGGGCTGAAGATGGTACCACGTGATGCTGGGGTCACACGCGCACGTGTTGGGGAGCGCGACTTGGGGGTCGGAGCCCCTAGCACACCTCGGAGGGGCTGCGGGGCCCGCGCTGTACCCCCACTGCCGGGGCTGGCCGGGCAGGAGGAAAACCCACCACCGCCAGCACCTTCCGAGGGCCAGTGAGGGGCTCAGCCTGAGCAGAGGGGCCGAGTCTCCCCAAAGTGGAAGCAGACAAAGGCTAATCTCCTTCGCGGAGCGTGTTAAACAAAGGAATTTCATTAGCAGATGAGCCAATGGATAACCGCGCAGCACCCTGTCTTTGAGAGCCAACACTTGTTTCTGATGAGAGCCTGGTGTTCCCGGGCCAAAGCTCAAGGCGTTTTCTTTTGCTTTCATTTCCTCTGCTCCGGTGTGAATCACCTCCCCTCCCCCACCGCCTATCCCCATGTCAGGGCGAGCGATCTGCCAGGGCTAGGATTTTAAAC
Source organism: Balaenoptera ricei (assembly GCF_028023285.1). NCBI lineage: Eukaryota > Metazoa > Chordata > Mammalia > Artiodactyla > Balaenopteridae > Balaenoptera > Balaenoptera ricei. Next base: position 2,003,299 of record NC_082639.1, read on the forward strand.
GACAGGCAGGCAACGTCCACCGCCCTGCCCTGCCCTGTTGCCGGACAGCCCATCACTCCCTCCACAGTTTCTTTAAATTAAAAATCGTAAGCGGATGGGCCGGTTTAAATGGTAGCTTCCAAACAATTAGGTACAATTTTCCGTTTGAAAATGAGAAGGATGGGGAATTCATTTTAGCGCTTCTTAACCAATTTACAAAAGACTTGAAAAATATAGCAAATTTGTTTTGAGTCAGAAAGCTGTTGCATTTTACTCTTTGGAGCAAACTGACCCCCTTTGGGGCAAAGAGCAAGGTATCAATTCACGATACTGGCTATCATCATTTACCAGAATTTATATTTTTTTCTTCTTAATTAAGTGGGATACTTTATTAGAAGAAGGCACTTAAGAATGATGAAGACAATTTAACTGTGACCAATAATTTATACTATATACATATATACATTTTAAAAAAAAATCTAGGGCTTCCCTGGTGGCGCAGTGGTTGAGAATCTGCCTACCAGTGCAGGGAACACGGGTTCGAGCCCTGGTCTGGGAGGATCCCACATGCCGCGGAGCAACTAGGCCCGTGAGCCACAATTACTGAGCCTGCGCGTCTGGAGCCTGTGCTCCGCAACAAGAGAGGCCGCGACAGTGAGAGGCCCGCGCACCACAATGAAGAGTGGCCCCCACTTGCCGCAACTAGAGAAAGCCCTCGCACAGAAACGAAGACCCAACACAGCCATAAATAAATAAATAAATAAACGCAAAAGTTAAAAAAAAAAATCTAGGTACAAACTATATACTATATATTTTTATATTATATATAAATATAATAATTCATAGATAAATATAATTGTAACATCCAGGTACAAACTGTACAACTAAGAAGAGATATATAGAGAGATGTTTTTTAATGTTGAACTGCTGGGAAGGTGATAGAATATGTAACAGCAAAAAGTAAAGATTTAGGCACAAACTGCTTCAGCCACACTTGGGAAGAGAGGAAAGTGGCAAATCCCAAAGATGACAAGCTTTCTCCCCTCTCTCGGCCTAAGGAAAGAATTGTCTGCTCGTCCCTGGAGCCTTCGGGTGGTGCCGAACGAACCCAGAGTGGCTGGCCGTCCCCTTGCTCCTACCCTGCTCTGAAAGAGCCAGGGAAAGGTTCCCACAGTGAAGGCAAAGGGAAATAAAGACCTGCCCAGACCCTCGGCAACTCCAAACGCTTGCTTCCCTGCTTCATCCTGAAGCATCACCTGGGCTGTTTTTTAAGCTCAACCCCTCCACCAGCCTCAGGACTCCAGTGTCCGCAACTTTCCCAGAGAGAGATGGTCCACGTTTGGGGACAGCAAGTAATGAAGAAACATGGTGACACTTCCAAAGGTCTTGAAGCAATGAGGCAGCGCTAGGACCCACCTCACCACTTTGGGGATCCTGAAAGACCAAAAATGCCCAGGGGTAACCCTCAGGCCAGCCTCCTCTCTCCGAGGCAGACTGGCCACCGGGCGAATTTGCTTTTCAGCAAGATCTTAGAGCAATGCAAATTCCCCTCGCTGTGTGCTTCTCTTTCGTGAAAAGCCCCTTGTGCACCGCACGGAAAGCCTTCACAAATTCAAGCACAAGTGAATTCCGAAATCTAGGATGGAGAGACGTTTAATTTTTTTTTTTTTTAAGATAAGCACTGTGAAAGAGATTTCACCTATTTTACTCAAATGCGCCTTTAAAATTTCTCAAACTGGTCAAAGGGGCCGGGGGGCGGGGGGGAACATGGTCCAGTTCACTTATCACTTTCATGTTTTTTAAGAAAACCGTTTGCTCCAGGGAGGCGAGAGCACGGCTTTGGCCTGAATTCAACCTACAGGCTGGAAGTCTGCAATCTAGTCATTTCTACCCAGTGTAGGTTGGCTGGAGTTTTTCACCTATTTAAATTTTAAAATTCTAAGATTAAGGAGGAATAAAAATTGTGGAACTTACGTCTTCATGTTTGAAAATAGTATCTATCCTTGTGAAACTGACTTGGTATTAAAAACAAAAACAAACTTAAGGAGTTCTAAGGAGAAAATATCCCAAAGTGTCAGCCATCATCAATTTGAAATATTTCTTTGTCTTAAAGAATGTTGCTGGGGGAAAAGAAAATGATGTTCATTTTCTTAAAAGGCTGGGTCTCGCTGAATGTGCCCATACGAAACCCAACTTTTCTCAGGCAGTTTCTCCGTCTTTGGTTGAGAACGTGGCCACTTATTTTTCCCAGCTCCGTTCACCTACAAGGAGCCGTCTCTTTGTGTCTAGAGATGGTAAAAGGGGAAGAAACTAGGCCAGGTCAGGCTAAATACAGTTAGAATCCGGAGGCCCCCTTGCTGGTGTCGCCCGCCCGTGTTCAATCAGGTCTCGCTGTTCCAAAGAGAACTGAAATGCTGAACACGGACTTAACTTGGGATCAGGTCTGTTTGGCATTGTTATTTTTTAAAGCCGTTTAGAGCAGACATTTATTGGCGCTAGTAAACTCAGCTGTTGCTGTGGGTCCCCCCCCCCCCGACGCCCCCACCCTCAGATCCTGAAACCAGAGAGAAAATTCCAGCTCTGCCTTGCCACACAGTCCAAGGACTGAGGCGAGTTTAAACAGTGTCAGGGATGCTGTTTAGAGACAGGCCTGGGTACTCAGATGCCGACAAAGGCAGGTCTGCGCTGAGCCTGGGAACGAAAGGGCATCCGAGGCCAGGGCTCCTTCTTCCCTGGAGAACAGGCTTCTGTCCTCCCTCTTGTGCAAAGCCTTAGGACTCAGCCCGTCCGTGATGCCCACTTGGCCCTGAGGTCTGAATATGACCCACGGAGAGGCACACAATTAAAGGCAGGTTATAAACCGACTTTAGGAATGTTTAAGGGGCTGCAATAATAATTTATTACAGGCCTCGAACGGAAGGGGCCGGCCGGTACAGTAAATGCGCAATTTGTAATTGTGCCCTATAAGCCAGGAGACCGCCCAGGCCTCAGTCCCACCTAAGCCCGGCCTTTGTCCCGGGAAGTCGCCCGACCCCGCAGACCAGGAACCGGGTCTTTCTCTGCGCGTCTGGCTGATAAGGCCTTGGTGCCACTGGGAACAGGTCGTAAAAGCGCCGGCGGCCTTTGTGTGGACCAGGGCGGCCCGCGCACCCCGGCGCCCTTGGCAAAGGCGGACCGGCTGAGCTTGGGAAAGTTCGAGTGGTCTCCGGTTTGCCACCCCACCCCATCCTCAAGGTGGAGGCAGGTCGGGGACGCCCACCGCCCCCAGCCCCGCCCCAGGCTCTGCGATCAGCACTAATAGCGATTAATTCCGACTGCGGCTCAAAGTCGAGGCGGCCCCTGCTAGGCGCCTGGGCGGCTGCCCCGAGGGTCCCAGGCCGGGGAGGGGGTGCCCGCTGCGCACAAAACTGCATCCCACGGCCAGCGCGCTAGACCCCCCGGCGGCGACTGGGGAGGGTCGGTTCCCCCCGAGGCCAGGCGGCCTCCGAGGGGGTCGGAGCGGGGTGGGGCGTGGGAGGAGGGGGGCAGGAGGTCGTGCAGCCCTCGGAGCTGGGAGGGGTGTGGGGGAGGGGACCCGGGCAGCCTCCCAGTAAGCGGTGGGCGGGGTTCTGGAGGTCCGAGGGCCCTCGGAGAGGTGGGGTGGGGGTCCATGGAAGGCTGGGTGGCCCACAGAGGGGGTCGGAGGGGGAGGCGGAGGAGGGAGGCGGGCTGCACCAGCCCCGGAAGCCCGGCTGGAGCAGGAGCCCAGCATCCCGGCCGCGAGAGGATGCGGCCGCCGCAGAGCCGGGACCGGGTCTGAGAGCGCCGCCGGTCTCGCGCGTCCCCGGCCCTCGCGGGCTGGGCGGGGGGCGCGGCCGGGAAAGATGCTGCGGGCGGGTCCACATTGCCCTCTAACGGGGACCCTCGAGAAGCCACCGCGCTGCCGGGCCCGCCCCAGCCTGCGCGCAGGAACTCAGCGGCCCGCGGGCGCATTAAACCTGCGCTTGCTGGATGCGCTCACTCACCGCCGCCGGGATGAAAGTGCGATTGTTCCTGAGTATTAATAAGCTCTGACTCACCTCCCCGGGATGGCTCAGGGGCTCCTCCGAGCTTTGTTGAAGCGTGGGATTCACTCTGGGTCCGATTTTAAAATACAGTGACTCGAGTCTGATTTTTTAAAACAATGATTCAGCCACTGTGTAATTTTTAGATAAAATCATACAAAACTGGGAGCTTAATAACAATTGATTTAATTACAGAAGGTAATATGGTACAGTTTCTAGTCTCCATTTTCAAAATCTCATCATTATTTTAGCGACGTGCCAGGGAATAGTTGCCAAATGAAATTACTAACGAGTACAGGGAAAGGAGCTCTGCACATTGATAAGCCATCTGCGCATGTGCATATTCTTCTACTGGGTGCAGTTCCGCAGTCCAAGTGTTCGGCTGGGCGTTTGGGGACGCAGTGTGGCTCTGCTGTCCCTTTGAGAGCACATTGGCGTCATTCTGCAGTTAGTCGAGACTGGCAGTTTGTGAGGGCGTCCAAGCTGGACTGGGCCTGGGGAGAGGGGGAAAGGGGGAAAGGGGCCCCACCAGAGATGAGGAAGCTCAGCCTTCCAGATGTTTCCCCAGGGCGGGACCCGGGGGCGGGGGGAGGGAGACCGGCAGGCCGGTGCCCAGCTCAGTCCCTGGGGCCACAGCCAGGCCAGCTGCTTCTGGGAAGCCCGGCCTGACACCTAACCGCCAGGTCCTCCATGGGGAGGGTGGCGCTGGAGGACCTCGGATGGAAATGGCCTGGAGGAGCCTCAGCCCCCAGGTCTCCCAGGGCAGAGGGACTTCGTCTCGGGCCCTTCTCTGGCCCCCCCAGCCAGTCCTGTGGCCGAGCTTTCGGGCTCCTGGAAGCTCCTTGGTTACTGTTATCTGAAGAAAGACCCGAACACCACGTGCCGGCATGCTAGGCAGTGGACTGGCCTGAGAGAAATGCACCCTGCTGCCTGACATTTAAGATGCAGGGTTCCTGGGGTCAGCCCCGCTCACGTGAGGAGTGGGTGCCCCCACCCAGAGGAGTTGTGTCCCTGGTCTCCAGGGAGGGAAGGGGCTCCCAGGTAGGGTCTGGCAAAGGCAAGGAAGGCCCCGTCCTCTCCCAAAGCCCCCCAGGCTGTTGGAGCCTGGTCCCTGGGCTCCATCCCCGATGGCCCCTGTCATGCTGCCCTTCTGAGTTGCTGCAATTGTCCAGATCGTGGCTGCCACCTCCCATGCAGATGGTATTTTTTCAGGAGACACCTTGGCAAGGTGCGGGGCTGCTACTGAGACGGGACGTCCCTCAGAGCTTGCTCCAGGCTGCAGACTCTACCCTGAGCCCCACCCGACCCATCTCTGTTTTCAGAGGTGTCCCCCATCTCAGACCGCCAACGGCTGCTGGCACCGAGCTTGCGGCAGGCGCAGGTGGCGTCCACACTCACCTGAGACTCACACCTGCTGATCGGGCCTCCGTCTGCGTTCATAGTCACTTTCATAAACATCCAGATTCACTCTCGACCCCCCTGAAGACCCCACCCCGCCCCCAGACAGCAAAGGGTGTCTTACACACATACTGACAAAAGGAACCTGGGAATCCACCCAGGCTCCACTCCTGATGGAAAGATGCACTTTCCCTAATATTTCCCTCTAGGACCCGCCCTGCTTGGGAACTTTGGGGCTAATCCTCACCTATTTCCTTTTGCACCCCTTTTGTCAATATCCAAAATCTGGATCAAACAAGTTAAAAATAGACTCTAGTCTTTCTGAGTGTATTCTGTCAAGTTCCAAAGGGGAACCTCTTAGCAGCAATTAGAAGGCAGGTCAAGTGCCCAGCGGGCCAGCCTCCCCAATGAGCAGTGTCAATGGCACGCGGGCTGGGTGTGCGCGATGTGGCTTTTAAAGCAGCAAGGCGGACAATGCTGACCCCTTCTCTCTGGTTTCTCCTTCACAGATTTATTATAAAGTCATTAAGGACATTGAGCCAGGAGAAGAGCTGCTGGTCCACGTGAAAGAAGGCTCCTACTCCCTGGGGACGGTGCCCCCCAGCCTGGATGGTAAGCCCCCACCTGCAGGAGCAGAGGCCTGGAGCTCCCATCACTTCGGGCCACATGACAGGGGCCGGGGTCCCCCAGCTGCTGCCCAAGGCCCACCACCCGGACCCCAAATGAGAGAACCAGCCTCTTCCTAACAACTTCTCAACCTAAGCGCTTTGCTTTCTCCGTCCTTGGGTTACGTGGGCCACACCCTGAATTCGAGATGACTTCAGACAGTACGTGTGAACGGGTGTCGAGCCGCCTCACAGCTTTGTAGCGGTAGAGTCCGAGGGGATTTTTAAAAACTGTATAATTAGTATTAGCAGCAGCAGCATCGCCTGTTCTCTACATGACTTAAAAACAAACAAAACCATTTTGCAGCTTGGAAACCTTTGCCTCCAGAGTCTGTGCCAGGGGAAAGTTTCGGTCTCGTTTAAGAGAGGGCACTGATGCCATAAGTGTGTTTGAAAGTAACGCCCATCTGCAGTTAAAAGCAAAAAGTCCCAGAGACAGGTTAAGGGAAAATTTATCTGGAGAGAGGGAAAATTTAGGGCTTCGGTGGGCTCCGCGGTGGTACGGTGGCCACTGAGCTCTTTCAGCAGGACTGCGGGAAGCGTCCCAAACGTCCTTTCCTCTCGGTTGGTCACTCGGCATTTGTCCAGTAGACATACTTCCCTTCCTTGTTCGTCCATGCTCAGGCACATCTCAGAGGATGCTTGAGAAAATCACAGTCTCGTATAAGCTCGGATTTCTGAAATCCAGATTTCTTTTCCTTCATCCACATTGTTAAGCCTTGGGATTCTGGAATAGTTCTTAAGCCACAGAGGAAAAGTCCGGTTGGAGGAAGCTGCGTTGGCAGCAGAGGACCAGCTGGTCCGTTAACTCCCTAAGTGCAGCTGCTGAGCAGACCGTGTCTCTTCTTTGAATGAGACCCCACAAATGAGCAGAAAGGCAGCCTCTCCTTCTGGCCATCTCCGGAGCTCATGATTCCATTCCTGCTAGAGAAAGGGGGGAGGTTGGTCTTTCCCTTCCTGTTTTTCTTCCCCTCCCCTCCAAACACTCCAAGGGTTAATGATTAATGCCCCTAACTGCAAGTTTCTCTAAGGAACTGCTCCAATGTCATGGCCCGGGGTTGTGGTTGGCTAGACCAGGGAGCTGGGCGTTGGAATTAGCAGGAAGCAGAGTGACCTTTTTGGTCCCCGAGCGTGGCCCACCTTTGTGGGGCAGCACTTTGTGCCTGTGAGTTGTTCCAAAGGCTATCTCCACAGAAGGACAATTCTGCAAGACGGCCCTATGCATGCTCTCCTCTAGACTTCGGTTTTAATTAGGCCATCGAGAAAAGAACGGCTGAGCTCTGGGTAGCAGGGGGATGGTCTCAGTTTACTTAAAATAATTGTTGAAAAGACCTGTGAATATTAGATAATGCACGAGAACGCCGAGAGATAAATCCGCCTAACCCAAGGAGCGCACTCGGTGTTGGGGTTTCGTTTGTATGATGACATGTCTTTCTTCCAAAAGGTTTTAAAAACCTTGATTCCTGTCCCCCTTCCAACGCCCGATCTTAAATAACCTGGGTCTACATTTTCCTAATAATTTATCAAACATTTGTGGGCTAATTGCTTTCCACACATAATAGTCCAACATCAAATATTTGACTTTCCATACCCTTTGCTGTCAAGATCACTCCTTCACCTCTCAACAGTCCCCCACCGACCCCCCCGCACCCAGTTAACTCTGAATCACACAGAAAGAGAATGTAAAAATGTTCCTCACTAAGATAATTATCATAAAAAATCTTTTATCCCAGCCCCAGCTAAATGCAGCGGCCCCTTATCACGGCAGGAATTTGGAGTGCACTCTTGAGGGCTTTTGAGCCTCCAGTCTGGTAGATTAGCATGTAGATGCCACATAATTGTGTCCCCCTGGGTTCCCTGAAGCCATTAGGCACTGATGTATTTTTCTGTTACATTCCTGCTTTGCCTTGAAAAGTTGCTGAGAGAACTTCAGATAGACGTGAGGCTGAGACTTGACAAACAAAACATCAGGCCGCCATGGCCTTGGTTTAGTTTGGTTTCGGTGGAAGATAGAGCTTCAGCCCCGGTCCACGGCCTCCCCAGATTTAGATGAAGAGACTTCAGTTCTGAATCACAATTCTGCGTTCTCTTGTTGGGGGCAGGGGCTCTGCCAGGACAACGTCCAGGTATCATGGAAGAAATGGGGGCGGGGGCTGCTTTGCCAGTTCGCTGGGGGAAACAGCACCAGTCCTGCAGACCTGGGACTGGCAATGCTCTTTCAAAGCTGCAGCTTTGTAAAGAAATTCTGTTCCCATTTACCTACAAGTGATTCAGAGCAGAGGGGAGCCACTTTCAGATTCATTAGTTCCAGGGACTTTTTATTTTGTTTTTACTCTTTCAATGGAGAGGGGAAAGATTTCTCTTTCAGGGGAACTTCTTGCTCTTGGGAGAAAATAAAGAAAATCATTTCCTTTCAAATATGCCTTTCTTTTGAGAAAGGCTCAAATTTATTAACTTTTCCCCCTCTCCAAAAAAGATCAAGAGGATGCAGTGTATTGTGTATAAAGCAAGAGATAGGCATAATATAATATAATATAATATAATATAATATAATATAATATAATATAGCAATACAACACAATAAACATCATGTAACCAGAGTGTAACATACTCTAGTATTTCTTTAAAATGGAGTTGCTTGTGCTGGGAAAGTGAAAACCACGTGTGCTGGGCACATCTTTCTTGCCCCGTCCAGCTTGCCCTGGGTGTGTATTCAATGGCAACTTTACCTGCGTGGAAGTCGTTGGGACACCTTTCCACACCATGGCACAGGTGGGCGAGACTTGGACGTGTCCTGTCCTCGGCTGTGTCCTTCGACAGGAACACACTTGGGTCGGTGGTGGGATGGGGGCATGGAGGAGAGGGTGCCCTCCACGGTTGGTTCCACTGCGTCCAGGACGCCCTCAAATGCCTTCAGAGTTAGAAACAGGCTGAATTTTCATTGTAAATCCAAATTCCAGATCCAAACTGGAAAAATAAGTTGGTCAGTGCTATGGCTGGGTGGGGCTGGCCCTTCTTCTTGTCTTTGTTTTCAAATTTCAACGTTGGTGACTGTTCTTAGGTGGGTCCAGAAAGAGTAAGAGACAAACTGGCGTTTCTAACTTCATCTTGATGCTGGTGGGAGGGGCCCCCCTCAGCCTCATTCCGGCCCAGGAAGTCCGAACAAGCCCACAAGAGCAGTTTTGTGGGGTCTATGCACCCGGTTCTGTTCTAAAATGGTACTCTTGGTCCTCAGACCCAGTGGAAAGGAATCCATGTTTCTAAGGACACGGAAGGCCTGCGGGGGCGGGTGGGTGACAGTGCGTGCCCACACGCACGCCACACGGGGTGCCTTTCTTATACCCTCAGCGGGAAGCTGGGACTCAACCGCCTGCCCCGGGCACCCAGCAAAGCGACGGCTCCGCGTACACAGCTCTGCCACCTCCCCTCTGGGTGCCCTGGGGAAGCCAGGCAGCCTCCCCAGGCAGCCTCCGTTTACCAGTGACAAAGCATGCGGACTGATGCGGGGCTCGGGGGAGGGGACACCGTATAAAGTTCCCGGGACAGAGCCTGCCATGTGGAGGGTCCCCGCCTCCACGTCACAGTGGCCATTTCCCTGAAAGCAGCGTTCAGGCCCCCTCCTGTTTTAGAGGCAGCGTCTTGCAGACTTGCCAGGTGACTAGTTTGTGATGTGTGTCCTCCTTGCCCACCTGCCCCCTCCCGGGACTGTGTTTGGGGTTCCGCCCCAGCACCCGAGGACCAGCCCAGGGCCTCAGTGGGCTTCGTTTTAGAATCTCCTCTGACTTAGCCCACCGCCTCCTATTCCTCCTGCCCAGTGGTGCTGCCCGCTGGCGGGGACGCCAGGGTCCTGCTGGCCTTGGGTTCGCAAACGCTGGCTCAAGGATCACTGGCGCGGCCGCCCTCCATCCTGGGCTTCTGTGGTTGCTGAGGACCGGCTGGCCCTCTTGCCTCCTTCCAGTCTGTTCTGTGGCTCAGCACGTGTCAGGAGCAGGTCCAGGGGTGGCCTTTCTGGGATACTGGGTGGGGGCAGAGCCTTCTAAGCCCCGAGTTAAGCTCAGGTCCCCGCACCCAGGGCAGGGCTGGGGGTTGTCACTGGATTCCCCAGACTCTGAGCACGAGCTGTTTTTTCCCCTTCTTGCTCAGGCACTTGCCTGACAGCAGCCTCACGCCGGCGAGCAGGCCAGGACGCTGGGACTCGGCTGTGTCTGACCAGCACTGGGCCCGCCTGGCCTGCCCCGCACACACGCGTCCCCCGGGCTCCTCTCATCCCCGCAGCTCTCCCCTGTCACCTAGGGAAGGTGACAGCTGCCTCTGTGTGTGTCCGAGGGTGTCATCGAAGGCCCGGGGGCATCTCAGAGATGGATCCCACAGGAGTGTCCCCCTTGGGCGTTGGGGACTCTGGGTGCCCACTAGTGGCGCGGCACCGGGTGTGGCCAGACACTGGGAGCAATACCTTCGCCCTCAGGCTCAGGGAAGCTTCCAGTCTCGAGGAGTCCTCCCATCCCCCCGTCCTCCCCCCCAGCCCACAGGCCCAGGTTGCAGAGCTACCCCCTGTCTTGAGACGTTGATGGTGGCCCTTCTGCCACGAGGAGGGGGCACCACCCCTTCTGCCTGCCCCCATCTCCCCCACCTCCCTGGCTTCTGCATCCCTTAGGGTCAGGCCCTTTCAGTCAGCATCCAGCCCAAGGTTAAGGCTCTGCTCACTGCCAGGCCCAGAGGTCCTTGTTCACGTGCACACACACACACACACACACACACACACACACACACTCACCTTCGCGCAAAAATGCACACATACCCACCCACGTTCACACAAACACACTAACTCATGCGCACAAGTACAATCACATAACATTCACACACAAACCCATGCACACATATTCACACACACAATTGCACACACATTTACAGACACGCAAAGGCACACAAATGCATATTCACACACAAATGTGCATGCCGTCACGTATACACATGCACAGCCAACACACTTAACACATGGTCAATCATGCAAACGAATTTGTATACTTAATATGCATGTGCATGTGCACACATAACACACATGCGTGCACAGAGACATATCCATTCACGTGTGCCAAGGAATCACGGGAACACACAAACGTGCACAAATGCAAATGTGCCCACTCAGGCACGCTTGCGTGCACCTGCATGCAAGTGTGCAGCTACACAGGCACGCACATTTTCACACCTGTGGCGGCAGACAGAAACACATGCACACGTGCACAGGAATACATATGACACCAGCACAAACACGAGTGCAGATGCACAAAAATGCCTGCACATCCATGCGAAGGTGCCCTGATAAGGAGGCAGACGTGCTCAGATAGTCACCCACGTGCACACCCGTGCACACACACACAGCTGCACACCCGTGCACAAGGAGCACACGTGCGTTCACACAGCCACTCACCAGCACACCTTTCGAGTCATTTGTGCTGGAGCTCTTCGTGCAGGTTCTCTGTTCAGACCTGCGGGGAGCACGAGGCGGTCCTCGGCGGGGAGGGGGACCCCTGCTCCAGGGAGAAGCTGCGTCGGGACAGCCGCGGGCTGGGATGGGCCCGGAGGTCCTCCCCGGGGACTCGCGCTCTGAGCTGTTCGGCCTGGCAGGGTCCTCAGGATGCTGCCTCGTAAACTGCATAATAGCCGCCTCCCTTTTATTTGTTTGACCTTGACGGCAATCGTTTATGATACGCATTGGAGCCGTGCCGTCTTTCTTCTGATTCATACACAAAGCGCTTGGCCGGGCTTCCTTCTCTGCTCCCGAGGCGCAGGGAGGGGCCCAGCGCTTCTCGGTGTTTCTTGTGGGGCAGACGCAGGTCCCTGCCGCCTCTGTGTCCCCCGGGGCAGCCTCTCCCAGGTCCAGGAGGAGGGCGGGGAGGATGCGGGAGGGGGCACAGCCGGCGAGGGAGGCACCCCCTGCAGCCCCGGGCCTGGGGTGGGCCTCGGGCAGGCCCAGGGCCGACTGCCCACTGCCCGCCCTCTCTCCCTCGCAGAGGACCCCACGTTCCGCTGCGACGCGTGTGACGAACTCTTCCCGTCCAAGCTGGACCTGCGGCGCCACAAGAAGTACGCGTGCAGCTCGGTGGGGGCCGTGCTCTACGAGGGCCTGGCCGACGAGCTCAAGCCCGAGGGCCTGGGCGGCGGGGGCAGCGACGGGCAGGCCCACGAGTGCAAAGACTGCGAGCGGATGTTCCCCACCAAGTACAGGTGCCGCCCCCGCCCCGCCCCGCCCGCCCCGCCGCCAGGAGCCAGTCAAGGACAGCAGGGTCCGCTGGCCCTGGGGGCCCAGAGGAAGCCCTGAGAAGGGCAGAGGTCACCCCTGACCCCTCAGGCCTTCCCAGGCTGACAGGCCCAAAGCTCCAAGGACAGGTGGAGACACACCTCAGGGGCAGGTACCCTGGCCTGCGCATCCGCCCCTGGGGACAGAGCAGGCCCGCCGGCTGGTGGCTGGAGGCCACCGGTGGTCACTGTTCTGACCGTAAAGGCCAGGCCCCTGGTCAGAGCCCCCCATCCACGAAGGAGCCGCAAGTCACCAGGTCGAGCCACCAGTGGCCCCACCATCCTGGGGTCGGGGCCGAGTTGCGGAGACAGACTTGGAGGAAGTCAGGAACACAGGCCAGGCGCCCAGACGTGCAGGGGTCAGGCCCCAGGGCCACTTCCGTGATGTCCAGGACCAGGCCGGGGGATGCCGCCCAGGGGCTTCCTGGAGTGCCTGGCCCTCGGGCACGCTTCTCAGACAGTGGGCAGGAGCAGGAAGGGGCCACCCGGGGGTCCCCTCGCCACCCACCCCAGGCTCCAGCCTCTGCTTCCCATGGGGGCCCCCATGGAGACTTCACAGGCGTGGGCACAGATGCCAGGCCAGCTGTGTGATGGCCGGACGTGGCCTCCCCAGCCCCTGGGAGCAGGGGCCCCGGGGACCCACGGGGGGGGGAAGCAGGCCAGGCAGTCCCAGTGTTCCAGGGACCAGTGAAGACCTTCCCAATGTGCGCCCCTCCTCTGCCTCTGAGAATACCCTCCAGGGCAGCCCTGCAGAGTCAGAGGTAAACCCCATCAGGTCACTAACTGGCTGTGGGACTGCGGAGAATTGAATGCCAATCCTGTCACGGCCCCCTGGGGACGGGAAACCCTCCACCCTGAACGGATGACTGAGAAAATAAGAGTTTGGGCAAATCCCGACTGAGGCCCTTGGCGGTAAGCGCCGCTCAAGTGGGTCCGTGTTTTCTTTACATAAACACATAAATCACAATTAACAACAGGGGAAAAGCTACAATCTGCCGGGTGCTCGAGAACCAAGCGTTTCTGATCTAAATGGATGGCTGGGCCCCGTAATTAACGGGCCATGATGTATTGCTGCCTTGCTCATGAAGATTAACGGTCATACCTGGGACAGGAGGAGAAGCAGGATGTCCCCCGAGAGGAGGGGGCTCCAAGCTGCTGGTTCGTCCAAGTGCAGCAGCCCCTCCCCAGCAGCTGTGCCCGCCCCGCCTACCGCATCTCCTTTGGAGACCCCCTGCCCTCACTCCCCGCTGACCTCCATGGTGTGTGCGTGGCGGGCAGCGTCTCAGTCTGGCTTGGCCGGCGAGCAACCCCAGGTCACTCAGAGGGGGAGGCCTTGGGTCTCCTGGGCCTCGTCCCCACTCTGGGGCTCGTGGCAGTGTTGGAAGTTTCCAGACCCCGTTTTTCTTAGGCCCAAGGTTAGCGTCAAGGTGAAAGTTGTTTTGAGCTGGGACCCCGCCTGCCGCTGGGTGCCTGGGGTGTGGTCTTGGGTGAGGGCCCGAGCTCTGTCCACGCACTGGCTCCCCCCCCCATCCCACGTGGGAAGGCCATGCCTTCCCGTCCATCCCCTTGCCCTGTCCAGGGGGTGGGAGATGGACAGACCGGCTGCCAGACCCCACCCTGCTCTCTGAGCAGGAGGCGGTGGCAGGGGCTCCAAGGGGCTGCCGGGAACAGGCCGTGCTGGGCTGAGGCCCCTCCCTCCCGGGCAGCGGGCGGCTGGGGGACCCGCAGTGACCCCCGTCCACTGTGCGCAGCTTGGAGCAGCACATGGTCATCCACACAGAGGAGCGAGAGTACAAGTGTGACCAGTGTCCCAAGGCCTTCAACTGGAAGTCCAACCTCATCCGCCACCAGATGTCCCACGACAGTGGCAAGCGCTTCGAATGTGAAAACTGTGTGAAGGTAACGTGGTCGCGAGCCCGGCCCCGCCCCCCACTGTCGAGATGCAGGTGACGGGCCCCCGAGTCGTTCGGGGAAGAGAGGAAGTGGGCCGGGCAGCACAGCCGGGGAGGGCCCGGGGCCAGACCTGGGTCCTCTCAGGGTCCCTGCCAGCGTGACAGGACAGGCCGTCATGGGTCAAAGTACTGGAGCTGAAGAAGGCTTCTGAGCTCCCGTCTCAAGCATCCTCAGGGTCACAGTTCTCGCGAGAATTACTGTTGAAGAAACACAGTCAAGGGAGGCCTGACGGCTGGCTGAAAGCCATGCAGGGGGTCACCGCTGCAGCAGAGACCCGCCAGGCCAGGCTCAGTGCAGGGGCAGAGCAGCCAGGGAGACCCCCATGCCGTGGCCAGACCCAGGCCCGCAGTGGAGCAACAGGTGGGGAGTAACTCGACGGTGTCTGTGTCCCCAGGTGTTCACGGACCCCAGCAACCTGCAGCGGCACATCCGCTCCCAGCACGTGGGCGCCCGGGCCCACGCCTGCCCCGACTGCGGGAAGACGTTCGCCACGTCCTCGGGCCTCAAGCAGCACAAACACATCCACAGCACCGTCAAACCTTTCATATGTGAGTGGCCCCCCAGCCTGGGCTTCCAGCCCTGAGGTGTGGGAGTTTGGGGGTCAGGCCAAGGCGTGAAACCCCCAGGCTCTTCCCCACTCACGGGACCCCGTTTGTCCAGAAAACACTCGTGGCAGCTGCTGACACCTCTGCCGCGAGAAGCCCGGGCCTGGCTGCCCTCCTGGTACCGCTTCACCATCGCTTTGCTCCCTCGCACCCTCTCATGCCGTGATTTGCCTGTCCTCGCTCTGCCCTCCTTGGTTCCTCCCCCTCGCTCGCCCCTCCAGTGGCCAGAGGCGGGCAGTGGGTGGTGAGGAAACCCGGGTCCTGCGGAAGGACCCAGCAGCCCACCGCCCCCCACTTCCCCTCCTCTTCCCCGCACGCACGTGCCGCCCTGAGCCCCAGCAGGTGTGATAATCCCACTGCTGCCTCCCAAGTCCTGCTGTTCACCCCCCATCAGCCTTTGGGGAGCCCGGGCTGTATGCCTGCCCTGACCCGGGCAGCAGGGGCCAGCCGTAAGTAACTGGACCCCTGTCCTCACGGAGCTTACCTGCCAGTGGAGAAGACAGAGGCTAAGCCATACAGATCGTAACGGCACACGTGACAGGCACATTAAGTGGTGTGGTGTGGGGGGGGGGGCAGGAGTGCAGGGTCAGGAGGCCCTCCAGGTGTCCAGGTGGGTGCTGTCCTGTCCACGTGCTGGGAGGTCAGGACGGTCTGTTGGGTGAGAGGCGTCCTAGCAGAGGACTGCAGGAGGCGTGGGGGTGAACCAAGCGGGTGCCTGGGGAGAGGGCTCGCAACGGGGGGCTGTGAGCACAGAGGCCTTGAGGTTGGGGTGCGTTTGGGGAGAGAGGGGTCAGAGGTCACAGGGCTTGGGTCTGGGGCTCTGGTGGGCCACCGCGGGGGCATGACCCTGGTTCTCGGAGTTTGGAAGATACTGAAGGTTCTTCTCTGCCTAGCATTGTGCCGAGTCTCATTTCACACAAGATTCTGCTGAGTCACTGTTCACACCAACACAGCACTGACTCATCATTCACACCAGCATCGTGCTGACTCACTGCCCGCACGAGGTTGTGCTGAGCCATCACTTCACACGCATGACCTCACAGCATCCTTACAAAACCTTACGGAGCAGGGGCCTCACTATGTCCAACTGAAGGGAACTGACAGAGAAGGAAGCACGTGGAAACGTTAAATGACCAGGCCCTCAAGGCTCGGCTGCAGAGCCCGGATTCCAGCTCAAGGGGCCTGGCTCCTGACCCCAGGCTGGGCGGCCTGGGGCCTCTCGGGCTCCAGCACGTCAGCGTGTGTGTCGGGGGGTAATTCTGGGAGCTTGAAGACTTGGCTCTGGGTGTTTTCACCGACTTGGGGGTTGTACAGGGCTGGACTCCTGCCCCAAAGAGGCCATGCTGACTGGCTTCGCGGGCCTTTGTTGAGTAGCTGAGGCTGTGCCCCCCTCCTGCCCACTGCCTTGAGCCCAAGCTTCCAGCTGTCCTGCAGGAGGTGACTGAGCCCCCGGCCTGCCTGGGTCACCTGCTCCCTCGGTCGAGGAAGCAAAGGGAGAGAGCGCTGTGCCTGGCGGCCACCTCACTGGGGCCGTCTTCCTCTTACCCACCACCTCCTTCACCTGCAGACCCTGGAAAGAGCGTCCGAGTCTCGATGGGAGCAGGGCCCGTTCCCTCTGGGAGGGGCCAGGAAGGAGTGGGCTGGGTGGGAGTGGAGGCTGGGGGCCGGGGTTGTGGGACTGGTGCATAGCCTGCTTCCAGGGCGAGTATCCCAGCAAGTCCCCCTGTGGGAGGAAGCGCACGTGAGTGCCTCTATCATAGGTTTCTAAGCTTTTCAGCCAGCTTGGAAAGGAAACTTCCACACAGGCTTACAAGTCATTGCTTTTCTGGGCGTGCAGATGGGCTTCGTGAAGTCGTGTTGGCTTGTAGTCGTAACGTAAGTTCTGGGAACCTCAGCAGTCGGGAAGGGTCCGAGCCCACTGTTTCCGCCGCCTGCACGGACTCTGTGTGCAGATGGGGAGGACACGGGGCAGCCTGGACGGGCCCCCCCGGCTATCAGCAGCCCTCCGCCTCTCATCTGTGCCCCGTGCCCACCTTGGGCCTTGGCTTTTGGCCGAGGGGGTAAAACGAAAGAGAAAACCCCAAACTTGGCCAGGTGCCATGTATGAGAGGGAGATGCAAATGTGAGAAGTTAGATTAAACGTGAGGATCAGCCTGTGCGTCCTCTCGACCGGGGCAGAGCATCCTCTGGCTCACGGTTAAGGGGGTCAGCTCTGGAAAGGAAACTGTGAACAAGTGAGCGGAGGGCAAACGATGCAGCGCTTCTGAGAAAAGATGGGCCACTGGGGGAGCAAGGGCTCACGGCGGCCGGTCACTCGTGCACAGACTCCGTCCCCCGCCGCGCGGCCCCTGGGCGCCCACACACAGCACACATCATGGGCACCAAACCTGCCCCAAGTCCCAGCCTCACTGACCACACAGCCCAAGGCAGCATAACCTCCCGGTGGGGTGTCTTGCATCGGGAAACTCAAATGTGGGGGGTCGGGGCGAGGGTGTATCCGTGCACACAGGCAGACTGGCTCCTGTGGGCACTTTTTAGAAAGGACCTTCTTAGGAGTGAGTGTGTACATGTGCATGTGTGTGCACGTGTGTGTGTGCATCCCTGCACGTACCCTACAGGAGAAGAAACTGCTGATCAGAATAAGTACTGGCCAGGGCCCCTCTGCATCCCAGCAGGGCCTGGGGCACCATCCACCAGGGGCGGGTCCCACGTCCAGTTCACTGTGGGCTGCCCGGGCCTTTCCCAGCCTCTGCAGACAGCCACCTCCCGTCACCGGCTCTAAGCCAGCAGTCAGCCATCCCAGGGCCAGGACCTGCCTCTCCAAGGACCTCAGTCTCCCAGAGGCCTCTCTGTAGCCCCAGCATCTCTGCAGGATCCCTTTATCGTGTGAGTGGGTGGGTGGGAAGCAAGGGTCCCAGGCTCCCTGTGCCCAGGCATGGCCACTGGCCCCAGGGGCCCCTCCTGAGAGCTGCCTTGGGTGGGAGCCTGCTCAAGGCCAGTTTCCAAGCTCAGGATGGCAGCAGCCACTAACGAGGTGCCACAGAGGCCTGCTATGGGGGGGCAGAGGGTGTCACAGAGCCTCTTCGGGGGCCGGGGATACAGCAAGGTATCACTCGTCTGGCCAGGTGCCCTGAGCTGGGGAGCGGCCTTTCTCCCCCTAGGGCTGGCGGAGGCCTGCGGATATTTATAGACCATCTGTGGAACAGCCTCTCTGCACCAGCCGCCTCCCAAAATGGGCAGATTTGATCAAATGAGGCAGTGCTCTTCCCCCTCAGCCTTGAAAACGTCCCGCCAAGCCAGACGACCAGGAAGGCAGAGCCGTTAATATAAATAGATATTGTGATTAAAGACACGATCATCTGCGGGCCAGCGCTCCCAGCTAGAGCCACATGACATCAGGCAGCGGAGGGTGTGCGGTGAGCAAGAAACGCACTGGAATCATCGTTTCCACTGGGGCTGCATTTAGGAAGCAAATTGTCCTGCAGAGAGAGACACACACAGCGTGTGTGCGTGCGTGTGTGTGTGTGTGTATGTGTGTGATCATTCCTCCCTTGCTGGTTAGAAAAACAAGAGCAGAAAGAAAAACTGGCAGTTGGCCGGCACTCAGCTCACAGGCCGTTGGGAAAATGGCCGAGACTGGGTCCCCAGGGCCTCTGGGTCCTGGCGTTTGGCCTCGGCCGCCACCACCCTCTCCTGTTAAGAGCAGAGGCCGGCGTCTGGCAACCAGAGCTGGTGCGGCCTCTCCATCCCAGTTGGGAGAGGTTTCCATTTTCTCAAACGTGGAACTAGCCCTCTCCACGTGGCTCCCCTCCCATCTCCACCTTCAGGCCACCCCCAGACGGTGACCTCACACAGCCAGGACCCGTGCTCCCAAAGCCCAGCCTCCGGGCCTAAGAACCCCAAGGGGCCGGTCCCTCCTGAGGCCTTCCTGTCCTGGGTGCAGGTCACAGGGCCTGGGACAGAAAGAGGGGGGAAAGAGAGAGCATTTTAAACTTTACAAAGTGGGAGACGTAGCCCGGGGGTCGGTGTTTCCCTCGCCCCTGCTGGCACAGCGTGGCTGACGTGGCAGGGAGGGCGGATGGGCGTTCTGGGCGGCTGGTGCAGCTGCAGACGTGATGGCGTGCCACGACTTTGTTTCTGGGAACGATTTTGAAGGCCTTGGCGCCACATGGCAAACTCATGGGGGCCAGGAGGGCACAAAGAGCGTCAGGGCCCCTTTCTCCAGCGGAGAAGGTTGAGGCAGCTGGAGACCTACCCAGGCCAGCCCAGGGACCCCAGGGAAGGCACGGGAGTGTCCTCGCCAACCCGTGCCGGTCACCAGAGGCCAGTCCCAGGTAGGGTGCACGTGCAATCTGTACGTATGTGTGCACACGCGCGTGCGGGCACACATGTATGACGTACACACCTGAAGTACAACGTACACACGTGGGTGAACATGCGCACTCGTGCATGACACGTGTGTACACAAGCACACATGTGCCCGCGGACACGTGTACGCACATGCATGCACACATACACATGTGAGCACGTATGTAGGTACTCACACACAGTGACACAGATGCCCGCGTGTGCACGCGCGCGCGCACACACACACACACACACACACACACACACACACACAGATGCTCACGTACCTAAGCACACGCTGCTCCGGTCCCCGAGGCCGGAGCGCCCCGGTCCCACCCCCGGGACCCTGCAGCCCAGGGTTTCCATCATTTCATAGCTGCCGGTCTTCGCTTCTGCTGACGTTTCAGGTGAGGTCTGCCACAAGTCCTACACGCAGTTCTCCAACCTGTGCCGCCACAAGCGCATGCACGCCGACTGCCGCACGCAGATCAAGTGCAAGGACTGCGGGCAGATGTTCAGCACTACCTCTTCCCTCAACAAGCACCGGCGCTTCTGCGAGGGCAAGAACCATTACACGCCGGGCGGCATCTTCGCGCCGGGCCTGCCCCTGACCCCCAGCCCCATGATGGACAAGGCCAAGCCACCCACCAGCCTCAACCACGCCGGCCTGGGCTTCAACGAGTACTTCCCCGCCAGGCCGCACCCGGGGAGCCTGCCCTTCTCGGCGGCGCCCCCCGCCTTCCCCGCGCTCACGCCCGGCTTCCCGGGCGTCTTCCCTCCGTCCCTGTACCCCCGGCCGCCCCTGCTACCTCCCATGCCGCTGCTCAAGAGCCCCCGGAACCACACGCAGGACGCCAAGCTCCCCAGCCCCCTGGGCAACCCGGCCCTGCCCCTCGTCTCCGCCATCGGCAGCAGCGGGCAGGGTGCCGCGGCGGCCGCGGGGCCCGAGGAGAAGCCGGAGAGCCGCCTGGAGGACGCGTACGCCGCCAAGCTCAAGCCCCGGGGCAGCGACCTGTCAGACGGCAGCGA
Organism: Balaenoptera ricei; assembly: GCF_028023285.1. Lineage (NCBI taxonomy): Eukaryota > Metazoa > Chordata > Mammalia > Artiodactyla > Balaenopteridae > Balaenoptera > Balaenoptera ricei. The sequence continues at coordinate 2,023,615 of NC_082639.1, forward strand.
CTTCGAGGATATCAACACCACAACCGGGACCGACCTGGACACGACCACGGGCACGGGCTCCGACCTGGACAGCGACGCGGACAGCGATCGCGACAAGGCCAAGGCCAAGGGCAAGGCGGCCGCGGGCAAGGCCGAGCTCGGGGGCGGCACGGCGGCCCCCGGCGCCCCGAACAGCGTGGGCGAGGTGCCTGCCTTCTACTCCCAGCACTTCTTCCCGCCGCCCGAGGAGCAGCTGCTGACAGCGTCGGGCGCCGCGGGCGACTCCATCAAGGCCATCGCGTCCATCGCCGAGAAGTACTTCGGGCCCGGCTTCATGGGCATGCAGGAGAAGAAGCTGGGTGCGCTGCCCTACCACTCCGTGTTCCCCTTCCAGTTCCTGCCCAACTTCCCCCACTCCCTGTACCCCTTCACAGACCGCGCCCTCGCGCACAGCCTGCTGGTCAAGGCCGAGCCAAAGTCGCCCCGGGACGCCCTCAAGGCCGGTGGCCCCAGCGCCGAGTCACCCTTCGACCTCACCACCAAACCCAAAGAGGCCAAGCCCGTCCTGCCAGCGCCCAAGGCGCCCCCGGCCCCGGCGTCCGGCGAGGAGCAGCCGCTGGACCTCAGCATCGGCAGCCGCGTGCGGGCCAGCCAGAACGGAGCGACCCGGGAGCCCCGCAAGAACCACGTGTACGGCGAGCGCAGGCTGGGGGCCGGCGAGGGGCCGCCCAAGGCGTGCCCGGCGCAGCTGCCCCAGCAGCCGTCCCTGCACTACGCCAGGCCATCGCCCTTCTTCATGGACCCCATCTACAGGTATTAACATGCCCCGCCCTCACCCGCTCTCCAGAGGGGCCGCCACCCAGGTGGGCCGCCAGGGGGGCACCGCGGCGGGAGGGGACGCTCTCGCCTGCCCCCCCCAGGCTTCGTCCCTCTGCCTTTGCGGCTTCAGCAGGAGCCTCGGCTCTGGGGTGTCCGTGCCGCTTGGGGTCCATGCCCGGCTTGGCCCTTTCCTGGGGTGGGCCCCTGGTGGGGTCTCCTGGGCACCCCTGGCTCTCTTTCACTGACAGCCAATGGGAGACCCCCGCCGTCCTCCCTCGAGCCCTTACCTCCCCCCACCCCCGGCAGCCTGCCCTCAGGCTCCACCCCAGACACCCGCCTGCTGGAGGCTCCGGCCACCTTTTCTGGACAGACTCTGCCCACGGCACTCCTGGCTCTTCCCTCTGCTTCAGCATCCCTGCTTCCCTGTGTCTGCCCCACAGCTGGGCTTCTGGTGGCCCAGGGGAGACCAGAGGAGGAGCTGCTGGTCCCCAGTGGGAGGAGGGGGAGGGAGGGAGGAGGAAGCTTTGGAAGGTTTGCCAAAAACCAGTTTCCCATTCCAATGATACCTTCCCAGTGAGGGGCCAGTTGAATCCCCTTCCCCGGCTTCTGGGCACGGTTTGATCAGGCGGGTTTGTTAGGTGAGAGGGGTCTGACCGCCCACCACACGTGTCCTGGGGGTGCTGGGCAGGCTGAGCCCTGAGGAGGGGGCTGTGCCCGTGGACGGGCCTGGGAGGGGGGCCTGGAGGGGCAGGCAGGCAGGCGTGTTGGCTCAGCCCCTGATACAGGCCCACGGTTCTGTGTGGGAGGGGCCCGTGTGGACACACGTAAGTGTGTCCACACGGGCATTCAGGGAGCATGTGGCCGCCTTGAGGGCTTGCGTGCCTGCTATTCCCCAGGGACCACGCAGGGCCTGGGGATGGGTGTGCAGGTGAGGTCACCTCTGCTAAAGGTGCAGTGGAAAGAAATGATGGCAGAGCTGCCAGCGAGGGAGATGGGCCGGCCTCCTGCTCCGCCCTCTGGCGCCGACTCGGGTCTCCGCCCTCCGGCGCCCACTTGGGTCCCCGCCCTCCACGCTCACCCGGGGCCCTGGCCGGCCTGTGTCTGCTGCCGGCCCCGTTTCCTGCCAGGTCCTGCTGGCGTCATCACAGGAAACATGAAAAATGCCCCCCTTGGGTCTTTCTTTAAGAACACGCCATCCATAGATGGTTTGCTGACAGCGGCTCATAGGGTTTCTGGGGTGAACATGGCCATCAAAGGCCCAGGGAGCATCTGCCAGCTAGAATAAGAATCTCCGGGACCCACGGGGAGCCAGGAGACACCTGGGGCTTGAGGGAGGATGCCCCCGGGAGGAGCCACCCTTGTGCAGAGGATGGGGGCAGGATTGGAGACCTAGGGAGGGACGCTTCTAGTCGGGCCTCCGGAGTTGGAGCCAGCGGGCCTGCAAGAGGCTCTCGGTTAACTGTTCCTGCTCAGTCCCTGGCCTCCTCATGCACCCCGTCCCAGCTCTCCTCCTGGACCCCAACCCTTCTGTGCCCCTCTCCTCCCCCTCCAGGCCTGGTTTAGGGCCTTTTCCTGGAAGCTGGGAGAGCAGCCAGTCTGGCCCCGAGGCGGGAACTGGCCACAGGCGCCCCCAACCCGGGTCCTGTCCGAGCTCCTCCGAGACCCGGCGTGTGCTAGGCTTTTGCCCTCAGGATTTAAAGTGCAGTGGCTGGTGGAGGGGCTGCCTGGCCCCCAACTTTGTACACAGGCACCAGCAAAATGCCTGAGAGTGGATTAGCTCCAAATTTTCTCCCCACCACCCCCCAAGCCCAGTCAAGATAAACACTCATGGTGTCGGGAAGGTTCCTCTCCAAGTGAAGGTGTGGGTGACTGTCACTGCCTGTTAACAGGCTGGCCCAGGGCTAGGGGACAGGGTCCCCTCAGCTCCTGGGTGGTTCTGGGGTGACTCCAGCAAAACTCCCCACAGGCCACGCCCCAGCAGTGACTGTGGACATATACCCACAATCCTCCCTCCCCCAGGTAGGAGGAACCCTAACACCGCCAGGCTGGCAACCTCCCAGCCCTCCAGCCCCTCTCACCGCCACGTGCTGCTGTCTCTGCAAGATGGGCTGGGGATGGTGTGGTGACAAAAGCCACGCGCCTTGGAAGAGCACGTGTCCACTGGGGTCTGTGGGGTCAGCTGACGGGTGTCGCTGGGAGCAGCCCGCTGGGCTGCCGCTAGACACAGAAGTCGGGAAAAGGCAGAAGAAGACATTTAACAATCCCCCACGTGGGGCCCCTTCCTCTCGGCCCACGCCACCCCCCCAGGGGGCCTTGTTGAAAGGCCAACTCAGTCCAGCTTTGAACAGGGCCTCTGCTAAGCCCTGCAAAGCGAGGTGCCCCTCAAGCCAACTTCCCACATGGAGACCCCCTCCTCCCCTTGGACCCGGCTTGTGGTCTCGGTGGGGTCACCTGTGGCCGCCTGCGCTCTGCGGGGTGCCCCTGCCCTTGCGGCCATCCCTGTCCTGCTCCGGTCAAGGCCCCAGCCAGTCCCCTGGGGGCAGAGCTGAGCCTAAGAGGGATGGGAGCGTGGCCCTGGGCCAGCGAGGTGGCGGGTCACCGCAGCTGTGGCTGCCTGTGGGGAGGTGGCAGGCCTCCCCAAATCCCACTTTGTAAATCTCGACACCCCCCCCAGGGGAAACTGAGGGAGGCGTCCTTGGGACAGAGTAGAGGAGGGGTCAGGGAGAGGAGGGATGGCCACCTCCTCCGCTTGTGACTGACAGTTGTCCTGGCATTTGGGCAATGTTCTAGAATTGTCACCTCCAGCAGCTGTCTTGAGGTTTTAGGTAGACCCTGCCTGGCTGCCGCGGGGAGGCCCTGCTGCCTCCCCAGGACAGAGACCTACCGGTCACTCACGTGTATCCGCCCAGTCGGGCAGAGCGCCCGTGCCAGGGGCCGGGAGGGAGAGGGACGGGGGTGTAGGCGGCAGCCCCCCCGTGCTCCACATTCTGCTTTGGGGGAGCCCTCGCTGGGCTGACAGGCCACTTGGCAGAGGCTGGTGCACGCGGGCCCTTCAGAAGGTTCCTGGCTCCAGCATCAAGCCTTCCTCACGGGCCTGGGTGCCAGCGGCTGGGCGGGTGGGGAGGGGGGCGGACGCTGGGGAGACTCGAAGGACTACAGACCTGGGCATGGTGATGGGGAGCTCGTGCTCGGGCAGGCAACTGTGAGGCTGGGTCACAGACGTCCCCACAGCGTCAGGTGAGACGTGGCCACAGGGGACATGGAAGCTGGGCCGCCATGGTGACCCCCCACCTCGTGACCGACGGGGCACGGGTGGGCGCCCAGAGGGGCGGGGGCCACAGCCCCTCCCCACCCAGCGCTGGGCCGCTCGGTGGGGTCCGTAACCCTCTGTGTTGCTGTCCAGCAGGGTGGAGAAGCGGAAGGTGACCGACCCGGTGGGAGCCCTTAAGGAGAAGTACCTGCGGCCGTCCCCGCTGCTCTTCCACCCCCAGGTAAGGCCCAGCCAGGGGCCCCAAGGTCCGTACGGGCCAAGGCGCGCACCCCAGGGGGGTCTCCGCTTCCCGTTCCTGCAGACCCACGGGTCCCTTTGAGGCTGGGGAGGATGGGAAGGGCCAAGACAGGTGAGGAAGGAGGGTGGTCCTCTGTGGGGGCACCCTGTGGGTCCCTCAGAGGCAGCCAAGGACCCCGGTCCACAAGGGGCCCCAGTGACCTGTGGCTCAAGCTCTAGGAGGGGGAGTGAACTTGCATGGGGCGGTGGGCAGCAGCTCGGATGGAGCGAACCCAAGAATTTTGAATGTAGGGAGAATAGACACGAGAGAGCCAGGGAGCCGTGGACGCCAGCAGTCTCTCTGGTACGAGGGACTTGGGGATCCTTCAGGGGAAAGAGCAGGAGAAGGGCCTGAGTGCAGGGGGGCAGGACAGCAGTAGAGGGACTGGCGTCGAGGGCCGGGCGTCCCGGGGGCAGTGGGCAGGGGGACCACCCTCACCCGGGGATGCAGAGGGTGGAGAGGCCGCCTGTCAAGACTAGAATCAGGGGTCTGGGAAAGAGAACCCCCAAGTCTGGGCAGTGGCCGCAGACCCCACCAAGCCTACAGGCACACCTGTGTCCCCCTGGCCACGTCCTCCCAAGGGGTGGGCACAGAGAGGTGGCAGAAGAGGGGGTGAGCAGCGGGGCCGGCGGAGTCCCCCTGATTCCCTGCCCCGGTGCCCACCTGTCCTCACTGCTTGGGGCCCAGCCCCCGCCCCAGAGCCACGGGCCTCCCCTGTCCCAGCCGGAGGGGCCGGGGGCTGAGCTGTGGGACAGGCCTGGACCCAGACTCGAGACCCGGGCATTGTTCTCCTGCTCCGAGTTTCCCGCCTGGGACAAACCCCGCAGTTTGTGGAACCTGCGCCCTGCCTGGGTTCACAGCTAAACTTAGAGCCTCCCATTGTCTTGCTGGGGCCTCGGAGTTTGGTTAAGAACTTCCCCTGATTTCCTCGGGACCGGCTGGAAAAAGCCGGCAGGGCAGCCAGGCACATCCTGTGTTTGTGTTTGTGCGGGAGCTCGGCCGGGAATATCTGATCAGGCGGAGAGGGCCAGGCAGGCCGGACCCTCCCAGGCCTGAGGAAGAGGGGCCTGGCGGGGGGCCGGCTGCCCATTGTCCCTGCTGCCCGCTCCCCCCACCTGCCACCCCTGCTGCCTGCCCGTGGGCCCAGAGCCAGGGGTGGGGGCGGGAGAGAGGACTAGTAAGTCACCTGATTAAATGGCCTGAGGTCAGACCATCACTCGGACAGGAGAAGTCGTGGCCTCTACAAAGTCTAGGGGTCACCGCTGCACGAAGCTGCATTGGTCAGCTGCCTGGCAGGACCTTGCCAGGGCCTTTCATTGCTGAGGCCCGACGTGCAGGTGTATAGGGTGCAGGGTGAGACAGTCCTGCCAGCCCACTGCCCCTCACCACCTCTGGGGTCCTGGGGAGTCTGGGGTGGTGGAGAGTCCCAGAGGCTCCCATGGCTGTGGCTAAAACTGAGACCCAGAAGCAGATGGACAGCAGTCTGTATGCCCAGGTCCCATCGTCCAGGCCGTGGAGGGGCTAATGAGAGGCTGGACGGCAGCTGAGGGCCAAGGCCATGCCCATCTGTCCATCAGTGGGGATGGGTGGGGCCACCCATGGCTGGAAGCATCGTGTGCATCTGATGGGGAGCGTGCCTGCCCCACAAGGATGGCGAGGCCCAAAGCCCTGCAACTGGGCAGAGCTGGCCAGGGCCCAGGTGGCAACCCAGGGTCAAGGGAGGCCTCAGCCACTAGGATGGACCCCATTTTCTGTTTGTAAACCCCTTTCTGGTGTCTTATTGTAACCAGTCAGTTGTTCCCCAGCCTAAACCTTGAGGGGCTCGGGGCATAATGAAATCTCTTCCTTTTCTGGTCTCATCCCAGCCTCCCACGGGGCCTGGCTTGCAGCGGGCACTCACTCTCTGGGGGAGAAGTGCTGCTGAGGCCTGTGCAGCCCCCTCCCCTCTCCTGTCCCCCAGCCCCAGGGCCTCCGGGCAGGTGCAGCCTGGGATTCTGATCAGAACCCTGCCCACCAGCTGGAAATGACCGATGCCAGGAGGAGGTGACTCCCTTCTCCTCCCCAGGCAACGCCTTGGCATCTGCAAGGAGCAGAGAGGCAGCCCCTCTTGCCCGTGTCACCGTGTCCTGTGCCGTGTCATGTTGGAGTTATCATTCCGAACATTTAGTTAGTGGAATCCAACCTTAGGTTGTTGAATTTCCTTTTAGCACTTTGCCAGCAATTACGGCCTGCTGCCACTAGGTGCTGGTAGTGCCTCAGGCTCGTGATTCATGTTTTAACCTGAGATTGATTCAGGTAGCTATCAATTTTTTACCACTCCAAAAAAAAAAAAATTGGATGTAATTCTGTCTTTAACCCAAACTAGCCATCAGGAGTGCTGGCCGGGGGTCGAGCCAGCAGGGCCTTGCTGGCTTGTTTCAAAGTAAAGGGCTGTGTAATTGCAAGTGTCGGCAGCCTGCATCACCCACGTCTCAGCCAGCACAGGTTGGCTGGGGAAGTTCAGTGGCGGCTCCCCCAGCCTAGACACTGGACTGTGAGGGGCTTCCAGGCAAGGGCAAGAGCAGGGCTGGCCGCAGAAAGGGAAGGAACCCAGCCCAGTGGTCAAGAAGAAGGAGGAGGCCACGGGTTCCAGTGACCACCTCCTTGTCCTGGGGGCCCGTGACGTGCTCAGTCATCCAGGACCCCCAGATGCCCGCGGGGGCGGGTTCCCGCGCGTCAAGAGAGGGGGCGGCTCGGGGGCGCCCCACAGACTCTCCCGCTCTCCTGCCAACAGATGTCAGCCATCGAGACCATGACTGAGAAGCTGGAGAGCTTCGCGGCCATGAAGGCGGAATCCGGCGGCTCCCTGCAGCCCCTCCCCCCCCACCCCTTCAACTTCCGGTCCCCGCCCCCGACGCTCTCGGACCCCATCCTCAGGAAGGGCAAGGAGCGCTACACGTGCAGGTGAGACGCTGAGAACCCCTGGGGCGGCCCCGGCACAGTGGCCACAGGTGCAACGCCGGCCCGTGAGCCTGCACTTCCAGGAGAAAGCTCTCAGTCTCAGCCAGGGTACAGCGTGGTAGCAACCGATGGCCCGTTGTCCCCTTGACGTCATTCCCCAAAGATATGCACGTGCCCCCCACCAAGCTGTGCTCCCGTGAGCGCAAGAAAGTGCGACCTTGGCCAGCCGGTCGGAGTTCGCAAGGCCGGAGGCTGAGGCGCCGCGGTCAGTGTTTAACCACAGCTCTGGGGGCCGGTGGGGAGCCCACTGCTGGGGAGAGATGGTCCGTCCCCAGGTGCACGGGCTCGTGCAGGCCGGCCCTTGCCGGCTCGGCCAAGGCTGGGCTCCGGCGCTGAGAAACTGCTTGGCGGCGGGGGGGGGGTGGCGGGGGGACGGCCCCGAGCGGGCCAGGGTGGGCCGGTGCCGTCTGCTCAGTGGTGCAAGTCCAGCTTCTCTGTGAGGCTCCGCTGGGCTCCGGGGCTGAGGAGAGACTGAAATGCAGGGTGTGCAGCCGGGCCACCGGCCCCCAGGTGTGGGAGAAACAGTACAGGAAAGCACCTGGGCGCCCGCGTCTCTGGCGCCGCGTCTGCTTCACGCATCCCTCCCCCGCCCCTCCACTCCAGGTACTGTGGCAAGATCTTCCCCCGATCAGCAAACCTCACGAGACACCTGAGGACGCACACCGGCGAGCAGCCGTACAGGTAGGAGCCCGCCCGGTAGGGGGTGCAGGCTCCTGGCGGGCAGGACGGGCAGCGGGTGGGAGCCAGCATGCTTGCACCAGCTCACTTCCTGCGCCCCTCCCTCCTGGCCCCTCAGCCATCCTGCGCCCAGGGGCGCTGTAAAGGTTAGGCTACCGGCAGGTTCCCATCTACTGACCCAGAAGGGTGCCCAGGAGCAGCCCTCCCACCTGCCGCGGGGGTGTCGACTGGAGCAGAGAAGCCAGGCCCAGGGGTGGTCTGGCGGGGGAGGCCTCAGCCTCACCACCACCCAGCCCACCTCTGCTCACCTCACCACGGCCGTCAGCCATCGCTGACCTAGCCCTGGGCAGGGGACCAGGGCAAGCGCCTAAGGCGGGGTGGGCTGGTCTCAGAGGAAAAGGAGCTCCATGCAAATTCGGGTCCCACCCAAGCTTGGGGCGTCCTGAGGGATTCCTTACATCCCCCTGACCGCCCTGGACGGAAGCCGCCTCTGCCCCCAACCTCGCTCCTCGGTGCCTGGGCTCCTGCCTGCAGAGGTGTGAGCACAAGCGCATGGGGGGTGTGAGAGCCAGTGCATTTCGTGTTCACAACTAGTGGAGGCATCACCCCATTTCAAAGACTTGGAGCCCCAGGCTTAGAGACGCCCCTGACCTGCCAGGGGTCCGAGATCATGGCCATGGTAGTTTACCATTCTGGCCTTTCCTCTTGGTCCCTGGGGCATTTGTCGGGCAGGAAGAGAGCTGAGGGTAGTGCCCTGCGTTTTGGGGACCCCACCCAGGGGGACCCTGCAAGTCCCAGGGGATGGTGACCATGAGGCAAATTGGGGAAATGCTGGTCCCAATGCCAGGACGACATTCTGGGCTGTCTGGTGAACAGCAGCCATCGGCAGTAAGGGGTTTGGTGTGGTTTTAAGTTGGCAACATGAGATTCCTGTCCTCTGGCCGCCGCACAGAGCAGGGAGTCACCCACCGGCCCTGGAGATGGGGGGCATGATCCCATCCCTTGGCCGGGCGGCCACACGGGGCTCCTGCAAGTGTCACAGTCACCATGCCCTGTCCTGGCCGGGTAAGCGTCAGCTCACGTCGTCTGTTCAGTGCCCTCGGCCTGCCCACAACACACAGCCCCCCGTTCCCCTCAAAAAGTGACTTACAACTTAACAGAGGCTGGTGTGGCCTGGTTCCCTCCCTGAAAAGGAGCCACGTGTGTTTTCTGTAAGGGAACCAACTTCTGGACAGTGTTGCGTGTAAGAGCCCCTGGGGGGTCGGGGCCGTGTTTATAGAAGGGTTTAATTATCATCGATTTCTTTTGCTCTTTCCAATCTGTGAGTTTCGACGTGGGTAACAATGATTGCTTTGAAAGTTTGCGCTGCAAATCCTGACCACGTCTGGTTCAAGGCAGCCTACGATGAGGAGTTTGGGGTGTGGGACTGTGCTTGTGACGTCACTGAGGCTTCTGGGCTCACTCTGTGAATCGGAAGGGCTTGAATTGGAGAAGGAAAATGTGCAGGTCTGTCCACAGAAGCCCGTTGCCGGCCCAGGCCAGGTCTGATGAAAACCGCCCGCCGCCTGCCCGGAGCCCACGTGTGTGCGCTGCGTGTGTGCCAGGACAGGCCCGGCTGTCAGGGGCCCCTCGCAAGCAAGAGAAAGACAGACTCCTTAGTGTGACTGATACATTTGCTGGAGAGGAGGTCACGCCTCTGCCCGGCCCAGCCCGTGTCCTGGCTTAGAGATCTTTGGGTGAAGCTGCGGGGCCAGGGGCAGTTGATGACACACTCCTTCAAGCTCCAGCACAGAGGGCTTATTGAGATGTGGGAGGAGAGATATAAAAATTGGATTGGGAACGAGGGGGGCCGCTTCCTTCATCTGTCCTGGCAGCCGCCGTGCTCAGGGGTCCCCCCAGCTGCTGCCCAGGGGTGGGGGGCCTCGAGTCACACTCTGGATGCGAGCGCTCGTGGACTGGCCATGGGCTCCTGGCGGGACCTGGGATTCCGGCTTTAAGGATGCTCACCTCCCCATCTGCAGTGCGTTTCCTCCCTGGCTCCCCGTCTCGCTAACTGTGTTAAGTCAAGGCACCCAGCAAGGTCCTGTTACCATTTCCGTCGGGGCTACGGGTGGCCCATAGGTGTCCTTTCTTTGCTCGTTTTATTGTTAGGGCTGGGTTTCAAAATCTCTTCTTTCTTTCCTTTCCCGGCTTTTTACAAAGACCAAAGGCGTTTCTCCCTGTGATGGCTGGTGTGGCCCCATTGGGTCCCGGGGAGGACGCTGCCAGCCCCCCAAGGGCCATTTCACACAGCCCCCCCTCACGTGGTGCTGGGTCTCTACCACGGCTGGCTTTCCCAGGGCGGCGGCAGATGCGGTCACAGCAAGGTCCCCTCAAGGCCCTTCCTGCCCGCCGCCGTGGCCAGCCGGTCTTTGCTCTCCCACTCCTGCTGGAGCGCGATGGAGTGTTATTTTATACAGCACGGCCATAAATTTCACTAGCCACTTGTCAGCTTATTTACAACGCAAATCCCAGCTGCTCTGAGAGCCCGGCCCCCCTCGTAGCCCTGGGCTCACCAGTCCTCTGAATTTCAAATGTACTTCTCTGGGCCATTCATTTAGATTAGGACCAGGAGAGGGCCAGATTCAGGACTCTGTGACCAAATTGAATGCGTCGCCGCCCTCCCCAGCCCCTCCCAGCCCCGCAGAGGTTGAGGGTGGGAGGTCTCAGGTCTGTGATGAGCTCCTCGTCCAATCCTGTTTCGTACTCAGGGTTCCCACTGCTCTGGGATAATGCACGGCCGCTGGTGGAGCTTGCAGAGGGTCCCTGAATTTCCAAAGATACAGGGAAGGAAGGCTAAGCGTGCAGGCACCTGTGTAGACCAAGGCGGGCACACCACGCAGCCCGTGTGAAGCCTGTTGGACAGGGGACAAGCGCCCAGACCCGGGCTGGGGCCAGCTTGGCCTTGCACTCGCCCTACGGGCGAGCCTGGCACCACTGGGGGTGGAGGGTTTCTGTAACTTCGGGGGTGTGCCGGGGGCAGAGTGGGGGAGCGAGACTGTGCAGGCTGGGATGTAAAAATCCTCCTTTCTGGGCCGTTGGGAGGGGAGCGCCAGGTCAGAGGACACCCGAGTATCTCTGCTCAGCCCAGCCAGGGAGAGGGCTCGAGCCCCAGCCCAGCTGCTCTGGCACCGCAGGCTGAGAAAGACAAGATAGCCACCTTCCCGGTGCTGGCAGCCAGGACGTGGGTCCAAGTCACGAGGCTGTGGGAGGACCGAGGCCCCACGTCCCAGGGACGCCCAGGGGCCCGGAGGCAGCTCAGCTGGCCCAGCAGGCCGGCCTGGCACCGAGGAGCAGAGAAGGCTGAGGGCGGCTCAGGAGGA